>NC_139536.1:93044957-94244957 GCF_965153285.1 Podarcis tiliguerta
TTAGCCGATTCATTCACCCATCTCGGTAACCTTTGGAATTATCCTGGGCTCTCTTCAGAACAGCGTGTGAGCAGCATAGCAATCAGATGAGCACACCTGCTGACATGCTCTGCCAGCACTTTATGCATTATAGATACGTTCAGCCAGACAAGTCTCTACAATAGAACGGCTGTCATCTTAATGCACCAGTGGCCTCTTTTCGGGGAATGCCGTCCGGGGTTAAGGTGGGGATTAGGGCCAGAGGGAGATACCCTCGTACCAAGTCAGACTGCCGGTCCATTTAGCCCAAAATCGCAGGTGCTCATTGGTGGAGGCTCTCCAAGGTTTCAGGACGGGCTCTTTCCCCATAGACGGCAGGGGGTGAACCCGAGACCGTTTACAGGGGCTCCACTCATAGCTGTCAAGTGTCCCTTATTTGGCGGGAAAGTCTCTTATCCCAGCGCTGTATCCCGCTGCTGTCCCTTATTGATGATGTCCCTTAAATTTCCTGGGTTTCAAAGGAAGCAGCTCCTCTCCCTCCCTCCCTGCCGGCCAGGGAGGAGGGAGGCTCCAACTGTGTTGCTTGGCTGCGTTGCTCACCCAATAAGGAGTCTAAGAACGACAGGGGGTGGAGCTTGCATGCCTTGTGCCGATCAAATCGGCCGCGTTGCCTGGGGACTCGCCTTTGCTCAGTGCTTCCCAGCGGAGAGGTGATGGTGGTTTTCCTTGCTGCATCCCCTTTGCCGGGTTGCTGTGCTGTGGAAACCACCGCTTGAGGCTTCGTTTGGCTGCTGGGTGGGCTTTCTGCCTTTGGCTCGGAGGGGTTCAGAAGTTGAACATACCTGTGCCTAGAAAATCCTTTATTTTCGTGGCTGCTGGTCCCTTATTTTCAAATCTGTAAATTGACAGCTATGGCTCCACTCCTGGGCTACAGCTGCCCCCCCCCCCCCAATGCTCCCACCTTAGAGTAGAGTTTGGCTCATTGTATAAATGAAGCAACTTTCAACATGCTTCAGGGTCTCTTTTGAATATAACGAGACGTTTGGGGTGGGAGAGCCTTGCAACTTTTAATCATGGATGAGGGGCTTTCTGCTCCCCCTCCCCAAACCATTCCTGTCTCTCAATGTTCACAGGTGACCGGACCAAGCATGAATTCTTTGTCTGGTTGCCTTCAAAGCCCTGAACCGCCTTGCACCCTGCCTGAAACCCCATTCCAGAATACTCCATCAATGGATGGGAAGCCTTTTGCCCTCCAGATGAGGTTGGATTCCAGCTCCTGTCCTCCCTGACCATTAGGTATGCTGGCTGGGGATGATATCATTTAGGCGCCACAGGTTCTTTGCCTCTCACCCATGCGGTTGCCTTCCTTTAACTCTCTCATCAAAGCCTACTTTTCCCAAGAAGTCTCTGACGCTTATTATTTATTATTCTTGTTGCTGTTTCACTTCCGTGCGCCCTGGCAGAAAATGAGCATGTTCTATGATTTATCATCTCCTTAAGGGAAACAGACCAGGCTTTTCTCCTTTGCTTAGAAAGAGAGATCCTTTATCCCGTGTAATCTCTTGGAAAACAGGAAACATATTCTCTCTCATCAAGCCGCCCCGCTCGCTCCAGAATCCTTCAGGAAAGCTCAGAAGAAGAAAAACAGATTTCAGATTGAGCCAAGGAAGAACTCACTCTTCCTTGATCCTTACTGCAAAAGTCTGAGCACCTCTCTGTCAAGGCAGTAATAGGCTGGCACTTTAAAGAGCAGCAGTTCTGGCCATGTGAAGTTCTGCTATCTGCCACTGCTGGAAGTTGGCCGCATGTCACATTTACTGAGGTCTCAGCTCTGCTTTCCTTCTACAGAGGAGGAAAGTTCGCAAGATGCAGCAGGACTGGAGTGGCGGAGATTTTACAAAGAGGCACTAGCTTGAAATCAAAAGGAAGGCTGGGCTGTAGGAAACCCCACACCTGTTTACTTCTTTATACATGCAAATTCCACAATCATGCAAATGTTAAGAGGCCAGAAAGAACAATGGTTATGGTGGAAGCTTGCAGGACCTAAAAAACCACAGCAAAGGCCAGACTGGCAGTGTGAAAGGCACTGCAGTGCTGCTGGCATGACATGAAGCAGACCTAATGTGCTACATTAATGGGGTAAAGTTATGTGACATGCGGACATGATTATCCCATGTTTGTTGGCTTGCTGAGTTAAGCACACCTAGGTGGGTCCTTGTGCAGTCGTACCTTGGATCTCAAATGCTTTGGCTCCCGAACAATCAAAACCAGGAAGTGAGCTTCCTGCAGCCAATCAGAAGCCGCGCTTTGGTTTACGAACGTTTTGGAAGTCAAATGGACTTTGGGAATGGAGTCCGTTCGACTTCCAAGGTACGACTGTATAGAAATAGAGGCTCTAATGAAATGCCACTTACAGCATAAGAATATCTTGCACTGGGGTCCTGTTCCGGAGTGCTGCATATACTCAAAATTGTGTATACTCAAAGCAGCACCTGCGTGAACATCCTTAGCTTCTGGAACCAGCTGCACCCCTCCCCAGAAGGCTGTGGGGCCATGTGGAACAGTGGGAGGTAGTGGGTCTGCAAGGGGAGGAGGGAAATCAATGGAAACCACCCCCCATTCACCCATGGGAATGGAGCGAGGGCCTGCAGTGGAGTAACTCATCACCACTTAGGATCCAGCCCATTGTTTTGAACTATTTATAGCAGCCTTTCTCAACCTGTGGGTCCCCAGATGTTGTTGAACTACAACTCCCATCATCCCTAGCTAGCAAGGCCAGAGCTCAGGGATGATGGGAGTTGTAGTCCAACAACATCTGGGGACCCACAGGTTGAGAACCGCTGATTTATAGGATTCCCTGGATGTAGACCTTAGCTGGCTTGAGAGGGACATGGCAACATTGGGACACCAACAGAAGTTAGAGGGAAGTTTAAACATTGAAGGCCTATGAACTGCTGGTACACACAATTGTGAAAACACACAAACACCAAGGCGGGTGGGAATGGGTTTCAGCCACATGGCTGTGCCAATGAAAGTCAACGGAAAAAATGATTGCACATAAACAATTACAATATGCTAATCCATGTAAAGCTATTGTAACGGATTAACGTTCGTTAACATGGCTGCTGAGGTAGTATTTGGGACTGTCAATGGTGGCAAGGCGTTGGGGAAGGGAAATAGTCTCCTGACCTAAGTTTTTGTATAAAAGAAGCCTATGCACAAATCTACTTGGTGATAAAACTTTACCTTTAAAGGAAATCGCTGAAAGTCTGTCCAGGCAGAGAGGGCACTTGCAAACAAAAGAATAAACAATTGGACACCTCCCCTTGGATTGGCATCACCTTGACCATGTTGAGAGCACAGCAAGGCCCCTCTATTCTGATGAATTCTAATAATAATAATAATAATAATAATAATAATAATAATAATAATAATAATCATAGAATCATAGAGTTGGAAGAGACCACAAGGGCCATCGAGTCCAACCCCCTGCCAAGCAGGAAACACCATCAGAGCACTCCTGACATATGGTTGTCAAGCCTCTGCTTAAAGACCTCCAAAGAAGGAGACTCCACCACACTCCTTGGCAGCAAATTCCACTGTCGAACAGCTCTTACTGTCAGGAAGTTCTTCCTTATGTTTAGGTGGAATCTTCTTTCTTGTAGTTTCTTGTAGAACGATGGGGGTGGAGACGCTCTTTCAGGTATAGAATGCATTTGGGGCATACAAACAAGCAAAAGGGAAGCCCTCTTTGTAGACATCCTTATAATAATAATAATAATAATAATTTATTTATACCCCGCCACTCCGGGCGGCTCCCAAATCGAGTGTTAAAAATACAGCATTAAATATTAAAAACTTCCCTAAACAGGGCTGCCTTTAGATGTCTTTTAAAGGGAAGATAGTTACTTATTTCCATTTCCTTCACATCTGAAGGGAGGGCGTTCCACAGGGCAGGCGCCACTACCGAGAAGGCCCTCTGTCTGGTTCCTTGTAACCTCACTTCTCGCAATGAGGGAACCATCAGAAGGCCCTAGGCGCTGGATCTCAGTGTCAGGGCTGAACGATGGGGGTGGAAGACGCTCTTTCAGGTATAGAATGCATTTGGGGCATACAAACAAGCAAAAGGGAAGCCCTCTTTGTAGACATCCTTATAGGGAATAACACTCAAGCAGAGCTGTGCTGAGTAACCCCTCCCACTTGAACCCACACGCAGAGTGCTAATGCTTAACACTTGTAGAGACTTCCACACAATCTGGAACCCTGAGCAGCCAAGGTCCTAGATCACATGGGAGTCTCCTGCCTTCCTGCAGTTATTTATGTTCTCCATGTGGATGCCAGGGGATCCACTACTGAGGGCAGCCCAGTTTCTCACGTGTATGTGCTTACTGTGAGCAGAACACCCTAACAGTAGAGACGATTTTGGGGAATGGGCAATCTAGGAATCCAAATGCTAGTATCTGGGCACCTTTATTTCCTTTTGCCCAAGTTTACACGTTGGACAGGCACAGACAGAGCAGCGGGGGAATGGGACCAAGCCACCTAATTGCACAGATCTGCTTTGAGATATAATAGGGCATTAGCAGTGGGCGCGATGCATTCGGGAAAAGCTGAAAGGCAGCCTGTCTTCATAACTTCGCATTTTACTGCAGCGTTCTTGCTTCCACCGCCCACCGCCCTCCAATTATACACATGCAATGAGTTTAGCTGGTGTCATTTTATCACTAAGCCCCAAATGTGTTCAGAACAAAAGCCATCAAGACAACTTAGCTCAAGTGCGCTGCTATTTGCAGGGAGAAAACCCATCTGAATAACTGTGATTGTTTGTACATACTATAAGCTTGGCAATAGCTTCAGGGATGAAGTTGGCTGTAGATCAACACAAATTCCCTAGGGTGATAGCCAGGATTTGTTGAAAACAGACCAGCGTATAAACTCGTACAACGTAGTAATTTTACCATATGCTCATAATTAAAAAGCTTTTTATTGCTCTAGCTCGAAGAACATTTACAGATTAGCAGGAGTATGTACAACTTCTGAAACGATCCTTTCCAAAACAGAAAAAAGGGTAGGCTTATCCTAACTTGAGACACTGAGTGTTGAAGCTGTCGCCCTCCTTGAGAGCCACAGCTTCAAGCAGAGCCTGCTTCTTCTGCATGCTGCGAGACGACTCGAGTTCGTACATGGTTGTCAAATTGAAAAGGACGCTCTCGTGCAGGTAGTTCCTAGGGTCCTGCTGAACCATTCCTTCCAGCTGCCGGAGGGAATCCTTCAGTTTGCCCAGATAAAGCAGACAAACTGCGGCGTTGTTGTTAGCCTAGAGAAAAGGTACATTAGATTCATCCATGGAGAAAAAAAACCCAATGCACTTCAATATATTAATTCTAAACACACCGTAATTTGCTCTTTCCTTCCGAGCACGCTAGAGGGTCAGTCCTTAGAATATTGTCTGTTTGCCAAAAGTCTTGCAAAGAAACTCGAAATGGAGGCCAGGAACCAGTATCACTTAAGCCAGTGTTTCCCAAACTTGGGCCTCCAGCTATTTTTGGACAACAATTGCCATCATCCCTGACCCCTGGTCCTGCTAGCTAGGGATCATGGGAGTTGTAGTCCAACAACCCAACTTTGGGAAACACTGACCCAAGCAATACTGCTCTGCGTCATTCATTTGCTTCAATGAGGTTTGCATAAAAAAACCCGACCATCCTAAAGCGCCGAGATACGTTACTGAAAGGTGCTGTTTTTGTAAAATTTACTGATTCCCGGGAGCAATGACTTGCCTATGCCATGTCCATTTGTGCAACGTTAATTACAGTTTGGGGCAGCGGACTCTAGAGTAGGAATGAGGAACTGGTGGTGCTCTAGAGGTTGTTGGACTCAAAACTCCCATCAGCATGGCTCCTGAAGGATGGTGGGAGTTACAATCTAGCAACATCTGGAGGACCATTAATTCCCCATCCCTGCTCTCAAAGGATGCCGTTTTAGAAGACTATGATTTAACTGTAAGACATATCCTACCACAGCATTGGATGGGTCAACCTTCAAAATCTCTGTGAAGAATTTGTGAGCTTCTGCAAAGTTATTCTGACCAAGATGGAGGAATGCTCTGGAATACAAGAGAAAAAGAGAGAGTGTGCGCCTTTAGAAGATGACAGTTACTTAAGAAAACTCAACGTAACGGAGACATTATAAAAGGTGATGGGTCATCCTCTTTTCCTCAAATTTCTGAGTGCTCTTGGCCGCTGATCTTCATCATACGGCCTTGATGCTACAATTTAGGTTTCAGATTAAATGCTTAGCAAACGTATAGCAAAGCAAAGGTAAATTCTAACGATGAAAGGAATTGATGAGCATTTCACATGTCATGTAGAGTGCTGCAACAATCCTAGGTCCTTGTCTAAAATACTGTATGTATATGTGCTGGCTAACAGGTTTCCTGCACTAACTCTTCTTAATTTGAAATATAGTTAAAACATTTTAAGTGTACACCTAAATAATGGATGTGTGAACTGAAGAACTTTTTCCAGCCCAATTCTAAGCATATTTAATCAGCAGTAAGTAGGGATGTCAGAGAATTCCGATGAAAACAGAAAGGGAAGTGGAAACTGCCAAAGATTATCCCATGTTTGGAACAGAAATCAATCCAGCAAATACAATAGGTTTTCAGTTTGGTTGTTGCTTTCAGCCTGATAACTGATATTCCCCACACCCATTTGCACTCTGTGTCTTTGCATTGAAACGAATGGGTTGGAATTCTGCAAAGACAAATTTCTTTATGTAATTAATCACATCAATAATGTAATTTGCAAACAGCGAGACAACTAATGTAGTTTCTAGAGGAAGGCGAATTGCAGCAGAACAGAAACACTGTTGCATAAATCAAATACAGGGTTAAACAGAAAGCAGCACCTTCTTATACCCCTAGTAGTTACACCGAGTGAGGGATAGCTCAGTTAGTAGAGTGTGAGACTCTTAATCTCAGGGCTGTGGGTTCGAGCCCCACGTTGGGCAAAAGATTTCTTCATTGCACGGGGTTGGACTAGATGATCCTTGTGGTTCCTTCCAACTCTATGATTCTATGAATGGGACTTCCTTATAAGCACATATAGGATTGCAGCATTAAGCTATGCTGGAGAGTGATTTGAAGAGAATGGTTTGGAGTGGACAAGAAATACTTTTCAAGTCAGCTCTTGTAACAAAGGAAATAGAACTCCGTCAATCTAAGATAACATGACTACACCATGTTATACAGATCTCAAGGGCTGGTAGATGCCAATCAGTCTTTCTTCTGACAGTTGTAGTTACATAAAAGAGAAATGAAGAGAAAGGGGCATTCTCTTGGGCCCCTTAATGTTCACAGTGCATTCTTTGCAAAATCATGTTTAAGATTAATTTAGCTTTTTTACATTTCCCACCTGTTCATTAAAACCATAATTTGGTTCTTCAGCCCATCCAATTTCTGAGTCACTTTCTCGACGTCTTGAAAATACTTTTCAGCCATTTTTATGTCTCCAATCTGGGTGGCACACACAAAAAAATATTATAAGAAACATTTGCTGCAATTAACAATGCACACAAGGGAGGCATCAAAAAGGTAGGTTTTCATACAAAAATACCTTTCTGCACCGGGCGGGGGAAGATGGAACGTACAAGGAATAAGAACAACAAGAAGGAGTCAAAAATACATGTGGCTAAGATTAGTCATTTTGCCTCAAAATCATAAGGATGCCATTCCATTAAAACATTTCACCCAGAAATTGATTCAAGATATTATTGCAGAATCAGAACTCAGAAATATTTCTTTTTTAAAAAAAGGATTAAATTGATATATGCCTTCCACAACCACAATGAGTAAGGAAAGTTAGGATATGTGCTGAAATCCTGACTTACAGGAGCAGCATGTTTTTCTTTGGTTGTAGTGCAAGCTCTTACTCTTTTGTAATGACACAAATACTTCGCTCTGAATCTAGCATCAATCAGGCAGGCTTTCAGCTTTCCTGCTTCCAGATGCTTAATATCATTACTCATTTAAGGATGTACTGGTTTCTTTCTTAAAAACAAAATAAATAAAAACAAGTGGGTGATATCTAACAAAGCCATACACAAAGCAGCCCTGAACTTCCTGTTACTTAATTCCATTGACTTCAGCAGGTCTCTTCTGAATATGACTAACACTGGATTATAACCTAATCCACCCCCCAGCCCCTCATTTGAAACACTGCTCTGAATAGTGGACAGGAACGTAATTTCAGAAGGGATAGCCAATCAATGATCTGCACGTCCATCTTTTGCTGGAAAGAGGGAGAATTGCTCCTCAGCTCACTAACCTTGAGCAAGGTTGCACACATCTGATTCAAATTACGCACGGCTGTGTATACCCCAAGTTTCCTGCAGCCTGATTTAGGCAGTGGCTTTCATGCAAACCATAGTTTACACAGCACTTGCCATTTATAGCATGTTCCTTTTCTTAGGTTGACCAGTTTCTCAGAAAGGGGAAGAAGTTGGTTTTTTTGCAACTGGAAAGCTCAACGTCGCCTTCAATTGATGAGGAAAAGAAAAATGAGACCACTTTCCAGTACAAGTTTTTGTGTGCAGTGAAGAAAGGAAATGAGATAGAGAGAGAGGTGTTGCCACAGAGCTTTGGGGGGGGGGGATGAAATGCACTGTACAATTCCCACTTTAACTTCAACGCAAGACAGGGTTGAGAGTTGTGAGTTGCAGGATTGCTGCTGGAAGGAATGAGTGATCAGGCCAAGACAGGGCTGTACATCTTGTAACCCTCCCAGCAGCCCCTTGGTCATACAGTGTTAGCCTGCCAGGCTTTCTGCACAGTCCAAACAGGCAGAAAAACCAGGAGGTTTTTTTAAAGCCTCAGGGAGCCTGTCACACAAAACTACTGGGCTGCATTCAGCTTGATGAATAGTAAGCTACCTCTGCTACCCTAGAAGCAGAGAGTTCACCGTCCATCTCCTATAGCTCCCTGTACGTTTCCGAGCACAATTCTAAGTGTTGGTGCTGACCTTTAAAGCCCTAAATGGCCTCGGTCCAGTATATCTGAAGGAGCGTCTCCACCCCCATCATTCTGCCCGGACACTGAGGTCCAGCGCCGAGGGCCTTCTGGCGGTTCCCTCACTGCGAGAAGTCAAGTTACAGGGAACCAGGCAGAGGGCCTTCTCAGTAGTGGCACCCACCCCGTGGAACGCCCTCCCACCAGATGTGAAAGAGAACAACTACCAGACTTTTAGACGACATCTGAAGGCAGCCCTGTTTAGGGAAGCTTTTAATGTTTGATGTATTATGGTATTTTAATATTTTGTTGGAAGCAGCCCAGAGTGGCTGGGAAAGCCCATCCAGAGAGGCGGGGTATAAATAATAAATAATGATAATAGTTGTTGTTGTTGTTGTTGTTGTTGTTGTTGTTGTTACTACTACTACTACTACTACTACTACTACGTCCAACCCCAGGTTCCAAGTATTTTGCAGTTCTGGGAGTGTATGAAGAAGTCATTTTGCAGCAGGGCCTCTGTCCCAATATCAGCATCTACAGGTTTTTGCAAATGCTGATGGAACTTGTTTTCTCTGCAACTTAATTGTAAGAGGACTCAGGTCTGGGGCACTGGCTTCAGCACTTTTTGATGTCGAATGCTATGTACTTAAATATTCCCCAGGTGGGATTTCACTGCTGCATTACATTTTATTTAAATGGTGGTTCTCTCCCATCCTTGCCCACCACCTCAGGGAAATGCTGGGATTTACATTCTCTCTCTCTCTCTCTCTCTCTCTCACACACACACACACACACACACACACCAAATTTCATCAGACATGACAAGGCAAGTATCGTTCTGGAATTTAACAATGCATAAGACAGTGAAACACTGACAAGGGAGAAAAGGCAACGTCTCTGGTGCCGCCCCCCCAAACCATGTCGAGGAACAGCCGCGCTTTCAGCTGCCGCTGTTCCAAGGTTATGTAAGGCAGGCCAATAGGTTTCTCGTGCTTTGTCTTCATTTTTTTTGCGGCACTTGAAGGAAAAAGGCCCCGTTTTGACAGTAAAAACCACTAATTCAAGAATATCCAATAATCTCTCTTCCCTCAAGGCCCCCTGTAACAGCAAACGCCGAGGAAGACAAGATTCCCTTCAGAGCCTGTTAACATTGCTCTTTGAATTGGACAGACAGATTGCTCCTCTGAGACACGCGCCACTCTCCTTGCATTCTCCCCAAGGTTGGGCATGTTGTCTTTGCAGCAAGCCCAGCCTCTGATGAACCTCAGAGCAAGAGAGCGTAGCCAGGAAGTGAACTCTGCTCTCTTGTGCGCTCCACTGAGACCCAGAACAGCCAGCTGCTATGGAAAGGACTTACAAGTCATCAATAAATGTAACATAAACAGGCACAAACTATTTTTTCCTAACACATCCCTACTTTGTGTTTTAATAACCTTATTTGATATACTTCCAATTATTTCAATGCTTCTGCAGCTGCAGACAGCCTTCAAATACCAACCATTTAATGATGGATAGAGAGATAGATAGTTAAGTTCTTATACTTCATTCAAAAACTTAAAGGTAAAGGTAAAGGGACCCCGACCATTAGGTCCAGTCGCGGACGACTCTGGGGTTGTGGCGCTCATCTCGCTTTATTGGCTGAGGGAGCCGGCGTACAGCTTCCGGGCCAGCATGACTAAGCCGCTTCTGGCAAACCAGAGCAGCACACGGAAACGCCGTTTACCTTCCCGCCAGAGTGGTACCTATTTATCTACTTGCACTTTGACATGCTTTCAAACTGCTAGGTTGGCAGGAGCAGGGACCTCACCTGGAGTACTGTGTCCAGTTCTGGGCACCACAGTTCAAGAAGGACACTGACAAACTGGAACGTGTCCAGAGGAGGGCAACCAAAATGGTCAAAGGCCTGGAAACGATGCCTTATGAGGAACGGCTAAGGGAGCTGGGCATGTTTAGCCTGGAGAAGAGGAGGTTAAGGGGTGATATGATAGCCATGTTCAAATATATAAAAGGATGTCACATAGAGGAGGGAGAAAGGTTGTTTTCTGCTGCTCCAGAGAAGCGGACACAGAGCAATGGATCCAAACTACAAGAAAGAAGATTCCACCTAAACATTAGGAAGAACTTCCTGACAGTAAGAGCTGTTCGACAGTGGAATTTGCTGCCAAGGAGTGTGGTGGAGTCTCCTTCTTTGGAGGTCTTTAAGCAGAGGCTTGACAACCATATGTCAGGAGTGCTCTGATGGTGTTTCCTGCTTGGCAGGGGGTTGGACTCGATGGCCCTTGTGGTCTCTTCCAACTCTATGATTCTATGATTCTATGACCGAGCAACGGGAGCGCATCCCGTCGCAGGGATTCGAACCACCGACCTTCTGAACGGCAAGTCCTAGGCTCTGTGGTTTAACCCACAGCGCCACCCGCGTCCCCTTTCGAAAATGGGAGCAGCAAATCACAATCTTCGGCCTAAGGAGTTTGGTCTGAAGCAGAGTTTGTGGTTTGTTTCACTTCAAACAAAGCCATGATGTGAAAGCAAAGTTTGTTTGGTGTGAAACAAACCATGATCCCCGGTTGGGATGTAAGGCCAATAACATTAGGGATCATGGTTTGTTGCTCCCATTCATGGAGGAGTGAAGGATTTATTGCGAGGTATGGATTGGGTCATAGCGTGGTATGGTGACTGGCTATTGGAAAGTAGGCCTTCCCAGTGATGGTGTCTGGCTGTGGAATGCTCTCCCCAGAGAGAGGCAAACCTGGCTTCTTACTAGGCTGTCATTTTGGTGCCAAAAGGCCTTATTTTCTCTGGCTTTTTGGTCTGCTTTAGCTGCCCCATGAACACTGTTACAGTTGTACCTTAGAAGCCAAACGCCTTACTAGTCCAACGTTTTGGCTCCCAGCTGCAAACTCAGAATTGAGTGTTCCAGTTTGCAAACATTCTTTGGAAGCTGAATGTCCCATGCAGCTTCCGATTGCGTGCAGAAAGCTCCCGCAGCCAATCAGAAGCTGTGCCTTGGTTGTAAAAACATTTTCGGAAGCTGAACGGACAACCAAGCTACGACTGTATTGGGGAGGTTCTTTATAAATATTCTTGATGAATATTTAAATCTTGCCATTTAAGTGATAAAAAGAAACCCTGAAACAACAGAAAAGGAGGGAAACAATATCCGAAGAAGAGGAATAGACTGCCTTGTCATGTATGAGTTTTATAAAGAGCTCAAACTTCAAAGTAGGATGCCCAGAACTCTTAAGCACGTGCTTCGATTCAGAGCCGCTCTGTCAATGACTGATGGGCTGTGGCTTGACAAAAGTGCAGAAGAGCAAGCTAACCAACCATGGGCAATGGAATGGGGCATCTAGGTATTCCCTCCCGCCATTGTGGTGTGGCAAATCTCTCCTCTTGGAAGACAGGAGGGGCATGGAGAGTAAAGAGCTAAAGAACAATAAGTGCCGATTGGTGCAGAAGACAAGCACTCATGTTTTTTAAAGGGCTACAGCAGGACAATGGCAGAAAATTCAGGTGGCTCATGCTGGGAATCTGCCCCCTGTGAAATTGTGTGTTCTCTCTTTTGCACACGCTCCCACTCCCACCCACGTTCGTCTTGAGGGCCACTAGCCTGAATACGAAACTGCAAGTTGCAGAATCGGAAGATTCACCCGTTTCCATGTACAGAGGGAGAAATGTGGATTATGTGTGTCACCCCATTGCAAACTGAGTAGATGTACATTTAATTTATAGCAGAGGGGGAAAAATGTGTCAAGTGAGAAACGTCTCTTCAAAGCACAGCTTACCAAATATCAAGTATCATTTTAATGAGACACAAGCTTTGTTGTTTAGACTATTACATGCTCCTTTCAGCAGAGTTTGGCAGTGCTGGTGGTGCCTGGTAACCTACAAACAGCATTATTATGCTCTGGATGGAATAATAATTGAAATGCTCAAGAAAGGCAAGGGAGAAAAGGAGAAAGTGTCAGGTGGATAAAAACGAGAACGCTCTTCCCAAACTTCCTTACATGCCTTATCAAGTTTTGTATTCTCAGTTGCCATTTAATTAGCCATCTCTGTTCAGACCTTTGGGTGTTAACTCAACCTTCTGAACTGTTGCGTTTCCCATTGTACCATTTGGTTAATAACCAACACATCAAACTATATACAAGCAGGGGACTTTTACCGCACACAAATATTTGTTCTATTGTGGTCAAGAAGGGCTGTCACTTGGGCTTTATTCAGAATCAAGTATATACCTGCAGGAAAATCCTCCCAATTCCACTCAACAGCTGAGGCTCTTGCTCCGGGTAATATTTGATGACTGTGTGATATGTCTCCACAGCAAGCACGTAGTCCTAGGGGGTAGAAAGCACACACACAGAGATGCAAGGTCAGCAGTTGCTCTTTGCTCTATGCACACAGCAAATGCACGATAAACAGATGGAAGCAACGTAGTTTAAAGATAGAAAAAAATAGGATGGTTGAAAGCACAAGGAAAGGGTTGCCCCTGTCTATGACTAAATGCTGCTCTACTGGGTTTAGCAGGGTAAGGGAAGACACTTGGATTGTACAAGAAGATGCACGGCCAGGTTGAAGACCTCTTTCTCTTGCACCCATTATGTGAGCAATGGGACAGCTGTGAATACAAAGGAGACTTGAAATCAAACCAAAATATCTCTGCCCCTCAAAGCAGAACCAAATATATCTGCCCACTAAGCAGCAGCTTTGTACTTGCCAAAATCATGCACAATGGGCGTACGTGTACACACACACACACACACGAGTCTCCTTCACCATCTTTCTGTTTGGCAAGTGAAGCCTTCTGCACAGCCAAGTCAGATAGACTGCCAATGTTCTAAAAATTCCTCTTGCTGGGAAAACAGCCACTGCTCTTATGATGAGGGAAGAGCCACAATGGCTAGATGAAGGGGATTTTAAAAGGAGCTCAGGGCAAACGGATAGGGATTTAGCAAACAAGTAGGGATTCCTCCCACATTAACACTTAATGTTTTTGAAGAGATGATTGTCAAAGAATGCTTTCAGAACGTTTGTTTGCTTCCTGGGTGTGGCTTCTTGATTGATAGGTCTTGGTCTTGATTCAAATATGGATTTATTTTTTTTAATGTACAAATAATGAAAAAAAAAAGTCAGCACAGAAACGACAATGCAGTGAAGCATTACACCACACCGGGAAGGGGCAATATTTATTAATATTCCTAAATCAACACATTGCTTAGGCTCAGACCATGTTACATTAAAACACAACAAACCAATAGATACACGTAGCGTAAATTTAAATGCTTAACCCTGACCAAATATGAGAGATGCTACAAAGGTTCTGGGCATTTAACACAATGGCTCAACCAGTTCTATGCAATGCTTTGACCACTAAATAACCTGTGAACCCATTCAAAGGACTCCATACACTATCCTGTGTACAATCTAATAAAAAATATTAAATAATTTTATTATTAATACCCTGCCCATCTGGCTAGGTTATCCCAGCTTCTCTGGGCGGTTTCCGACACACATATAAAAACATAATAAAACATCAAACATGAAAAACTTCCCTTCAGATGTCTTCCAAAGGTTGTATAGCTATTTATTCATCTCCTTGGCATCTGATGGAAAGGCGTCCTACAGGGTAGGTGCCACTACTGAGAAGGCTCTCTGCCTGGTTCCCTATAGCTTCACTTCTACAGAACTGGAGGCAGCATACCCCTAACAGCTGCTGAGATCATGAATGGGGGAAGTGGTGCTGCACTTTGGTCCTTCTTGTGGGCTTCTCAGAGAAGTATCTGGTTGGCCACTGAGGGAACAGGGTGCCGGACTAAATGGGTCTTTGGTTCAATCCAGCAGGGCTTGTCTAATGATTTCCATTTTCTTCTCCTGGAGCTCCTTCTGAAGGTCTGAGCTCAGGAGTAGGCTTGTGGCTAGCTGTGGTCATAAAGTCGGGAAAGGGTCTTCAAAGCCATTCTGCACTTCCAAGCGCTCCTCATTCAACGGTTTTGAATTCAGAAGTCTATTCTGGCTGCTCCCTCCCCAAGGAGCCAATATATAATTGGGTGGTATATTTAATGAAAAACAATGAAAATAAAAATCAATCTTGCCAACTCTCTTTTTCTTCACCGCCCCACAATCAAGATGCTTCCATGCTTTATCGTAGTCACACTAGACTGAGATGTGAAGCCAAAAAAACTACTGCATTTTGAAGCAGACCTGCCAAATGTTTCTGAGAAGGGGATATACCCTATCAAATAGAAGAGCAAGTTTAATGAACATTAAAATTGGACTCCATTTGAATACTATATTCAGCTGCAGGGCAGAAAGCTGGAAGTCCTTATATTCTTCTTTATCTTTCTTCCCCTAATCTTTCTTCTCTCTCGTCTCTCAATTTCTCTTTCTTTAGGTTTTCCCTTTTCTTGTCCTTTCTTCTTTCTGCCTACGTTCTTTTTTACACTAAGTAGCTGTTTTATATCAGTGCATTATTTAAAAAATACTTTGTAATGGGTATGTATTTTTGTATATCTCTGCATAAGTATCAATAAACAAATTCTAAAAACAACTGACTAAGAGTGGCCAAAACAACTCTAAACTTCAACGCTGATGTCAAGGACAAAATTTAAGCAGCACTTTAGAATCCAGTTACATGGGCTTCATCCCACCGAAATTGCTGGTCTTAAGAAAATAAGTTGGGGTGCAGAATGGCAGCCCTTGCCTGTGTACTGATTTAGTCATCAATGGAACAGTTCCAGGAATTCAAGAAGGAATACAGTGGATATGACAGCCTCCAGAAGCATTTTTTTCTGTTATTTGTGTGGCAACAGCAAGAGACAGGCTGTAGCCAAGTGGTATTACTGCGGCATAATTTAAGAAAGATTTATGATGTATGTCTCCTTTAAATTAGAAGACAGAGGCTCTAAATCAAGCAAGAGTCCTTAGGCATCAGTCTCGGGCCTGACTAGGGCAAGCAACTCTCCTTTCTCTGCTGTTTTGGTTTCTTGAGATCCAAATGCCAAAAAGGAGAGAGAAAACGAACAAGTTTCTGTCTTAAGAGTCTATTAATAGCCAGCAATATGAAAGGGAAAATAAATTTAAGCAAAAACTGAAAAGCAAACCTTTACAAGAACAGTTCAAACGTCTATGTTTTTAAATGCAGGGCAGTATTTCCAAAGTGTTTCACAATTTAAACCAGGCAAAACACACACGCACAAGTGAACTAATGTTCTCTTCACGTTTACCTTTCTAGTAGAACTGGAAGTAAAATTGAAAGCATACGTTTTTCACTTATTTCCCACTATGAAGCAATGATCATCAGCGATATATGTAACAATTATTACATCCACTCGTGACATGCACATTCCTTCTACATGTAGAACAGACTGAATCTTGACTCAAACATGCTCTCTGATGTGGTACAGTCCTTAAATATTGGACCACTTATATGAAAAGTGGTTGTCAGCATCTGCCTCTCTAGGGAAAACCAATATATTAGGGCTTCTAGCCAAACACAAGATGAAGATACATGTGGTTGTCCCACATCCTTTCATGAGACAGTACATATTTGTAATGAGACTATACCATGTGCCTTTCCTAAACATCTGAATCAGCTGTGTGTGGTCTGGACTCCTCAAGATGCTAAATGGAGGGCAAGGGAGAATGTTTCCTTCGGAAGGCATGAGCCACTAAGAACTTGCTCATTTTTGCTAAAGAAAATGCCTTTGGAAATCGCAGACCCAGAGTAAGGTAAAGGGGACCCCTGACCATCAGGTCTAGTCGTGGACAACTCTGGGATTGTGGCGCTCATCTCGCTTTATTGGCCGAGGGAGCCGGCGTACAGCTTCCGGGTCATGTGGCCAGCATGACTAAGCCACTTCTGGCGAACCAGAGCAGCACACGGAAACGCCGTTTACCTTCCCGCCAGAGTGGTACCTATTTATCTACTTGCACTTTGATGTGCTTTCGAACTGCTAGGTTGGCAGGAGCAGGGACCGAGCAACAGGAGCTCACCCCGTTGCAGGGATTTGAACCGCCGACCTTCTGATCGGCAAGTCCTAGGCTCTGTGGTTTAACCCACAGCGCCACCCTTCTAGACCCAGAGTAATTGCTCCCAAATAAGCAAACTGCCTTGGCTCCGGATCTTTCCCCTTCTTCTCCAGTTCTGACTTTCTTTAGGCGATTCAGTTGGGAGCTGCAATCCTGGGAGTGGAGCAAAGGGTTCAATCTTTCTCCCTGAACCATTTCCCCAACTTAAATCACTCCATGAAACAATCTGCCCCAGAGGGGGAAACGTACAGGTGAAAATTAATGTTCATTTGTTTTCCCCTTCATGTTACTATTTATTTATCTCAGTGCTATCAGTAAACGCAAACCTCCATACCGGTTTCATAGTTAGATGATTCTTTTGTATCTATATAGTGGGAGGAAAAGGCAAGGGTAGAATGCTCAAGAGAAAAGAAGGGGGGAAATGAAGGAGGATGGAAATATGCAGTAGTGTGGGGAGAACTCACCTTCTAGCACTCAAACACAAAGTCTTTGTTCATGAAAAAAGAAAACAGCCAGAGTTATTTTCCAGTTAGGTTGTACTGCTGTCAGGATTACGGTGCAGAATGCAGCCTCTCAAGCATTATGGGCAAATACTGGCTATTTGTGAAATTTATGATAAGCAGCCCTTTGTCAATTTATTTGTTGAATTTTATTTATTTATCAGATTTCTCACCTGCCCTTCAACTTAAGGTCCCAGGGCAGGCTACAGCCAGATAATATGCAGTTACATATAGACAGAGCTGTTACAATTATAAAACAGGAGACTTCTTCCAAATGGAACAGAAGAGTAAAACTCTTCATACAAAACCCTTTGATCTGCAAGTTGGAGGGTTGATTGCAAAAATGAGGCATAATTGACTCCAAATCCCTTTCTCCATTCATTGGGGCTCCAGACTATAGTCTGTGGCCTCCTCTTCATATTGGTATTTAAATGGCATGCCCTCATTCCAGTGTTAAGAGCTCACTCCTAACCAGTTTACGTTTTTTTTTAAAAAAGGTGCAATACTGCTATTAATCCAGTTAATAGCAAATGCTGTTTTAATTAGACTGGTTACTTATACCTTCTCACCAATCTCCACAGCACCATATTTTCCCTGTGTTCTTCATTAGAAAGAAACTATTTCCAAAATTAGTTAGAACACAAGCACTAGAAAACAGCACTTTTTTGGGGGGGGGGGAGGGAGAGACAGAGGGATGTCACTAGATGGTAGTATATTGTACTTTACACCGATGACAGAAGAAACAACAACCCCCCCAAAATCCTAATGTTTATTTATTACACGTGAAATCAAAGCTGACAACTAAATGATTTATTTGAAAGCATGAAAAGTAAAATAAAAATAAAAATGCGCCCAATTCTTGTAAACAAACACTCTTAATTATCTGTACTCATGTGATTTTAATTTTTACCTGTGTGATTTTGTGATTAATTTTCATTATGAAAATTAAGGCGAATGCTTTTATAGCAACCCCAAATTACACATTACGTTAACTGGATTTCTTCATTAACTACATTTTTTGAAAGGGGGAAATATGTAAGGGGAGGGCAAGCTTATTTCTCCCCCTCCCTTATTCTAAAAGGCACATGGTTCAACACTGTATAAATCCGCGGCGTTTGCAGAAGTGCAAATGCGCATGGATGGGGATACATGACTTATGAACGTGGCGCCACGCTGCGTGTCGGATGTGAATTGGGAGCGCGGTGATTCCACGAATGGCAGATAACGCTGTTGATTCAGCAGGGTCGGGATACTTGTTCACAGCAGGGCAGGCAGGGCGCAGCTCTGCGATCCCAAAATGAGACAAACAAGATATGTTCCCATGTTCCCACTGTGGCTCACGCTCCCCACCATAGGGATGGGTCTGTGGAGAAGGCACGCCATGTTCTAGAGAGCGCCTTTCTCAAGGAATTTTGGTGCACCTGAAGGGAGACTTCCTCTCAGTCCATTGCATCCAGAGATGGCTTGCTGCAAGTTGTGGGAAGCTTTGGGGGCGGGGAGGCGAGGGAAAACCAAAATTAAACGTCCTACCAAGCAAGAAAGCCCTGCAGTTTCCCTGGATTGTGGCCGCAGCCTTGAAATCCAATTTCCTTCCTTGAAATTAGGATGTGAACATTGCTCTCGGCGGAAGAATCTTCCATGGAAATGAATGCCTGAGCTGGGAAGTGCAGACAGCAATATTCGACGGGCAAGTTGCGAGAAATTTTTTAACAAGGGCTTAACGCTTGAACACAACGCTGCCAAGGCAGAGATCGGAATTCTCAAAATGGTCTTGGAAGGCTGTGTTTAGAGATGGCTGTTTATGCAAACCATGATTGCATTTGGATCTAAGACTGAGTTGCGGTGCTTCAAAAGAATTATAAAGAAGGGGGGAAAGTAAAACAAACAGATGGCCAGCCGCTACTAAAGGGAGATGATACAAGATAGATTTAATACAAAGAAGAGGAGCAAGGGTTGAATGTAGAAACAAAGACGTCTATACAACCTGTGTATTTTAAAAAGGGATATTTTAAAAGGGATCTTACTTTTGCACTTTATTATCATTAAAATGCTAAAGTGATACTTTCCTTGTTTTTTAAAAGATTTCTTGCTGCTATGATCTTCAGGCTATTATAGCATACTGTTGCTATTTCCTACCTAGAACGAAGCATCTTTTCCTCTTATCACTATTAATCACCTACATGGTACCACTGTTCTGCCAAGTATGCTAAAAAAAAGTTTTTCCCCTCACCAGGTCTTTTATTATTTGACTCCCATTTGACAGATATATTGGATTTGAACCTGTCTCCAACAGTCAGAGTTCACAGTATTCTTTGCCTCTACAAAAACCAGCTTCCCATAGAGTTTCTTGAAGACTACTATCACTCCTTCAATAAACAAAAGCTTGTCCATTTCAAATAAAACTCTGACATTGCCAGCATTCAATAGGAAGGAAATCATAAACTCAAGCTGGCGTGGGGTTGTTGGTTTGAAATGCAGCTGTGTGTGAGAAGGTACGTGGCAATCTCTTTGTGGGGAAAGGCCTCTCATGCTGTTCCAGTAATTTCAATAATGGCATGGTAAACCCTGATTGATTGATTGATTGATTGGTTGATTGAATGCAGAATGCATGCATTTTGCACTAGCTAAGAACCAGTGGGGACGCGGCTGACACTTGTGGGTTAAACCACAGAGCCTAGGACTTGCCGATCAGAAGGTCGGCGGTTTGAATTCCTGAGATGGGGTAAACTCCCGTTGCTCAGACCCTGCTCCTGCCAACCTAGCAGTTCGAAAGCACGTCAAAGTGCAAGTAGATAAATAGGTACCGCTCCGGTGGGAAGGTAAACGACGTTTCCATGCGCTGCTCTGGTTCGCCAGAAGCGGCTTAGTCATGCTGGCCACATGACCCGGAAGCTGTACGCCAGCTCCCTCAGCCAATAAAGCGAAATGAGCGCTGCAACCCCAGAGTCGGTCACGACTGGACCTAATGGTCAGGGGTCCCTTTACCTTTACCTTTAAGAACCACATATAGTGCTGCTTCACACAAATGCTTTGTTGTACAGTGTTATCAGCAAGTTGGTTTCGGTCATGTTATTTGTGTATACTGCTTCTCTGCATGTGCCGCAAATAAAATGGTTCATAGCAATGTCCAAGGAGTCTCCAAGCAATGCAAGTAGCTTGTTGAATGGGGCTACTTTCAAGTGATGCAAAGGGTTTGTTTCACGTTGCCAGCTCCATATGATTACGTTTCATGTTGCAGCCCTGCTGACATTCGTGCATATGGATTGCATTTAAGCATTGTCTGTTAAATGCGCATGCCAGGTTCCAGAAGCGATGCAATTTATCACGACAATTAACGAAATACAGGAGCCTAGCCTTTTCTATAATTAAAAATTTCTCACTCTGACTCGCAAAATTCTCCTTCCGCCATTCTGAGATTTCCAAAATCTGCTCAAGCTGCGTGAGCTGGCACGTTAGCCATTGTAAGACAGGCCAGCTAATTTATCAGGACTGGTTCAAATGCTGCAAAACTGTCCGTACAGGGATCATAGATCCAGTAGAGAGGAAGAAGCTGACCTCAACTGACAACAGAGCATGGCACGTGGATGGCTGCTGGGGAAGCAAAGCTTTCCTTCATCTTTCCACGCAGAAATGTTCTGGGTGTTGAGAGCTAGCTTTTAAGAGTTGCATTAAATCAAGACGCTGGCCTTCTTTGGACACGTGGACTGATTTCAGCCTTTTAAAAAAAGGAAACCAGGAGAACAGGGCCTGGGAAATTAAATTTACTCAACCACGTAGAGATTTCAGTTTCGGAAGGATCTGAATTAGCTCAAAGGTATTAATTATTACCTGCCAACCTAGCAGTTCGAAAGCACGTCAAAGTGCAAGTAGATAAATAGGTACCGCTCCAGTGGGAAGGTAAACGGTGTTTCCGTGTGCTGCTCTGGTTCGCCAGAAGCGGCTTAGTCATGCTGGTCATATGACCCGGAAGCTGTACGCCGGCTCCCTCGGCCAATAAAGGGAGATGAGCTCCGCAACCCCAGAGTTGGTCACGACTGGACGTAATGGTCAGGGGTCCCTTTACCTTTACCTTATTTATTAATAGTCGTCGTAACAAAAGGATCTGAAAACTCTTGAGTTAGTAAGCCACGAGGGAATCGGTGTCATGGCATCACAGAGTTGGAAGGGACCCTGAGTAGTATTTAAACACATTTAAATACTACATGTCAAGTCTGAAACCCGTGGCATCGTCAACAAGTGGAAGTAGAACAAACGTAAGCACCAGGCATGAAAAAGGGAGTGAGAAGGCATGAAACTGACGGTGGTCATAGCAGGTTGGAAATCCAGCCATAAAAAATGTATATTCTGCCTCGTTCTTGCATGGCTGCTTAAAGTGATTTCAGCAGGCGCATCCGGCTTACACCCCACGTAACGGCAAGCAGTGATCTAACTCATCCTCAGCTTCTCTGAGAATCTACTCGAGTATATATGGTAACTGCAATGACGGTACCCACCTACCTTCATCATTAGCAGACAGTTTGCCGTAGAGTACATCACCCGGCCCAGACGTGACCTCCACAGCTGAACGGAGGCTGTAAAATGAGAGCAGCTTGTGAATGTGCACAAATAAATTAGAAGCTCTTTCCCTAGCCATCAATTATCAGTCATATGCGTTCTGATTTAAATGATTTCCCCTCGTTAACACCGCTGCATCTCGAGCGCAGTATTGCTAGCATTCTGCTAGCATTGCACGGAAAACCCCGCACCCTCTCGATAGCGCGAGGCTTGATTGGCGAGAGGAACAGACTGCCGGAATAAATGAAGCAATAACGCAAAGCTGGGAAACGACCTCTCAGGTTTTAGCTCAGGCAAGGAAGCATCCATTTTTTCCCCCGACAGCAGAACAAAAGGCGGAGAGGGGAAAGGGAAAGGGTGCTGAGTTATCGCAAGCATTAGTTTGCAACCGTGTCATTAAAAGCTTTAAAATCTACACTGCTCAGTTCCTTCAAAACTGACCAGCAATTCTTTTAAAAAACCTGAATTTGCAACCAGAGCATGAATGTTGAAGGGCTGTCTTGGTCTGGGGTCCTGCACTCTTGCCTCTGGCATATGAGATGCTGCCGAGCTGGTCTGACACCCCTACGCTACTGGAACACATGGGGTTTAAAGGCTGCTGCGTATTATAGCAGCAGCAGCCGATCTCTCGCTCCCTTCGCTTGCAGACAGGTTCCTGCTGTGTGAAAAGGAATGGCGCACATTGATTGTTCGCTGCTTAAAGGGATCCGAGAGTCGCAAAGCCAACTAACGGAGCCTCTCCTGTTGCAAAATGAGCGCTAGTGTAAAGGGTGTGTGTGGGGGGGGGGGGCGGGAATGGTTTCTAATTTGTAGTTAAATATGTCCAGGGCTGCAATCCGAAGCGCACTTAGGAGGACGTTCTGCGAGACCCACTTCTGATGCGGAGGATCAGGCTGCCAATTTAATTGCCTTCAGGGTGAAGGTGATGACGATGCGCCCATGATTGTGGTTATCACTCAGAAGGAGCATCGCAAGGAGAGGAACCGAGAAAGGAAGGTGCAATAGAATTGCCGGAATGGCAAGGAAATGTGCCCCAATTTTCCTGTCTGACACAGTACGCTCTTTTTATTGCTGCAAACCTTTGCTGCTGTTTTTTTTTTTTAACTCCTTATTAATTGCCACATCCAGGACTAGCAGAGAGTTATTCATTTAGATTAGTTCAAATGAATGCCCTGCCCAACCTTTAAAACTCAAGCAGCATTCACCATTAAAAAATAATAATTATGTGTGTTTCTATCATAGGAGCCAACTCCTAGGGACGGAGATCCCTTTGCGGCCCCCCCCCCCCCCAATATTTGAGGTCCCTCGAGTTGATGGGCATTGCCATTCAAATAGTGTGTGTGTGCCATGCCATGTGATCAATTATGTGCATCGGGGCTTACCTACCTGCCCCCCAATATTTTATTCAAGTTGGCACCCCTTGTTTCTATTATATGCATATGTGTGAGTACATGTGGGCATGGATGCACATCACACTCCCCCTCCCCCCGCATATCCTCACTCCTGACCTAGAAAGCCCAAGAGCAAAAATTGCACATTATGTGGATGTTATCCTTTTCCCTACAGATGATGCAAAGCTGTCCGAAACCCACCAATGCTTCCTACGGCTGCTTGGTATCAGTGGAAGTGAAGCAGGTCCACTATCAGGTTGAGCAAACCTATATAAGATGCATTATTACAATACAAATAAGCTGCTTCTTCTTTTTAATAAGAGCAAAGCTATGGAGAATATGTTCATTTTTATTTGTAACCACTGTCATATTACGGTTGCATCCTTTTTGTGCATTTTTTGTTGCTCTGGGAACTGTGTGCTGGGGAGCACCTGTAGGACCTGATGCCTTGCAAAAGAAGGAGAAGGAGGAGGAGGAGGGAATGGAAGCAATGCACTGCCAGGAAAATGGTGCAATGCTAAATCTTTTTCCTCCCACTGAACAAATGGCAAATGCGATGTCCTGCCCTGCTCTGCAACAAGCTGGTTTGTGCAACACCTACTTAAGAGCAGCAGTAGGGAAATTATGCTGCAGATCTAATCCCGGAAAGAACTGAGGCTTGCTTCCAGTCACAGTTCACAAGGCAAAAAATAAAGGTTTGCCTCAGCTGGAGCGCGCACAAAAACAGATAGAGAAAGTTTCCTGCAGCTCAAAACTGCACCAGAGGCCCTTGCAGAGAGCAGATCTGATTGACCTACTCTGGAAGAGATGCCAATAGTCCCCACAAGTGTCCTCTGGGCAGCATTAGGCAGACAGGCAGCTGTAATGCTGCCGCACTCCACGCGCATAACAACCTCTCACAGATGCTCAAAAGCCCCCCTCCTCCCCTTAAGATTCTGCTGGCTGCCTCTCCTTCCTAGCCTCCGCCGCCGAGCTCAGCTGAGCTCTGAAAAGCAGCTGCGCCAAAGGAGAGGGAGAGCAGGCAGACAGAAACCATCATACTGCAGGGTGGGGAGCAGAGGCAAGGACCACAGGGCGCAACTAGGAGAGGAGCTGTAGCTGGCGGGGAAACAATGCAAAATTATTTGGAGCCAGGTTGGTTAAACACAGTGAAACGGGAACCCCAATATTTAATGGTTCCCCCTCTCAAGTAGTTTTGAGGCTTTGCAACTATGGGTTTCTTTGTGTGGATTAGAATGGGCTTTACGTAACTAGCCCTAGATTGCTCTGACAACGAACATCCCATAGCCACCAACACTAGCAAGCTTTGCCTGGATGGCTACTTCCATTGCAGTCAGGACTCAAGATGCAAAAAAACATTGGTTTCCCTTATCTTGCAGTCATACCCTTAACCCCCTAATTCTAGATGGGTAGTGGCTAGCTATAATTATTTGATAAAAGAAAGGCAACATTCAGAACCGCTCTCTCATTACATGTTACGTTCTACGAGTTGAAGCAAAGTCACTGGAAACAGGGCCATTTCTACACTGGGGTGTCATAACATTGCTGAAGAATTTTTATTTCCCACCCCACCCACACATTTCTCTCTAGTTCTGCCGTTGTCAATACACTGAGGACAGGGAGGGGTGTCCCTGTTAAAAGTTGTATGAGGGCATTAGTGTATTTTGGTCAAAGTAATACCAGAGAGAGAACGGACAAATGTTTTATTGTGTTTTTAATAATCTATTGAGACCTTTGTATCAGTTTAATTCTTCGTCCAGTTCTTTATGATCCCAGTTCATTCTTGAGTACTGTACCCCAAGAAAGCGTCACACTTCCACCACGATGCTCGGGTTGTCTACCCCGTAATAAGTGCCTTGCCTCTGGCTGATTCAAGCCCACAAAGACTGGCTGGACCCTCAATTACTCGATGCAACAGGAGGAAGACTAGATTTATATGCAGGCAATTCAAGGGAGCGTGTCTAATTCAACCTAGCCTGCCTGGACCCAGGTGGCTTTCTCACAGTATGGAACCAGTCAAGAGACCTAAAATAAACTTTGCTAAGGGCACAGCACAACAGAAATTCGTCAAGAATGTCAATCATCTTAAATGAAAAAAAGAAGTTTGGCTTTTAACCAGGCATCAGTGAACAGAAAGACTCCATCTGTTCATGGGTGGGACCAAGATCCAGCACAGCAACCTTACATGTGATCAGTTATGTGAAGGCAGGGCTTATCTCCCCCCCCAAAAAAAAATATTTTATTCAAGTTGACACCCCTGCAAGGATCACAGGGTGGTCTACAATACAAAAACACAAAACATTTTAACAAGTAAAAACAATACACGGGGGGGGGGGTATTTTCACTCTTGGGGATATATTGGCAAAGTAGAAGCCCTGCAAAAAAATTAAATGTGGCATTGTAGGGTGGAAAAGCCTTAAACAACAACAACAACCCAACAGGCAACTGACAGCTTAGAGGCCAAGCCACGGGTTCAAACAAGAACCCCAAATATCAGGTAGAGAGCCTTATGGGGACAATGAGCGGAGTTTTAAGACTAAATGCTCCTTTGGTTTCTAAGCACCGCACTGCTATTATCATAAATCTGTCATTCTAGAATGGCAGCGATTTTCCTTTTTTTTGAAACTGGAGAGAAGATTGTGATTTAATGCATCGCCACGATCAAAAGTAAAAAGCAAATCTGCGAAATGATTCCCAGCAATCAAAATACAGGGGTGCATCATTTTAAAGGCTCTACGAGCGACAATGCCACTGTTTTAACAGCTACAGAGCAATCTTGTGAGAACTTTTGACAGTATTTGGGCAAGTGATAAAAATACACCGACTGTGGAAGAAAAGGCTTCAGGGGTTGTGCCTACCTTGCCTGTTCTCTTGGGTAATGTTAGTCATGCTTCCATCTTCTGCAAAGCCACATTCCAAGTTATCCAGTATCTGCAATGAATATTTTTTTAAGCAACTTTGTTGAGTTTGAACACCATTCCAGAGTGAAAGCAAATATTTGTAAACTGAAATCAGTCACGGTCACCATATTCAAAGATTCAAACAGGGCTCCCCACCCCATGGGAGCAACTTTTGAAATCACCAATCTATTGGAAGTAATAGGAATCACCCTTCAAATCAATTAAGAAGAAAAAGAGAGAATGCTTTCATACTGCTGCTTGGCTGAAATGACATACACCCAAGAGTTAATATTCTGTGGACAAATGCCAGCTCCCTCAGCCTGAAAGAGAGATGAGCGCCGCAACCCCATAGCCACCTTTGACTGGACTTAACCGTCCAGGGTCCTTTACCCTTTACCTTATTCCGAACATAACTGGAGAAAAACACGTTAGGCAGGATATCAATTATTTCCTTCAGGGGAGGGTTATTAGCCTGTACAAAACGAAAGCAGTGCAACACAAACTGAAGTAAGCATGTTCAGTGTTGTGAGCTGCTTTGAGGACTGTATAAATCCACTAAACGAATTTGTCATCCGTGGAGCCAGTCACTGCTCACCAGTGACGACAGCCCAGCAAGGGCTTCCTATTTGGGCTGCCTGCCAGTGACTGAGACTGTGCCTGTCACAAGACATGGTTGGTCAATCAGACAGGCGGGTGACACCATTGTGCAGACAGAGTGCTTGGTTCTAGACCAAGGAGATCAGGGTTCAAAGAGCTGGTCAGCAATGAAACCCTGTAACTGGTATGGGGCCGGTCACAGCTTAGCCCACCTCCCAAGACTGTTGGGAGGATAAACTGGGATCATGCCCGTGTACGCCAGCTTGGGACTACCTGGAGGAAGTGAGAGATATGTGGACATTTGGAGATGAAGCCAGAGCTCACCGAGCCCAGTATTGCAGCAGAGTTGTCGGGCAGAGAGCTTTCTGAACACTTGAAGAGATGCCAGGGACTGAATCCAAGATATTCTGCATGCTAATGTACACGCTGGCCCCTTTCCTGCAATAGGTTGGATTTGACATTATCTTTCCGTTCACAAAAGGGACTGCAATTCAGTGGAGGCTCTCACTGGTGGAAAGAGGGGTGGGGAAGCCACTCTTGCTGATTCCCCCGGAAGCCCCCTTCTACAGTTTGAGGTACTTCCAACCATCTGGAGCAGTTGTTGAGGAAGGCACAGGGGACTGGTGGGAGAAAGCAATCGAGAAGCATGCTGCAAGAGAAGGCCCCTTCATGGAAACTCTGGATCTGAGCCAATGCAATAAAATAAATAAAATACAAGCTGATTCCAAAAGAGGTGTTAAAAACAACCACCACCACCTAACCCAAATGTTCTCTCTCTTTGGTAGTTTTATAGCTTCCAGCGGGGGTTTCATTCCTAGTTAAACAATGATCTATCCTGTATCACATACATTTTCTTTCAGAACGATTTCTGTGATTAAAATGAAGTCTGGGCAAGCTAAAATAAAGATGGCTGTGATGATCTGGAAAATTATTTGGGCTGCTAGCTCTGAATGGTTTTGTGCCTCAAATTATAAATCAAACCTCCCATCTGCATGGAAGAAGATCTTCGGTTCCCTCCGTGACGCCTCAAATACCATCACTCCTAAAATCATGATTTGTAGCATCCTTTGGCCTAAGAGAACTAAATGAGACTCATTCCAGAGCACTTGTACTTTAATTAGCTAGTCGTTTCTGCTGATCAGCAAATATAAGGGACTCCCTCTCCTGGGGACTGAGTGCACTGTTTTGGTGCTGATTTTGGCTCCCGCCAGCTGAGAGATGGAAGGCCCCAGCTGCAATTTGCATTTAAAGCCCCACCATCCCACTTTAATCAGTCATGGCTTCCCCCAAAGAATCATGGGAACTGTGGTTCATTAAAGGTGCTGAGAGAGGGATGAGCGTGTAGATTCCTTTGACTTCATTGTGGCTGAAATGTAGCTTGAAAGGAATGTGGCCTTTGGGTCTGAAACATTTTCCCCACCCTTGTCGTGGAACTTCATCTCTTGTCACCTCTCTTGGACATGATTCTTCAGACATCTTCCCTGCAATCAGTTACAGGACAGGTATCTGCCCACAGCTTCCACAACAAAGGCAGGGGAAAATGTTCACTCAGTTTCTCCTCATTCTCCTCTGTCACTCCTTTGATGTGTGAGGGCCCAACCATCTCCTTACTCATTTCCTGATGTTCTTAGAAGACATTTTCACTGTGGGGTTTAGCGATATTGTCTTCCTCTTCTTTCACTTGCCTTTACCACCAGCTTACATTTGCCAGGAATTTATTTTCCTTTCTGCTCTTCCCATTTGGGCAAAGCTTCCATCTTCTGAAAGAAGACTTCTTTTTTTTTTTTAATTTTAAGGTCACACACATACATTATTACAAGTGTTAAAAACGGTTCTCTGTGTTGCTTCATGAAAGTGTTCCTGGCATTTTGATGAAATATAGAACTGTGCCCTTGTTCCTAGGATGAATTTTAGATGGTGCATCTTTTCTGTTGAGTAAATATGTAGCCTATAGGCATTATCAGGACTAAACACATGGGAAGATGAGAATTGAATATTCTACACTTCAGGAGACTCGGCCTTGCTTTTTTATATATTTGTAAGGCATTTTTTAAAGCTCTTAGTTGTGTTTTTTTTTGTTTGGACCACTGGCCTGCCTAACATAAATCAATATACTTTTGTACTGGGGAGCCAGCGTAGTAGGGAATTGTCTTCAGGCAAACAAAAACTGCACTGTGGATGTTAATTTATTTCTCCCTCCACCCCCATTCATCTCTGCGAAAATGTTCGTTCGAAAATCTAGCTGGGACCACTTAAAGACTGACACTGGTGAAAGAAGGCATTCACCTTGAGACATATTGCGGGGGAGGGGGGGTAGGATGTAAAAAGAAAAAGAGAAAAAAAAGAAACTGCAAGTTTGAATTTGGTCCAGTAAGACCTCCAAACTCTCCAATGATGATTTTGGCACAAGATTTGCTGTTTGCAGAAGAGCAGTGTTTAGCCAGGCTTCTAGCTAGTTTTTAAATATGCTGGTGCAGACAGATTAGCTTTTCCATTTTCCTTGCCATGTTGAATGGAAGCAGTGAACTGAACCACTTGAAATTACACACTTGCTGGTTCTCACAGTGAGACTTGCCAGGGATGGGGAAGCTGTGGCCCTCCAGCTATTGCTGGACTACAATTCCAATCACCCCCAATCATTAGCCATGCTGTCTGGTGCAGATGGGAGTTGTAGTTCACTCGCATCAGGAAGGCCACAGGCTCTCCAACTGCAGCAAAGTCTTTCCCATCCCTCTTGCATGCATGTGTGAATTTGAGCTGTGATGATTAGCCTATCCTGATAAGGATAGCACCAGTATTCTGTGCTCTGGTAACCTCTAGAGGCAAACTAAGGCCTGGGAGCCAGATCCAGCCCAATCGCCTTCTAAATCCGGCCCGCAGATGGTCCGGGAATCAGCGTGTTTTTACCTGAGTAGAATGTGTCCCTTTATTTACAATGCATCTCTGGGTTATTCGTGGGGCATAGGAATTTGTTTATCCCCCCCCCCCCCAATATAGTCTGCCTGCCCCCCCAAGGTCTGTGGGACAGTTTGCTGTAGTGCGGTGTAGTGTGGTGTAGTGGTTAACAGTGGTAGACTCGTAATCTGGGGAACCGGGTTCGCGTCTCCACTCCTCCACATGCAGCTGCTGGGTTGGCCTTGGGCTAGTCACACTTCTCTGAAGTCTCTCAGCCCCACTCACCTCACAGAGTGTTTGTTGTGGGGGAGGAAGTGAAAGGAGAATGTTAGCCGCTTTGAGACTCCTTAAAGGGAAAGGTGGGATATCAAATCCAAACCCTTCTTCTTCTTCTTCTCTAGAAGTTAGACTGCTGCCATATTTTACATGTGGGATTGCCTTTGAAATCAGCAAGAAGGCAACCAAAATCATCAGAAAATTGAGGTGCCTTCCATAGGAGAAAAGGGACATTTTAATATTGAGGAAAAAGAGGACTAAGAGGGGACAAGGCAAAAGGTCTTACTCAGTGTAGTGCTACACAGGATAAGCACAGAACAAGGTCTGCTTGTGCAGTGAGACGTCCCCCACTCCGGCACCTGTGCCCCCTGGAACCTGTTCTGGGTCTTTTCCCAACCTTCCAGAGAAGATCTAGGGGATGCAGGGAGAGGAGAGGGGGGAAAGTCCCGTTGTGCAGGCAGACCTTGTTCTGTGCATGCTGCAACTTAGCTGCATCTTGTCCAAAGACTTGATATGGAAAAGTGTACAGAGAAAAGGTCCCTCCTTTTATCATCATACTAGAACTCAATGAATTTACTGGCAGCAGATTGAAGGAAGTCAAAATAAAATACTCTTCACACAATACAGCCGACTGATGGAATGGTGGTGGCCACCACCTTAGATGTCTTTAAAAGGGGTCAGAAAACATTCATGGAAGTTGGGCCTATCAGTGATTAAGTAGCCTCCATGTTCAGTGAAAGGACGGCCCTGAGCAAAAGCGGCTGGAGACCAACCAGAGGAGATGCCTATAGCCTTCATGGCCTGCTTAAGGATTTGATGGAGTCATCTGCTTGGCCTCTGTGAATGAGGCAAGACTTTTGGTCGGATCCAGCTGCATTGTTCTCATATCCAGGATCGGGTTTGTTTGGTTTGATGAAAACAAAAATTACCAGCATCTTATTAAATGAGAAGATTGATATGTTTTAAAGTAGGATACATTGCTAACATTTAACTCTGGATATTGCCAGCCTACAAGGTTTGTTTGTTTGTCTGTCTGTCACATTACTAGGCTGATGGTTTGTTTAAAGCGAAAACATAACTGAGTAGCAATGGCCTTTGAAATACAGAGTTAAGGACACTCACATTTCTAACAGCAAAATCTTAAGATTTCGGAGCACAGAGCATGAGCCAGTCAAAATGAAACGCTTTCAAATTCCACTGAGTCTGGAAAAGAGCAGCTTCTTTTAAGCCTGCCCTGTCTGTCAAAGAATTATTGCATCATAACTGTGCAATGAATGACTGAAGCTTGATGGCTGCTCCAGACATTCTAAATACTCTGCCTACAGAAAGTGCAAGGCTACTGATGCCCAAGTATTGAAGGAAGATTGACTGCCCTTTACCTTTGTGCAGATTGTTTTCATACTGTGCAGTCTATCAAGCGATTCTTGAGGATTTCCGAGGTACTGCTGAAGTTCAGCATGCAAAATCCTCATGGAGAAAGGAACCATGGAACCTAGAATGGTAACAAAATGGATGGCTTGCAATTATTGTAGTTATCGGTACGGTCCACGTCTATCACAGGCATATGCTCTCTGCATTTACTCAAGATAAGGTTATGTCACTCTGGAGACATGATCTATACAGGCCTGAAACAAACCTTAGCATGGAACAGCAAGCTGTAGATTTTGGGACAGCTGCCCACACCTCTCCCTGCACTCCGTCACCCTTCTTCATTGTTGCACTTAATGAATTGTTTGCCTAATATCTTTCCCTAAAATTTCAAGATTTAAGTTATCTGAGGAGGTGATGAGCAAATGAAACCAGACCAGTGTTGAGCTGCGGTCTCCGTTTTATCTGTGAAACCGTAAGTGGAATTTGAGTTCTATTTACTCACTGATTTTTGTGAGGGTCTGAATGCAAACCAAATAAGGTTTCCGAGTTCTACACGCCCGTATGTGGCTGCCAGCCATTGTGATTTTACTATTAATTGAAGAATCATTAGTCACTTTCGGTCTACAAGGGTCATTAGAAGTCATTTAAGACTTTTCCTTTAGGGAAACCAGGTCTTGTTGTACTTGAAATATTCCTAACAGGTACTGCATCTCATTTTTAAAAAAGGTTTGAGCTTCTTTTTGGATGTCATAAAATCATTTTCTGCTGCTCCAGAGAAGCGGACACAGAGCAATGGATCCAAACTACAAGAAAGAAGATTCCACCTAAACATTAGGAAGAACTTCCTGACAGTAAGAGCTGTTCGACAGTGGAATTTGCTGCCAAGGAGTGTGGTGGAGTCTCCTTCTTTGGAAGTCTTTAAGCAGAGGCTTGACAACCATATGTCAGGAGTGCTCTGATGGTGTTTCCTGCTTGGCAGGGGGTTGGACTCGATGGCCCTTGTGGTCTCTTCCAACTCTATGATTCATTGAGTTGGAATGAACCATTTGAGTCATTTTGTCCAACCCACCACAATGAAGGTCTAAAGATTCCTTTACACAATGTTTTAGGACCCAACTTTGCAAAACATGAAACTTTAGGGCTTAGAAAACAAATGAAAGTATTCTTTATACAATAACAATCCAATATATTTTTGCGAGGAGAATCCCTCTGTTAGGAACACACCAAATTGTCTAGTAGCCCAGGGTCTTTCCTGCTGACTTATGAGCGCTGCAATGCTTTCCTAACTACTTCAAATAACTTTATTCCTCCATTTTGTGTCCCCATCATCTGTTCTTCTTGTCCTTCGTGGCTGTGGCTCTAAAGCCACAGTTTTCAGGTCTTATTACAGCACCCGGGCTGCTCACAATCCACTCCTTTTCAGACCTACTGAGTATAAAAGTTTCACTCCACAGACAGATGGATAGTCACTATGCCACAGAGAGAAAAATATGACTTCACTAGCCCTGAGAATGGTTATTAAGCAAAGTTAATGATCCTACATGCTGCTGCATGGAAGGCCAACTCATTAGCAGAGAGGTTAGTGTGCAATGGAAATCCATATCGCAATCAGAAAGATGTAGCACCAGAGCTAATCCCACAGCTTCATTTTAGAAGTGGCAAATAAAGTTGGCAGCCAACCAGCACTGAAGTCAATTTCTTACAAAATGGGAGTTACTACTTGGCTCACTTCAGATTCGGGGGGTGGAATCTTATTTTCCCACAGCATCTACACCATGAATCCTGGACAGCACAGGAATGGGAGCGACATGCATGAGGAACAGGCCAAGCACCCGACTTCTGCTACTTCAGAGCCTGGGAGTTTGAATTTATTTATTTTTAAGAAGGTCAAGAGTGGAAGGTGCAATGTATTCAGAGGTAGGCTGGTTTCCCCCACTTTGGTCTTGGAAAAGATGGTTTTCCTTTCTCTCATTCCTCAGTTACATCCCAACTAGGCAAAAATACCAGGACTTTTACTTTCATAGTAATATCTTAAAATACAGTTTTAAACCAGAGATACTGATAGCTTCCTTTATGATTTTGCTAAAGCATGCTGTCACTTGCACTGTAGGACAAAAATCTTGTGAGCTTATGAAAATACAGTACTATTTAGTGACGGGGAAAGTCGGTTAATGCTGTGTCAAAATATCTGGATTTAGATGTGTAACTTTTGCATCAGCAAATTTTACTTTAGAATGAGACAAATGCACACACAGAATCACAGAAATGTAGGGTTGGCAGGTACCCCGGGGATCATCTAGTCCGAGGTTTCCCAAACTTGGGTCTCCAGATGTTGTTGGACTACAACTCCCATTATCCATACCCAGAAGGACCTGTGGCCAGGGATGATGGGAATTGTAGTCCAAAAAAACTAGTCCCTTAGTTCCTCTATCTATCTATCTATCTATCTATCTATTTATTATGGTTATTTATATCCTACTTTCCAGGATACGCATCCTTCCAAGGTAATAAAATTGCAGCCACATAATTAAATCATAACAGTTCATTACCATTCTTTCCACAGGGTAGCAGATAGCAGGCAAAGTCCTTCTAAAACAGCCACTGAGGTGGTCTTCACCTCAATGCAGCAGAGCGAGAGATGGGGAACAGGGCTACTCCATCAGCTCCACTGAGATACCAGTTACATTTGAAAGTTTCTGCTTCTGGACTGGCCATTATTTAGGCTATGGTAGGCTATTGCTTAAAAATATACACCACCTATTTTGTACCAAATATTGACACCCAGCCCCAAAATAAAAGAAAAAAGACTGCAAGACAAAGTTATCCATATATAAACTATATAATATTAAAATTTTAACCACAAATAATGGGTACTTATACTGTCCCTCTGTAGCCTGTTCATTTATTTATTTTGAATATTATTTTCAATTTTGCACTGACAGATTTCTAATATGATCTGATTTAAAAGCACAATGAAAGGATTAGGCTACTGCAAACTAGTTTTGTGGTTCTGGAATAATTTTTAAAAACTCAAGGGAAAAAACCAACTGTTTTCTGTCTTTTTGGGGCATATGGGGAAATACACACACACACACACACACACACACACACACACACCACTAACATCCAAAAGCAGACTCCTTCAAAATAAAGAATAATCATCACCTCTGAATTGCTGCAGGAGAAAAACACAAAGACAGACCTTGGGAGCACAGGAGAGGTAAGTTAGGGAAAGTCTTTCGAGAAGGTAGATGGTTGTGAACCTTTCTCGTCAAAAATCTGCAAGGCAACCATGTTGGCCAGCAAAGTTTAGGGACGTTAAGAGCTCCAGAAGCTGCTCAGTCAAGTTTCACAAGAGCCACAGAGGCAGAAAGACCAAGACCTAATAGGACACTTCTGAATAAAGACCCATCAGCTTTGCTTGGTCTGCTCTCCCTACAACCGTTGTAAGACTTATCAGGCTGGAGGTAAGACTGTTTGTGCTGTTTGCAGTGTGAGTTATTGCTTGATTGCTGGCTGAGTGAATGTAGCTGGGGTGAAGTTGTGGCCCAAGACTTGCCTCACTTTCACAGCAGGCCCTGTCCTGAAATGAGCAACCACAAAGGGGTTTGCCATTTTTTGGAGGGGTTTTGTGTGTGTCACATTGGGGTGATACAGGGGCAGGGGCACCCTGCGCTGTCAGCCAGGATACAGAAGTGCAGGCTGCCTGAGAGAGCTTTTCAATCAAAATTTTGGTCGAAACAGCAAGACTTAGGGTTTGTGGCACGACGACACGGCCACGTTGAACTTTCTTCCAGCTTCAAATTAAAAAGCCAGGACAAAAAGAGGCTAATAAAGGAGAGCCCGTTCCCACAGAAAAGGGAAATCTAGTTGTTGTAATGAACAGACAAGGAAACAGGTAACATGAAAGCCTGCCTAATTAATCGTAAACAGAGGCAGTCCTCAAATTCTTATGAGGACAGATTTAAAAGCAGGACAATGCCTCATACTTCACCTGTGAGTTTCTGGCAGCGTGACAGACTCTGCGATAACCAGGATTATGAACTATGAAAGTGGGGGGGGGGGGGAACCACACTGAGGAGTCTTATATAAACAAGGTGCATTGGTTAGTCACAGCATTCTAGAAGAATTATGCACACCTACAGGTTTCTCACAGTGGTAATAACCCCTTTTCAAAATAAATCTCCACAGTTCCAGAAGTCTCTGAGAAGTTTTAAGCAAGGGCTGGGTTGTTTCTGCACCATGCGAAACATGAAGGACATCTCTAAGACTGTTAAGCAGTTAACTGTGTCTGCAAGTCGGTATTTATTCTAATGGTCAAATGCATGGTGGCATAATGCTTCTGCATAATGTGCATCTACTGTAAAGCCAATAAGTGAGGGATATGAACAGGCTTGAGAAGTATGTGCAGTTTAAGCATCCTGCTGCAACACAGTCCCTGTCAGACATTAAGAGATGTGCTTCTCATAATGTCTGAAGCTACCCTTATGGAGACGGCAAAATATCCATCATTCTTATGGGCAGGTTGTGAAGAAATGGTGATCGTCTGAAGATTCTGTTTATAGAGTCCTTTTTCGCTCTCCTCCCCACCTTGTTCCTTTCACTGAGACCTGGGCCACCCAGATTTAGAAGGAAAGAAAACAGAGGCAACTTTGATGAATTTGTATCCCCAAGTGGCACACTTTGCTCCTCTCCACAGGAGTAAATAGTATAATTATTTGAGGGAATCTAAAGGGGTGAAACTTCAGACTCCACTATGGTGGAGGCTAAGCCAGTTTCCTGCCATTAAGAGATAAGCCTGCTCCTATCTAAATTATCACTATTCTAGGTATATCCTCATCATGCTAGAGAGTGATGGTACCTGGAAAACGACTGTACACATGATCAATTTAAAAATGATGATTACGGGCAGGATTCATCTAATAATTATTATTGCCCAATTCCCCCCTCCTCGTCCTACAAAACCAAACCCCCACTCATCAAAACATGGCAGCAAGTTAGTGCAATCCAATACTTTGTGCAGCAGAAATTAAGGTCTGGCATACATAAACATGTGCTCTAATCTAGGACAAGATTTTCATAAATGGGAATGGGTCAGATAAAGAAGTAGAAGGTAATTAAAAAAACAAATTTGGGAGAATGCAGCTTTTTTCATGGCAAGTTATTTGGAGTTAAAAAAAGAACAGATACACATAAGGAAAACGACCAACCAAAACGTTACAGTAGTATGTATAGGATACTTTGCAGCTAAAATGCTATGGTTAGAAACCAAGACATGAAAACAACAAAATCAGATTTCCATGAGCACATACAGACCCCCCCCAAAAAAGAATCCCTACCTTATTTTAGTACTCAACGTTCTAAGACATGCAAACAACAAAATCAGATTTCCTTGAGCACAAACAAAAAAGAATCCCTGTCCTTATTTTAGAACTCAACGTTCTATGTAAGGAACTAATGAATAGCCTGGGAAAATAAGGTAAGCAAAAGTGTTGAGTTGGTCAGCAATCTGGGTGGAGACAACTGGGAGTTACCATGCGGGAGCATGATATGCATAGAGTTGTATTTGTTCTTTTTAAAAGGCTTTAGGCAAATCCTATGTCATGTGGGATCTAAAGATTCCAAGGCAAGGAGAAAGGTGACAGAAGTCAAACTGGGCTGCAGAGGTGAGGGTACAGCATTAAGCTGGTATTCAGGAAAGTAGGAACAAGGGAGACAAAGAGCAACAGAGGAAGAAGAGAAGATGTTGAGCAATGATTGCACAGGCAGGAAAAAGAAACAGAGAGAGAAATAATACTTGGGAGGCTGTATTTTCCTGGGCTGTAGCAATTATATAGCATCAGTACCAAGAACGCAGAACTCACTGGGCAGCGCTAGGAATAGCTGCTGGGTTTACAAAACAGAAAAGCGTATGAAAAACATCAAGAAAGCAATGTAATTATAGGATGGAAAGAACTTTAGCCATAAGGATCTCCAGTGCAGAATTCTTCATCTTGAAGAGATGCATAACGCATTCTCCAGCAGGTGTGAAGGTAGCATACTACTATTAGTAAGGCCGCCACTAGAGGGGGAACAAAACACATCCTTCAAGTGGGCCCTGCCAGATCGCACGCTGAAAGCAAAGTATTTTCTGCCATTTCTCCCCCTCGTGTCATAATTACTTTACCGAAACACTGGAACACCTACAGTTGTTTCAACGTTTTAGAAGTATGTGATTTATACATATATATAAAAGAGAGGCAAAACTGGATTTTTTTTTCTTTTTTAAACCAATCTCTTGAAGCAAAAGGAATACTTTTAAGTCCTTGTAAACGACGGAAGAGGATGGAAAGACAGAGCCTTTAAAGCCACGTGACAGCTGCCACATTCTAAAAGCTAGATTTTTTTTCTAACGCAGATGACCATGGCAAGGTAATCATAATTGCCACACCTATGCTGGAAATCATTTGAGCGATGAAGGTGGTCCTCTTCGGACCCTGCCGATCGTATGCTGGCTCAGGAGCACTGCTGGTGCCTGTGACAACCTCAAAACGGTGGAGCTAGCCTGTGAGTTCCTTCTCTTGACAGAAGGAAAGAGGACTCCCTCTAGTTAAAGCCACTACACCAACTCAATGATATCTAGCATTTCCAAAGAACAAGCAATCGTCGGAGAATTTAAGGCTTGAAAAGACCTGAAGGGCAGCAATATCCTAAAGCTACACTTACTATCAAAATTAACCTTTGCTTTCTCGTCAAATTGCCTTCGTAGGGCAGGTAGCCTGACAGCAACCGCCTACTAGAATTAAACAAAGAAAAAGAGCATTACAAGCAGAATGAACGAAAACCATACCTTGAAATAGTCACTAAAGCCAGGCAATGGGGGGGATCTTTAGAGCGAGCAGGACAGAATAGAAAATTTAAGTAAACAAGATCTAATTGCATCTCTGTAATGAAATAGATACACAGGCAATTGTCACGCAGGTTAATGTACAATCTCTGGTGCTTCTTCCTCCCCAAGGATGGGGAACATCACATGTGAATGGCAGGATGTGTTTGCCATAAAGAGAGGAGTATATGGATGCTGGGGCGTACACTGGGATGAGTTCATCGGCTGTTATGTTCTGCGTGGGGTGGGATGCGTACAAGAGCTGGAATCTGGCTCCTACAAGACTAAATACTAGATGAGGAATGTGAACGGGCACTAAGATTTTATACAGACAAGATCTGTATAGTAAAAGCTATGGTTTTCCCAGTAGTGATGTATGGAAGTAAGAGTTGGACCATAAAGAAGGCTGATCGCCGAAGAATTGATGCTTTTGAATTATGGTGCTGGAGGAGACTCTTGAGAGTCCCATGGACTGCAAGAAGATCAAACCTATCCATTCTTAAGGTAATCAGCCGTGAGTGCTCACTGGAAGGACAGATCCTGAAGCTGAGGCTCCAATACTTTGGCCGCCTCATGAGAAGAGAAGACTCCCTGGAAAAGACCCTGATGTTGGGAAAGATTGAGGGCACAAGAAGAAGGGGGCGACAGAGGACGAGATGGTTGGATAGTGTTCTCAAAGCTACCAGCATGAGTTTGACCAAACTGCAGGAGGCAGTGGAAGACAGAAGTGCCTGGCGTGCTCTGGTCCATGGGGTCACGAAGAGTCAGACACGACTAAACGACTAAACAACAACATGGACTGCATACTACATGGCATGTAAGGTAGGCTATGAAGAGCTGGCTGTATTTTAATTAACAAAAGTAGATGCCACAGAAAGAGCTGTGGGATTCTAGTTGGAGAAAGGGGATGAGGGAAAGTGAAAAAGACATGGTGTGTCAATAAAAGTTGGCAGTTTAAGTTGGAAAATTCAGACTCACACACAAATATGGACATAAAAGAGGCAGAATTTAGACAGAAGGGAAAAGTTACTTTGGAGTAAAAAGAAAAGCATTTAACAAGTCTAGCTGCATAGACGCCAAGGATAAAGTAGTGCTAGGAATGTTAAGAGACATCCATGGAAATTCATAACATTTCCAGACTGAAATTCACATGCTGTTCGGAAATGAAATGCATTTCATTTCATTCAATGAATATTTTGAATTGATCCAAATTACACACATGAATTAAATGAAATGTATTTTATACCACTTTCATAACCATTATTTATTTGTATCTCGACACATTTGATTGCAAAGTGCATTTTAATTGCCTAATTCGTTTAACTATTGTGAATCAAAATGAGATAGATAAATCAAAGATTTTACAGTTATGCTTGTTACACCAAAAAATGAAAAGAAAAATTAGCAACCATCAGCATATTATCATAGATGACGGTTACTGCGCAGTAGATAAAATATATGTATGATTTATGTTTATTTTATCATTTAAATTAGCTGTTTAACGACACAGATTCATTTTTCATTTTCAATACAGTTTATTGCAAGGCAGACTGTTAGGTATGCCCTTTCTACCTCTTAGGCCATCGAGACAGCGTAGCCCTCAAATATGAACAAAGGAAGGGTGATGGTCTTTTCCAAGCTTTGATCTAATACACCTGCCATTTCCTATTATAGGAAGATCAGCTGGATCCCTGCATTATCTGACTTTTTGATCTGATTATAGATATCAATTCCTTAAGAACCTAGATAGGTAAGGGGTTAAAAAGATATCTCATCTTTAGTATGCTTAGTCTTGGACTATACTGCAATTCTAAAGCCCTCATCTTTTAGCAATTTTGTAGCCCAGTACAGACATAATGCTACACCATAGTTAGTACAAAACATGTCATTGCCTTAGCAATGGTTGATTAAGATTCACAGACGTACAGAGGGCATGCATAAGAAGACATCAGCAAACCTTCATTCTAAATTTACAAGCAGAGAATAGGGAGCTGGGTGATATTAACAATATAGTTCGGACATAACACTTCACTATGGTTCAATTCCAAACATGATTTGCAAACTTGGTTCAAGTCATTCATTCACATCCTGGTTTGTAACCAAACCTTAGCCATGGTTTACATTTCCAATACAGTGCTGAACCAGGATTTAAGGAAAACAAACCATGGATATGAGTTAGGTTTGCACAAGACATGCTTTTTACCTCAAAACCTGCTTTCAGTGTTGCTGATAACCTCCAAGGATCAGGCTAAATTTCAATGTGTTCCTTAAAAGAATAATTCTCAGCTTTGGTGTTGGGGGATGGGGGTTGTTTTGTGTGTGTGTGTGTTTGTGTGCAAGCCTGTCAGAGGTACCAACAGATCCGACCACGTTTGCAAAAAGAGAGAACTTCTGGAGCCACACAGTGAACACATCAATATTGCATGACCTCAACCTCTCTAGGTAGTACCAGCAGCACCTTGCTTCAGTGAATGAAGGTATTTTGAGCATTCCGTCCTCAAAGGTCTATAACAACCACCTCAGAAATAGCATAATTTTTGTCAGAGCAGCTGATGAAGGCAGAAGCTGAAACATTTTGCTGTAAGAATTTAAGATTTCTGTTTTGTTAATCACTGTGATAAACTAAACATCTGGTTTTGGCGATTAACTGCATCCTACCATGATCCTGAACAAGCTTGTCTGAAGGGCTGTTCAATGCTTTCATTACTATTTATCATATGAATGGCAGGTGTTTCATTAATAAAAAAAGTGTTTATGTTTTTAAATGTGTTTGAAGTCACTTGGAGACTTCTGGATAACAAGTGACTAACAAGTTTAATAAATAACAATATAATTTGGCCTCTGTTTAAAACTATATATATATAGAGAGAGAGAGTGTGTGTATATATACATACACACACACACACATATATATATATATATATACACACATATATATAATAAACTGGGTCTACTTTCTAAAATGCTTTTGTATATTGCATGCTTGCTATCTTTTACTAAACATGTGCTTTTTAACAATACAGAACTCAGTTCACTATATTTTGCTTTGAAGGATATTTAGACTCCTTACTACCTGCCACTGTTATGTAAAGTATAACCACTGTCGATTAACTGGAAGAGACTTTCAGTGAACCAGCATGGTCAAAAGACCTTCAAGAAGTTAGGTCACCATTGTGTTGTTTCCATCTACAAAGTTGCCTTACTCCCTTTTAAGGTTGAAAACTTGGGTTTCCTCTTCTAAACTATATAAGAAAACGGACAAAATCCAGCAACATTAAAGTCTTGAAACTCCAACTAATGTCAATGGAATATATTTAAGCATGTTCCTAATTCTCTGACTGAAGTCACTGTAATCTAAACACTCTAATGCCCAACATCCTTAGTATTAGAAGAGAATATAAACAGATTTACCTTTGCGTCCTGGGTATACATGGGGATAATACTCATAATATAGGTCAGCCTGGTCTAGATTTCCAAATGGTTCAAATTCCATTTCAGCATTTTGGAAGAGACCCAGTTTCACCAGGAGTGCAAGTCTTACAAACCAAAGCTTGAAAAAGGGAAAAAAGAAAATAAATGGGGGGGGGGGGGGAGAGACAGATCATTTGACAGCGTTTACTGCAAAACCCAAACTTACTTTACTATTAGTTTTCTAATGATGCCTAAAAAGGTGCCTATGATGCATTCACAGATATCCACATAACAGATGCCTTTGGCCAAAATCAGAAAGCTAAAATAGGTGGTTCTGTCTTCACTTAACTATCTTTATTTTCTGCTCATCTGCCAATGAAATAACAGCAACTAACATCATATAAAAGGTAAAGGTACCCCTGACCGTTAGGTCCAGTCGCCGATGACTCTGGGGTTGTGGCGCTCATTTCGTTCTATTGGCCGAAAAGCTGGTGTTTGTCCGCAGACAGCTTCCGGGTCATGTGGCTAGCATGACTAAGCCGCTTCTGGTGAACTAGAGCAGCGCATGGAAACGCCGTTTACGTTCCCGCCGGAGTGGTACCTATTTATCTACTTGCACTTTGACGTGCTTTCGAACTGCTAGGTGGGCAGGAGCTGGGACTGAGCAATGGGAGCTCACCTCATTGCGGGGATTCGAACCGCCGACCTCCTGATCGGCAAGCCCTAGGCTCAGTGGTTTAACCCACAGCGCCACCCGCGCCCTGCAACATCTTATAGTTCTACATATGATTTATGGTTGTTATTATTATTAATTGAATTTATTTATCAACTTTTTATTAAAAGTAACTCCAAGTGACTAACACTAAAAGCAACATTAAATAAAATGAATTAAAAGCTAAAAATGCATTCATATTTAATTAAACGCAGGTCTAAGACATCCCACTCATTGAAGGAGACCACACATAATTAAATGCCAAAGGATGGTATCGAAAGTCACCAAGAGAGCAAGGAGAATTAACAGGGACACACTCCCCCTGTCTCGCTCCTGACCGGGACCAAGACAATTTTCATGACAAAACTGGCCTGGAGTGCAATTGATAGACCTAGGGCAGGGGTCGGCAACCCGCGGCTCCGGAGCCGCATGTGGCTCTTTTACACCTTTGCCGCGGCTCCGGGGTGGATACTAGCGAGGGGAGGAGCCGCATTGTGTGCCCTGACACTCCCCACTGTGGCGGGCGCTGTACTGGCTGTGACGTCACATGGGGGCGGTGCGTGCGTTATTCACGCACCGTCCCGACCGATTGTGGCTCCCAGTTGTTGTTTTTTTGGAAACGGGTCAAAGTGGCTCTTTTTGTCTTAAAGGTTGCAGACCCCTGACCTAGGACAAAACATGCCAATTTGAGGACGGGATTTGCGGCTCTCATCCAATCCTGATTCCTCCAAACTGGCTGCCATCACAAGTTGAGAATAACAACTAATTATTTGCCACAATATTGCTAGGTATTATTATGAGAAATGTATATATTGTTCATGCCTCTAGCTATTCCCACTGACACCCACCCATAAGAGATCTAGAACACAGATTCATCAGTGGAGTTTTCAAGCATTCTGCTTACTAGCCACAGCGCCACAAAACATCTTTATAACCTTTGTATTAATAACACTTGAAACAGAGAAATTGCAATTGCTTTTAAATAAATATCAGCACAAATTATTATTACAATGCTCATAAAAATCTTTGGAACACAACTCTCTCTGAAGTGAAAAAAATATAGGCAAATATGCTGCAGCTGCAGAAGAATTTTTAAATTATTTGTTCATAATATGCTTTTCGGGCTAGAACAAGGGCAAAGTATCTTCTTCCCCAACATGACAGTAAGGACAATGCCCTTCCGTTTGCATTACAAATCTCAGCTTTGGTTTTAAATAGATCACGTTTGCAGGACTAATCCTGAAAATACAAAGGCAATGCATCTGGAAGGATCTTAAACAACCAGTGGTCAGAATCAGGGCACCTATAAGTTGGGAACAAGCAATTTCAACTAGTTAGACTGTTAAAGGTAAAGGTACCCCTGCCCGTACGGGCCAGTCTTGACAGACTCTAGGGTTGTGCGCCCATCTCACTCAAGAGGCCGGGGGCCAGCGCTGTCCGGAGACACTTCCGGGTCACGTGGCCAGCGTGACATCGCTGCTCTGGCAAGCCAGAGCCGCACACGGAACGCCGTTTACCTTCCCGCTAGTAAGCGGTCCCTGTTTATCTACTTGCCCCTGGGGGTGCTTTCGAACTGCTTGGTTGGCAGGCGCTGGGACCGAGCAACGGGAGCGCACCCCGCTGCGGGGATTCGAACCGCCGACCTTTCGATCGGCAAGCCCTAGGCGCTGAGGCTTTTACCCACAGCGCCACCCGCGTCCCAGTTAGACTGTTAGATAGGCTCTGTTCCTTAACACTGCAGTTGTGTGAACTCTGTTGATGCAAGTTACGTGCAAAGCCAAATGCATACATTAGCTGCAGGCCTCCAGTTTGTGTTACATTTCCATGAAGATTCTTGTAGTGGAACAAATTACCCACTCCTGCTTTAAAGTGCACATTCAGGAAGTGACAGCAAATAAAAATAGCACTGAAGGATGGGCTCTCTTCACCCATTTGTAAAACCGAACCCACAATTTTGCTTGACTGAAAGGCAAATGTACCTGCAGAGAGTCTGTAGTATGACTTGTGGGCAAGCCATTTTTGCCATAGCCTTGACCGTGGGCAGTCAGAAGCCGTCCGCATAAGTCAACGGCCGCTCTCCAGTTTTTGCTGCTCTGGGTGGGAGGGGGAAAAAGAAGAATAGGCTAAGTAACAAATAAATTCAGCTGCTAAAAAGTTGGAGCTGCTTATTTTGCTTGAAGCAGCTCCAGCTAACCATTAGTAATAATGACAAGGTCAGTAAAGTTAGCCAGTAGGAAGTGGGATGTCATTTGTCAAAACTGCTTGTATAATTAGGCAAAAAGCGAAGCCAGGCATGACTCACAATTTACAATTAGAAGATTGCTAGTGTAAAAGGATACACAATTTATTATGACAGGCCAGATACTGTTCCATTCAGAAGCAGTGGTCAGGCTCCATCTGAAATGCGCAACATTCCTCCCCACCTTCCTAAGTTTCATACCCATTCTCTCCAGATAACACTGCTATTTTATTCTCTTTCTAGGATCCAATTACGTTCCTATTAGTTTTGAATCGATGGCTTCATGAAGGTCATCAATATGATTTCCTTGAAAAATACAGCTTGGTCAAAATGAAATATTTTAGTGAATATAAACAGCTGAGATTTGAAACGTCGTTCACCCAGATATAGCAGCAAATGAAATACGGGGGAATTATCAAAACAAGACAGAGAGAACCCAAAAACTCATGCAAGTGTACTTCTTTCTATGGGCATTTGCTAGACATTTGTCCGCAGTCCATACATTTTTTATTTAAAAGTGTTTAGTCCTCAAAAAACAGACAGATTTTTCAGAAGCCACAGCTATGTGTACCCCAGGCTCACAAATGTGCCAAGCCTCAGAGGAATTCCCTCGGGGGAAAACAACTTATGCCTGTTCCGTTCAAAAGCTAAGATAAAAAATGGCTGTTGCTTCTTGTCAGAGCTAAGAAAAGAGAGAGAATTGTCCGTGTGTGTCCAATACATTCAGTAAAGAGTGGAATCAAGGACAGTAACTGGGTCGAACTCCTACGACACCACTGAGTAATTCCCTGAAAGTGGCAGTAGTCAGTGACATAAATCAAAAGGAACATCATGAACAGGAGCTTCTCTTTGCCAAACTATTTTCTCCTTGAGTGTAGAAAAGGATACTAAATGGAAGTCCCTCCACCAAAAAGTGCTACTTCTCCAGTCCACTCTACTCCTATTCTTTACAAATATCCCTGTGGCACAATCTATTCGGAGGGGAGGCAGAAGACTCGTGTCACTTATTGATTCATGAAGACGGGAAGATATATCTGTGGTCAAAGAGGACAACTGCTCTTCTGTTGTGTGTTGCGTCCCACTTAAAATCTGACCTAAAATCTGGGGTCTACACGAGATGGTAGATGAGGATGATTATCCAAAATGTATATTTATTTATTTAAAAGGTGTGTGGGCTATTTTTTAAGGACAAAGTTCTCTCTAGGAAGCTTACAAACATATAATAATGAAAATCAGAACTCCTATAATTAATGCAATGCAATATGTCATACCCATTAAAATCAATGTACACAACTCATTCAAGACCCATTAATTTCAATAGGTCTTCTCCAAATATACATGACATCCATGCCTCATTTGATTTGTATGCTGCTTTTCTGTGGTTAAAACCATGCTCAAATACATAATTGCAAACGTAAGGAAAGTAAGGTAAAGGTAAAGGGACTCCGACCATTAGGTCCAGTTGTGGCCGACTCTGGGGTCGCGGCGCTCATCTTGCTTTATTGGCCGAGGGAGCCGGCGTACAGCTTCCGGGTCATGTGGCCAGTATGACTAAGCCACTTCTGGCGAACCAGAGCAGCACACAGAAATGCCATTTACCTTCCCGCCGGAGTGGTACCTATTTATCTACTTGCACTGGTGTGCTTTCGAACTGCTGGGTTGGCAGGAGCAGGGACCGAGCAACTGGAGCTCACCCCGTCGCGGGGATTCGAACCGCCGACCTTCTGATCGGCAAGTCCTAGGCTCTGTGGTTTAACCAATTTCCACATAAATCATAATAAGATCTAAAATAAATAATCAATAACAGCAAAAAAAACCCCACCCTAAACAAAACTTCCTAAACAATATACCAGCCCAATAGTCTGTTCAGCAGCCTTAGCTTTTGTAGCTGGACTCAGTCGGGGACCTGCTCTCTCAGACCAGGGAACACTATTCCAATGGAGACTACTCCTGCAAATTGGGAGTCAGCCTCAGGAAACCACAAACACTCCCTTCACTTGACTGGCTTCAGAAATCCAAACCATAGATCACGGCTATTACTGGGCTCACCATATGAACTGTGACACACTGTTATCTATAAAGCAAACCAATAATTTCTTTTCATATGTGCTGCAAGGAAGAGGAGTGGGTGAGAAGAGCAATCCCTTAAATGATTAAGAACATTCCTTAAATTTTGAACTACAGAAGTGAAGTACTTAGTGATGCTAAGTATTTTATTTCAGATGCTGCCATACATGAATAATTCTGAGGAAGCTTTTAAGGGGCCAAAAGTCAACAGTACACTACACTGATTACTGCTTCTTCTACAATAGATGTAGAATCCAGTATTATTATTACTATTTTTTTTTTAAAGAGAGAATATGTGAAGATAGCTATGTTTCATGTAACTGTGATATTTTGAAAATGTACACCTAGTAACTGTATCACAATCAGATCTATTCATCACATAATTCCTTCTGGATTGCTCTTTGTGGGTAAAGTCCAATTTCTGCTGAGTTTGCTGGCTTACTGGAAGAATACCATGCTATTCATTTGTTAAGAATATAGTGTCATGACATTTATTAAAGGTTACTGGGCTACTAGTGCACTGGCTGCCTAATGAACTTTCGAGAGAAGGTGAAAGATGCTAATGGAAAAGCAATTGGGAAAAGAGATTCAACATGTTCAAACTTGGGAAGACAAAACATAGTCCCAAATTATCTGGCTACAATAGCAAGTTTGGAATGCTTAACACGAAGTATATGGTATCTTTAACTAGTTTACAAGTGTGTGGGTAAGGGGAACAGATCTTGATTTAGACATTGTGCCAGGAGGTACTAACACCAGTGTGCTGTGATTTTGGTTGCTAGAGAGTATTGCAGGATAATGCCTTAGATAAAAAAAACTGAGCAACTAGTTTTGCATAGGGATAGCTTTGGATGTAGTCTTGAACAAGCAAGGAATTCATTTTTTTTAAAAAAAGATGTTAATTGTGCTATGGTTCCCATTTATCTCCAGCATGAAAACCTTCCCAACCTCTGATGACATTCTAATCAAAGGCAAATACACATTTCCCCCCTCACACAATGATTTGGCTATCTAAATTACACATCCAAACTCTTCCAGTAGCTGAGGAGCTTCTCCTTAGGCTGTTTTACTCTAACTGATCCACAAGCTTGCTTGTAAAATATACTGAGGATTGCAGTTTAGTAGGTTTCTTTTTTCCTGAATTAATCCTCTTGCTGTGTTATTAGCTGCCTGAATATTTAAACTTCATTTCACAGTACTGAAAGCTGAGAGAATAGCCATTTAACCAAGACTAGCTAAGGATTCCATGGCTAATGTGAAATGGGAACCAGGGTCTTCTTGGTTCACAGCTCTTAGCTGTACACAAAGAGATATACTATCCCATCTTTGTATCAGTTGCTCAGGTACAGACACAGAGCATCCTGCATTTTAATGGGATCATAGCCAGAGGACACAGAACAGCAGGAATGGACACCATCTGTTCTTTGATGTATGACAGATGTACATATGCAATGAAGGTCACACAGTTCAGGTGATACAGCAGAATAATGGACGAACCATAATAAATAAATGGATGTCTGATTTCCAATATAAATTCAATTTTTTTTATTACTGTTATTAAATTTCTGATGACCATCTGTTTACTTCTCTGGAAAGGACTACTGAAGATTACTCATCTAACCCCTAAGAGAAATCAGGATTAAGAAACTTAACTTTCTGGATTTTTTTTATTTTTTTTACATTAAACACAAGACTACTGAGAGTCCTATTCACTGGGCTATAGACAACCACAGGCTACTAAATAGCCCTAGGACAATGTCTCCTGAAAAACTTAAGGCATTGTTCAGGTTGAAGAAAAACTTGTCTATACATCCTGCTTTAAGAAGAGTTATATGACAGATCCTTAAACCCACTGATTCCATGCGTAAAGGAAAAAGAAACCTAGCAGTTTCAAACTTTCTATTTTCAGAGAAGCATTTCCATGTTGACTGTCTCCCACTATACACATAGGTTTTAGGGTGTACACCCAAACTTCTGCAGCTGCATGTTGCAGTGACAGATGCAAATGAATGGGCATGTGGGGTTGTTGCTTTTTAAGAACATTTGCCAGCCATGACTGATTTACCTATTGGGGAACCCTAAATAATATTCTTGAGAAACCCCAGACCTCTCAAAGAGCACAGTATGAAAGTTATGGGCATAACCCATCTCAGTTTTTTTCTAAATCAACTGAAGAACGATTAGTTGTAGCCATAACTCCTTGACCAGTTTTTTGTTTAAAAATACAATTTAAACTGGGAGGTTTGAAGTAAAACTTCTCCGGTATAAAACAGTAAATATGTACAAGAACTACAGCATATTATATTTGACAACATATGAAAATTCAACATTAAATCAGAAGAACAACTAACAGAATGTGTATGATTTTTTCCAAACGGAGTCTCAAAAGGGAGTCATTAACTCTACATGCGACACCATTAAAATGATTAAAATGTCCTCCTCCATTTGCTATGACATTCTTCTCGATTGTAAATTACTCTGGTAGAACACTCTGACATTACTTAGAGAAACTCACGTCAGTAACCCCTTCTTAGGCTAAAGTTTGTTTGAAGTTATTACGAGCAGAAAGCTCATTAATACGCCATTGAAATATTGCAATTAAAAAATTTAAGTCTATTTCTTACAGGCTTTCTATACTGAAAACTATCAGTTGCCTGCTGCTACTGTCCCACTTTAATTACAAAAATGCTGCAAGAGCCATTCATTTATGGAATAAATTAAAATGCAAAGTCTTGAAACGTTGGTGCCTAGATCTTTGAGATTTTGTGTGCCAAATTAAGGCTTTCAAAAATGTTTGCTGCTTTAAGGCAGCAATTTTGCACAGATGGGTTATTATTTATTTCAAATGCAACTGAATGATGTGCACACATTATATATAAGCTCAAAGTGCAAGACACGAACGATACAGCTTCTTGAGACAAAGGCAATGTCGTTTCAAAATCATTGGCAACCAGCAAGTGTTACGGGTACAAAAATAATAATAATAAAAAATCAGTCCTCTTTCCACCTCTGAGTTTAAGACAGAAAATTGAATTTCCGGGCAGCAGATGGTCCCAGGTTTAGTTCTTGGCATCTACAGTTTAAAAGAATACAGTAGCAGGTGATGTGAAAGACGACAGACAGAGACCCTAGAAAGCTGATGCCAGTTGAAGCAGACAATACTATGCTAGACAAGTAGTCTTCCAGTGCTCCTGCTAAACCCATCGCCCCACATACATTATTGGCATCACATGCTCCTCCCTATTGGTGCATGCTTGTGGAAAAGGAGAACTGAATGGTATAGGCTGATCTATAGGTGCTGAAACCTTTGGCTCTCAGGCAGCTCTTGAATGTAAATGCAGAAGCCATAAGGGTGCTGGAGAAGTGCAACTGTTTTGCCTTGCCCTCGGTTCATCTTCCAGCCACCCTCAGTCACAGGCTGGAACCCAGGAAGCCCCAGATTAAGATCATGTAGTGATTGATGGCAGTATAGTCTAACGACCATTAGGTTCTGTGTGCCGTGCATCAAACTGTGTGCCATGTATCAAACTGGAGAAAGGAGCAACAGCACCAATGCAGAAAAACAACCAAAGCTGTTGCAGTGGGACTAAACAGAAGTACAGTCGTACCTTGGAAGTTGAACAGAATCCGTTCCGGAAGTCCATTAGACTTCCAAAACGTTCGGAAACCAAAGCATGGCTGATTGGCTGCAGGAAGCTCCCCATCGAATACTTGGCTTCCAAAAAAAGTTCGAAAACCGGAACACTCACTTCTGGGTTTCGATCGTTCGGGAGCTGAAACATTCGGCAGCTAAGCTGTTCGAGAGCCAAGGTACGACTGTACAGTTATATAGCTTAGGTTTATGAACAACCTGGTGGTTTTTAGGTTATAGCTGTTGAGTTTTGGAATTCGGTCAGCTCTAGGCTATTCTGTTGGTATAGCTGAATATGAACCGGGACGGATCCAAAGTCCCTGTGAGCAAAATACTACTTTCAGGATGCTCCTGCTGGAGGAAGCAGGGGTGGAGATGCAGCAATTTTATCTACCTCTCTGTTTCCTTACAGCCCCCTGAAAAGTTCCAAGTGTTGAGGGTCCCTTCAGAAAAACACATGAGGCGATGCTGGTGGCTATAGGGGGAAGGTGAAAATTGCCTCCCTCCCTTCAGTAAGAACTTCCATTGGATTGATGAGTAAGTTTAGCTCTTAACCTATCTAGAGAAGAAGCAGAGTGTTCAATACGCATAAAGAAATATTGTTACTTACTATCAGTTGTTTTAAACCCACAAAAGACTGTTCCACAGAGGTGGCATTTAAAACTTGTCTTTTTGCTGCAGACTGCTCACCAAGGAAGCGAATCATTAAGTCTTTTACTGCATCACCCTAATTGGGGGGGAAAAGACAAAGTGTTGGGTTTTTTTAATTGAAAGTTCCTCTTAGCCATTAAAACACACACACAAGTGTCTTGTATTAATGCAGTGCTATGTGATTGAAATTTTTTCAGCATACAGCAAGGTGCTTTGTATATTTCTATTTATATGCCTTGAACTACCCTGCACAACAGTGGCCTTGAGCCTGAGACTATTGTACTGATTCCCGTGACATGAAAAATCAGTATGTTGTAGACGGCTATAATCTCCTATTGCATGGAAAGGAGAGTATTTGGCATCTCTTTACTCTCAAAAGAAGCTGTATGCCACATTGGCTTTAAGATGTGCACTGAAATCCCATTTATTTCTGTGGGGTTACTGCTGCTTGTTTGACAATAGGCTGATTTCACTGAAGGAAGCAGCTGCTACATGCCTGCTAGATGCTTGCCCTTTGTAGCTAGTAACAACAACAAGTGTTCAATGCATCTTTAGAAACAGTATGTGTTCTCCATCCCTTAAAGAAGACAATAGCAAGACCTGTGTTCGTGTCTGTGGCTAGACCCCGGTACCTCAACAGGTCACTAATGTGCCTTTCAAGGTAATTGAGTGGCTAGCGGCTGGACAGCTCCAGAAACTCCTGAATGAAGCTAACTATCTAGATACATTTCATCCTGGTTGGGGAACATAAACTATCTTGGTTGCCCTCACAGTATCCAGGTAAGATTGCCAGATAGGGCCAAAAGCTATACTGCTACTAAATTCTGCTGGTCGAATGGTGAGGCTCTTAACTATGTTCCGTGATTTATCATTATTTAGAGCTCCACTTTATTTTCCTTAATACAAAAACTATGCCAGGTTAAAGAGATGCCAAATTTTCTGTTAATGGACTGAACAGAGATCTTGCATGGTTGTTTCTTCCATCTACTAGATCACAAAGGTTTCCCCCCCCCCCCTCTGCTGAATGTATTCCATTGTACTATTCATCCATTCATCAAACTTCTTTCAGCAAAATCTAAATCTGGCAACCATCTTGAGACTGATCTCATCCCCCCTCCCTCACCATAAACTGGTGTGGCAGCACACCCCAGTAGACGTGGATACAAGCTTCAAACTATGTAAAGGACAGTTTCAACAAAACCCATTGAAATCTCTAGAAATATCAGAAGATAACTGTACATTTCTGCTAATAAAATAACTTACATTGTTAATAATAACTGACTGGATTCAGACCTATTTCATTTAAGCAAAGTAGTAGATTCATGTGCTTTCAGACTATGGGTTGTATCCAATGCTAGTTGTCTTGAGAGTAGATCCACTGAAATTAACAGACATGACTAACACAGGGCCCTTAATTTCAATGGGTCTACTCTCAGTAGGACTAGCACTAATCACAGAGCTCAAGGGCTCAGGACTTGGGCCCACTGTTACACCTGAAACTTATCCCCTTATGAGAAAGTATGAAGACATATATATATATAGCCTTATGGTATGCATACCCTTTCCCAACCCAAATGCTCACCTCCAGAATACTATGAAGGTTTAAGAGTTTAAGCTGGCCAGCTCCTTTGCTCTTCCCAACTGACACTTTCAACATCCCATAGCTCAGTGGTGCTTATTACTAAGACACACAAATCTGCCTGACTTTTGGTTCTTTTAGACCGTTCCCAAAACAAAAACCTCATAGATCCCAATTCTCCAGCCCCTCCACTATCAAACGTATGGAAGAATACACACCCCAAATTTTTACCTTCCACTCTGGCCAACAGAAGCCTCTTCACTGCCTCTTATTACGTTAAATCAGGGGTCGGCAACCTAAGGCCCATGGGCCACAAGCGGCCCACAGGGGTCGTTTAACTGGCCCATGAGCCGCCCCTGAACTGAACTCCCTGCTCAGTTAGTCCCCACGCGCTGAGCTAAACCGGTGCAGTGTGGCGCAGGGACTCGCTTTCGCGGCACCAGAAATTCTGCCTGCACATGTGCAGATGCCGAAAATCGCATCTGTGCAGACTCAGATGCTGGAAATCATGTGCGTGATCCAGCTCATAGAGGGATCTCCACTGGAGTGAACCAACCCAGGCAAGGTAAACCTTGCTGACCCCTGGGTTAAATTATGTTTATAACCATCTGCTTCCTCTCTCTCTCTCTCTCTCTCTCTGATCTTATCTGATTTCATTGTGCTATTTGTTATTATGCTGAGCAGACTGCTTATATTATATTGTGGCCTGGTGCATTTTTATGAAAAGGTGGGATATAAATGTCACAACTGAAAAACTTGACCTAGCTTATTATTAGCCACACAGTATTCCAAGAAGTAAGACACAATGGAACACGCTTACCTGAATGTTGTCAAACTTTAATCCAGGCATTGTGAGATTTTCCTTGTCTATGAAAACATTACTGTACTGCTGAGTTGCTACTGAGATCAACACATTCCTAGTTGCATCACTAGGAAGCCAAGCATCGTTCCTCCTGTCTACCTCACTCATATTCAGCACAGATGCAAAAGGATCGTCGCCACCTTGAAAAACAGCTTGGATCTGGGAAAATGGCTTTGGAGACTGTGAAATTTCTGGAGAAGATGCAGACCTCCCAGCTTCAGACCGTCCATTTTTAACAGAGTATTTGTGGCTGGCAGAGTCATGGAACTCCCCAGCTGTTACAAGAGAAGACATTTGTTCTGGTACAGAAGAGCTCGCATTAGGGTTACTGACAGAAATAAAAGAGGACGTGGTAAATGAATCGAAAAACTCAGAAGCTAGAGTATTAGTATTAATGGCTTCACCAAAAAACTTGCTTAGGCTGGGACTAGGTTGAACCACCTGCGGAAGAGTTTTTATGGGAGTCTCGCTTATACCGCCTAAGCTAGGCGACTTCACCATCTGAGGCTCAAAGCCATCATGCAGGAACTGCTGCTGACCATTCATGCGACTTCCCTGGCTGAAAATCGTACACACAGGGATAGGCTCAGGGTTGACGGGTGATTTGTCGGCAAGCGGGGAAGATATCTGCTCCTCAGATTTGCATTCATCAATACTGTTTGATGCAGAGTTAAGCAGCTCATCACTTTCCCCTTTCAATTCATTTTCTGCTGATTCCTGAACCAACTCTTCTTTCAAAGGAGGTTGATCGCCAATTCCACTATCAGAAATAACTTTAGGAGCGCCTTCAAGTTCAGTTTTACTCTCTTTGCTGATTGCCTTTTCCTCCAGCTCTTCTTCTGGTGCATGAATGTCTTTTGTGTCCATTTGTTTTACAATTTCTTGAAGACAACCAAGATCGCCAGCATCATCTTCACTATTATTTGGAGAATCTGATATAACAACACTCTCCATCATCTGCTCATTAAGTTTATCTATGAAGTTACTAGAATCTTCTGAGATGGTCTCATTTTCTTCAGACTCAAACTCATCTCCACCAAGATCAATTGTTTCTTCATGAAACATAAGTTCTTCGTGACCTGGCAGCTGGATAGCACAGCCACCTTCTGCAGCACTTGAACCTCTTATCTTGGCATCCTCAACATCACCTTCTTTGTTTTCCATAGTTGCTCTGGATAAAAAATTACAAGTGAATGTGACTGCTGGTGACCAATTCTGAAACTTAAGATGATTTATGCATAAAGTGGAAACCTGATGGAAACATCAGGTTCTACATATCCATTTGAATAATTAAGATGGCCAGTACTTCAAATGCAAAAAGCTCCAAATAAATGAAGTTAACTCTACAGCAGGGACAGCGAACTTCCAAGAGACAATTAAAAACTAGCAGTGATCTACCCCATTTTTTTGAGGTTCAGCTCAAAGTTCTTGAGCTTTTTTTAGGGGAGCTAAACAAGGAACAGGGCAAAGGGAAAAATGAAAACAACCGCTCACCAAGGGATCGCTTGTGAAGCAGTCAGCCTTGCAGCGGGAGCTCCGTCTTTTGTTCTAACAATCTAGAGGGTGGGGCCGGATGGAGAGGGGGCAGGGCCTATAGATGGAAAGAAACCCTGCTCTACTGTAGAGTTAAGAACAGAAATAGTATCAAGCAAATAATTTCATGCAAACAGTATCACAAAGAGAGATAATTCAGTAACATTTATATAGCATTTACAAATGTGCAGATCATTTCAGTGTAACAAAAATGATTTGGATGTTGTCCCCCACTCGCTTTTTCTATTAATGCAGTTTCTGTTTCTTCATCAACCTGTCCATCAGTATAGATGCTGAACAGAGGTTCAACTCATTCTTTAAGTGAGTAAAGGAGACAAGGAAAGAAAGCTGAAACATTAAATCATGGGTAGGCAAACTAAGGCCCGGGGGCTGGATCCGGCCCAATCGCCTTCTAAATCCGGCCTGCGGACGGTCCGGGAATCAGCATGTTTTTACTTGAGCCTAGCTGACCACTATGAGAAAAGAATGCTGGACTAAAAGGGCCACTGGCCTGATCCAGCAGGCTCTTCTTAGGCCCTTTTGTTCTTAACTGAATCTCCTCAATAGCGACTTAATCTTCCTCATTCCCACAGCTGCCTCATAACTCTTAGTGCATGGGTTTAGCCTCAAACATGGAGCTACTCCTGGCAGCTGAGTCTACTAAGGTTTGTACTATGAAGCGAGATCACCAGGGAGGAGTTATGTAGTAAGGCAGGGATGAATTTCTGCCCAGTCAACTTAGGTCTCTTATGATCACTTTGTTTCCTAGGGTAATATGAGCAAAAAAAGCTACTTTATATAAAGTCTGTTGGCCTACTTAGCCCTTGATGGTCCCTCTCCAGATGGCTTCAAAGAGATAACCAGTTGATTGTTATTTCTAAGGCCTGCTCTCCCCATCCTTCTTCCTAGAGTCCCATCTTTTCATTGGATGGGAGAGACAAAAGTGCCAATAGGGCAAAGTCAATGAACTCAAGGAGTTCCCTGGCTGAAGGGGCATGTAACTTGGCAGACCCCTCCATGGACATGGCTCACAGAGGGATTTGCCTGCAGAATAAATGGAAGAACGAGGGGCCATGAGACTTAGGAAGCAGCCTTTGTCCCCTAGCCCTAATATGATTTATCACAAGTCTCCATTGATAATCCCAGTTTTATAACTAAAAATAGTCCATTGATTGCCAGGTAGTAGGGTTATGACTATGCAGTTGCCAATTCGCACCATTTAACAGATGATGTAAAAATGGCATATAAGCAACGCTGAGTCTGTTCTTAGGTTTCAACAGACTAGCTAATGGGTGTAAGAGAGATAAAATATGAATGGGGTGTAAGAGAGAGCTGGCTAGTGGATCAAATCTGGGAAACTTAGGTCTTAGGGTATGTGAATGCTAGAATCTGTTTCTCTCACCCAGACCAAGACCTCTGTGTTCAAAAGCTGAAATTCCACTTTAAAAAAAACAAAAGTTCAAATAAGTAATTTTAACATTTTTTAAGATTCATGTGGTAATAATTTTCACATGGTGAGATCAGGTGACAATGCATTTGTCTAAGACAGACTAACAGGAAACAAGATTTCTCCCTATAAGACTTCATGGAAATACAGACATACCTTTTATCTCTGCTCTGGCAAGCCTCAGTATCCCAGGACAATTCACTTGAGATCAGCCTCAGTGTCCCATCTGTAAAACAGCAGCAGGAATTATTTTCCCACTTTACAAATTATGATTAGGAAACGAAGCGAAACGAGAATCTGTTCCCTTTGCTCCATTACAAAAATACCATACTGTACACGATTAACAAGCCTATCTACAGAGAAATATCACAACGCACGCTACTGTTTAGAATACCACGCAGGGAATACCAAAACCTCCCACAGGTTTACTAGTTGTTCTCACAAAACAAGTTTCTCTACACACCACTTCGGGCTGCATCTGGGTTTTCACATTTGCATCTGGGTTTCACATTTGAGTCCTACTCTGAAAACACACACAAACACAATCTCTGCCCGTATAGAAGACACCAGGGAGGATTCCAACTTCTCCCTGATGAGCTAGCTTTCTACATGCAGGGAGGTGTTCCCCCTTATCATGATTTAGCCTGGGCGTGTAATAAAACATCGCCCATCCCCCGTAAGACCATTCCCACTTCTCCTCCAAGGGGGGCACAGTCACCTCGGGCTTTTCAAGAGCCAACGCAAACAGGGATAATTGTGGGCGAAGCTGATTTTTTTCCGGGCTGCTCTTCAAAGAGGACGAGCGAGTAGCACCTCCCCGCGCCCAGAGGGGGGGGGCCCTTCCCGCTCCAAGCCTCCAGGGAGGATGGAAGGCCACGGAGAGGACACGCTTTCCCACCCTCCCTTGGCCTCCCCCTCACCTACTTCCACTGACAGCTGCAAAAGGCGACGCCTCCGGGACGCGGCGGCGAAGATGTGCGTGTGCGTGAGGGGCGGGGGAAGCGTAGGAGAGGAGCCAACCAATACGCGTGGTGCGCCTGCGCGGCGACGTCCCCCTGCTCGCCGGCGCCTCACACACGCCATTCCGGAAGTAAGGACGGAAGCCGACGCGGGACCTGCCCCGTTTTGTTGTGTGTTTCGCCTTTTCCTTCAACACGCGTTTGGATGGGAAGGAGAGGCTAGGCTCCCCATCGCGGCGGCGCCGAATCTTGAGGCCTCTGTTGGACAGCCATGGAGGACGATGCTCCGGTGATCTATGGGCTGGAGTTCCAGGTAAGAAGGAGCGGGAAGCACCTGCTGTTTGTTCCTCGCAGGGGCGGTAAATGAAGCACCGGCGCACGGGTTGTTTGAGGGAACGTGTGGACGGCGCGCATCCTTAAAGAAGCGTGCTCGAAGCTTTCGCAGGCTTGGCAAAACCAGTCCAACCAGCTGACTGCCCGCAATAAGAAAACGGAACCACGCCTTCCAAATAAATAAGCGCCATGGGTATTGAGGAGTAACTGTGAAGGGCATAGGAGCCAACTCCTACATCTCCGAGATCCTTTTCGCCTCCCCCACCCAATAAAATAGGGATGCGGGTGGCGCTGTGGGTTAATGTTTTAATGTTGTATTTTAATCTTGTTTTTAAGTTGTATTCATTCAACTTGTTTTTATTATTGCTTGTTAGCCACCCTGAACCCAGCCTTGGCTGGGGAGGGCGGGGTATAAAAAAAAATTATTATTATTATTATTAAACCATAGAGCCTAGGACTTGCCGATCAGAAGGTCAACGGTTCGAATCCCCGCAACAGGGTGAGCTCCCGTTGCTCGGTCCCTGCTCCTGCCCACCTAGCAGTTCGAAAGCACGTCCAAGTGCAAGTAGATAAATAGGTACCACTCCGGTGGGAAGGTAAACAGTGTTTCCGTGCGCTGCTCTGGTTCGCCAGAAGTGGCTTAGTCATGCTGGCCACATGACCCGGAAGCTGTACGCCGGCTCCCTCGGCCAGTAAAGCGAGATGAGCGCCGCAACCCCAGAGTCGGTCACGACTGGACCTAATGGTCAGGGGTCCCTTTACCTTTACCCAATAAAATACCTGAGGAGGCCACTCCCCCCAAGGTTGATGGTCATTGCCATTCAAATGGTGTCCATGCACGGCAATTTGTGATAAATCATGTGGGGCAGGGCTTACCTTCCCTCCCCACAATATCTTGTTTCAAGTTGGCACCCCTGGTGAAGGGGGGGTTGGTGTGCACCAACCTTGCACAGCTTTCCCCAACCTGGGACCCTTTCATGAATTCTGGACTGCAGTTTTCTTGATCTCTGGCCATTGGCTGTGCTGACTGGGGATGGTGGGAATTACAGGCCAGAACATCCGGAGGGTGCCAGGTTGTGGGTGGGAAGCTGAGATTCTGCCTGTTTCTGGTTGATTCTGCTTGAATTTCTCAGCTCGAGAGCGAATTCAGTTCTACAACTTTTGCCTTTCAACTTGGTGAAGCTAATTTGGAGTGTGCTGTCAACGTTGTACGGGAGAGGCGGTGATGGTGTCAGTGTTCTTTTTCTCATTTGGTGCTTTTCAGAATGTATGGTATACAAATATGGTATACAAATAGATCACACTCAGGAAAATAGGGTGTTTTCAAGAAGATATATTCCATTTCTTGAATGTTCACATTTGATTCAATGGGTGCCATACTGTTATAAAATGATTGATTTGAAATTGTTTTGTACTGGCTTAGGGAACTGGATCCGGCCAGCATGCTGGTTCTTGGGTTCCCCCCCAATCCTGATGAACCACTTTGACAGGTGGGCAGGCCTTTGCCCACCTGTCAATTACTTGATGTCACTGTGCTATTAGTATTAACTTTGTAGGATGACAAGCCACACCGCAAAATAAAATCCAACACATGTTAGCTGTTAGGTGGTGACTTCAGGCCTGCTTTCTGCAGGGATTGGCTCCACAATTTGAGTTTTCTGCACTTGATCCAGCAGCAGGCTTGCTCTCATCCCCAGCAGCTGATTCAGGATAGCAAACTTCCCTTCCAGCACACCATATGTAGAGAACTTTCAATCTCCTGATTGTGCATTGGAAACTTTTAGTTTACTTGTCCCAGAACTCATGTCAGGTGATGCTGGGTGTGGGCAAATGGAAGTGGCTTTGAAAAAACAGCTGTGTGGACCAAATTGAGAACTGTGCTAGACCTAATTAGGGTTGTGGGCTTGAGGTTCCCCACTCCTGGTTTAATGCGCTTCCTTTAAACCATGGGCGCAGCACCTACGCATGGAAGAACCAGATAAAGCTCATTGAGGTCCTGTTCTTTGCTCTCCCCCATTGGTGGTCGTGTACATGCAGAGCATGATAGGACATTGAGACAATGGAGGGGAGGTCTGTGTTGACCTGAATTCTCCTCCTCTCCATATCACGCAAGTTACTGTAGGTTAGATTACTGTAATGTATTCTGCATGGGACTGCTTTTGAAGACTATTTGGAAACCACAGTTAGCTTAGACTTCAGTTGCAAGGTATCTGATGGGATTTGTACATGGCACTAACCTTGGTTTAGCATTATAAGGGCAAGCATGTACAAACCTTGAGCCTCTTCCTTCTCCTTTGATATGGCAGGAAGGAAGAGATGAGAAAAATGAAATATGAGCCCTACTAGATCAAGTCAGTAGCCAATCTACTCCAGCCTCCTGTTCTTATAGCAGTCAATCAGATGTGCTTGGGAAGTCCAAAAGCAGGACTTGAACACAAGAACGCTCTACCATTCTGTTGCTTTTAACAACTGGAACTTCCTGTTTCTCCTTTTGGTTAACCATAGTTAAGGATTCAGTTAATTTAGTCTTGGCTTGTTTTGGTAGACCTTAGTTAAAACTAACCACAGTTTGCCAGCGTGCAGACTTTCCTGCATTTAGTCAAATAGGGAAGAGTAAGCTACCAAACTCCACCTAGTAGCCATGTTGGGTTGGGAGATTGCAGTGCCCGGGGCGTTTTCTTATAATGGCATAGTATAGCAGTGCATGTGAATGAGACCACTGGGGCTGTGTGCCAGAGTCACATCATAAATGTGCCATCTCTATTTTATGCATGCATGCAGTGCTATCAGTAAAACTCTGTTTCAAACTTGAACTATTGTAAATATTTAACAGGTGGTCCAGTCTGTTTAGCTGCCAAATTTAAGTTATTCAGTAGGTGCCTATTTTTTAATTAACTATTTTAAGCACGAAACAAATCTTGACGTGAAAATGTACAGGTGAGGTGTCTTGAATTTTTTTTTTAAAAAATGCTTGCAGTTCTACGGTAAGTGGGTTGTATTCAACTAAGTTTTATTCATAGTAGGCCCATTGAAATACATAAACTTCAGTTAGTCCTGACCATTTAAATTTAAAAGTTAGTGGAATAAAACTGTATGGGATCTGGAAATCTTGGGTTTGATTAATCATGCTTAGTTCCCATTGTAATCAGTAGAATTTGTTAGTCATAACTAACTGTTTATGTTTATTTCAGTGGAACCTTGGTTTAAGTAACTTAGTTTGGACCCAATCCATTATGTTTTGCTGTAAAACCTACGAAAATATTAAATTACACAGATGCAACACATTGTGCAGCATGTGAGGGTTGTTTCTTGTGCAGGAAATAAGTTTAAAATATAAAGTAAAAGATTATATTTTCAGTTACTTGGTCTACAGCTTTCCCCAGTTGCTGTTTCTACAAAAAACTTCTACCTTGAACATTTGTGCAGTTGCTCTTGCATTCTGTGCATCTTTTTCATGGATGAGATGGTTCTCTAAAATTAATTTTGGAAATGTGTCTAACACTAGAAGCATGGCAATTTTACTCATGAGCCTATCACACTTCTATACCAAGCATGCTTTTGGGAAGTTTGGAGAAAATAAATCTATGTAACAAAAAACTTGCATTTTTTTTTTAAAAAAAGTCAAAATACAGATGGACTAAATGTCAAAAACACCGTTCTTGGTAACTGATGTCCTGCATGTTCCAAGATACTAAAATGTGTTTGATATTATTGTATTTTTATCCTCCCCCCCCCCCAGGCACGAGCTTTAACACCCCAGACCGCAGAAACAGATGCAATACGGTTTCTGGTTGGAACTCAGTCTCTTAAATATGATAATCAGGTAAACTTGTATGAAAGATGTATTAAAATAGAATCGGAAATGTTTTAAAAGTCTTCAGTGGGATAATGATTTTTGCTTGCCAAATTGAAGTTTTAAATGTAGTGCTGTTTTAAAAAATATTGGATGTGATCTTGAACGGTATTTGGTTGTAAAGTTCTGTGTTAAGAATTGAGCTGGGGATGGTGAGGAAAACCCTAATCATTCTAATGTTAAATAATGGTTAAAGGAAGGTTTTTGAGGCTACAGAATGCTTATATAGTTAGTTGGACTCTGTAATCTGCACCTAGGAACAAGCCCCACTGAACTCAATGTGGCTTTTTTCTGAGTAGACCTGTGCTGTAAAAAGCATTCTGATGGGACTTAATTTCTCTGCAGTGAGAAATGACGAATGGAAGAACGTGGTTCATTGATGAACCTGCACAACAGTTCAAAACTTTATGCTTGGTTTCTGAGTCTCAGCCAAGCCTGTTCAGAATCAATGATGAAATAAAACAAGCAAGTTGCTGGAACTGTTTGTTTGCCACCTTTCTAATATGATAAACATGTCTAAAAAGGAAAAACAAAAACTTAGTGAAGCTATATAGTTATTTGAACAGTTTACCTTGGGGCACATCTGTTGGTACAAGGCTGGAAAATATGTTTTGGGAGGCAACAGAAACACTCCCTTCCTCTTCTCCCACTGCATGCCCCCTGAAATCTGTTGAGGGAGGGTCCCTCAACCCTTTGAATCAGATTTGGGGAGGGCACAGGGTGCCAAGCATGGAGAAGGAAGGTAATTCCTGTTGCCCTAATGCAAATATTTAGTTCCACACTGCCCAATATGCTTCTTTTTTGTGATGGTGGGGAAATCAGACCTGCTCACTAAGATATATTGGTATATCTTCTCTCTTATAATTAGTAAATGTTGTTGGAGACACAGGACTCTGGTTTTTCCCCATGACAGCTTCTCCCAGAATACCCCATAACAGGTTGTAGATGCCATTATGTGAAGTAATTTCATCGTGTAATTTCACCTGCTCCATTCCATGACAGGGGAGTGACTTGATGGCGTGTTGTGGGACGAGTGCTATTATACATAGTGGGAAGAACTTGAGATGGGGATGCCATTTTTGGTAGGATCACATCTTGGATTATATGTACCGTATTTTTCGCTCCATAAGATGCACCTAGTTTTGAAAGGGGGAAAGCCCTGTTTTTTTGAGGATCAGCTCAAAGTTGTTGAGCTTACTTTGCAAAGGGAAAAAATCCTGTTTTTGTGGGGTTCAGCTCACAGTTCTGCAGCTTCTTTAGGAAAGGAAAGGGAGCTGTTTCTACAGTTTCCAGACAGATAATCTAATCAGCCAGTCACATGTCGCTGGGGAAATAAACAGCCTCCGTCTGCAGAACATTCAACAATGGAGGCCTGGGCAAGGGGGCGGGGCCAGAAAGGGAGCCAGCGATCGACCACATTTTTGCTCCATAAGACGCACAGACATTTCCCCTTACTTTTTAGGAGGAAAAAAAGTGTGTCTTATGGAGCGAAAAATACGGTAGTTCCTTCCCTGCAGCTGATGCCTAAATGTACAGTTTCCTGTAGCAGCAGATACAAGTGTTTTGAAAATACTCCAAGCCATTAAAACTTGCAGGAGGAAAATATTGATAGCACTCAAGCAGCCTGATTGTATCTGGGTAATAATTCTACTATTGACTCCAAACGCTGTTTGAGCCTGCTTCTCCTTGCTCCCCCCTGCCCCTGTCCTTTCCATTTTATGTCTTACCAGCATTGATAATTGAGGTGCAGGGCACTTTCTCTGAGTGCTAATGAGTTGATAGGGTTAATGGCCTTTAGCAGCGCTTGAAGCCATCAACTCCTCAGTCAGTCATTAATCCCTAAGAAGTGTCAGGAGCCTCTGTTGTTACTGCTTAATTTAGCAGCGCTGGTCTCTACCTAGGTCAGGTAATGGCCATTCTTCCAACACTTTCCAGCAGATGGTAGCTTGACATCCAAGTTGCACTAACTAGGCTTCCACTCCTGGGCAGAGGCGTATTGTGAATGGAACCCCTGAAAGGAATTGCATTGTCATGAAGCATTGGGGGGCGGGTGTGATTTTTCAATTGCATTCAGTTCATTTACATTAAGCCAACACAAGCAAGTATGGAGCCTGATAACAGGATTTGGGTGTGAAAATGCAGAGACAGGGCAGGCAAAGTGATCCCTACTGCATCTTCTACTTTAAGGTTGTTCACTGAGTACATGTAAGAAAAAAGCACTTAGAAGGGTATTTTTTAAAATTTTTTTGAAGAATAACAATTGAAAATATAATCATGTTTCTATCCTTGGGATACAAGATTGGTTTACTTTTTGTCTTAATGGGTTTTGTTATGTAAAACTATCTTCCACAGAGGAACATTTACAATACACCAGGAGGCTCTTATTTGCCTGAATAAGCTGCATTTCTCAAACTTTTGAAACTGAGCTACCTCTTTTTCTACTTTACCTGTTAGCCTTCTCCAAAACACCTGTGCTTTAACTAAATTCAAACCAATATATTGTCAGAACAGGATGTCAAAAGCAGGTAGAATTAAGAGAAGGACAGCTATAGCGGTGGGGAACCTTTAAAGGCCTGAGGGGCACGTTCTCTTCTGGGCAACCGTCTGGAGGCCAAATACCATGGTTGGCCGGGTCAGAGGCAAAAGTGAGCGGAGCTGGTTTTTACACACACTTGCACACACTCTCCTCCATCCAGGTCAAGTAAGAGATGTTAGGGTTCAAGGGCACGTTCCAGCCAGGCAAAAATACTTTGGCTACAAAGTAGGGTCAGTGAGGGCTATGAATGGGAAGTGTTCCAGAGGCCATCTAGAGAGGCTCAGCACCTGAGTTTCTTTGCTCCTGTTCTAAACCACAAAGAGACAGCAGGTTTCCTTCAAAACCAGTGTGGAATTGTGGGACTTGGAGGTCAATCCCTCCATATCTGCAGCCCTGTTCAGGGAAGTTTTTAATGTGCGATATTTTAGTGTATTTTTGGTTTCTATGGAAGCCGCCCAGAGTGGTTGGGGAAACCCAGCCAGATGGGCAGGGTACAAATAATAAATAATAATAATAATAATAATAATAATAATAATAATAATAATAATAATTATTATTATTATATCTGATGGGGAGCACTTGAGACATTAGCCCCATCCGGATCTCCAGACAACCACAACTCTTCGCTGAATCTCATCTTTCTCTCTTTTCTTTTTTCTGGGTAGCTTGCTGGAGGAGGAGCATCAGTCTCTCTTGTCTGAATGCAGGAGTTTGTTTAAAGCAGGCTTAGATGGTTTGGTGCCCTCCATATGTTGTTGAACTCCCAACTCCCAGAAATGACTAGCAATGTTTCCTACCCCTGTAGCAAAATAAAAGACCAAATGATTGATTGAACGATAAAATAATTGTTGAACTTTGGTCCACGCTTCCAAAACTGTGACAATTGTGAGTGCTTGGAGAAAACATATCCTAGGGTATAGGATGTTTGGCTGCCCTTCTTCCCACAGAATGTTTCTGATATGCCCGAGAGAGCTGTGTTGCAACATCTTGTCTGGTTTTGCCTTTTAATGCTTTCCACGTCTCCAAGCCAAAAGAGTTAGGAAAATAATAATATTAATAATGATAAAATCCTATGGAACCGGTGACATGCTATATTTAATAACACTTGTCCTCGGGGCCTGATGTGGTTCTGAATGATGATCACACCGGTGAGACGGAAGCTGCTATTCCTGACTTTGAGGGACCTGAGATAGGGCAGAAGGCACTTCTGGTTTATGTGCTGCATGACCCTCTTTATATGGTTAGTAGGGGCATATAATACATGTTGGTAGAGCAAATTGAATTTTGATTTGTAGCTCACCTTTAGGGAATCAATTTCACTGCCAAGGAGACTACTTCATAATTTCAACATGAGGCTTCCTGTTTTTAGAGGAGGCTGCGAGAGCATATAGATGAAGCAGCCAGCCAGCCAGCCTGGTGCAATCTGCTCTGCTCTATTTTCAGCAAAGATTTTGTTAAAATTGTGCTCTGTTCAGGCTAAACACTAAAAGGGCTTTTTTGTATTGTAGGCATGCAGCTTAGGCAGACATTGTGCAACAAGCTAGATAGAACATCTGTCTCTGGATGCTCTTCTGGCTTCCAGCTTGCTTTAGTCTCAGAATGGCTTTCTTATTATGTTAGCAAATGGGAGAGGGAAATGAGTTAAAGGGGTTTATCTCAGGACAATTGATTGCAGAAACGAATCCCTTGTGGTCTCTCCAGAGAAGCAAGCAATTGTTAAAGCGTTTCAAAGCTTTCTCTGTGTTGACAGGGTATTGGCCTGAAAAATATTCCACCACCACCCTTTTCTGTTTTGCTCATGGCTTGTACTTGCATAGCATTTCCAATTAAGGCAGATGTGGCCCTCCAGATTCTGTAGGGACCATAACTCCCAATATCCCGGACCTCAGGCTATTATGGCTACTGATGATGGGGGTTGCAACCAGCGGCATCCTCAGGCTAGCCATGCTCAATATACATAGGAACAAAGGATGCTGCCATGCTGAGTTGAACCATTAGTCCATCTAGTTCAATATTGTCTGCATACTGACTAGCTGCTGCTTTTTAGGGTTTCCGACTAGGATTTCTCAGAGTGCTACCTGGGGATGATGGGGATTGAACTCGGGACATTCTGCAAATGCTCTGCTACGGAGCTATGACTCTTCTCCTTATTTAAGATACAGGTGGCAATATTTCGTGTGGGGGTTCTGTTCCTGGCCCCCATATGTCTTGGCCAAGCACGTATAAGCTCCCCCTTCCCCTTGTTCTGCCCTCTTCCAGGTCCAAAAGGACCAATGCATCAGCGATCACACATCAATTGGATGTGCCTAAAATGGTCACCGCCTGTACACAACAACAGAGCAAGCTACTTTCCCCACAGTCTGATGGGTTAAAACCCTGATCCCTGCTAAAGTGAAGAACTCAGACATCCTAAGTACATGTGAACGATTAGATAACTTTGTAAGATGTTGGGAGAAAGTTCTTTCACATGCACTAGTGCGTCAGCACTGTTAGGTCAGCTTTCCTACAACATTTCTTGAGAAGTACCCAGCAGACAGAAGGAGTGACTTTTTTGGGGGGGGGCGGCGGTTTGCATGCAACAGCTCTCAGGTTTCGTAAGTACGGTCTTCCAGTTAAGACTGGGATAGGGGGCCCTGTGACCCTTCAGATATTGTTGGAATACGACTTCCATTATCCCTGACCTTGTTGGCTGGGGTTGATAGGAGCAAGAATCCAGCAACATTTGGAAGGCTACAGGTTAAGGGGTCTCAAGTTGGAAAGGTTGGGTAAGGTGTTTGAGCACTGCCATCAGTTATACAAAACAATACTGGCATGTTAGTGTAACTTAGTTCGGTAGCCTACCTTTGGGGGCCAATGGGTGTCTTCTGAATTTTGAGTAGGTGCCATGTGCACCAGCTACAAAAGTTGCTGTGAGTGTGTGGCAGTACCCAAGATGGCTGCTACATCTAAAAATGCCAGAAGAGAGGCAGGACCTTAAAATGGTGCAGGGATGCTCTCCTATCACATCCCCTCCCCAAATCAAGGCACCTACAATAAAACACTGACAGAAGCTCATAGCACCTCTCCTCTGTTCCAAAGAGAAAGGAGGTTGGCATGTGTTGGGTGGGCATGTGTTGAAGGGTGCATTTTCAGCTTAGGAGAAGCTGAGCCAGCGCAAACAGGATCTGAGCAGAAAGGTATTGGCTAGAATACTAGTGCCCACAGGCACTGCATTGGCAAACCCTGACTTATCTTCCCAGTACTAACGTTCATTAGTAAAAGGCTACGTGAGGACTTTGTAGTGATGCTATATGACTCCTCCCCTCTTGTCTAGCATGGAAAGCTATTAGTTGCATTTGTTCAAATTCTGCTATAAGATCTAAATATATCAGATACCGCCCATTGCCATCTTATGGACTCTTCTATATGGAGTCTTATCATAGTCTATGTTACTTGAATAAGAGTTCGCATGTTTTAATGAGTGGGGATTTAGTGACTAAATCAAGCTGCATTTTGTATGTCCTTATAGAGACTCTAATTACTGGTCTCCTTTATTACCTGTTGCAGCTGTAGACATAACATGGAAGATCAGGGGTTTCTCGATCAGCAATTTCACCGATAGTTGTTTTCAGTGACTCCTGTGCACCCATTTTTCTGAAATGAAACTGATAGTATGTTTCACACAGTTGTAATGTATGCTTCAGACCCCTCTGAAAAAAAATATGCATGAAGTCCTAACGGTTCTTGTCTTGCATTTGTAGATTCACATCATAGATTTTGATGATGAAAATAACATTATAAACAAAAATGTTCTTCTGCATCAAGTTGGTGAAATTTGGCACATAAGTTCCAGTCCAGCTGACAAAGGTGTGCTTGCAACCTGCTATAGTAAAAGTAAGTGCAATTTGAAGGCTTTCCTTTTCTTTTCTTCTGTAAGAAGCTTATCTGAGGGTGTATATATGGTATTGAAATGCATATGAACTCTTCTAGTGGCATTCATGTTGGTTTTAGGGATTACATTCTAACTGCCTGATTTTTAATTGATAAATGAACTTAGTGACTCTCTGATCACTTAACTTTTGGTGCACATGTCTGGTGTATGGGACAGGCTCCAAGCCGTGTTCACAATTAGCAAGGCGCCAGGTACATTTTGCGCCTGCCTATTAGCCACTTGTGACCAAGTGAAGATGCCTGGTCAATGGCACCTGACATCTCCACCATCGGGGGATCATTGGATCTTGACAGTTTTCACACAGTAATACCACATCCCTGTAAAATTCTATCAGTTATATTTTATCTGCACAATCGGAATGAATTTCAGGATCCGAAATGCTTTTTCTGTGCAGCCTGAGCAGGATTGGTGAACAACGTCTTAGTTAATTGTTGTTGTTTGTCTTACCCCACCCTCACATTCTTACGTTATGAATGGTCCATGTCACCATTAAGAAAAAGAGGTAGGAATTGGCCAATATATATGTGGACAGTCCCTGGATCAAGTGACTTTTCTTCTTTAAGTTCTCAAAGTTCTTAACCAAGCTCAAGGTTGTCATCTGTAGTAGCCAGATGTTTAACTGAGTGACAACTGCAGTCAGTCCATCATTGGAAAAATAAGAGCCGTCTTGCCCAAAATGGCAACCAGAGATTCTGTTTTGGCGACTGCAACCTTGGTTTAAAGAGGCATTTGGCACCTAGCCTATAGATCTGAGTTTCTAACACTGGTTCCAAGAGAGAGAAGTAAATTGCCAAGTTAGATGATATACCTTTAAAAAATGCTAAAGTGTCTTGGAAAGATATACTGTGCTGCTCTTTGTAAAGGGAAAAGTGGCTGAAATATTTAATAAACTTATTAATTGTAAAACCCCGAACAGCAGTGATGCAGTCTCTTCTGTGGTGGACAGTCACAGAGTAAGGAAGAAAAATGTACCTTCAGGTGGGTAAAGTGGCTGTAGCGAGGCGAGCTTTCAGCTTATATACAACAAAGAACAACAGCTGCACAATGGTGAGTGAGCAGCAATGGGTATATCATGAGAAGACCCTTTTCCATGTCTCCTGCTGCCCTGGGCTGCTAGATCATTATATCTGAATTGCTATAAATCTTCTCACTTTGAGAAGGTGAAAAGGCAAAAAGGATAGTAGATCATCCTGGTACCAGAGTAGCTGGCAAAATTAGAACAATGAAGAGCTGACAAAGCACTGAGCAGAGATGAAATACAACCAGTGCACACCCTGCAATACTTAATTTTCACAGGTTTTGTTAAAGACTTGGGAACTCTGAGAATGCTAGACCTGGGGGCAAAATGCAAATCTGTAACCTTAGTCTCTTCTGTTTTGGGGGGAATGTAACTGTAGTAAGACCTTTACAGACTGTTCTGTAACTTCACATCTAATGCTGCCGATGTCTTGGGCTAAGATGCAATTCTGCGTCAAAATTGCAATGTGTATATAACCATTATTACGACTGCTGCGTTGTGGAAATGTATGCATGTATATATATATATAATGGACTGCACAGACCAGGGAATGGGGTATAAGTAATGCTGAGCGCTGCTTTCAATTTCACATGTGTTCACAAAGAAGTCAATTCTGTCCTATTTCTGAAATAATCTTCATTTTTTTCCACATACATCTTTATGGCAATATCTATTTAAACTTGTTTTTTTTATCTCACTCTACACATTTTATAAATATACTTTACCTGTCTATATTTTTTGAGGCGAGCACGGTCACAAAATGCAGAGAAGTGCAAAATCCAAAGGATAATTAGGTTCCAATCTGCACATTAGTCCATTAGGCGCAGATCAGGTCAGTTCACATTGGAGCTCATGGAAATTGAATTCCTCAAGCATCCCTAATCCCGCTTGCCTTTGCTACCATCTGCTTGCTTGCTTTTTCCCCACTCCGTTCTGCTGAACTCTCCCTGCCATCACCAGTATGACTTCAGGCACGTGGAAATTCAAGCAGAAAGGCATGGCAGTTGCTGCAAATCAGCAGGCAAGGAGTTGCCATGGCGTGTTAAGGGGCGTGTGTGTGTGTGTGTGTGAATGACAGAATCAGGGGATTTCAGAAACTTCTGCTTTATAACCTATCTTAGTCCTACTGAATTGTCACTCACCTCAGAATCCTTTTATAGGCTATAGATGGAGATGAAAAAATCCAGAAGCATGTATTTGCAAACCATTTCGCCCTTTCAGCAGTTTTAAATAAGAACATTGTGTTGAGCATTCCTTTAGAATATACTGAGAATGCGAAAATGAGACAAGTCTGTTCATAATTATAATTTACTTACGCAGATTGTCGAGCTAAGCGCGGTCTCTGTTTTAACTTTGCCATTGGGCAATCCATTTGAAAGGGTTGGTTTGGGGGTATTTTTTTGGAATGCAATAACTTTATTGAACTTTGAGATCAGAATGGCAAGTTGGAGAGATTCAAATCGCTATCCCCACATCTACTTTCAAGGAAGAAAAGGGAAGGCGTAAAACACCATTAGATACAGTACTAGAAGTGAGCCATCTCCCCACCCAGTGGATATTTCATCCCTGCCGTTGGTACTTTCATTCTCTGTCCTCTGCTGTGCTTTCAGACATCATGGAAACTTGCAGGAAGGCGAAAGGTCACAGGCCTTGCCAAGTGTTCCGTTGTAGGAGATGTTTCCTAGAGATATCTATACACATAATTGGTGGGAAAGAGAGTTCATCTGCTTCAAGAGCAGAGGAGTTTGGTGGAGAAAGCAAGGCTGTAAGTGGCAAATTTTCAGTAACGGACAATAACTTGGGTGGGGGCAGTATGCATTGCTAGGATGCAAGTGGTAGAAGCTGAGGAAGAAAAATGAAATATCTGCTCAAGCACCTCTTAAAAATATGTAGTTGGCCAACATGGGATAAGAAATTTGGAGCTAATTTTTGAGCATTAATTTTTGTTCTTTAAGATGACCATCGTTCAATCCCAGATGGGCTAAGGATTTCATTGGTGGAGCATTGGGAGGGAGGCTGGCTGCTGGTAGCCATGATTCTGGTTCAAGATAAGTTCTCAGCTCACTGCTGTTGGTCTTCTGTTAATTATTTGGATCCATACAATTCTTTAGATGTTCTTGAGCATCTCCAGAGTATTCCTCTTCATTTTCAACGTTCCTCTACCTGGAGGTGCTGCTGTTTCCCTGTAGTAAGTAATGAAGGGGCTCAGCAACACTGAAGAAAACATTCCACAGATAATACCGTACTGATCTACTCAAGCTGTGTTGAGCATATTAGATATTATGAGGAATGGCTTCCAGAAATCGGAACTGATCGTTGGAGATGCATTGTGAAAAAGGGCACATTTTACGTATCTTCTGTTACTGCAAGATTTTGGTCTTGTGGGCAGAGGGGGTTAAATATGTAAATTAGTCTGAAACTATTTGTGTCTTTTTTTTTAAAAAAAAGTCATCTTTGTAGGATTGCTGTCTGCTGTGTGGTTCTCTCCACATAGGTGAGGAAGGACCCTGTAACAGGTGATGGGAAAGTTCTCGGCCTGAGAGACCCTGCCAGGCTTTCCCTATCTGGCTTTCCCAATCTGGTGCTCGCCAGATGTTGCAATATGGCTGAGGGTGATGGGAGTGGAGCTCAACAACATCTGGAAAGTACCAGGTTAGGGAAGGCTGGAGTAAAGCTAGATGGATGGATGATCTGAGATCTAGTAGTACAGTGGTACCTCGGGTTAAGTACTTAATTCATTCCGGAGGTCCATTCTTAACCTGAAGTACCACTTTAGCTAATGGGGCCTCCCACTGCCGCTGTGCCACCGGAGCACGATTTTGGTTCTCATTCTGAAGCAAAGTTCTTAACCCGAGGTACTATTTCTGGGTTAGCGGAGTCTGTAACCTGAAGCGTATGTAACCTGAAGCATATGTAACCTGAAGCGTATGTAAACCGAGGTAGCACTGTAATATAGCTTCCTGTGTTCCTACTGAAGTTGAAATTCTTTTGGCTGGAATCATTTTGATTTTCCAAGAAAAAAGAAAAAAATAAGATTTATATTGTCTGAATGTGGGAGAACCATTTTAAGAACACACTTACACTGGAATCATAGCAAGCCTTTATACTACTACTCAATTTAACTTTTCTAGAACATTTTCTATTTTCTGAGAATTGAAGGGTTCCTTACTGCTCTTAGTAGCCCAGATATTTAAGAAAGTCCAAATGAGAGAAGCAAGATTATTGTTATAACATGCAGCTAAAATGAATGTTACTTTTATGATGAATTTAAATGTAATGGATCAGTAAACCGGGCTATGTAGTTTGCTTCTTACATGATCCAGGATGCCACGTGTTCTGAGAATAGCCACCACAGCAGTTTGGTGAGACTAAGAAGTAGCATTCTGACAAATAAACCAATGCAAATGCAAAACGTCAGCTCTGAGCAGCTTTAAAAAGAAGCAATTTTGCACATGATATGTCTGCAAAATTATGTAAAGGGTAGTTCTGTTCACTCATTGCCTCTTCTAGATTCCAGTTTATGGTTTTCTACCTAAAATGAAAACATTTGTGGACTGCACTGAATACGTTGCTCAGGCTTGCATAACTTACTCAAAATAAACACATTTTCTTACAACTGCAGGATTAAAAGCTTGACTCTATTGGTGTGCTGTTGAAAGATTTGATAGCACACAGCCTGCTTTTTTATTTTATTTTCCAGGGTGGGAGAAGGGGAGACAGGGAAATCACTTGATTCCTAAGAGGCATAAATAGCACAATAAAGTCACTTTTAAAACAAATCAGTTATATGCCAAGATACTGTCACTTTTATAACTAGGACAGTTTCATAAGGTCTGACACTGGTAGCTGTAGAGATGCCGATTTATCACATCAGTGTGACAGCTGTAGGAAATTAAATCTGGTCCCCCCCCCTTTTTTTTCACCTCTTACTTTTGTGGGAAATCCTTGGAGGGCACAGAGACTGGCATCGCCACCTGCCCTCTCCTTCAGGGTGAAAGCCTTTGTCCCTGAGAGAGATCAGCTGGCACAATAGATATGTAACTTGTACCTCTCTGCTCCAGCATCACTGGCTCAATGTGCAATGTAGCAGAATTAATAATACTGTAGGGATCTCACATTTGCATTACCTGACTTTATTGGAAGGGGGGGAAGAAGGAGAAGGAGAGATGTGCCGTCTCGCATTTCATTAAGGCTTCAGCATATACATTCTGTAGCTTTAATATTGCAGGGGGAGAAAGGGGAGGGTGGGAGAAGAGAGAGAGAGAGAGAGAGCGTGCTCACAGCTTCATCTTATTTGGATTTAAAAGAGCGGCTTCCTAATGCTTTATGGAAATGCAGTGGGAAAGAGGACAGTGTCATTCCTTGACACTGATGAGGGTGGTTTGGGGGTCGTGAGTGAGGGTTCAGTTTGATTAAATGAAGGCTTATCTACAGTGGAGCTGCAGAGCATGCTTGCTCCTACAAGTCAAGGTTCATTCGCTCGAAAAGCTGGGGTGGGTGCAGGCGAAAGATGATTCAAAGGCATCTGTCATAAATATTTCAAATCTGTGCCTGCGATAATAGCTCCGTGCATAGTTCTTCCCATGTAAAATGTGAAGAGTTGACTAGAAAGCACTCTTGCGGCAATATGGGTGTTTTTTGTGTGTATATATATATATGTGTGTGTGTGTGTTTGTGTGTTAGAGAGAGAGAGAGGAGGAGAGGGAAGAGAGAAAGAAAAGGGGTGGGGAAGAGACAGAGAGTCTCATTACACAATAGTCTGTCTTGATGTAATGGTGGAAAGAACCGGCAGAGGGCAAAGTCTCATAATTGTAGGTGATGGTCTCTTTGTCTGCTTTGCCCTGCCGTTAAGAGGATTTTGAAGATGTGATGATAAATAACCTGTTTTGAGGGCTTGGGGTATGCCGCTTTCCCCTGTCAAAAATCATCATTCAACACATCCTGTCTCCTCAGAGCTTCGGCTTTTTCTGAGAGAGCACATTTTAGCGTTGCTTTTAAAAAACAAAAATTCTACGCAGAAAGGCATTTTCACATATAGCAGTTTCTCTTCTTTCTTTTGCTGGAGAGAAGGGGGAAGGGAATTCCTGTGCTTATCAATGAATCGTGGTCTTTTTTTAAACAAACAATTAAACGGACAAACAAACTACAAATACTGTAATGCAGTCCTTGCCAGCTAATGATCGCCTGTTGACAATAACATTTTGTGATGGAAGATCAGACATTGGTATCTGTTTGGTAGACTGCATTGCGAGGGCAGCAGCAGCAAAAAACCCCCAACAAAACAAAAACCACTCAGTAAAGCAGAAAAATAGCAAAAAAATAAACTTGTTCAAATCATTTCATTTCTGCTGTTGCTTTTATTAACGGTGCAAAAATCACATCTGGATTTTATTAACCTAAAGTGTTTGTGCAGTGGTATATTTACATTGACACATTTCATATTTTAGGTGAGGACAGAGTTTAGACTGGATGAGATGAACCAGTACTAAACATCTGTGTCTTAAGTGCCTCTTTAAAGCCTTTGTTGGATTTTTCTGAAGTGAGTTTACACTAGAAATGTGAAATGGGACAGGGATCCAACAACCTATGCTTCATTTTATAGATCCCACAACAAAAATGTTGCCGTGCAAATATGAGTTTAGAGACACTACTCACAGTCTCATCCAAGGCCTTACTCTGTTACCACCCTCTCCCTGGGAAGGGGCTTTTATCTTGGGTTTGAGCCTTTTTAGCCTGGAGTTTAGGGGAAAATTCCCCACATTTGTTTTCCTCATCACCTCCCCATTTCCAAAACTGGGAGGAAAGCGGAGTTGTTGTGTTTTCCTGGCACCTGGAAAGGTGAGTGAGTGAGGATTGGATGCTGCTGACTGATGGCGCCTAGGGTGCCTTCAAGGAGCAGTACCCATTCCATCATTTTGCCCCCTAGCCCTTCTCATGAGTAAAGGTTGGGGGGGTGCCTTTGAGCTGTGGCCTCCAACCCAGCACCCTCACAACTCCCCACTCCGAGAGTTGGGAAGTGGGGAGGGGGAGAGATAAGCTAACAATAAATTGTAAGCTGCTGCCCCTCGTGCTATTTACATTTTAAGAAAAAGAAATGAAGGCACCGAAATAACATTTAGAAGACATCTGAAAGCAGCCCTCTTTAGGGAAGCTTTTAATGTTTAACAGACTACTATATTTTAATACTTTGTTGGAAGCCGCCCAGAACAGCTGGGGAAGCCCAGCCAGATGGGTGGGGTATAAACAATAAATAATTATTATTATTATTATTATTATTATTATTATTATTATTATTATTATTATTATTATTTATTATTATTATAACATACTTACTTGAGCATAATGCTCAAAGGGGCAGTACATTGGACATATATACATTTCCTGAGTATAATCCCTTTGCCTTTTTCTCCGCGTGTATTCAATGCGGCAGTGTGGGGGATGGCATCCCACTGGTCCTGCCCCATCATCAGCATGTCCAGCAGAAGGAGAGGACAGGCTCTGTATTCATGTCACTGTATGTACAATCAGAAACACTGGTTGCAGCAGGGTTGCTAAGTGAGAGTACAGACCCTGGGTATGTACAGCTCATTCTCGCTTTCTGTGGAAGGCATGGAGATTGGGAGCAGACCAGCAAATGCATGGGAGGCTGAACTCAGTCTCTATCCTGGTTTTTTTTGCCATAGGTTGATGGAATGCATAGATGGAACATGAGCAGGGCTATAATTATTATTTTTTTTTTTAAAGGAAATTACAACTTTGAAGCTACCTAGTTTATCTGCACTAATTAATTTTATGAAACAATGCGTCTTTGGAAACAGGAAGTTTTCTGCAGAAAAATAATAGCAGTGGGAGCGGGGGGGGGGTGTGGAATTGGGAGCTTTTCCAGATCACATCCATGGCTGCTCATTAATTGCTCTCAGACTCTGGAACCTCCCCTTCCCAGGAAACCTGTTTAGCTCTGTAGCTACCTGGTTAGTGGTTGGTGGTGTATTTTAAAGGCATTGTTTTAAGGGGGTCTTTGGATCATGATGAATTGAGTTTGCCCTTACACAGAAAAGTTATGAATATAAATCTCTTTCAATGTGCTGTTTTTAGTTATACAGTGGTACCTCGGGTTACATACGCTTCAGGTTACATACACTTCAGGTTACAGACTGCTAACCCAGAAATACTACCTCGGGTTAAGAACTTTGCTTCAGAATGAGAACAGAAATCATGCTCTGGCGGCGCGGCGGTAGCAGGAGGCCCCATTAGCTAAAGTGGTGCTTCAGGTTAAGAACAGACCTCCAGAACGAATTAAGTTCTTAACACGAGTGTAAGGGAACTGCCATCAGTGCCGGAGGGAGAGAGCAAAATCCAGAGGGATTCCGGAGAGCGTCCCGGGATTGGGAGAGGCAGCCCATCTTCTGGGGAAGAGAATCAGTGTAGCACCAGTGGAGAAGGGGGACAGATGGGGGAAGCGGCAAGGCGGTCCCATGACTCCTTGCCGGGGACCAGCGGGGAGAGTAGGGGTCCTCCGCTGCCTACGCCCTCCTTGCGCAGAAGGCTTTCGCACAGAGAGAGTAGGAGGAGACTTGGCGTCAAAGAGCTTCTTTGCTGGAAGAAGTTTAAGAAACGCCCACTGACGTATTCTGCCAGCGATTGAGACAGCCACGGGTGAGTGGCTGTCCGGACAGGTTCACTCAGGCAATCCAGCCAGGTGTTTGCACCGGCTTACGCACAAGCAACCCCTAGAACCATTACAACGAGGTACCACTGTAGAGTGATTTTAGCATGGAGGCTTTGTGGTAAGAATTCACTTCTACACCACCTTGTTCATTATCCAGTTGAGGAACAAACGCCTATTGAATAAACCACAGAACCAGGAAAACTATTTCCGTGTCCAGCATCCAGATCGAGGGACCCAGCATTTATTATAGCTATTGCAATAAGACAGAGCTAACTCAACTCAATACAGTGGTACCTTGGGTTACAGACGCTTCAGGTTACAGACGCTTCAGGTTACAGACTCCTCTAACCCAAAAATAGTACCTCGGGTTAAGAACTTTACCTCAGGACGAGAACAGAAATTGCGCAGCGGCGGCAGCGGGAAGCCCCATTAGCTAAAGTGGTACCTCAGGTTAAGAACAGTTTCAGGTTAAGAATGGACCTCCAGAACGAATTAAATTCTTAACCCAAGGTACCACTGTATACCAGTTGAGTAGGTCTGCCCCGTGGCACTTCAGAACAAAAGCTTATATTATAGTTCAAACACAGCAAGCAAAGAGTCATAAAACATCTTCACATACGTCAGGAAGTAAAACACACATGGCTCCATACTGGTATTTTCGCCCCTGCATCACCTTGGAGTGGCCCCGATGGGCCCACACCATTCGACCATTTTAGGTCTCGGATGTCCAGCATTACCTTGGCAACCTAGCCTTCACTGAGGGAAGAGCATCGTAAAGTCCTCTTCCTGGGTTTGGATAGTTTCAAGGATAGCTTAAATATCTTGCCATTTGTACCACTTTCAGGGGTAGATAAGGGGAGATGGAATGCAGCGTAAGGGGGGAGAACACACAAAAACCAAACCTAACACATTCTAAAAGGTTAAATACAATTAAAGTTGAAACATTGTCAAAACAATAAAAATATACACCTGGGGTCTCTAATTCTTATCAGTCCCCCTTTGATCATAACCTTTTCAAGGATTATGATAACAGCTTATCAAAATTTTCAATCTGATCCATTCAAAGACATAAAACACGTGGGGAAACCTTCATGCCTACTTTTGAATAATTTGCTACAACTTCAACAATCACAATACTCAGCAATAGCTTTTTAGTGATACGCCAAACGTACATACGGATTTTCATTTTCCTATGGGTATTCTCAATACACCAAACATACAAATGATATCATGCAAACAATTACATGAAGTGAAGAAACATTTGTCCTTTATGGGCATCACAACACAATTCAATACGTCAATTTACAGTTCCAACTAAAATTCAAACTATCATATAATACAAAATACCAATTCTATATCTAGCTATTCATGAAAATCTCTTGGTCTTGAAAAACTTCTTGTTGCTTCCAAAAAATACCTTTAATCTCCCAGAGCTTCAACTTTAAGTTGTAGTCCAGAAAAAGTCTTTACAAGTCACCTTTTTCCAGACCCCCTTTGCCCGCCACCCCACAAGTCCTGGTTTGATGGAGGTCAAAAGAAATGGTTGTTGCTACTTTGCTGTCATCTGGGAGGCCATAAACTGGCAATAAACATTATTCTAAGTGATTCCTTGGCAGATTTCTTCTATTCACCAGGAGGGTTGAGATGCATCTCTGGACCACCTAAGTTTGCAGAGAAAGCAACATTTGCTTCTGGGCCTGAAAACATAGTTAGCATGGGAACGGGTTAAAAATGACAAACGGGGGAAGGGTTTTTCCAAAACAAGGATCTTTTTTGCGTGTGAGAGCTATAAACCATATAAAGTTTTAAAGTTAGAAAATGTATTCGTTCCAATTTATTTATAACTGTTATTGTTATCCGCTTAAGTTCCTTTACCTACTTGGCTGTGGGAGGAAAGAGAAAGAAAATCTTATTGTTCATTCAAATGCAATAGAAAACATTTTGCTATAAGGAGCAGTAAGAGTTTTCAGAGACCTCCATTACCTGTTCATTTCTACAAAAAGCAAAATTATTATGGAAGGGGAAAAAAGCCTGTTACAGTTATGGACAGTTATTTTCAGGATAACTTATTTCCACCATGAGTTTATTCATACAAATTTTAGCAGTGACAGGTTTATTAGAAACAAAGTTAATTACTTATTCTCAAGTAATTAATCCAAACCATGTGGGTTGAAAAAAATTAGAATGGAAAATTAATACATCCCCCCCCCAAAAAAAAACATTAACGCTCCCTTCCTCAGTTGATACACGTGTTCTTTACATGTACAAGGTTGAACCAACTTCCATGCTTTCTGCCATATAAACACAAAAGTTCTAAAGTTGGGCTCTCAAATAAATTGACCATTATTCAAGCACATAATTTAATGAATTCTTTACTATTTTCTTTTTAACTAGATCAGTCACACTTAACTGTCTAAACTTTAACCATGAACACACTTTTCTCAAACTTTTGATTCGTACCACATTCACTGGCAAGGAGACTTGAGAAGTCTTGGAGCTGCATGTTACACAATAAGTTCATTGAGATAAAGTTTATTTCCAATCATATTTAAAATGCTCTGTTACTTCTTTCCTTTCCACATCAACATAATCCACTTGAAGCACTCATTGAAAATTACAACCTGTTCCTCTTGCACAGACATCCCTTCTCCACATCCCTGTTGCCTTCACACACAGACATTCCCTATCAGAACCAATCAAGAGATCCCTGGTTCTTTAGTCAAACAGATAGCTTTCCTTCTTCTGTCTGGCATCATAAAATCACAGAATGGTAGAGCTGCAAGGGGCCCCTCAGGGCTATCCAGTCCCAACTTTCTGCAGTGCAGGGAATGTCAACCAAAGCATTCATGACAAATGTCCATTTCTTGTTCAAGAAGCCTCTACTAAAAACCTGCAATAAAGGAGTGCCCACAATTGCTTGGGCTCCTCAAAATACAGACAGCACAGTAAAGTATTCAGTCCGTGACACAACAGTGGGCGGGAATTTATCCTTCTGGCATTGTAAGATCTGCCTCTTTGCAGTTGTGAGAGGGCTCTCGTGTTGCCCACTAGTGAACTCCACAGGATCAGAGAGTAGCTCAATGTTATATGGGCTTCCTTAAACCTTAGAGCAGTATTTAGTAACCAGTTGATGCAATTGATACAGGACATGGGTGGTGCTGTGGTCTAAACGACTGAGCCTAGGACTTGCCGATTGGAAGGTCGGCGGTTCAAATCCCTGCGATGGGGTGAACTCCCGTTGCTCGGTCCCTGCTCCTGCCAACCTAGCAGTTTGAAAGCACGTCAAAGTGCAAGTAGATAAATAGGTACCACTCTGGTGGAAAGGTAAATGGCATTTCCGTGTGCTGCTCTGGTTCGCCAGAAGTGGCTTAGTCATGCTGGCCACATGACCCAGAAGCTGTCTGTGGACAAACACCAGCTCCCTCGGCCTATAGCGCGAGATGAGCATGCAGCCCCAGAGTCGTCCACAACTGGACCTTACGGTCAGGGGTACCTTTATGTTTACCTATATAGCCTCGGCTCTAAAACAAGTGCCGTCATACCTTGAATCCTGAACGCCCTGGAGTTCGGACGTTTTGGCTCCTGAACACCGCAAACCTGGAAGTGAGTGTTCTAGTTTGCGAACGTTCTTTTGGAACCTGAATGTCCAGCAGCTAATCGGAAGCCGCAATTTGGTTTCTGAACGTTTTGGAAGTTGAACGGACTATCGGAACGTATTCCATTGACTTCCAAGGTACGACTGTAGTTGCAGGACATGCCCTAATCCATGTGTGGATCTGCACTGCATTGCCAAGCTAGCACTAGATGTAGCCATGTGAGTTCTAAAAGGGTGGAGAGGAGTCCAGAAGAACAATTTCTGTTGGATCAAGTGTTCAGTGGTACCTCGGGTTAAGTACTTAATTCGTTCCGGAGGTCCTTTCTTAACCTGAAACTGTTCGTAACCTGAAGCACCACTTTAGCTAATCGGGTCTCCTGCTGCCGCCACGCTGCCGGAGCACGATTTCTGTTCTCATCCTGAAGCAAAGTTCTTAACCCGAGGTACTATTTCTGGGTTAGTGGAGTCTGTAACCTGAAGCATCTGTAACCCAAGGTACCACTGTAATTTGAAATCCAAAGAAACACTTGTAATAGTCTGCCATTGGTGCACATGTATTGGGACTTCCTGACATCTGCTTTTAATACTGATACTCTGTATACACCATATCTTGAAATGCATGAAAGATTGGCGAGTGTGTTCCTAAGTGTGTGAAAAGTGCATTTCCCTCGCCATTGAGTAGCTGGAGAATCTTGATGCCTCAGCAGTGAGAGAAAATATACTGATTTACAGGGAAGGAATGTATTGATCTGCAGGGACTACTGCAAATGATTTCATATACATTATGAAAGTGCTATATGAATACTAAGAATTTCTACTGAGTATAAGTTATACTGTCTATCAACCAAGCAGTGATGTATTTTAAAATTATCTTCACACCCTACTTTGGGAGTAAGTTCAGTGGCCCCTGAACTTGTTGGTTTCAAAAAAATGATGCATTTTGGACCTTAATGATGGCAAGCCAGAACCAAAAGGTAGCAAGGTGGTAAAGTTGTCTTTCAAAAGTGCTATACCTTTGGAGCTCCCTCCTATTCAAACAGGCAAAGTGTGTTTCATCTCCATTAATAAGAATGATAAATCCTTCTGTTTTGTCAGTGGCAAAAAAAATATGAGGCATCTAAGACTAGCTGCTTGCTCCTGTCATACAGGGAACATTAATGGGCACCAGCTGGGCTGCAGCTATAGCTGCTACGCGACTTTAACTTTGCACAGCGAGAGCTGCTGCGGCAATGGTGCAGAAGTACCTCCTGTGCAGATTTAGAAGTACACTTCAATTGTGGTTCCCAGGGCAACAGAGTAATGGCAGCCAGCTGGCTTTGTACCACCTGAGCGCATCAAAGAGCAAGTCCTGTCAGCCACTGAAGCCTTGGCTCAGCGAGCTCCAGCGTGGATTTCTGCAGACAGCAGCTTTGGTTGGAGTTAAAAACACTTGGGAATGCAATTAAAGGATGACCAACGTATTTTTTGTTCATTTTACCCATAGGTACATAAGTCTCTTTACAAGAACTCATAGCAATCTTCTATTCTCACATAGATGTGACCATATGTTTGATGCATTCTCCTTCTAGACTCTGTTTTTTCCTTCCTCTTTTTTTATAAAGAAATAGGACTGCAGAAATCTGTAATGCCTACAGTCTTTTATATTGTGTTATTTCAAACACAACAGATAAAGTACCACAGTACAAAACGATTTCCAGCCATCCAACCTTCACAGAAATGCAAATATGTATGTATGTAAATCACATTGAAAACCAAATCCCATACCTCATAGAGACCATTCCTTGAAAAGAGATGGAATCTCCTTTTTATTGGAAAAGGGAAGAAATTGATTATAGTGGTACCTCAGGTTAAGTACTTAATTCGTTCTGGAGGTCCGTACTTAACCTGAAACTGTTCTTAACCTGAAGCACCACTTTAGCTAGTGAGGCCTCCTGCTTCTGCCGCGTCTCCGGAGCCCAATTTCTGTTCTTATCCTGAAGCAAAGTTCTTAACCTGAAGCACTATTTCTGGGTTAGCGGAGTCTGTAACCTGAAGCGTATGTAACCTGAAGCGTATGTAACCTGAGGTACCACTGTATTGGCTGTGGGAAGGCAAACGGAGTATAACTCAAAATTTCCCTTTTCCACAATAGTATTCAAATAACCTAATAAAGCTTAGAAAGGTTCTAGTGGCACAAATACCAGCCATGTACTCTGCAGTTCAAGGTGCCGGTCTGTACGACAGTTGTCTTTATCACAAGTTGAACAAAACCTGCATTAAAAGATATGCATCATCATCCCTCATATGATCCAAACCAGGGTCTGGCTGGAGGGCTGGATCCAGAAGTCAACAACCCTCCACAGGGTGCTTTGACAAGTGGGTGGGATCATATGATGTCATGGCAGCCGTAGTGTAAAGTTTCAAAGGAAGACTCTTTTCTTTGTAGTTTCAGCTTGAATTCTGCCTTGAAATTTCCCACACTTGATGTCGTATGACACCAGGCATGGGAAAGGCGGGTGCTGTTTAGCAGTCCGGCAGACCAACCTCAAAGACCTACCACTGATCTAAACCATAGAACTGTTTTCTCACCCTGAGTTGAACACCATTGGTATAAAATATTTGGACTGTGTTGCTCATAGATTGTATTTTTAATCAAAAGGGCTAAAAGTGGCAGCTGTAATATGCACAAATTGAAATAATTTTGAACGTCTTACAAATAGATGTACCACACATGTACCTATGTAATTTGCAAATCTATTAAATGATCTGTACACATGCCTTCAGCTAACTGTCCTGCAGCTGTAGAAAAGACGAACAAAAATGAAATCATGGGGCAGATTAATCTACTCCACCCCAGTAGCAAAGGCCAGGGCATGGTTGGGAGAATCTCTAGAACAGAGCTTGGGCGGCAGGGGCAGGGGGCGGGTTGTCATTCCACTGAGCAAGCATAAATGCTTGCACTGACAGAACGTTCTCCTTAGCGCTACATTGAATTCCACCCTATATGTTGTTTTCTAAGCAAGTTAGGCAGTTGTCAGTACATCAGCTGGAGTTTCAGTGACTTGGCCAGATTGATATGTGCCGACTTCTGTATATTGAGCATTTCGTTGCTGCAGTTCTGAGTGCTTACCTGTAAAAGGAGTGAGTAATAAGAAGGAAGTACCGCGTGCGAGGATTTAATCGTCCCCTTAAACTTCAGATTTGTAAGTGACAAAAAATAACGGGTTCATCTCTGTAATGGGCAATGAAAATACGTTATGAGCTTTTTAGGAGTTGTAGAACTGCTTGGTTTCTAAAACTCCCAAGGATTGGTAACAGGCAACTCCTTCAAAGGGTAGATTATGGCATGCATATGAGAGCATTCAGGAATGTATGTTGCCAACAAGATGTCAGTGTGTTTAATCATTTTGGTTTGAAGAATGTAACAGATGGCACCAAAGTTGTGGTTACATTAGGTGAGTGTGAGTGTTAGTAAGGGTGGTTTAATGCTTAAAAACACACAAAAAACACACAAAAACCAATGAATAAAAATTTGGAGGGGGGGCAGGTAAGCTCCAGCCTGCAAAATCGATCATATGACACCATTTGAATGGCAATGCCCATCAACTTTGGGGAGGCCCAGCCCCTCCAATACTTTATTAGGGGGGTCAAAGGGACCTCACTAGGAGTTGGTTTCTGTCTGCCCATCTCTCCCAACTGATTAAAGGCCACTCAATTACTTAGGTCCATCAGTTCTTCTGGAAAGTGCTGTAGAGAAGTTTAAAATAAAACCTTGCGTAGCCAAGTTAGCTCTCCTGGCAACATTTTGGATACCAATTTATGATAAGCGTGGCAAAGCTAGAAAACTGTCCTAGGAAATGTATAGGCCTGGGCCATCTAAAGTTAGTTTCAACACATTCCCATTGAAATTACTAGAGCAAGTTTAGTCTTGACTAACTTAAAAGCATATTACTTTCACTGGCACTGAGGACTTTCTGAATGCATTCTCTACTGGTATTGTTTGAGGAAAAGGTTCTAGAAAGAGTGACTTCTGAATTTCAAAGGATAACAAATATTATGGGGCTAAATGTATAGTGACAGTAATACAAAGAGCTATTTAAGTATACCCAAAAACTTGATCAAGCCCAGTTGAATTTTGGTTCCTTCCTTCCTTCCTTCCTTCCTTCCTTCCTTCCTTCCTTCCTTCCTCCTTCCTTCCTTCCTTCCTTCCTTCCTTCCTTCCTTCCTTCCTTCCTGGTTTGTAGTAGGCTTGTCCATTCCCCTTAAAAGTTAGTTAGCATTTTATGCCAACTGAGCACTCTCAGGTCTTATTGGACTGTTTGGGGGAACCTTCTTTTCTGAGCTTTTCTCAAGAGGTACACACAGGTATGTGCCCAGTCTTTTCCTTCTCACAGTAGAAGTATCTCTATTTGTAGGGCTCCATGCCCTTAGTTTGAGACTCTGTGGCCTTACTGCAAGATGTCATAACACTGAAAAAATCAGAGCATTCCACAAGATGGAAATTCAGAAAAACGTGTGAAGAATGCCTCCAAAAACAGCAACATAGGCTCAGACCAGAAAATAAGCTCCTAATGTATTTTGGGCACACAGACGGGACAGAGATGCATCATATCACAGCCTCTCAGTGGAGAGGGAGGACTGCTTGCTAGACTCCAAGGAATGTCAGCCAGGTTTGCAAGATGTGAAAACCTGATACCTTCCTACTCAACAGACTGTCTTGTGCCTGCAAATATGCACGGTCTTGATATAATTAGCAGCTATTGTACTCTGAAAGTGAGAGATCTGTCTAGCCAGTCTCCAATTAGTTTCCCCCTTTTTTAGAGGGGGGCAGTCTTCATTGTTTCCAAACCTTAGCTTGGCCTGTAGTGATAGCAAAGAAACAAAAAATTGGTCAGTTTATTACATTTGCATGGAATCTTGTTTTCCCAACACACTGGTCATTCCTAGGCCAGGTACGGAGTTCCAACGGGGAATGTGCTATAGGACAGGACCCTGCGGGTGGAGTCCAGTTGGTACCCTTGCACTCAGAAACGGGCCTTTGTCCCAGTGGGTGCCTTCACTAATGGAAGAGGAGGGGGAGTGGTTTTTTGCCCATTTCCCTTGCCACCTTCCACCATCTTCTGGAGAGTCCCTCATCTGCAGAGTTGATTTTGGAGGGTGCTGGGTGGAATGGCTAAAAAGCACCTCTTCTTCCCATTAGCAGAATTGTCTGCTGGATTTCTCTTTTGGGAGCACATGGGCACTAACTGGACTCTTAACCTAGGACAGGTTTCTTAATGGGGTTAGAAAAACACCATGGTAGCATTTTGTTACTATGTTATACAGTGGTACCACGGGTTACATACACTTCAAGTTACATACGCTTCAGGTTACATACGCTTCAGGTTACACACTCCGCCAACCCAGAAATAGTGCTTCAGGTTAAGAACTTTACCTCAGGATGAGAATGGAAATCGCGTGCTGGTGGCATGGCGGCAGCGGGAGGCCCCATTAGCTAAAGTGGTGCTTCAGGTTAAGAACAGTTTCAGGTTAAGAATGGACCTCCGGAATGAATTAAGTACTTAATCCGAGGTACCACTGTACAGTCATACCTCGGGTTGAAGTCGCTTCAGGTTAAGCCTTTTTGGGTTGCGTTCCGCGGCGACCCGGAAGTAACAGAGCGCCACTTGCACATGCGCAGACGCTCAAAATGACGTCACGCGCATGCGTGGGAGCGGCGAATTGTGACTCGCGAACGCGGAATGGATCCCATTTGCATCCAGAGGTACCACTGTATATTTTTGTGACTTTATGTTGTAAACCGCTCTGTGATCCTTAGATGAAGGGAGGTATAGAAAATAAGTTAGCTAGCTAGTTAGTTAGTTAGTTAGTTAGTTAGTTGTGGTAGCTCAATTCCACCCAATGTTAATGATCTGCTGACAGAAATCTACCTTGGGTCTTATCTGCCAGTGTATAATAATAGCCAAAGGATCTAAACCATGTTTAAGCCAAGAAATCTGTTAGTCAATATGCTTGTACCATACAATAGCAGATAATATTTATTCATGTTTCCCTCTTGAACTAGGTAATAAGGAAATGTTTGTCTGAAACTGAAGTAGTTAATTTCGTATCAAAGAAGCAGATATACATACTTAGCAACCTTAGACTTCATTTATTAGTGTTGTTTTACCTACGCTGTTAGTTGAGTACATTTAGTATTCGGATTCTGCAAAATTAAATGACGCCTATTTCTGTCAATCTTCTGCATCTCCCTCTCCTTAGTTTTCCACATTATGATACAGGGATGCTTCTGTGCATTCTCTGTCATAGGGATGGGGAACCTGTGGCTTTCCAGATGTTGTTGTACTATAACTCCCATCATCTTTGACCATTGTTGGTGCTCCCAACAATCTTTGGAGGGCCACATACTCCCCAAATATGCACTCTTTTGCAGAGAACCTCAATGGCTTATTGGTTTCGCTTACATTCAGGTGGATAGAGCAGCTCAACCAATAGGAATGGACTTCCATATTGTAGAGATTCCATTTTGGCCACTGGAGTTCATTGGAGAGCCTTGAGTAATTCACTGTCGTCGTCCCCGCCTTAACCTACCTCATAGGGTTGTTGTTAAAACTAATGTTATAAAACACTTGTATGCTAATGCTACTACTTTCAGTGCCTAATACAGGTTCTGTATTTAAGCAGAGGTCTTAGCCTATATCCACATTCTAGGCTCATGTTTAGAAGTAGGTTCTAAAACTGCATTTTACATTTATGCATCATAAATGTAAAATCAGTCCTGATATTTATCTTCCCTGCTTTTGCCTTGCTAATTATTATATGTAACTGCTAGAACTATTGAGTTAAGCCTAATAGTTCAGAACATTTGTATCTGGAGAGTTTATTGTCTTCCTTCACTAATGACATTTAGGCATTGTTGTTTTTTATGCCCTTCACCAAATGTGGGGTTTTGCGTGTTGAGCCGCTCACTCCCTGCAGCTTTCACCAGGTTTTCTCCCCTATCCTTGCATAGCCTTTTGTTAAGCATTAACTATTTATTGAAAATTTTCCGTGTTTCAATGTGTACATGCCTGCTGATTGCAGAATAACTTGTGGTGCTACAAAAGTATACCCAACACTAAACAGCAGAAGCCAAACAATCAGGGGAATGAATAAATAAATAAATACAAAGGGGGAAAAAAGACATATGAACATAGTAAACACATTGTCATTGTACAATTGTATAACCTTTTGAAATCAGGCTTAGGGAGTGTTTGAAACATTGCTAGATCAGGATGGTAATAAATTTGTCACTGATTCTGCAACGGTATAAATTTAGCATGGATGATATAGGGCAGGCATAGGCAAACTCGGCCCTCCAGATGTTTTGGGACTACAACTCCCATCATCCCTGACCACTGCTCCTGTTAGCTAGGGATGATGGGAGTTGTAGTCCCAAAACATCTGGAGGACTGAGTTTGCCTATGCCTGATTTAGGGATTGGAAGCCAGAACTGGCGATACTTGTATTCATGTGACTATATTGGGGGATATTCCATGTTAATCATATATGGAGTGATAATTATATATGGAGTCATACTTGGAGGACACCCTCTGACTTAGTTGTATATCGCTTGGGGTTGGTCAGTTTCATTTATTCAATGTGGTGTGCAAGAGCTTTCCGCAACTTCCATGAAGCAGGAGCTTTTTTGGGATTACCTCCAATACCCATTACACTACAGATGGGGAACCTGTGGCCTGCCGTATGATTTTGGGTTACAACTAACATCACCTGACTATTGGCTATGCAGACTGGGGCTGATGGGAGGTGGAGTCTAGCAACACCTGGAGAGTCAAAAGTGCCACAGAGCAACAAGGGTCTTTGAGCACTTGTAAGCATGTCAATAGTTTTCCATTCTGTGCATTTCTTAGGTAGCTCCTGGAAATTCTGGAACTGGCAACGGCCTTGGGTTTGAAATGTTTTGGGGAGCCAATAAACCAGGGACTCGGAGATTGGATTGTTCAGACTTTCTGCTGAAAGGACTGAAGCAGGCGCTCTCTGAAAGTATGGGGCTTTAAAAATGTCATTCTCTGCAGAGGAGGTGATTTAGTGCCGCACATGCAAATTAAAGGCAACCCAGCAAAGCCAGAGAGGGAGACCTTAAAAACTGTGCCTGCATTAAGGTGAAAAATGGTACTCTTAGCAACGGCTCGCTGTAATTTCCAATATTAATTGAAATGGACATATGGGAAGCAGCCCTGGAAAACTACTTCTGAGGCGGGTTGCGTTATCCACTGGATGTTTGGCTTTAAAATGTGAGAAATCTGAGTTAAATCTATGCTAATTATGGGCTCTGTGTTAAACTGCTTGCTTCCTTTGTAACCCATCATTTTGCCTGTGTGCCATATCGTCAGAATAAAGTTCAGTAGGATTATTTAAATATTTTAAATGGCAGATGTGCTGTGACTCGCCGATGGTTATGAAAATACTGATGAACCATATTCCAGAAAGCCTTTCCTCCCCCCCCCCTCCATCTCCCCATACTGTGATCTGTTGACATTATCCTCTGTTCCTTAGCTTCAGACAGTAAAGTCATGACATGTGCGGCTGTTTGGAGGATGCCGAAGGAATTGGAATCAGGCAGTCATGAATCCCCTGATGATTCATCAAGCAACGCTCAAACCCTGGAGCTACTCTGTCACCTTGACAACACGGCCCATGGCAATATGGCCGGGTAGGATTCTGCATATTTTATACTGTCAGGAAGGGGGTGGGGATGTGAAGGATAGACCTATTCTGTTCAATGCAGGTTTATAGTAAGTTTGGGGTTTGCACATTTTAAATATACATACTTCTGAAGAGTCATACATACTGACTTCTTCGGGGGCTTTCTGTGAGGGGGGGGGGGAGAGATTTATTCCAAACAGCATCAGGGATTAAAAGCATTAGTCCTGCAAACTCAACATTGGTGCAACTATCTTTCTGCAGTTCTGCTGTGTCTTTCCTTTTGTACATGTATATATGGTCATCTGCACACCAACTAATGCTAGCCGTTCAGTCACATTCTCTATAACTTGGAAATTCTGTTTTGATCTTTGTTTGGGTTCTAACTTTCTCTCCTGTGTTTGGTCTACCCTGCAGTTGAGATTTTATTTTATTGTGCACTTTTATCGCAAAAAAAGTAGATGCTTTCCTATCAAGAACTGATAGCGGAGTATTATCAAAGAAAGCTTTTCACATTTTCTTCTAATTATTTAATGATGACTGATGTGTGTTTACAGAGTTATTGATGAAAATCCCCCCCCCCTTTATATGTTTGTGTACTGGTAAGATAGGACTGTTAAGACACCGTAACCAAATTTTGCAAGCCGGTTCCTGAGATCAAGGACCAGGTTTTCATCTATGTTTGGATACAGCTGGGTCCTATTTTGAATGAAGATGGTGGATGGAACATTTCAAAACTGCACTGGTTTTGAGAGTTTCTTAAAACTCCCAAAATACACCAGGCTGCTAGTATTTAAAAATGTAGCTTTAAGTACAGTCGTACCTTGGATCTCAAACGCCTTGGCTCCCGAACAAATAGGCTCCCGAACAATCAAAACCCAGAAGTGAGTGTTCTGGTTTTCAACGGAAGCCCAACATCCAGTGTGGCTTCCGATTGGCTGCAGGAGGTTCCTGCAGTCAATCAGTAGCCGCGCTTTGGTTTCCGAACGTTTTGGAAGTCGAACGGACTTCTGGAATGGATTCTGTTCGACTTCCGAGGTACAACTGTACTGTACATATTGCTGGGTTTTTTCTTGAGAGTCTTGTTCCGCCAGTTGACCAGTCCATCACAAAAGTGGTTATCCAGTTGTCTGCTTCCTTGCACTGGTATAGCATTATCTTTACTACATGGGCTATCTCATAGACTCTTACTATCCAGTCTTCTAATGTGGGAGTGCCCATTTCCCCCAAATATGTATGTGTTTGAGGGAAGGGGGGGGCTATTGGTTTGTTTTTGTTTTATTATGTATTTTGTGTTCTCATTTTGTATTTTTATGTTGCGAACCACCCTGTGGTCTTTGGATGAAGGACAGTATATCAATTTAATAAATAGAATAAGATAACAGTGGCTGTTAACAAGTGTATTACCAGTTCCATAGCAACAGATAAGACCATTTCCAAACAATATGTCACCACATCCTGTTATATTTCCCTTGTTTACATCAGCTTTGTTACTACACACACACACACACACACACACACACACTGGTACCTCTAGTTACAAACTTAATTAGTTCTGGAGGTCCATTCTTAACCTTAAACTGTTCTTAACTAGAGGTGTGCTTTTGCTAATGGAGCCTCTTGCTGCCGCTGCACTGCCAGCACACGATTTCCGTTCTCATGCTGGGGCAAAGTTCTCAGCTCAAGGTACCTCTTCCAGGTTAGCGGAGTTTGTAACCTGAAGCGTTTGTAACCTGAGGCGTTGTTGTTATGAATGAAAATAAATTTCAGTAAAAAAGATGCAGCAACAATGGTCTTGTGGTACCATAAACACTGACAAACTTACTGTGACATAAGCTTTGCCAGATGCCCATTTTCTGACCCATGAAAGCTTACACTGTTTGCCAATCTTCAGGGTGCCAGGGAAGTCTTGATCTGTTGCAGCAAAATCAACAAGCGCTGCTGCTTTCTGCTGTTCCAGCCTGTTGAGTGGGCACGTAGCCTTGGCTTTATCTTTGCCGCTTTTCTCTGCTTGCTTCACCATACCCCTCTCTTTCTCCACTTTCTCCTATGTGTCCCAATTTCAGATTGTAAGCTCCTAGGAACAGCGACCTGTCCTCTTGCATTCTGTAAAGTGTCAGGCACATTGTGTTACCCTTTCAAATATGGGGTGCATATGCTCACAGAATAAATGAAAGATTTGGACCTGTATCAGGCTTTCAGATAAATGTTCATTGTGTTTTAGGTAGAAATTGACCCGAAATGCTTCTTGTCAATATGTCCATGTCCCACATGTGGAACCTAAAGAATTATAGCTAACTAAGTTATCTCAGTCCCTGAATATTTAACACAACATAGAGGGAAACGCCATAAATTTGTGCTAATAGGGTTTTTTCTGTTTAGGAAGGTGTATCATTCTGGTACTCTATGCACAATCAGAAGCCGTCTGCTGAATAGACCAACAGCAACACGCACACACACACACATTGGGAGAGAGGGAGAATTGTGAAACATTGTCACATGAACCTAAAACCACCATTCAATATGGCTAGTTCTAACCAGGGGCCACAATTCAAATATGTTGTTCCTTTTAGGCAAGTTACCACCACCTCCCTACTCCTGCCTCCACCACCTGCTCTGCCACTGCGGCACACCCTGCCACACCCACTGCTGGAAGAGAAGTGCCACCGCCATCAACACTGATTTTGGGCAAGATCGTGCTGATTTTGGGCGAGATTTCATCCCAAAACTCATTAGGCATTGTGCGCTCTGCAACCTCTAGTATGATTTCAGGCAAAATCTTGCCCCAAATCAACACTTCTGGCGGCACATCTCTGCCACTGGTGGAGGCAGTGGGGCACCTTTGGGCATGATGTTTGTTGGGTTTCTGCCACCTGAAGCAGCTGCCTTACCATGCCTAACAGCTGGTTAGGCTCTGCTTTGCTGTAACATTTCTGCAGCAAGAGCAGGTAATTGACACATCTTCAACCATTAGTTAAAGTAAAAAGTTTTCTCAGCTTGATGCAGGCTTTAAAAGTTTTTGAAACATGGTTAGGAGCAAGGAGCTTGCTGAAGATTAAAACAAAAAACATGAACCTTTCATGATAAGAGGTTAAAAATCAGCCTGTTTGGGGCACTATGCTTCTTTTTAAACAAAATTGTCACTTGGCTGCCAGCAGTTCATAGCGTGCATTGCAGACTTTGGTCTTCACGATTACAGTTCCATAATTTACAAGAACTGGAGACTGGTATAAGGGAAGTATTTTATTTAAGGGGGGGGGGGGGAGAACGGTAACCTTCATTTTCACCATAAATCCTGAAGGATTGCTACAATCGCATCTATAAAAGAGTGAGCTATGAGATCCAATAAAATGAATTAGTAATGAAATAAAATGCCCATCTCGCAAGGACCGATTGAATACTGTTAGATGTTCTCAAGGTGTGTTCATTGAGTTATACTTCTTTCTAATTAGCACCCTTTCTGTCAGGTTACTAACACCTTCTTACAGCTCATTGAAAATCAGAAATGCCAATGATAATGTTCACTTTCTGAAAACTTTAAAGATATCTTAATGTAAGTGAAAGGCAGTAGAATTAGCACCCTTAGAAATGGCTTTTGAAAAAGGATTCCAATATTGGTAAATCATTAGAGCAAAATCTTTTTTTACCATTCTTACCATACTTGGACCCTAACACTGCAATCGTATGCATGTTTGCTCAGAACTAAGTCCTACTGAGTTTAGTAGGACTTCCTTCCAGTTAATTGTGCATAGAATTGCAGCCTAAATTCCAGACATTTTGAAAATATATTTCTAGATGTTTAGCTCACCTTCCAGTGGTGATATCAAACAAACCCTGTCATGGATTGGAAACAAAAATACTTGCTTTCATATGCATAATATCGCTGAGCAAGGGATCACACTTCTTCAATAGGTGTTAAGCAATTGTAAATGGAAACATATGCGAAAGATATTTTCTAAGTGCTCAGGAAGAAGCTTGACGCTTAAAGTGGGTAGTTGCTGACCTAAATAGTTCATAAAATAGTTCCCCCTCTCGTTTTCTTCAAGCTCTCTTCCTCATTTGGGTGCCACTGCTTTGCTTGTCTCTCTCAACTTTTTTTTTTTTTTTTTAAACAGTATAGGGTTGTGAATATATAAATCAGCAGTCTTTTAAAAAAAATAGGCCAGGAATCAGATGTCTAACACAAATCCCTTGAGTGTTTTTTTGTTACTTTGCATTGCCAATGAATATAACAGTTTCTTTTCTTGAGATGAAACTAAGGCAGCAAGCTCTTAATTATTCAGAGACTCTTTCCCCTTCAAATCATAAAATTGTAGCGTTGGAATGTACCGCGAGGGTCATCTAGTTCAACCTCCTGCAATGCGGAAATCTCAACTGAAGCATCCATGACAGATGAGCATCCAACCTCTGCTTGAAAACCTCTGGAAGGAGAGTCCACCACCTCCCAAGGGAGACTGTTCCACTTTTGAACAGCTCTTACTATCAGAAAGTTCTTCCAGATGTTTAGTCGGAATCTCCTTTCTTGTAACTTGAATCCATTGATTTGGGTCCTAGCCTCCAGAGCAGGAGAAAACAAGCTTGCTCCATTTTCCACGTGACAACCCTTTAGATCAGCCTTTCTCAACCTGTGGGTCCCCAGATATTGTTGGAATCCAACTCCCATCACCCCTAGCTAGCAAGGCCAGAGCTAGCTGTTGGATTGTTGGATCCCAACTCCCATCATCTTCAGTCAGCATAAACATTGGTGAGGGGTGAGGGGAAGTCTAATCCAGCCACATCTGGAGGGTGGCAGGTGCCACACACCGCTAACGTGGTGCGTTGCTTTTTACTTTATTCCAATGGCCACCTGTAAGTTGCTTTCAGAGTGCTTGCTATAAAGTGGGACAAATAGATTTTTAAGTAAGATATTTGGTCTATTAAATGGTTTATGATTATGATTACAGGGTGCACAGCGCAGCACCAAACAACTGCAAAAAGACAGGGCCACTCGATAACGTCTTCTGCAGATTATAGTTAAGTGGAAGGTTATAAATGCACCCCCAGGGACTTGCATGTGTGTGCCTGCTTTGGATTGCTTAATGTGACGTTGTTGAATTTTTGTGCTTGCAGTGTTGCATGGGAGCCGATGGGAGATGGCAAAAGATTAATTTCTCTGGCTGATAATCACTTGCTTCTGTGGGATTTGCAAGAAAGCTCAAGCAAGGCCGTGGTAAGGAGTGTCACAAATTACAACGAGGCCACATTTTGTGTGTGTTGGCATTACTTTTCTGTACGTTTGTTTGATTGATAAGCAAGTTGCTAACATATTTAAACTGTATTCCAAGCAGCAATGTGTGTGTGTGTGTGTGTGTGTGTGTGTGTGTGTTGCTTTTCAAAGGAAAGTAAGTGTTTTAATACCTGGTGAGGAAAATCTTTCGACAGCCATGAAACAATCTTCAGAAACCGCACATTATTCACACCCGCAGAAGAACAGTCATGATTCTTCCTGTGTGAAGCCTTTGTTCATCCTTTTTGGCCTACGTCTCCCCTCTCCCCCCCATGTTGGTCAACCAGCCGGTTCCTTTTTGGCTGTTGCCATCAGTGTTCCCTCGAATTGACCAATATTCTACTCACTGTCTCCCTCGCCAACAGTTGGCCAACTCTTTCTAGAGCAAAGTCTGTTTGCATGCTGTGATCAACATTCTTGTCTGATTGAAGTGTCAGGTTTTTACAGACATGCTTAGCATTTCCTCCTTCTCCTCTTTCTCCCCCTGGGCTGCTCTGCCTCGCCTTGCTTTAAGGTTCTTTGAATGTTAATTAGGCTTTTCACTGTCCTAGGCAGTCTCTTTCGTTCATAATCTCAAAGTTACCATATTTCTCCTTAATTCCAATCTGTATCAAATATAAGCATTTCCTTTGGGAAGTTCTCCAGTCTGTCACAAGTCATACCACTTAATAGAAAGGGAATTTTTCTACTGAGCGTCGAGTTCTTGGGCTCTCTCATTTACTTCGCTGGAATTTAGCTACAGAAATTCATCACTGTCGCATGCCTTTCATTAGATGAGCTATTCCTCCAAATAAACATTGTCTACGTTAACTCTTTCCTTGACTATGTTTGCACGTGTCTAGGCAGTTGCTTCTCTGTCAGTTGAGCTGTGGGCATTATACCATTTTTTTGAATAAAAAAAAAGCATTGCTCCAAAGTAACCCAGGTTCTGTGCTGTGGACAGCAGACTTGTGACATTAAATAATTATGCAAATTAAGGCGATTTGCATGCATCTGGTTGTTCTGCATACTTCCTGCTCAACTAATCATGAAGATGGGTGAAGATCTCTGTAGGGATACCTTCTAGTCATTGGACATTCTACCCAAACCATTACCACCCTGCTCCAGTTTATGAGTCACCTCAGGCATTTCTGGCATGTTCTTTTCCAAAATTAGCTTCACAAACAAACAGTAGAAACTTTTCTCCTACTATTGCTCCCTACAGGTGTTCTGAAACTACATATAAAGGGGGAGGGGAGAAATGGATTTTTAAGTAAGATACTTGATCTATTAAATTGTTTATGATTATGATTACACCAATAGGGTGCACAGCGCAGCACCAAACAACTGGGATTTAAAGAGGAAGGAACTCTGATGGGATGAGGAAGGAGGCCATTTGATGCGATGCCAGGGGCTGCATAAAATGAGGTTGGAGGCAACAGGCCTTAACAGTATTGTTAAGGAATACAGGTGTTTCAAGTACCTGTTTGTGTTCTAGGAAATGGAGCACAATAACCAGCTCGATACATTTTCCTTCATTTGTGCTTAGGGACTATTCCATATTGGTGGACCTCTTCAGAAGAGGTGGTGGTCCCTGAGACACAGTAGGAAAGGGGAGATTGGGAGCAGAGCCTAGAATTGTGTCTCTGCTTGCACTGGAAAGAGAAGATCAAGTGGATTGCAAAGCACTGTTTATTTGAATGTGGGATTTCCCTGAGCTATAAGATGGGTTTTTAAAAATGGTGTACGTGTTGCTGTAACCTTCTGTGTATGTAGGCTTATCCTAGCAATATCTGAAAAGACCCAGCATTGAGAGAGGTAGCACAGGTGATCTTCTGACCAAACTCATCCACTTATCTGTAAGGGTTCCTCTCTCCTCTTCTTTTTAAAAGGTGATAATGAATTACTTTGTAAAATGTTATGAAATAAATAAATAATTTTTTGGGGGGAAAAATCTTATCCATCAATAATTGACAAATGTCGTCGTCTGTGCTAGGTAGAACCAAGTGTAATTCGCCAACAAGTCAGCGAGGCATGTTACGAAATTAATATTATCGTCCGACACATGAATAATTCCCTGTTTTAAGTTTCAAGCTGTTCTGCTTGTTGCCTCTGAAGTGAGTTCCTCTGTACAGCTAGAGAGGCATTTCACACGAGAGTCACTCACTTGAGTTGTTTCTAACACACAGCTGTCAAATTCCGTCGCCTTGGAAGGAAAGGGACAGCTGAAGTTTACCTCCGGACGATGGAGTCCCCACCATAATTGCACTCAGGTTGCGACAGCAAACGACACTGCCATTCGAGGATGGGATATACGCACTATGACGTAAGGAGTGTGGTTTCTTCTTTCTGTCTATATCTATCTGTATAAAAGCTGTGTCTTTCTGGAAAGTTACTTTTCCAGCGGTGATTTTTTTTTTTAAAGCAGGCTTCAAAAGTAGTCATTTCACTAGTTTACATGCCTAGTTTGGACGTCTGCCACGGATTCAATAAGCTATAAAGGTAAAAAGGGACCCCTGACCATTAGGTCCAGTTGTGACCGACTCTGGGGTTTCACGCTCATCTCGCTTTATTGGCCAAGGGAGCCAGCGTACAGCTTCCGAGTCATGTGGCCAGCATGACTAAGCCTCTTCTGGCAAACCAGAGCAGTGCACGGAAATGCCTTTTACCTTCCCGTCAGAGCGGTACCTATTTATCTGCTTGCACTTTGATGTGCTTTCGAACTGCTAGGTTGGCAGGAGGTGGGACCAAGCAACGGGAGCTCACTCCATTGCGGGGATTCGAACCGCTGACCTTCTGATTGGCAAGCCCTAGGCTCTGTGGTTTAACCCACAGCGCCACCCGCATCCCTTCAATAAGCTATAGCAGCAGCCTAAAGGATCCCTTTTCTTCACATCCAGTATGTATGGTATGTGAAAATTCTGCTGTTATCAAGCTACTGATAAAAAAACCCTATTCATTTAAAATAGAGCTAGGTGTGGATGTTTTTAGAGCCGAGGTGGGGAACCATTGGCTTTCCAGATGTTGTTGCTCTCCAGCTCCCATCAGTCTTTGCCAGCATGGCCAATGGTCATGAATGATCATGATGGAGGGCTTCCCCATCCCTATTTTAGAATGTGCCAATGCCATTGAACTCAGCAGTCCAGTCCAGAGCAGAGTGACTTAAGTTTCCATTCTGGACAGTTACTTTAAAGCTGGCTGACTCTGGTATACTAATGACACCTTCTTTTTCAAATTTTAGAGGGTTTTTTAGGGGGCGGGCTGGAGGGGGAGATTAGCTAGGTCTGGGGTTTGCTCTGCTTTGTTTGAGGAGGGATGAATTTTAGGTTTCCATTTGATTTTGACAGTATCTTTAGAGATAATGCAGCAGAAGCTTCCAATCTATTGACAGTCAATTGCCTGGCACAACTGTGTTTAGTATCGGGGCCGCAACGTATCAAAATTTTTGAATGCCAACAAACCTAAAGCTTCAATATAAGAAATATAGGACTCCTTTCCTGCTCTAGTTGTAATTTTGATAAGCAAAGGAGTGATGTTGTGCACATCTGTTGCCATGACAACAGAAGTCTGTGCAAGCTTTTTTAAGATACAGCTTATCCCCTTAGCACACAGTAATTTATCACTAGCCTCGGAAGACGGATGTCTTGTAATAACTTCTGCTGCCTTAAAGGGGGAGATGACTTTAAATTTGGTTTTATGTCTCCCGTGTGCTCATGGGTGCAGCACTATATTTCCATTGTTTCCAATTACATTCCTTTATACCCCAAAACTGATTAATTTGATTAGGAAAAGTTAAAAATACGTATTTAAATGCTTATAGTAATTCTCTCACTTTCCTCTTCTGTTTACTACAAGAATATGGGTTAAAACCTGGCTTTGGGCTTCTACACTAGATCAGTATAAATTGCAGTTGGACTCATGGCATGGCACCAGAAGAGTTCACAAATGTGTGTGCTCAAAGCTGATCATACTGAGCTGACGAGAAGCATTGTCTCTCTTAGCTTAATTTTACCTAAAAGGCTTTGCTTCACTAGAAAAGAAGCTGAAAGCTGGGAACATAAGGCTGTGTTTGGAGCACCCTAAACCAAAGTCGAAGCTAGATGGGGTGTGTACATTTTTGGCAGTGGGGGACACATTACTAGCAGCTGAGCAGAAGGCGCTGCCTCCATTGCTGCGCCTACTCTTGCTTTTGGCTCCACCTACCACTGTCATGGGAGGGACGCGGGTGGCGCTGTGGGTAAAAGCCTCAGCGCCTAGGGCTTGCCGATCGAAAGGTCGGCGGTTCGAATCCCTGCAGCGGGGTGCGCTCCCGTTGTTCAGTCCCAGCGCCTGCCAACCTAGCAGTTCGAAAGCACTCCCGGGTGCAAGTAGATAAATAGGGACCGCTTACTAGCGGGAAGGTAAACGGTGTTTCCGTGTGCGGCTCTGGCTCGCCAGAGCAGCGATGTCACACTGGCCACGTGACCCGGAAGTGTCTCCGGACAGCGCTGGCCCCTGGCCTCTTGAGTGAGATGGGCGCACAACCCTAGAGTCTGTCAAGGCTGGCCCGTACGGGCAGGGGTACCTTTACCTTTACCTTTACCACTGTCATGGAACCTCAGAAGGTTGAATATGTGGGAATGTGAACTTTGGGTTCAAAGCGATTTCCTAACCCTCCAGGGAATCATGGTTCCCTCCTCCCTCTTGTCTCGTCTGCTACACCAAGGCCCTTTTAGCTTCTGGACTCCTGTAGCTACAAAGTGGTGCCAGATTATAGCAGGGCTCGTCAGCCTTTTTTGAGCTGGGAGCCCATTTGGAAATCTGAGATACTCTCATGGGCGCCACAAAATGCCCTTATCCTTTCCCCCATATTATACACCTGGTCATATGCTGAGATTTCCAGATGGGAACTGTATGGTTGTGCCATAGCCTGCTGAGATTCATCTTGCAACGTATGGGGGGAGAGCCTTATCTGTTGTTTCGTTGCATTTCAATATGCATTGATGTGAACTGCCCTGGTATTACCCTATGAAGGGGAATATAAATGTATAAATATGCAAATACACAAATAGATGAATGAATTTCAGAGAAGAAAATGTGGTGGCACTGTTTTAAGCAGATGGTCCCATGACCAGACAATAGTAGGCAATGCGGCCTACAATATACATTTCTTCACGTTCGTTTGGAATATATTGCCTGCAGAACTTAAGACATGCGCACAGTAGTTGTTTGTTTCTGGCTACATGCTCTTTGATGGCACATATTCCAAGAGCTGGAAGTTGAGGGGAAAACACATAACCAAGCTGATGGTAAAGTAATTATTGAACAATATGCTTATTTAGAGTCCGTGCCTGTAAGAGGTAGCTGTATGCAGTCCCTGTTCTGCCTTAAATTCTCTGTGGTACACCTCTGCCTTTTATCATATGTGAGTGGTGATTTGTGAGCTCACTAAAAGGTAAAGGTAAAGGTACCCCTGCCCATACGGGCCAGTCGTGTCCGACTCTAGGGTTGCGCGCTCATCTCACTCAAGAGGCCTGGAGCCAGCGTCGTCCGAAGACACTTCCGGGTCACATGGCCAGCGTGACGAAGCTGCAGCTGGCGAGCCAGCACCAGCGCAGCACACAGAAACACCGTTTACCTTCCCGCTGTAAAGCGGTACCTATTTATCTACTTTCACTTAGGGATGCTTTCGAACTGCTAGGTGGGCAGGAGTGAGCTCACTAGAGCATCCCAAATTTTCTTATGTGGAAGGTGGGCTTTGGCACTGGTATGAATCTTAGCGATGCTGCTGATGTGTTAGAGGACAAGATGGTGGCTTGATTCTAATGACAAGGCAGATGTTTCCCAGCACTAGCTGCCTGTGTGGTGTTGGAGGTGATGCTGGTGGGGTGTGTGTGTGTGAGAGAGAGAGAGAGAGAGAGAGAGAGAGAATGAGAATGAGTGACTGAAGCACCACTGTAACTATCTGTACGTGTGCTGTGATGCCCTAAATCCGGTCTACTTGCCCCAGAATAACCTGGCTATTCGCAGACATACCATTCTAACCCCAGAAGTAGTTTCAACGGAGCAGAGCTGATATGCCAGCACTTGGCACCAAAGCAAACGCAGCAAGTTGCTGTTTGTCCTAAATTGAAGCAAATTAATTTGCAGTGCAAACATGCCCCTTGTTTTCTATTAGCACTGTGGCTGGGCTTCGCTATTTGCCTTTTCTTGATGTGCCTCTTTTTTCCTTTCCACCCCTTTCCTCCTGCAGTCAAATATATTGTATAGAAAATGCTCATGGACAGCTGGTGAGGGACCTAGATTTTAATCCCAACAAACAGTACTATCTGGCTAGCTGCGGAGATGACTGCAAGGTGAAATTCTGGGACACCAGAAATGTCAGTGAGCCAGTGAAGACACTGGAAGAGCATTCCCACTGGTAAAGTGAATTTATTTGGGTGAAGGATTTATCAAATTGAATCTGCTAATTGTTCTTTTCTGAAAACCATGCAAACAAGTTCAGCTGGTGCTGCAGATAATTTTCTTTCTTTCTTTCCTCTAAGCAGAATACAGATATTTTTAATATTTTAAAAGCTAGCAAATGTTGATTTGTTTTCTAAGAAGGTATTGTCCGTACTGTAAAATAGTTTTAATGTGTTTCTACAGCAGAGATTAATGATTCCCTTTTGTTGAAGATTAATGTAGAAAGATTTCTATATAGCCAAGAGACAGAGTGTTGTTCAGATTTCATAGATTTTAGGGTGGCAGCATCTGTGGCAAAATAATTCTGGGCCCTTAAGCGACTTCAGCACTGGCATCGGAGAGGCAACTTTGTGGAAACATCTTTATTTACTGAGGAGATTATTAAGCCATTAGAACAACAGAAAATCTGGAGACATTTGGTATTAACATGATATTCGAGAGCTCAGTTAATAGCGTTAATCCTCCCTTTGTCTTATGGACTATTTTAACCATACCCAGCACAGATTTGGGGTAACTTTGGGCTCAGTTTATCACATTAATAAATAATCCATGTTTTGCTTATGGGGGAATGCTTTGTCTTTGGAATATCTGCATGCTGTGTTTAAACAATAAGCAAAAACTTCCATTGCAGGATTTGGGCTTTTGGGTCTCCCCCTCCTTACAACTTGTTGGTCGGCTCTGTAAAGAACTGGCCTTGCAAAATGAAATTAAAAGTTTTTAAAAGTAGGAGCAAAAGATAAGGCTTTTGTTAATCCCCCTCCTTCATCCAGGTATTGACGTGAATTGCTTTTGCTATTTGCCTCCAGGGCAACTGCAGTGCATTAATGCCCAGTTGCCCAGTCCCAGACAGAAATAACATTGTAGAGCTATTGCTGTGCTTACCTAATACGTCAGGAAAGGCAGCAATGCTATCCGGCCCAGGAAAAAGAACAACGTGTGTTTATTTCTTAGGAGCAGCGAGTTACATTGGACTGAAATGTGCAGCCCTTCCATGAACAAAAGGAGTTACTCTATTTTGGGAAAGGTTTTGATCCAACAGGGTCTTCCATTCACTGTATGGGGAGGAAGGGAGGTAGGAGAGATGACTTGCTGATATCCACTCCCCTTGTCGCCAGCAGGAGCATTCCAGATCTCTCACAGATCTCTGGATCCAGTCCAGTGGTTTGGGGGCAAGCAACTGGGCTGACATTGTACTACAAGCTGGAGTTGCACTTCTCGGATTAGCACAGCCAGTGTATTCAGCTTATTGATGCTCTAGTACAGAGGTAGGAAACCTGTAGCCCTCAGATATTGCTGGACTCCAACTCCCATCACCCCTAAACTTTGGCTATGCTCGCTGGAGCTGATGGGAGTTGGAGTCTGGGCGATTACCACTATCCCATCCTTGCAACCTGCGCCTCTGATTCTCAACACGGTTCCCAAGCACTTTATTAGAGAGGCAATATCAGTGGCATTTTATTGTTGCTGTTCAAAACTCACTGTATGTCTTTCACCCCATGACTGAAACATCCCATACATGTTTTTCGGTTGCATTGGACAATAGCCAATATTTTTACACTGTGAGCACAATTCTCCTTCCAAACACAGAAGTTCCTTCTATTCGTGGAGTAGAAAAGTTGGTATACTGTCCACAGCCTTCAATATCTAGACTTGTTTGATAGCAGGTTTCAGCAGATTTCAGCAATCCACTGATGGAAACTGACTTGTCATTCTGAAAGCTGTACAACATGCTTATATCTGCATCCTTGAGGTAGTGGTTCAGTTGGTTGATGATGTGGTGGGGTTGATGTTTTCAGGGTCTGGAACGTCCGCTACAATCATTCCCATGACCAATTAGTGCTGACAGGCAGCAGTGACAGCAGAGTCATCCTTTCCAACATGGTATCCATTTCTTCTGAACCTTTTGGGCACCTGGTCGATGATGATGAACTTAGCGACCAGGAAGACCACCAGGAGGACAAGTAAGAAAATACTTCGCTCTTAATTAACAGACATATAACATTTTGTGTGAGGCCTAGCGGTCACTTAGTTTGATGAAATGTTCTTTACTGATTATAGGGTTTTTGTGTACACACCTAAACGGTAAGTAGCTCAACCTCTGAATTCATTAGCTTTCGTACGGTTGTGGACTGGCACTTATCTTGAGGTTCATTCCTCCTCCCCCCGCCCCACTTTCTGAAGTCATATGGTAGCACTGGCTTGGATCTAAAGCCCATGGAAGTCAAAAGGAGGCCAATGGCTTCCATGGGCCTGCATATTACACAGGAGGGGGAAAGGTTCTTTGTTTTCCATGGAATTGTTTCTTTGTGACGTGGGTTGGATGGGCATTTCAGGAGAAGCGCAAATTATATTTCCGCGCAAGCTAAAATACTGGTGGCCTCTTGAGAAACTGGCACCGACATTAAAACCACACAAAAATATTTCAGTGGGCTTCTGATGCTTCTTTTTGCACTGCTCTGAGGACTCCTGGGATTTTCGGGTAGCATGGGTGTGCATGTTTAGAACTGAAGAAGGGCACCAGCAGACGCTTTCACTTCATGACTATTTCCCATTTTAAGTCACTAATGCACCTCAAGTGTGTGTATGTGTGTGTGTGTGTGTGTGTGATCAACTTATGGAGAGTGTCAGTTCCTGGCTGTATTATTAGCAACTACACAATATTAGCAAAACTTAATGTTTGTTTGGAGAAGCTTCATCCCAAGCTATTTAATAGTTTCCTCCCAGTTCTATAAAAACGATAGACATCTATATCTCTTCAAAAGAATGTGTGCAGGTGTAAAATGCATAGGGGGACATGTGTGTGAACCCCCCCCCCCCCAGTTTCCAGTGGTGTACCCACACCACCCCAACCTTTCTATCTGAGCAAGAAAGCCTGAAGAGGATTTCCAACTGCATTTGGCTGATAATACAGCCTTCCTCGTCATGGGCGGCTTCTAAGCATGTTTGGCCACACACATGCCAACCCTCCCTGCAGACCTTTCCCCTCAGCATGGAAAGGTTGGGGGCAGGGTGGATGGGGATGTTGGGTAAAAGGTAAAGGTAAAGGTACCCTTGCCCGTACGGGCCAGTCTTGACAGACTCTAGGGTTGTGCGCCCATCTCACTCAAAGAGGCCGGGGGCCAGCGCTGTCCGGAGACACTTCCGGGTCACGTGGCCAGCGTGACATCGCTGCCCTGGCGAGCCAGAGCCGCACACGGAAACGCCGTTTACCTTCCCGCGGTCCCTATTTATCTACTTGCACCCGGGAGTGCTTTCGAACTGCTAGGTTGGCAGGCGCTGGGACCGAACAACGGGAGCGCACCCCGCCACGGGGATTCGAACCGCCGACCTTTCGATCGGCAAGCCCTAGGCGCTGAGGCTTTTACCCACAGCGCCACCCGTGTCCCGGGGATGTTGGGAGTGGAGGTTAAAAAAGAAGAAGTAAAGGACGCCTGGATGGTTAAGTCCAGTCAAAGGCGACTATGGGGTGCGGCACTTTTCAGGCCAAGGGAGCCAGCATTTGTCCGCAGACAGCTTTCCAGGTCATGTGGCCAGCATGACTAAACTGCTTCTGGCACATCAGGTCACCGTTGACGAGTGCCAGAGTGCACAAAAACGCTGTTTACCTTCTCGCCACAGAGCGGTGCCTATTTATCTACTCGCACTGGTGTGCTTTTGAACTGCTAGGATGGAAGAAGCTGGGACGGAGCAAAGGGAGCTCACCCTGTTGTGTGGATTCAAACCACCAACCTTCTGATCAGCAAGCCCAAGAGGGTCAGTGGTTTAGACCACAGTGCCACCCATGTGGGGGTGGAGCATGTACTTTGTGCCCACACACGTTATTATGAATGCATGAAGGAGGCTTGTGTATCTCCCAGGTTGTTGCTTATGTGAACATTTTTTTAAAAAAATAGGTCTCTTCCCCCCACCCCAGGTCTCTTGCCTTTTTTCAACACCTCACTTCTCTCCTGTTCACCCATGGATATGGTAAACAATTGTTCTCGTCTCATTCCTCATAGGCTTTTAAATAATGGAAATCTACTGCTGCATCCACCACCTCCTTCTTGCTCACTATCCTAAACCTGCTCAGTTTCTTTAGACTTTGTTCATGTCATTTACCTTCCACAGACCCGTTGTCATCTTTGTGGTTTCCCTGTGAATCCTTTCCAAATTGTCAGCCACCTTCTTGAACTGCCGCTCTCCTCCAAACTGCGGTACTTCAGATGATGCTTAACTAGCGATAAGCGGAGCAATGTTATCAGCCTTGGGAAGCAACGCTTCTGTCATAGCTGCACAAATAGAATAGCATTGGCCTTTTGTGCTGCAACATCGCATTTTTGACACGCTTGGTTCATTATCCACCCTTAAGCGTTAACTCTTTCTCAGAAGCGCAGCTTCCTAGGCAGTCATCTTTTCTTCTTGAACGTTTGGATCATCTTTGCTGCGGTGACATTTAACATCTTTTCATGTTGGCTGCCTCCTTGTAGCCATTCCAGCTCTCCAGCTGATGGAGCTAGTTCTTATCTTTTATCTTTTAGTCTGTTCTCCAGGAGCTTTTCAGCCCCTCCCAGATTTTAAGCCATTCATTGATGGAAGAGTTAGTTATTTGTGGCATTCATAGCCCACTGTTCCTCCAAATTTTGTTCAGCAACAGTAAAATATGTAATTCTGAAGACATAAAATAAGGCAATTCATGATGTATCAAATAAACATGTTTTGTTTATTTGGTCACCAGAGAAGAGGAGAGGTGGACCTCCTTTAGGAAGACACCCTGGAGTCTGGAATAGCTGCTTTTTAAAAAAATCCTCTCTTGATTGCCTGCCAATTGCACTCCAGGTATTGGCAAGACACACGCAAAAAGCCTACCCCAATTATTTTTAAAACTCGGTGGGCTCACATGTTTCAAATACTCCATCCCCAAGTTGTATTGGGCTTTTTTTTTTTTTTTAATGCTTTTTATTGGTGTCTCATTTAATACAACCAAACAAAATACAGTAAAATTCAACAGTCATTTACCCACATTCTTTCCCCACATTCAGCGGAGCATTGACTTCCTTCCCTCCATTCAAGAGGTTTTCTTATGTCAGTTACTTTTCCACAGTTTCTTATTGTATCCAATCCTATCTACATCGTAAGATTTATTTCAGTCCTGCCAGAGTCTTCAGATTTCTACAGTTAATATTTATGTACTCCATGAATTTATTCCAATCTTTTTGGAATTTTGCTTCCTCCTGATTTCGGATTCTACAGGTCAATTTTGCTAGTTCCGCATAATCAACCATCTTCGTCTGCCAATCCTCTATTGTTGGTAATTCTGGTACTTTCCATTTTTGGGCTAACAAAGTTCTGGCAGCAGTCATAGCATACATAAATAACCTTGGATCTGCTTTTTTCTATTTCCTCTCCCATCAAGCCTAGCAAGAAAGCTTCCGGCTTTTTCGGGAAAGTGTATTTAAATATCTTTTACAATTCGTTATAAATCTGTTCCCAAAACTGTTTCATTTTCTCACATGTCCACCACATGTGATAAAAATCCCCATCTTTATCTGTGCATTTCCAGCGTGTCTTACTACTCATCCTGTACATTCTCACCAGTTTAACAGGTGTCAAATACCAGCGATACAACATTTTCATTATATTCTCTCTTAAGGTGGTACATGCTGTAAATTTTATACTCTCATTCCACAGTTTTACCCAGGCATCATACTCAATGTTATACCCTAAAATCCATTATCCATGGGTTTTAAGTTGTGTTGGGCTTTGAACATCCTAACCAGCTCTTTGAATGGTGCCCAGAAGCAGACAGTCAGCCAGCGAAGGTTTTTAACATGGGAATCACAAGTTTCCTATCACCAGTATTGTCCACAGTCTGGCTGGAGCAATACGAACCAGTTGCAGTTTCCAGGCAGTCCCTAAAGGTAGCTCCGAGTGAAGTGTATTATGGGAGTCTAAATGACATATAAGTGGGACATGGGATGCCATGGCCAAATCTGGCATCTCCAGGAACAGGCAAAGTTGGTGCACTAAGTTTAGCTCTGCCAATGCATTCCTGAACACAACCAAAACCTGGACATCCAGGTTCAGGGCCGAACCCAGGAAAACAACCGGAAAACTGAACTGGACCACTTTGCATTGTGACTTTTTGTTGCATTTAATGGAATAAAAGGTCTTCCCTGCAAGCCTTTTCAGAATAGGATTGACTTAAATGTCAACATATAGTATATTGTAGTGCTGAGATCAAATTAGAATTAGGAGTAGGATGTGATTTGACATGGGTTTAATGTGAATATTCCGATGTTCACGCCTTTTATGGATTAAATTGAAAATCTCAACTTCTTCATAAGCAGGAAAGAGATGATTCTTCAGGTTACTGCCTGAAGATTTTGTTTGGCGTAACTTTTTTGGGGAGTTGCATGGGCCTCGTACGTGGCAATGAACCGCTTGTTAAATGATCCAGTTAAAATACTTGCTCTACAAATGCAAGAGCCACAGCTGTTCAGTTCTCTGGTGTAGTCAAGCACCCAGTTTACATTAGCTTTCTAGGCAATCTAGCAATGCAGTTCAGCATCTTCTCAACGTAAATAAGAGCATTTGTGGGTTTTGCTGCATTTTATCCTCGTAACAACTCTGTGAAAGGAGATTAGACACAGAGAGAATGAAGTTGTGACTTCCATGGTTGAGAAGGCCAGTTCTCCCCCAAAAGATCTTCATTATTTCTGCAATAAAGAATCTCCATATCAACACACTAGCACTTCCTTTATTCACATAGTGTCCGATTCCACGCAGGAAACACACACACTTCTATACCTACCACGGGATTCAGTATGCTGAGAACCTCAAGCTGGTTTAAAAAAAACCTGAAACAAGTTTCTAGACCTTAATACACTGTGAAATCCAGGACCCTGAAGTGTGGGTGGTAGCAATACTGTAGTTCTTTTCCCCTTCCCAGTATTACCAGAAGCAGAATGAAATAATAATAATAATAATAATAATAATAATAATAATAATAATAATAATAATGTTTGTTTGTTTATACCACGCCCATCTGGCTGGGCTTCCCCAGCCACTCTGGGTAGCTTCCAACAACATATTAAAATACAGTAATGCATCAAACATTAAAAGCTTCCCTAAACAGGGTTGCCTTCAGATGTCTTCTAAAAGTCTGGTAGTTGTTGTTCTCTTTGACATCTGATGGGAGGGCGTTCCACATGGCGGGTGCCGCTACCAACAAGGCCCTCTGCCTGATTCCCTGTAACGTGGCTCCTCGCAGTGAGGGAAGCGCCAGAAGGCCCTCAGCGCTGAACTTCAGTGTGCGGGTAGAACAATGGGTCTGGAGACACTCCTTCAGATATACAGATATACAAATATACAGATTTACTTAACTTGGATAACTTATGCAGGTTGCAGAATCCAGCTTTTATTAACATTTTTTTAATTTAAAAAAATAGCATAGTGTAGGCTTAGAGTTATAACAGGATCATATATAGTATAAACAGGAAAACATGATTAACATGACAGTAATGGCTAGTTAGGCAGTTTTCCAGCTGAAACTGCTGGCCACTACTGTGTTGCAATTGTGGGAGGAAGTGGATTCCTGTCCTTAACAGAAACCAACAGGAGATGGCAGTTTAGGTAGGTGTCTCAGTCAGTGTTATGCAGTGTGTGGTTGCTGATTGGTTAGACACTCCAACTCACATTCAGGGCTAGCCAATCAGCAACAGTACACTTGCATGGACCAACTGAGACACCTCTTGTTTGTTTCTGGTAAGGACAGGAATTTCTCTCCCTCGATTGCTTGCAGACAACGTGTTTTGCCAACTGCTCTTCTGTTTAGGCATAGTTCTAAAACTTCACCTGGATCAAGAATTGCATATGAAATGCCGCTCTTATTTGTGTGCCGTATGAGACGAAGTTGCACTAAAGGAGTTTAATATTACTTAAATGTGAATTATGTCCCTGTTTATTGGTATGCTGTTGTTGTTTATTAATTCTCATTCGGTTCAGATCTGGATACTAGTGCTTAGCAAATTCAGCAATTCATTCCAAAATCCATATTAAGACTTTAATAGGCCAAACAGTATGTCAGAAAACAATGTGCAAACTTCTGAGTTCTTCAGGACTCTTCATCGGGCTAGATGAAAAATAGCAAGAGCAGGGAGCAAAAAGTTTTTTGATGGCGCAGCCATGCTGTTTGCATCTGGTCATAATCTGAAAACAGTCTTTGAAGCATTGCAGAACTCATGTTGCAAACACTTACAACTGCAGAGTAACTCCTATAAAATAAATATGATAAATATTTTAACTTGAGGAATATTTTAATATGCTATTTGTGTGCACTCATATAATATCCTTCAGGAAACTGTCAAATCATCCTTGCCTATTGAGAGAACAGTATAAATGTTGGTATAAATATATTTTTTTCTACGATGACTTGCATGGCAGAATCAGAAAAACACAGTTTATCTCATTTCAAGGTGTGTGTATCTTTTCTTAAAGAAACTACCCTCCAGCAGTGAGCAAGCATTGTAATGTTTTATAAATCTCTCATATGGGCACATACAGTATAGAATACAGTGTACATTTATGGTCATTTATCTTTAAAAAAAAGTTGAAAAAGATATTGAAAAGCAACTGAAATTATCAAGGGCTCAGTACATCTGCTTATGAATAAAGCCTGAATAGTTTGAAGTGTTGTTTTTTGATTAGTTTACAGAGGTAAACTGAGTTGACGTATGATAGATGACCTTATTGAGGATTTTCATGGATGAAAAGGTGAGGTAAAATATGTATTCCAATATTTGACTACTGGCTTAATTGTTGTTGGGTTTTGTTGTTGTTGTTGTTTTCTTTAAAGAAAGAAATAGACAAGGCCTTATCCTCCACTGAACATTAGCTGTGGGTTTGTATCTAATGGTCTTGCTTAGCAGCGAGTAAGACTTCTGTCAGCAGAAATGATAGGGAAGTAATTTTTGGCAATTTCCTCTTCCTCCCAGTAGCCCCTTGCAACCCTCCCACCATCTCTAGATAGCACCTCATATATATAAAACTTTGTCTACTGTTGGTATGAAATCTTGAGCCTACCTACCACCACCCACCATGGTCACCTGCGGGCCAAGAGAGGGTGGGATCCAGATGCAATTCCTGGCTAGGCTGGTAGAGCTTCCTCGGGCTTGTCATTCAAGTAGCATATTAAATAATAATAATAATAATAATAATAATAATAATAATAATAATAATATATTATTTGTACCCCGCCCATCTGGCTGGGTTTCCTCAGCCACTCTGGGTGGCTTCCAACAAAGAATAAAAATACATTAAAATGTCACACATTAAAAACTTCCTTAAACAAGGCTGCCTTCAGATGTCTTCTGAATGTCAGGTAGTTGTTTATCTCTTTGACATCTGATGGGAGGGCATTCCACGGGGCGGGCGCCACTACCGAGAAGGCCCTCTGCCTGGTTCCCTGTAGCTTTGCTTCTTGCAATGAGGAAACCGCCAGAAGGTCCTTGGCGCTGGACCCCAGTGTTCAGGCAAAACGATGGGGTTGGAGACGCTCCTTCAGGTATACTGGGCCGAGGCTGTTTAGGGTTTTAACACCTTAAAGGTGTTATGCATTGTGGTTCCAGAAGGGGAAACTCTGATTGCCCTGTCCCAGTTTTGCGGTTTCTTAAATGAACTTTTCGTCAGGCTTATTTGCATGCCATTATCGTTCCGCCAAGAGAAAAATCATAGGTTGCCACTCTGTTCCATCAGCAGCGAGGTTCTGAAGCTTAGGCAACATTTGGCAGAAAGTAAGCCCTTTGTGTCTTCCTGAAGTGCAGTCTTGTGTGGTCTTCACTTGAAAAAAAGAAAGAAAGAAGGGGGCGGGGAGAGGCTTCTTCTCCATTCTGCCTGCTACCAGCATACTTTAATCCCCAAAGGGAGATTCAGCAAAAGACAGAACAATTTGAGAGGACTATAAATAGCCGAGTGGAGCAGATAATGCACAACCGTGATCTCTCTGCTAAGGCGGCATATCATTCTTTAGCATACATCTCTCCACCACTTAATTGTTTAATTGTTACACAAAACAGTCGTGCATCCAATTGTGCATTGCATCTGGCCTGAAGGAAGTGGGGGACGAGCCAGCAGCTTCCTTTGTTGCCTGTTTATCGAACTCCAGGTTAACCTGAGCTCCTGGTTAACTGAAAGTCGGCCATGTCCCCTGATAGGGGCGTGTGCCATCCATTGCTCCCTTGCTTATTCGGAGACGTCTGAAATCTCTGGGATAATGGAGTCTGAGATAAGTGGGTGAGCACCGCGCGAGGCACATTGCCGTCTGGGGACGTGACCAACTTTTCACGTCAGCCAGGTGCGTCTGCTGAAGAGCAGATCTGGAAATGGTGTGTGGGAGAAGACTAAATAGAGGTAGCCTCCAGGAAAAGAAAAGAAAAAGTATTTTTTTAAAAAAGCGTAACTGATTTTCTTTCACATGCATATTTAACATTCATGCTGCTCCTTGTTCTGCTGCATAGCTACTACACTGGGATTATTTTATTTGGTTCTTGATGCCAAGTATCAGAAACCACAGCGAAGCATCAGTGTTCTAGCATTGCCATTCAGCAACAGGGATGCGATTTCAGTTTGCTGTTGTACCTCCTAACGCCTTCCAGCAGCACCAACAGGATCTTGAGCTATGTCAGGGACTGGCTGGCTGGATGAGGTGGGCACCCCCTTCCCTAGAGCCCTAGCCCACCTCCCAGCATGACACAGAAGATGACTTAGACCCCGGATGGTGGTGTTGGGACACTGGAGAGCAGTATGGGGAAGGGACGAGGTGGAAAGTGCTAGAAGCAGGAGGTATGAGCGATCATGCAGGGGTCAGAAGAAGGAGGCCATTCTACGACAGGCTGAGAGTCACCGTGTGAGCGCAGACTCTGATACAGAGGAGTCAGTTTGCCCTTGCCACCCAGCAGGAGGACAGTCCCAGTCCTGCTGTCTCTCCTCCCCCTCTGACACTCTGATCAAGAAAGAGTCCTGCATGTTCAGGAATTGTTGTTTTTATTCTTGAGGCGAACTAGCTGCAAGGTTGCCTTGGGTTCTCTTTATCCATCCTCTTTGTTGTAGAAACTGATTTAAATTTATGCATTCTGTGTTTTTATATTCTGATTTATCCTATGAACTGTCCTGAGACCTGCTTGTGTAGGGCGGTATATAAATTTATTAAATACAGTGGTGCCCCGCAAGACGAATGCCTCGCAAGACGGAAAACCCGCTAGACGAAAGGGTTTTCCGTTTTGGAGGTGCTTCGCAAAACGAATTTGCTATGGGCTTGCTTTGCAAGACGAAAATGTCTTGCGATTCCTGGTTTTTTTCCCCCCTCCCCCCCTTTTCCCCAAGCCCCTAAGCCGCTTAACAGCTGTTCGCTAAGCCGCTTAACAGCTGATCTAAGCCGCTTAACAGCTGATCTAAGCCGCTAATAGCCTTTTAGCAGCTAACCCGCTAATCCCTTAAGCCATTAATAGCCGCTAATAGCCTTTTAGCAGCTAATCCGCTAATCCCTTAAGCCTTTAATAGCCGCTAATAGCCGCTAAACCGCTAATAGCGCTAATCCGTTAATGGGCTTGCTTCGCAAGATGAAAAAAACCGCAAGACGAAGAGACTCGCGGAACGGATTCTTTTCGTCTTGCGAGGCACCACTGTAATAATGTTGCTGAGGATTGGGCTACACAGGCCAAGAGCAGGAGCCCACTTCCTTGGCGCAAATCATATAATAAGCAGCACATTCCTTCTGTACAATATGTAACTGGGTATTCTGTGCTAAAAATCCACATACATACTCTGTCTTCCACATTTTTGCTTGAGAGGGCACTTCCATAACATCCCAAGTAAATGAAAAAACAGTATCCACTTCCTAATATATTTTGCACTGTTAGCTTCATGAGAATGTCTTAGTCTTGATGTTCCATCCCAATATCCTCGCCATCATATTTTCTGCATCTCGTAATGAAAATACCTATATTCATTCCTTAGCCTTAGTTTCAGGGTACCAACGTTATTTGCCAGTGTGGCAGCCAGTGAGCCCCTCCAGTTTTTCTCTTGACTAATCGTGCAGGTCAGGTGAACTTCACGTCATCTGGTATTGCAACTTGGTGACCACGACATCCATGTTTGAACATCTTCTGTGGAAGGAAGGAGCACTAAAATACCCTGTATTTTAGCTCTTTCAGAGACGCAACCTGGGAACTTTTTAAAACAATGTTTTCCAGAAAGAGAGAGAAGTGGGTTGAGGAGAAGGAGAGAAAGAAAAGCTGATTTGCTGTGATCTTCCTTAATGAATATGTTAGCCAGCTCTTAGCTCCTTACACACTGCCCAGGCTTGTGCCCCGGGGAGGTCAGGGCTGGTTCAGCTGCAGGTCAGCATGGAGACTCAGAGACGAGCAGTAAAGTTGATTTTTTATTCAAGGAAATAGAATACAAACAGAGAAACTTATGGGGCAAGTAAGTTGCCCCAGTAAATCAGTTGCCAGAATTGACCATCTGTGCCTCTCACTTTCCCCTAAGTCTCCTCCCTGTCCAGCTGTTTTCCCTGCAGTCTGAAACTCCAACGGGGAGAGCCCCCCCCCCCCGTGCAACCTCTGGACTCGTCGTTCTGCTACATGCAAAAGTCTCCGAGTCCTTAGAGACAAGGGGGAAGGGGAGCTGAATACAGTAGGACCAGCAGGCTCCTGTGATCTTTTGCAGCCTCAGCCCCCACTTCCTCAGCTGCCTGTCTTACATCTGCCATGCTTTCTGCCTCTTCCTCTCTCTCACATAAGCCTGTTGCTTGTTCGGCATCCAACCATTCTGCCCCCCCCCCCATCCACTGTCCTACCACCACTTCCCTGGCTCTGAGCCTTCCTCTTCTGAGGCATTTTTGGGAGGGTGTTCCAGCTGGAGCCTCCCACCACTCCTTATCGTCTTGCCCAGTGGTGGGCCAAACATGGACCTCCAGCTGTTTTGGGACTACAACTCCCATCATCCCTAGCTAACAGGACCAGTGGTCAGGGATGATGGGAATTGTAGTCCCAAAACAGCTGGAGGGCCAGGTTTGGCCACCACTGGTCTAGCCAGACCCTTATACCTTGGTGCTGCTAACACAGTGGTTGGAGGTGCCTCCATTGCCTCTCAAGACAGGCAGATACTAACATCTTAGCTCTTGTAGGTATGCTCATCATTCTGTAGTAAGAGTGGCTGTGTGTGTGTGTGTGTGTGTGTGTGTGTGTGTGTGTAGCATCACAGGAAAATTGATGTGAAGACATCTGCAGCAACTCCTCAGGTGTTATGAATACAACATTATTTCTGCTAAATTTGTTCCTCTAGCTTCTTCTCCCGCCCTAAACCTGCACAATTGAGGAGGAGCTTTACCGCACGCACACACACACACCTCTTTATATATCAGAGTTGCTCCAATCACTTGCTTTTTTTCCTTTTCCTCTTTTTAAATTCTAGGATTAAAGAACCACTTCAGGACAGCATAATAGCTACCTACGAAGAACATGAAGACAGTGTCTATGCGGTGGAATGGTCTTCAGCCGACCCATGGCTATTTGCCTCGTTAAGTTATGATGGACGGCTTGTTATTAACAGAGTTCCCAGAGCTCTTAAATACCACATACTGTTATAAATCTGTTCACATTTCTTCAGCTTCATTATCTCAATATTGGCTGATAATTGGAAATACTCCATTTCTCAAATAAGTGTCATGAAAGGAATATCAACCCTTTTCCCTCTAGTGTAAATATTTGAAAATTAAAAGAACTGCTATGAAAATCACTTTTTTAAAACTGTTTTTTGTTTTTTGTTTTGCAGCCGACATTACACACACACACACAAATGAAGAGACTATTGCTATCCAATTTCCTTGTATGATCTGTGTTGTCCTATATGAATTATTTGAACCCAAAGGAAGCATCTACCTGTATTTTTTTTTTAATATTTAGGGAAGCAAATGGAATATTGCCAATACACTCACACCAAAGTAAACTATTTCAGTTTCACTTAAGTGTTTCCATAGTGGAGGTTTGTGGTTGAACCAAATCGTCTCTTAAAACATTTCTGTCTCTTAAATAGACATAGGCTGTGTTTGCATTTAATACTAAACTTTAGTTTAGTCAGTACAGTGTGGCTGAGCCATCCGCAGATATGATAAAGTAAAGGTACCCCTGCCCGTACGGGCCAGTCGTGTCCGACTCTAGGGTTGCACGCTCATCTCGCTCAAGAGGCCATGAGCCGGCGCCGTCCGAAGACACTTCCGGGTCACGTGGCCAGCGTGATGAAGCTGCAGCTGGCGAGCCAGCACCAGTGCAGCACACGGAAACGCCATTTACCTTCCCGCTATAAAGCGGTACCTATTTATCTACTTGCACTTAAGGGTGCTTTGGAACTGCTAGGTTGGCAGGAGCTGGGACCGAACGACGGGAGCTCACTCCGCCGCGGGGATTCGAACCGCCGACCATACGATCAGCAAGTCCTAGGCACTGAGGTTTTACCCACAGCGCCACCCGCGCCCCGCAGATATGATAGCCTTCTTCAAATATCTCAAGGGCTCCACATGGAAGACGGAGCAAGCTTGTTTTCTCCTGGCTCTGGAGGGTTGGGCTCAAACCACTGGCTTCAAGTTACAAGAAAGGAGATTCCGACTGAACACCAGGAAGAACTTTCTGACAGCAAGAGCTGTTTGGCAGTGAAATGGACTCATTATCATCATCAAACCTTTATTGGCACCACATACAAACATTCAGAATAAATAGGCCAGTGCGATCTCGTCGCCATTTCAACAGTACAGTCATTTGCCAAAGGGAAGAAGAGGCAAGCAATCTATTTCATATCTGTGGGTCTCCAGCAAGGGCAGGATCCTGTAGCATGCTTCGGTGACAAAAAATCAAATAGAGAAACTTAGCTACTGTCTTGGTGAGCTCCTGGTCTCTCCCCTGTAATAAGAAGCGCATAACCTCTGTCTCTGGTTTCCATGTTGGAATACATAGATGGTCTAGAAATGGTTGGCGGAGATCATCATACATTTTACATTTAAGGGCCATGTGAGCTAGAGTTTCCACCAGGTGGGCATCACATGGGCGGATCCTATCTCCTTCTGCCATGGACTCCTTCGGGAGGTTATGGACTCTTCTTCCTTGGAGGTTTTTAAGCAGAGGTTGGATGGCCATCATGGATGCTTTAGTTGAGATTCCTGCATTGCAGGGGGTTGGACTAGATGGCCCTTGGTATCCCTTCGAACTCTAAGATCCTATGATTCTATGAGCTTCTGTGTTACGTTAATGTGTTTCAGTTATTGCACAACAGGGAGTGCAGGGGCCACAAGGCCTAGGAAATAATTCCACTAGCTTTGGGAAGGGAAGATGACTATGGATCCATAATTCCTGCTGTTGCTATAGTGACAGCTTTGGCTTCTGTTGAAAGGGCCTGCCTATTCCAGACCTTTGTCTCTACCCAGCAGCTGGATCGAAGTGTGATTTTTCATGTGTGTATGCTGTTCCCAGTATGTAATGATATTACAAAATTGTATTTGTAGGGCCTGGGAAAAGGGAGGTGGACAGGGAAAGCCCATTAAAAAAACACACCCCAAAGCTGGATTTTATTCTTGACCAACTAATAAGTACAGATTCATACGGTCCATGGTGGGTATTTTTCTGCCTCTATTTTAATAATTCCTGCACTTCCTGAAAGATTAGCCATCGCCCTTAGAGCTTTCCCTTCAAGGGTTGGTATCACGTCCATTTCATACCCGATGAAGCTGATGCTTCATGTGAGCGGACAGCGTGAGCTCTCCTTGGCTTCAGCAATAAACCTTTGCTAATGAAGAAATGAGTATTGAAATAGTGGGTTTAAAAAAGGAAGTTGGTGAGTTTTATTTTCACTTTAACATACCTAAGCTTTGCACTGTTGAATTGATTTTACCTGTTAAAAGTTATCTGCCGTAGCTAATTTCACTATGGACTCGCATGGAAGGAGTGAGGTACCCTTCATATATTGAAAACAATGTTATAGGTAGATATGGTAATAGGGTTATAGAACTAATTTTCTAATTTGCTGGCAAGAAGCTGGACTGAGGATCCCCCTATGATCAAACAAACCCGTAGAGCCTGGACCCCAGTTTATCACTGTACCTTCAGCTATCCACATGGATAGTAGGCTCAGGAAGCAGATGAAATGCAGTACCTTTGCCAGAGCTGCTGCCAGTCCGAGTAGACAGTATTGGGTTTGAGGGACAGATAAGGCAACTTCCTGTGTTGAGTGAAATGGAAGCATGCTGAAATTATGGCATGGGGTTTGTTCAGATATAAATAAATTGTGGTTGCACTAACCATAGTTTAGACTCTTAAACCATGCTTTTTGGTCCAGATTTATAGGCAAAGTATATTTTTGTGTGTGATTTCCTTCCTCCTCATACCTTCCACGAGAATTTCTGGATGCTAAGTCAGACAGTGGCCTCTAAGGGTTAAGCACCATCCCAAACCATGAGTTCAGATGTATTATCATATGACAATTTAATGAAACCAGTTTTCAAACAGCTTCAGACTCCCAATTTCAAACCCTCATTTGTTGGCCACTGGCAAACCATATGGTGTTGGTTTAGACATTACAACAAACCATAGTTTTGTGTGCTAAAGCATGGTTTGGTGTTGCCTCTTTCCTGCACTAATGGTCTTTTTCATTCTTTGTGCATATATTCCATCCACCTTAAAAAGAAGGCCTCCTTAAGTCTTATATGCCAACTCTTGCAGCTTACTATTCTGTGACTGCTGGTTCATCCTAATAAATTGGGCACCATGTATTGCTGCGTCTTAGGGAAGCATGTGGGTGTTTGATGGGTCAGCGCAGCTGCCTGCAGTTTTGGATTCACCAGGGGGATATGGCTACAGGCTCTCCTTTTGGGTGTGACTGTTGGCGCAAACATTGTGAGCCCTTGCGCTTCGAAACTGACCACTGCGCTACTGCTGTCCCAGCAGTATTCTATCCAGGATTCCCAAACCCAGTCATAGCTTGTGAAGCTTCAGCAATGTTACAGCATCAATGCATCTTCAGACCGTGCCTTGGGACTATTTGCATTTAACAAACTAAGTGTAAAGAAGCAAAGCAGCTTTGAAAATATTGGGAACAGTCATTTGCCGTCAAATGAAAGATAGAAAGGAATAGAATAGTGTTCACTTTTTAAAAACATGCACCACTCCCCCAGTACGCTAATATTTTGCATTTGGCTTTTGAGATGTTTATTGCATAAATGAGGAATTAAAAGAGGAGCACCATTAGATGGGTGCCATTGAGGGAATTCAGCATTTGCGTTGGCACTTCAGGCTTTTCCACCCCCTGCACCATTAAGAAACCTATTACATATAATTACAAGCATAGTCTGATGTTTGTATTCCATGGTATCATATAATGAAATAGAAAGGAAAGGAACCATGTTGTATTTATTTACTTTGGTTTAGCACTTGATGCAAAGTCTGCCAAAAACTGCATGTTTGTGTGTGCTTTAAAATGAACACTAAGCCTAAACGCTAAAGCTTAAAACTTAACATTTCTCTGTTTACTCCACGGACTTCTATTTCTTTGTGCTTGTTAAGAAGCACAACTTATTTTTGCTCTTAAACATTTAATTAGGAGGCTGTGTGCACACCCAGAAGCAGTGCAGGGAGGAACATACCTTTCTATGTTATTTGTGCTTGTTAATAAAGCTGATGTTTTGGTTAATGAAAATGGGTGTGTTCTGATCTGAAGTGGTGGTGGTGAGGAACCTGATTGTTCTTATCTCACCTCATGTTGCTGCTTTGGTCCTCTATACTTCCTAACACTGTAGTCGGTGAGAGGTGTATGAACAATAAGGTTAGGAAAGAAAGAAAGAAAGAAAGAAAGAAAGAAAGAGCCCATTCAGTTCACAAACTAGCCCTGGAAGTTCAACATATAGCAGGCATGTCAGTCAGGGCCCATCCATGTTGTTTGGTGCTTGGTGTTCATGGTGGATGGCCAGAAGAGGAAGACAGAAGGTTCATGAAGAAGAAGGAAGTCCTGAAAGGAAAGCAAGGTGCCTTGGTTGTGGAAGACTTGCTGGGGTAGCCAAACCACTTGACTTGGGCTGAAGAGCAGGGCCAGCCCATGACATTTTGGCACCTGAGGCAGATCCCAAAATTGCACTCCCCTCCCTGCCAGGGAAGAAGGACCGAGGGAAGATTGACATCAGGATCTGTTGGCCCTGTCACATGAGGGAAGAACATGCCCACCGTGTTGGGGGTGGGGGAGAGAAGACTTGAGATGCAGTTCAAAACCACAGTTTTCCATCTCTCAGTTTCCATCCATTTAAGCCGCCACTTTTCTCTGTCAGTGTCCTTTCCCTCTCATTCCCATGCTGCAGCCTATACAGTGGTACCTCAGGTTACAGATGCTTCAGGTTACAGACGCTTCAGGTTACAGACTCCGCTAACCCAGAAATAGTACCTTAGGTTAAGAACTTTGCTTCAGGATGAGAACAGAAATCATGCGGCAGCAGCAGGAGGCCCCATTAGCTAAAGTGATACCTCAGGTTAAGAACAGTTTCAGATTAAGAATAGACCTCCAGAACGAATTAAGTTCTTAACCCGAGGTACCACTGTACTGCTGTGCAGCCTGCCTTTTCTTTTGCTCCCCTCCCTGACACCATGCAAACCCAGGATGGTGACACAACACTACAGACCCTCCAGTGGGTGCTACGTGATGACAGCCTTACATTTTTATGTACGTAAGAAGATCTAGAAATCACAGCAGCTTAAGACTGTTTCTGCCTTCAGACTCACAAGGTTAAGACACACGAGGAAAAGGGAGGAGGAGGGAGGAGGAAAAGCAAGCTCAAGCAAAAGTTCTGAAAGCTGCAGCCAATGTCAGTGGCAGTTCTGGCAGTAACTTTCCGGAAGCACACATTCCCCATCCCCGATTAAATCTAGGAGCAGAGCTGGTGGCAACATCCATTCCTGGAGCCAGGGCAGCTCCTGCCACACAGTTCTTCCTTCAGACAGTGGGCCTGACAGCAGTTAGAACCCTTCACCCTTCCTTGCTCTGGGCTGGATCTGGCTGTAGACTAACAGCTGCCCATCCCTGGTCCTCTACAGAAAACACAGCATTTAGCTTGGTTTCGGATGAAAGTGTTGTATATTTGTATATGCCTTACTCTAGGGAGTGATGGGCCAGTATAGATGCTTTGGCCGAAAGTTCCTGTGACACTCCCAAGGCGGTGCTCGGATCTGTTCCCTTTGTGAGGCGGCCCAAAATGAAGAAAGTGGACTTGAAGGGACGAGCGTCCCTCCTGATTAGCAGAAAAGCTGCTGCTGAGGAGGCTGCTGAACTGTAAGCCACAGATAACTTTCCATATCAATTTGCACACTGCTTCTGCGCTCATTCCACCTGCTGGTTTAGTCAGGGAGAGAACCAGTGAAGTGAGAAGAAAATGACACGGAGGAGTTCTGGAAAATGAGAAAAAGACAAAGGAGAAGAGAAAGGTAAAAGGGAGACTGACAAATACAGAACGAGAAGTGAATTGGAAATGACAGGACCGGGGAAGCATCAGCTTGGGAAGTGGAAATGGGGAACACGCACACAAAATGGACGGAAAATGGGGTTTAAAAAGGCAAAGGGGAATTGCAGGCAATGAACGAAAAACCCCGTGAGAAGGGGAGAGTGGAAGGAGCAGGCGAACTAGTCCTAGCTCACCTTACAGAATGGCTAGCTAGATAAATTTGGGCTGCTAGAGGGCAGTGGTGTGCATGGGGACCGGCAAAGTGAAGGCTACTTACCGAGACGGTTTTTCAAATGCTTACATCAGATTTAAAGAGATTTCCTAACACTTTTGACATTTTAAAAGTTGTAACTGCTTATAATGATTTCCGGTAATTTCATCCTTTTGAGCTCTCGCTTTGGATAAAGACTTAAATAAAGATATTTATGATTTTTTCATAATCACATATACAAAGCAGAATGTTAAATTAAACACCGACTTCCCCCTTCCATGGTTCCTTCTGAGTACCCCTTACTGCTGCATATTCTAATTACTCTGTGTTTTTCCTTTTCTCATTTCATCTCAGCATATTTTTTTACTGCTGAATTTAATCCTGCTAGTGTTTTAACCCGTTTACAATGATTCTTCTAATATTCTACAAACATTTTCCAGTCTTTCTTGAATACGCTTTCCTCTTGATCCCTTATTCTGTTGCTTAAGCATTTTTTTTCGTTTCATAATATACCATCTCCCAGAAGCCCTTAGCCAATTTACATGCCCACCACATTTGGCAGAATGTACCTACCATCTCTTTGCATTTTCAACACTTGTCTGGTTCTGATTTATACATTTTTTGCTAGTTTACTTGGTGTCAGATATCATCCAAATATCATTTTCATAAAATCATCTCTTAACGCATAACAGGCTGTAAATAAAGACTTGATCTGGGCTGGGGTGGGGGTGGTGGGGAGTCTGATAGTGTACCATTCATTAGCATGCTTCCCTCTATAGGCAGGCTGCTGAAGCAGACTTGAGCAGTCTGGCGAAGGAAGAAAACAGGGCTTTGCTGATTGTAGTCGTTCTGGGCCTAAGAAATCATTGTAATTGTGTGAGAGCTATTCACAGCCCTAAACCTTCAATAGAAGTCACGAAGTCCTTTAACGGGTGCAGCAAACAACCCTTCTAAATATAATAAACTCTGCACCTCAGTAATGGAGATGCCAGAGTTTGGACTTGGGATCTTCACATGCAAGGTACAGTAGATGCAATTATTCTTCAACATCAATGGGCTGTGCACATGCCTGATTATTGTCTTCCAAAGCAACTATGCTTTCCATTTTTAAGTTCAGAATAGAATAGTTGCTTTCGAAGACAATAATCAAAGAGGTTCAAAGGCTCTCTCAAGGCAAATATTTAAAAATGTCGTATAAACACCGACAACTGGGAAACACTGGCATGTGAGTGCTCCAGTTGGAGAACAGCCTTTACCAAGAGTGTCATGGGCTTTGAAGATGCTCAAACTCAGGACGCAAGGGAGAAACGTGCTAAGAGGAAGGCACGTTTGACAAATCCACACCGTGATCAACTCCCACCCGGGAACCAATGTCCCCACTGTGGAAGGATGTGTGGATCCACAGCCATGTACAGACTCACTGTTAAAACCATGTTTGTGGAAAACAATCTTTCTCAGCTACAAGTAATTGCCAAAGAAGAAGACCACCACTGAGCTACACCCTCTTCTCTCAGTTGTTTGGTTATTAGCTGTTTCACGTATGTACGTCTATCAGTCTATCATACGAAGGCAGCCCTGTATTGGGAAGTTTTTGATGTTTGATGTTTTACTGTGTTTTTATATATACTGTAAGTGTCCCAGAGTAGCTGGGGAAACCTAACCAGATGGGCGGGGTATAAATAATAAAAATATTATTATTATTACCCCCAAGCTGCAGTGTGTGTGACGAATGGTCATGTGCGAAAGTTAGGTGTCCTTAACTTTCTCCAGATTTTTTTATTGTAATATATACAATTGATGTAAATAACAACCGAAACCAAACAATGTATAATGGCAATGTAGAAGCTGTGTGGATCCACAGCCATGTACAGACTCACTGTTAAAACCATGTTTGTGGAAAACAATCTTTCTCAGCTACAAGTAATCGCCAAAGAAGAAGAAGACCACTGAGCTACACCCTCTTCTCTCAGTTGTTTGGTTATTTGCTGTTTCACATCTGTACGTCTATCAGTCTATTGTCCGAAGGCAGCCCTGTATTGGGAAGTTTTTGATGTTTGATGTTTTACTGTGTTTTTATATATACTGTAAGTGTCCCAGAGTAGCTGGGGAAACCTAACCAGATGGGCGGGGTATAAATAATAAAAATATTATTATTATTACCCCCAAGCTGCAGTGTGTGTGACGAATGGTCATGTGCGAAAGTTAGGTGTCCTTAACTTTCTCCAGATTTTTTTATTGTAATATATACAATTGATGTAAATAACAACCGAAACCGAACAATGTATAATGGCAATGTAGAAGCTGCTCATTTCCCACATTGAGAAGTACTGAAGTACAATTCAGCGACAAGGATTACGTTGTCTCGTGCACACATTACACAAAAAGACAAGTGGCTAATCATTTGGACATTATTTACTTTGGTTTTATTGTATGGCTTTTTTCATTCAACAGTGATCTATAACTGTATATAGACTATGTTTGACAGCAATGTATTTTTTGTAGAATTTTGTATAACCTTTTTCTTTTGAGAATTAAGAAGAGAGAGAGACATTGCTGCAAAGTATCAGGAAATCACAGAAAAGGCAAGACAACACTGGACACTAGCTGATGCCTCCTTGACACAGAGCACAGCACTGGAACCAAGCGAAGCTTGCGTTAATTAGTGTCCGTTGAAAAATTAATGTCAAAATTCTTATGAGAGTGATTTTATTGCCATTCATTAGCTGGACAGTACTGTTGGGTTTGGTGGAGGGTGGTCTTCTCCCCCCCCCCCCCTTTTTGGGGGATATGTTATATCCGGAGTACCCATACTACTGTGTATTCCTGCCTTGAAAGGCCGGTGAACATTTCACTTGCATGGAGTGATGGGATTCTTGTTAGCTGCAATTGAGTTTCCCTGAACTTGGCCTCCTGCCTTTGTGAGTGCCGGCATTGCCTTCCCTCCTCCGCAGCTAATCTTAAGCAGGGTCTTGGCCGCTGCTGATAATTCTTCAAGCACTCCTTCTGAACAGTATGTAGTGCAAATGGCTTTCTTGAAAGGGCCCTTTAGAACCTATAGGAAAGCTGAACGAAAAGCATGCAATGTGTCTTCTAAAGTCCGAATTTTTCTCTGGCGCAAAACCCCTTTTATGTTAAGAGCCGTATGTGAGCGTGAGTCAGGCCTTGCTGCTGCTGTACCTTGAACGATGCCACAGAGCATAGGCGTCTTGTTTTGACATCTTGGGACCCTGGGCATTTTGTAAACGGAAGGTTTGTTTCTGTGGGGCATGTTTTCTTAAGAGGCAGGACAGCCTCATGCATTTGAAGAGGACTGCTGGTGGCAGGCCTTTGCATCCTACAACTCGGGCGTAACCGCACAAACGCCATGGAGTCCACCTATAAGCTGAGTTTGTCTTGAAGCAATCATAATCTCAAAGTGCAGGAACAGTACCCATCTGATAGTCCTCTGAGTTACAATTTGGGGTTTTAAGAATTCTGAAATGTGTCAGTGGTTAAGAGGTCCAGCAATGAAATCAAGAAGTTGCATGGGACAAATCTCTCATTGGCCATTTCTCCTCACAAGAGAGAGAGAGAGGGAGAGAGAGACTAGGGTGGCAAATACGTCTGTGATTAAAAATCGCAATTAAAAATAAATAGCATTTTTTGAAAACTTGTCACAACCACCTAAAAATAAAGCACAATGAAGCAGCTGTAACCCAAAGTACAGGTGCTGCCACACTGTGGGTCAGCCATTGTGTAGCACTTGTGGAAACGCAAGTTCAACAGACTGAAGCGATCAAATCAGCACCTGTTAAGATGCAATAGAGGCAATCCCACACCTATCTCTCTGCCTTTGAGTCTTGCATCTGCAATTTGGCAGGTAATGGCATTTACTGTACAGGGTGGGTCTTCAGCTGGTGCCTGAAACTTGCTTGAGTCCGCACCAGCCGTGTCTCGGAAGGAAGATCCCTAATTGGGGTGCTCTACTAAGAAGGCCCTGCCTCTGGTGGCCACCTAAAGTACCTCAGGGTTTCATTCAGTGTTAATCATTCTCAAGAGTAGACCAATTGAAATTAACGTACAGGACTAACTTGGGCATACATTTTCTTTAAAATATAGTCTGGCCACATCTGGAGCCTACCATGTTCTCCACTTTTAAGGCAGAGAACTTTTAAGCATTGGGTGGCTGGAATTGAGGCGTGGTTGGACTGGCCAGGAATGATGGAGCTCCCCAAAAACTTACAGAGGGCTACAAGTTCCCCTTACAGCAGCCTTTCTCAACCTGTGGGTCCCCAGATGTTGTTGAACTACAACTCCCATCACCCCTAGCTAGCAAGGCCAGAGCTCAGGGATGATGGGAGTTGTAGTCCAACAACATCTGGGGACCCACACGTTGAGAACCGCTGCCTTACAGGGTTGCTGTAAGGATCACAAATAGGCGATGTATGTGAAGTGTCTCGAACCCTCGGAGGTACTGTGGCATAAACACCAAGTTGTTTATTGTTGCTAATTTATTGAGGAAGGTTTGGTGTCAGGGTCATAGGAAAGGAAGATGCTGACTTGTTACCTGAGTTGGACCATCTACTTTAATACCACCAGCAGTGACGCTCCTGGGTCCAAGGCTACAGTCTTCCCCAGCTCTGGCTGGCGATGCCGTGAATGAACTCTGCCACTGAGCAACGGTTTCTGACACCTGCGCTCAGTGTTAGGACTTATTTCTGGGAAATCTGAAGTAAGAATACACAGAAGTGCCCTTGAACAGGTGCAGAGAGAGAATTTCCCCTCCCACGAAGCATCACTCGACTCCTCCAGCTCCTCAGTGCAGATGTCTTTGTGGCACTGCTGAAACAGAAAATCCTGCACAATCACATCTTATTTTGTCCTTTGTACTTGGGACCTCATTTTAAGTTTCCGGATACCATTTTATTGAGATTGCACTGAAGATCCACATAAGATAATCTTATGCAAAATACTGACATTTTTTGTGACTTATAATGTCTCCTGGCAAGAAACTCTGCAAAAGTACTTGCACAGATAGCGATAAATTGTCACGGTGATGCCCTGATTTGAGGATAGTTTTATTATTTATTTTATCTTGTCTTCTTTTTACCCTTAGTTTTATTGCTTATTTTTCTTATCCCTTGCTTTATTAGGGTTTTTTTTATCTTTGATGCTAGCTTTTATTTACTCTGTTTTATATACATAGTATTTGTATTAGAGAATATGATTTGCTGTACGGCTTTGAGGCTGATGGAATCTTTGCAAAATGACTGACCGTAAGCAGCTGAATAACTAGAGAGAGCCCCCAAACGAGGAATTAAAAAGGAAGGTCTTCTTGACATTGTATTGCAAGGGGTTGGACTAGGGTCCGTTCCAGCTCTACAATTCTCAGGTTCTATGAGAAACATGAGCCTGGCATCCCTTTTAATAAAAGAGATACAATGTCAGCTTAATTCTCAAACATGAGACTTTAAATAACTCCTTTATATGCATTTGGTGGCAAACCAACTCCTACGCGCAAATCTGTTACGTCTGATGTGTCCCCAAATTTAAATAACAAACTATGGTGGCCATTCTGAGAGAACCTAAACGAGCGTCTCCACTCCCATCATTCAGCCCATACATGGAAATCCAGCTCTGAGGGCCTTCTGGCGGTTCCCTCACCGCAAGAAGTGAGTTTACAGGGAACTGGGCAGAGGGCCTTCTTGGTAGTGGCACCCGCCCTGTGGAACACCCTCCCACCAGATATCAAGGAAATAAACAACTATCTGACATCTGAAGTTGGACCTGTACAGGGAAGTTCTTAATCACAGAACCATAGAATTGTAGAGTCGGAAGGGACCATGAAGGTCATCTGGTCCAAAATCCTGTATACAGGAATCTTTCACCCAACATGGGGCTCAAGCCCACAACCCTGAGATTAAGAGAGCTGTGCTCTACTGACTGAGCTATATAGTGGTACCTCAGGTTACAGAGGCTTCAGGTTACAGACTCCGCTAACCCAGAAATAGTACCTCAGGTTAAGAACTTTGCTTCAGGATGAGAACAGAAATCGTGCAGTGGCAGCAGGAGGCCCCATTAGCTAAAGTGGTGCCTCAGGTTAAGAACAGTTTCAGGTTAAGAACGGACCTCCAGAACGAATTAAGTTCTTAACCCGAGGTACCACTTTATGTTCAATGTTTTACTGTGTCTGATGTTTAAATTTTTTTGAAGTCGCCCAGAGTGGCTGAGGTAACCCAGTCGGATGGGCAGCATATACCGTATTTTTTGCTCTATAAGACTCACTTTTCCCCTCCTAAAAAGTAAGGGGAAATGTGTGTGCGTCTTATGGAGCGAATGCAGGCTGCGCAGCTATCTCAGAAGCCAGAACAGCAAGAGGGATTGCTGCTTTCGCTGCGCAGCAATCCCTCTTGTTGTTCTGGCTTCTGAGATTCAGAATATTATTATTATTATTGTTTTCCTCCTCCAAAAACTAGGTGCGTCTTGTGGTCTGGTGCAAAATACGGTAAATGATGGTGGTGATGATGCATGGCTGCCATGACTGGACAACAGCCCTTATAGAAATTGGTGGAACTTAACTTCTTAGGGAAAATACTTAGCACCAGGGTGTAAGACACCGAAGCCAGGCTTGGCGGTGTGCTTAACAGCTAAGGAGAGCGATTCTTTGACCTTATTTGCTGCTATTCATGCCTCATGCGGAGGAATGCTTGTCACAGCTCTAATGATTTAAAGTCAGGCCCAGCTAATATATCTTAGTTCTTCCTGCATAGCCTCGGCAGTTTCCTTTATAATGCAATATGGAGGAACCGTCGGTGTAATTGGTGAAGAATGGCAGTGCCTGAGAGGTGCCCTTTGCTACAATTCAGAGCTTCTGCAATTCATTTGTCAGAGGCCCGGCTCTGTGACGCTTTTAGCTCTGAGACACACACAGCACCGGAGAGATTATAGCTTTTTATTGCACTCACCTCTGCGGGTAAAAGACAGCAGACTTTTGACACTCGCAGAGCTCTTGTTCACATAGCGGAGCTCAAAAGCTGCCCCGTGCACCTGACTATTATGAGGCTGCATTTCTCTTAAGCGTCCTTGAATAGAAATCAAAGCAGGATGCCTCACAACTGCCTCAGGGATTTTTCATCCATGATACTGGGTGAGAAGGATCTGTATTATAGCAGTATGACTTGTCCTCATTTTGTGGTCCATCTCTAAATCTTTAGTACTCTTATGCAACAGAAACATATATAGTGGTGGATACACACACACATGCACACACACACACACACACACACAGAGAGAGAGAGAAATATATTCAGTGTTTTTGTTTTTTAAGAGAAATGGGTGCTAGTACTCACCATGAGGGACGTGGGTGGCGCTGTGGGTTAAACCACAGAGCCTAGGGCTTGCCGATCAGAAGGTTGGCAGTTCGAATCCCCGTGACGGGGTGAGCTTCTGTTGCTCAGTCCCTGCTCCTGCCAACCTAGCAGTTTGAAAGCACATCCAAGTGCAAGTAGATAAACAGGTACCACTCCGGCAGGAAGGTAAATGGCATTTCTGTGCAACTGGACCTAATGGTCAGGGGTCCCTTTACCTTTACTCACCATGAAGTTGCTACAGTAAGTGCCACACTTTTAACACTGGGGTGGGGTGAGGAACGTGCCGGTACTGTGTACTCTTGAGTACTCCCAGAAAAAAGCACTGCATATATGTCATTGAAGTGGACAATTTGAGTAGAGCAGTGAAAATAATTTGTGCCCCCGTTATCTCCTGCCAAGAAAAAAATGCCTGACGATCCAGGTGATTCCTGTGATAGCCTCATATATTTTCAAACTGGGGAAGTGCTGGAATAATCCTCCTAATAACTGGAGGTTATGGCAGGACAAAGCAGATGGGGGAGATGACCACTCCTATCCTGCCCATCTCATGGCGTGCAGGATGAAAAGTGTGTTGTCTGCAGGGAGGAGACAGAGATTGCTCCTGCTACACAGCAGCAGGGCACCCCCAGTCCTGCTGGCTCGCCTCCCCCTCTGACTCCCTGCTCGAGGAGAGTCCTGCACATTGCTGAGCAACTGGCCAGACGGACCCAGAGGAGGAGCCTCTGCAGTCTATGTTTGCTTGCGAGGAAATCCAGAGAGAGAGGCTAGAAGGAGAGATGCTGAGCTAGTGGCCAGTCTCATCTGGATTAAGACAAACCAGAGTACTCTACTGTGGTGCTGTTTCCTGCTAATAGAAAGCTAATTGCCTCCCGTGTGTGCCCCTGCCCTGTGGTTGACCTGGCTTGGTTGAGAGCTTCTTGACAGGTACAGATGGAAGAGGCCCTCCTTGAAACTCTGAAGAGCTGCTGACAATCCTTGTAGACACTACTGAGCTTGATGGACCAATGGCCTGACTCAGTGGAAGGCACCTTCCTGTGTTCTCTTGATCCTACCCTTTCGACATGTTGAGAGGTATGTGCCGGCATGTGCCAATTGCTGCTGCGGAACAATAATTTTGATATAAGCTTGCAACCGGTTCTCTTCCAGCACATGAGCCTATAAATTAGATGTTTGTCATCCTTGTGCCATAGCATATATATTCTCTTTGGGCATCAACCATCTGAAGAAGGTCCCTTGTTTGCCATTGCCTAAAAATGTATGGATGTCATAACAATTTATAAGCAGCTGCCTCTTACACCTGCGATAGAAGTAAGCCAAGGAATTCAAATGAGATCTGAAACATAAATTAGGTATCCTAATCGCCCAGTGTTGCCATGCTATCCTGGCTTCCCAGCAAAGTAGGTATTTTATTGTCCTCTTTTTTATGTCACATTATCTAACAGGATTGATATAATTATGCTGGAGTCAAGGTGAAGGACTCTCACTAGAAGGTAATAGAAGAGATCTTCCAGCTCATGCATAAATCCAGCTCAGGATAGCTTGGGACCTTGGCTGGCAAATCAATTTGGTGATGGATAAAGGAGCAACTTCTAAAAGGCACTGAGGGATGGGGCCAACCCCTCTTCCCACATTGCCCTCCCCATCTCTTCCTTGCCCTCTTCCTTGCCCTTTTCAGCTCTGTAGCCTAAGCATTTTTTTGTGCCAACACGATGAGGAGAACAAGTTTGGTTTGGCATCTGGTGGTCTGATTTTTTGTTTTTCTGGGTGAGATCTGTACTTCTGCCTTGGGGCCAGTTGATGATGTGTTTCCACTTCCTTTCTGCTTTCCATAATCATGATTTAAGTTGTGCTTTTACTCCAGAAGAGTTGGATGAAAATGTTTCAAGCAAGCCATGTACCTGAACAATTTCCAACTTTTTTTCTCAGGGATAACTTCTTGTTTAGCACTGAAACAGTGTGAGGGCAAATCTCCTCTTAAGATGCAACCTAGTGATGGTTTCTGATGTCCACATACCTTGCACACAGTCTCATTGCTGGAAGGTTTTTAGCTGAAACATGAAGCACTTTCATTGAGTTTGATGCTATGTCAGATGATGGGAAAGCTCTGCCTTTTTAGTATTTGATGTTTGATGGCCGTTTCACACATGCAAGCTATCACTTGATATCTCAGTGTTGTTATGTTTTGCCAGGTATGTTCAATCAAAGTTGCTAGATGCCACCTTTAATTTAAAGGGCTAGTCCAAATTCCAAAACTACAATCTAATTGAAACTCAAAACTGGAAAAACAAATGCTTTGTGGGTTGCACTGACTTAGATTTAGCTCTAACAGTACAGCGGAAATGGAAGTTATAGGATACTACCAGGTTTTGATCCAGCACTGCTATAACATACTCCTATTTCCACCAGCCCTTGATTCCTTGCAAGTATAAATTTGCAGTTCTGTGGACCCCAAAACACTAATATTTCATTCATCTCACCGGTGTCTAAAATGTTACATTCTGCCATGAGACAAACTAAGCTATGTAGAACCATATTTGAAAGGGAGGGGGGGGGATTGTGGTAAACATGCTCTTCTGAAAAAAGGGGCTGGAAAGTACAAGAAAATATCTGATAGTAGGAAAGAGACATTGTTTTGGTTTTTGTCCTCTATCTAGAGACACATAAAACCTAATGAAAAGTCATGTTGCGAGGTATCAGCACCATGGACAGTTCACCCTTGGTAAGTCTATAAAATGGTACAGGCAGTTATCTAAGCTGGGTAAACAAATTTGTTCTATCAAGCAGCACACATTGAAGTATTAAACTCAGCGATGCTCCTGGAGGTCATGTATATCCAGCAAGGTAATGGAAAGCCGGTAACATCTGTCTGTTAATCTACAGGACTTCAAAGGTTCTTGCTCATGGCATGAACTAAGAAAAACAACTTACAATGGCTAGTTTTATGTTTATTAAGGTACTCAAAACATAATAACAATTGAACATTCAGCCCAACCCAAAAGGCAGTCTAATACTGCATCTATCAGTTCCTGAGTTTTTAAAAATTCTTGATTTATCTTGCTTGAACATGTTAGTTAGATAGATAGATAGATAGATAGATAGATAGATAGATAGATACTTTGGCATTTAGTGGCAATGATAGCAGATTTATTATGAAGCACATTTTACCCAATTAGCCAGAAGAAGATGGATAGATTCTAAAAATTAAGAAAATGAAACGAGGCAAGCAATAGTCACATTGTTTCATACATATTACAGCAACCCCAAACTTCTGTGTTGTGTTGTATTACAGTGGATGGACATTTAAGGAAGATAACTCTTCCTTATACATTCTGGCCATCCTTCAATGGCACATGCATTGATGTGTGAAAGGTAGTCATTCCCTTGGGCATCATTCCAGAAGCTTGTGGAATTACTGTTCTTGGGCTTAAAATAGCTTTGTCTGAGGGTCAATCTTTATGTGATGTTTTTCTTCCACGGAGGAAAATCTGCATCAGAACGAAACATCGCACGGATCCCCCCCCCCCCCGGAGAGAATACAGTACCCTACTTGCAGGAGCTTTCTATGTGAATTTGTGTTTTCCTATGTATACTTCTGTAGCAGAAAAATATTATCGTGGAGTCAGTCCTCCCTTTCATTAGGAGAGAGAAGTGATGGTAGCCCATTGTGGATTAAGGGTGGGCAACTGGGCAACTGTGGGCAACCTGGGCAACTGTGAGGGTGGGACCTTTGCTTCACTATGGTACCCACCACAATCCTTTCCCTTAGGGAGGATGCTCAGGAGAGGTGACAGGTGGGTGACGAGGGGCTTTATGTGGGAGACAGGGTAGAAAGCATCTCCCAGGGTGGGAGGTTGGGAGAAGAAACAGAAGTTCCCAGGTGAGAGCTGGGAAGGTCTCATTTTCCATATAAAGGATATGATACAACTATGATAGAGGACTTTTATATCTATTTTTTCTTTTTTTCTTTTTATTTCTTGCTTTTTATTCTCTCTAATTTTTGCTCCTCGTTATCTTTCCCTCTTTTTTTATTAGTTTGGTTTTTATTGTATCATACGCTGAAAACTTTCAATAAAAATATTTTGGAAAAAAGGTAAGGGTGCTCAGGGGAGGAGCAGATCAGCCATGGCAATTTTGGTGTGGGAATCCAGGCTAATATTTTGGGTAGATAAGAGCTTAAATATCACAGCATGGCTCCTTCCCTCCCCATTGATTCCATCTTACAACTTTTGATTTGATTTAGCGTGACTGTAGAAACAACAAAAGTTGTGGCCATTATACTCCAGAACTGCAGTCTCTTCCTGGTTGTTTTTGTCTGCTGCTTCCTGTGTGTTATTTAGCAGATGAGCACGGATCAATGTACAAAGAGCATGACAGGGTGTATGTAGTCTGGTCCCTAATGCCTCTTTACCAAGAAGGTGATAGCAAAGTGTATACGCATCATGAAACCTGGGGACACATCTGCCGTTCCTCCATGCTTCAGATGCATCTGCAGTCTTTTCATTGTGCCAGAGGAAAAGAGGTAGCAATGCTAATAGGCTTCAGACACAGGTAAGCTTAATCTGCTTCAAGACAGAGAGCAGTAATTGGTTACAATTAGGGAAGTACAGCCTGAATACAAATCTGGCTGGCCAGCAGGGGTTTTGGTGCTGTTCAGAAAACTGAATTTTTGCTCATGGTAGGAGGAAACAGAGAGTTGACCTGGTTTTCTGGGTTGAGGCTACTGCAGAAACAGAAAAGTCTTTCATATGTGGATGCTCTTGTATTGCTTCATTCGCAATCTACTCTGCCCATGTTGTGGAAACTTCTAAAGAGAGCTTATAAGCCATCCATAGGTAATATTCTTCAGCACTGTTTGCTTTCTTGCAGTATTGGCAGGTTTTCAATTCCTCTGCCTCAAAAAAGGGGGAAATGGTGATTTTTAATCTTATTTTTTACATTTATACCCTGCGTACTTGAGAGGATTTTTAAAATCACCAATCAAGGCAGAAATGGACAATAATTATGTGTTTGAACATATGGCAGTGATACATATTGGAAATAAGAGAGTAGCCCTTCTCTAGGAAATTAGCCGAAAGGCCCATGAGGCATTTTCTCCAAGTACAATGGGTGTGCCCTATAAGCTCTCAGATATCAGGTGTGATGGCTTTCATCCCGCAACCCTCTCACTCTCAGGGAATGTCATGAACAAGGATTCTTCATCCACCACCATGCCTGCAACCAAGACCTCCTAAATCAGAAAATGCAACTTCACCAGACTCATCAGGTTCAGAAGACACTCTCTTGGTGCACTCCCCTAGTCAGAAGCGCCAATGGATCTTGAGAACCAAATATAACAGTCAATAGGCTGGGGGGGGGGGGAGGAGGACTGTAGAGACTTTCCATCAGCTCTGTTGAAAGACCAACAACTTTTGGCTCTTTAAATCTCTCCACTCCACCTTGTCATTACAAGAACTCTGTAGGAATGCCATAGTTCCCAAGTTTCATGTTTCCTCCTTCATCCGAATCCCTTTCCTTTGATGTTTTATCTTTTAGCGTGTAACACAGAACTTATTATTGACATTGCTAAGCTGTTCTGGGAGCCTTTGGGAGGGGTGCTTTCGGGTGAGACAAAAATTCCTTAAATAATTTTGAAAAATGAATAAGGCAACAGCCTTAAAGTCCTAGTTGTATTATTGTTGGGATTGGGGAAACCCAGGATTACGCTCATGGAAACTGTCTCTGAGCCTTACCTACTTTTACTATGATGACAAAAGCCCACGAGCTCTCAGGGCAGATTACATTTAAAAAATACAGTATATTAAAATCAATTTAAAGCAAATTTCAGTCAAGAGAATAAATTGCAGCCAAGGGAGGAGAAGAGAATGCTAGCCATCTTGAGAGCATTTGTGCTGAAGGGTGGAATAAAATGCATTTTTTTAAAAAAGGGGTTGCCCATTTGTCCATTTGTTCTCTATGTGTTCGGCCACCTCTTGATATATCACCACCAAATTCATCATGGGTTCCTGAGGTAGGCACAGCAAGTCTTCATTGATGTTTGAATGCCAATGTCTTTGTTATGACTTCACCCATTTCAGGTGCCTCTTAATATATCATTGCCACACCTGGCATGACGGTTATTGAGGTGGGGATAGCAGTCTTTGTCAACGTTTGGATACCAGGTGCCATTTTGAATCAAGATGGCAGACCAAAATATCAATTTGGCATAACTTCCCTCAATTCTTAGCAACTGGTATTCTGAGGCATACATCTTCTGATAGAGGAAGAAAACCCAACCATTGCAACAAGCAGCCATTGTGTCTAATTTTATTCTACACCCATGCAAGTTGTTAGTCATCTTTGGGAGTAATAGATTAACTAGTTCTGTGTGAATACGTTTGTATTTTGGACTCAGGAGAGGGGGCAAAAGAGGTCTGCACTGAGAGACCTGAAAAGATCCTTTCTGAACATTGACCAGGCCAACTAAAGCAGTTTTGGAGGTTTCAAGGTGTCTTTGTTTGCCTCCTGCAATGCCTAGTAAACACCACAAAAAAGTGTTAAATCACCAGTGTTCTCCTCTGAAGCAAACCAATCCCACAATTTCTCACAGCCTAGAGAACCAGAGGGCCTAAGGTATTGTCTTGGATTTACTGGAGTTGGATATTTTTTGCCTTTGCTGCCACTTTGGGTCTTCCAAACAGGAGGGCAAAGCAGGGCATGCATCTGCTGGGACTGACTGCATGTATATTATTTATCAAGAGGAGGTAGCGCAGTACATCCATATGGCTCACTTGTTATCTTGATGAGCATAGTCAGAGCTATCACTCTGAGCAGCAGGCGCCACTGGGAAAGGACAGGGAGTCCTCTATCCCCATGCTTGACACTCTGAGGTCTTTACGCACTGGAGAAGCAAAGCACTATAAAGAGCAAGGACAAAAGCTTGTACCTGGATGTCCCAGACTGTCATCACTCCAGCTGCAGATCTCCGTTGCAAACAGCTATTTTGCTGTTGTTGACTGCCACTATGCTTTCATTTTCTTCATTTCTGCTGTTGCTTTCTATTTGGCATGAAAGTTGGGGGGCAGTATCTGGAGGAGTAGACCCCCCCCATTAGAATTCCCCATTATGGCCCGGGCTGTCAACATGGCACCCACAGCACTAGTGGGCCTGATAGTGTTTCCCAGTGTGGTGTAGTGGTTAAGAGCGGTGGACTCGTAATCTGGTGAACCGGGTTCGCGTCTCCGCTCCTCCACATGCAGCTGCTGGGTGACCTTGGGCTAGTCACACTTCTCTGAAGTCTCTCAGCCTCACTCACCTCCCAGAGTGTTTGTTGTGGGGGAGGAAGGGAAAGGAGAATGTTAGCCGCTTTGAGACTCCTTAGGGCAGTGATAAAGCGGGGTATCAAATCCAAACTCCTCCTCCTCCTCCTCCTCCTCCTCCTCTTCTTCTTCTTCTTCTTCTTCTTCTTCTTCTTCCTAATGCACCCACAAAATGTCTCTCAAAAATCCACAACAGGTAAGAACTGTTTGCTCTTCCTGTCCGGTTCCTGTTTGCACTCACTCAGCCTTTCCTACCCCTAGCATGCCCACATTTCACTGCAGCACCAGGCTATACTGATCTCTGATTTTGATCCACTTCCCCGCCCCCCTGCCCCCAATCCAAGATCCATTCACATCACATGCCTGTTATGATCAAGCTGTTGCTAATCTTGAATAATGGCCAGGAAGACATCATGGAATGGCAGTGTAATGGAAGTCCTGGGTAAAAGAAGAATTTATGGTAGAATACAGGCAAAATTCCACAGAGTGATGTAGCTCTCAGTATGCTGAGCTAGAAATTCACTCTGATTGGCTGCAGGTCTAGCTAACCAGAAGTGGGTGGAGACCGCACTTTGAGAGGGAAAGGAAAAAGATGGTTTGTTTAGTTTTTTAGTTTTGTTCCTGGCATTCGACTTGTTAGCAGCATAACTTCTGAGCTGTGTAAAATCCACCCTGAGAGAATATATAGATCCAGAGAAGGGCAGGCTCTGAACTGGAGGGTTAGCTTGAAAGACAGTGGCCGTTGTCTTTCAATGGTATATACAGACATGTGAGAACTGGGAAGTTGGATTTTGGCAGAGGGGGAGTGGAATTGTGAGGAAATGCACTACTTAAACCCCAGTTTAGTAGAAAGGGGATATGAGAGAAGAATAATCCTAAACCAGTTATACGGGGCGTGTACATTGTTCTCCTGGTCTGTTATATCGAGTTTAACAGAGGAGCCTCAGGCGTGAGATTTCTAAAGGTTAGGAGTCTGAAGGACAATAGGCAGCTTAATACTAGCCTGACAGAAAGTCAGTTTCCGAACCCACAAGTTGTTGAAATCTAAGCTGTAACACCTCTGTGTGATAAGTTTACGTAACAGAAGTAAATCTAAGCTGTATACTTACCATCTTATTGTGAAGCCTGTGACATCTACTGAATTATATATATATTTGCCTGATTCTTTAAAGATGTCCAACTCCCAGCCTATCTCTTTTTACCATTCTTGTTGTGAAATAGTAAAAAAAAAACAAAAAAAACCCACCTAGGATTGTGCTGGAAGACTCTTAGTGGCCTGAGCATCAAGCCAATAGGTAAAGGGACCCCTGACCATTAGGTCCAGTTGCGGACAACTCTGGGGTTGCGGCACTCATCTTGTTTTATTGGCTGAGGGAGCCGGCGTACAGCTTCTGGGTCATGTGGCCGCTTCTGGCTAACCAGAGCAGCGCATGGAAACGCTGTTTACCTTCCCGCCAGAGTGGTACCTATTTATCTACTTGCACTTTGACGTGCTTTCGAACTGCTAGGTTGGCAGGAGCAGGGACCGAACAATGGGAGCTCACCCCATCACGGGGATTCGAACCACCGACCTGCTGATCGGCAAGCCCTAGGCTCTGTGGTTTAACCCACAGCGCCACCCGCGTCCCATCAAGCCAATAGCTTCCCACAAAATAGTCTATCCTCATTAACCCCATAGTCTCACGGAGTCTTCAGGACAACTTTGCAGAGCTGAGACATTCCCTTGCATTTTCTTCTATTTCTGTTTAAGTATCAACTGCATTGTGTGCCTTCTGTTAATCTTTTCTCTCTCTCCATCTTTTGCTAAAGCCCCAAGGATACATTTTCCTGAGCCACCGAGGTGTGTTTTCCCTCTAGGAAGTCCCGTGGTACATCATGTCCAAAGATGGATGTGCAACATCTCTCTGGGTGTTCCGGCTTAAAGTAACCCTTGTGGGGCCAAACCCCAGATGTTTGAATGTGCATGAAGTGTGTCGTCTGCTGTGTGCACCTGGCCAAATTAATTAATCCCGTAATGTGGTTTTGTTTGCGCTGCGGTTAATAGCAGTATGGCAGATGTCAGACAGCAAAGTGTCCATTTTACTACAGTACTTTATAGTCTGCTGTGGTGACAAGGATAGCAAAGCAATTCAACAGCTATCAGCAGATGCACATTTTAGGATCACAGAAAACACATTTACAAGAACATTGCCTCTTAAAAGTCAGGGCGGGGGAAATAACTCAAAGGCATACTTGTTCTCTCTCAGCTCAAGTCTAGAGGTGTTTTTTAAAAAGTCCAGGTATAATGGGGCACGGGGAAAAAACACATAGTGTAGTTCTTGTCAAAGCCTTGCCAATCTTTGATCCTGACTGGGCTCAGAAAATGCATTTTTCATCGGGGCACCAAAACATCAATTGGAACAGTTTTAAAGAAGCTTGCACAGCGTTTAAGTGATAGCTACGAATGGCAGCCATGTTCTTCAACCATAAGCTGACTAAGTTGCCTTAGGTAAGCCATTGTCTTTTAGCCAGAGTGCCACTATCTACGCATAAGTTATACAAACAGAGCAAGTGAGGTTTCTGCTACTGGAAAGATTCCCATTAGCTTTCCTCTTCCTCCCACAGGGAGGGTATAGGCCTCTCTAGCACAGCTCAGGAGTTTCCCTGTTGGAGGGGCTTCCCCTGTTGGAGGGGTCAGTGCAAATGCAGCAGTAGGGACACCAGACCTGCCAGTGCATTTGTACCACACAAACCTCCCCAATGCCTCCCTCCTCTCCCTCCTGGTAAGCAACAGCAACTCACCTGCAAGGAAGCTAGCAGAATGGTTGCACTCCAGCTCACGAGCCAGATCTGGACATTTGAGAGGACAAAAAAGAGGCAGAGAAAGTTTTTTGCATTAAACTAGTCCGCAGTTTTATTGACAACAGAATAAATCAGTTCCACAAACCTGAAACTAACAAATGCAGAACCAGTTAAAGGGCATCCAGACCAAGCAATCAGGCCACCATCCTCACCCAACTGTTGACAGGCATCTCAGGTACAGTAACTGTCCTATCCTGTCCTTCCCCTTACCTGACGCCAGTGATGTCACTCCACAATTTGGATTTGCCTGGCTCCACCAGCACCACTGGTCCACCTACTAAAGTTGCGATGAAGAAAGAAATGACAGCCAATCTCTCACCCCAGTTTTGCCCTGACCAAAATGATTGCCTTAGTGCAACCTTGAATTCCCTGTAGCCTCACTTCTTGCAATGAGGGAACCACCAGAAGGCCCTCGGTGCAGGATCTCAGTGTCTAAGCTGAACAATGGGGTGGAGTCACTCCTTCCCAAGGCCAACAGCAACACTTTGATTTGTGCTCGGAAATGTACTGGGAGCCAATGTAGGTCTTTCAGGACCGGTGTTATATGATCCTAGTGGTTTCCAGTCACCAGTCTAGCTGCTGCATCCTGGATTAGTTGTAGTATCCAAGTCACCTTCAAAGGTAGCCCCACATAGAGCGCATTGCTGTAGTCCAAGCGGGAGATAACCAGAGCATGAACCACTCTGGCAAGGCAGTCCGCGGGCAGGCAGGGTCTCCGTCAGCATACCAGATGGCGCTGGTAGACAGCTGCCTTGATGACACACACCATGAAATCAACAAAAGTTGATTTCCACAGCTGCTAGTCCCAACGACTATGCTCTACCTGCACTATCAGAGGTAGCATGTTTCTGAGTACCAGTTTCTGGGTACTGCAAGTGGGCAGAGTGCTTTTGCTCTCAGGTCCTTTTGGGGTGCTTCCCACAGGCATCTACTTGGCCACTGCTGAAGTGTAATGCATGGCTTGCTGGGTCATTGACATGACCCAGCAAGGCTCTTCTTATATGAGTGATGTCAGTGAGTTAGGGCTTGAGCTGAACTCTTAAGGATGGGCACACGCTTAATGTTTTGTCTTTGCTGCATTTGCTGTTCAAAGGAAACACAAACCACCAGCCTTCGTTCTGAATGGCGGCATGGCCACAGGAATACTCTGGCACTTGGGAGGATAGCGTGGTCTTCTATTGATGCTGCAGCACTGCAACCTGAATTCACCTGATGTGCCACCTCCTGACAAGCTTTACTGCTTGCCCAGTCCTTTCAGTTATAAGCACTGTCAACTTTAATTACAGTGGCTTGGTTCAATGCAGAGTTTACCAATAATTTGTAGTGATCACTGGATCAATCGAGATTTAGTGCCTGCTAGGTGAATGAGTGCAACTAAACGACCAGCCGTGTGTGTGTGTGTGTGTGTGTGTGTGTATGTGTGTGTAGATTTTCCTTTTTCTTTGGTTCAGTGAACAGTCTTCAAAATGTAAGCTGAAATCTACAAGGGTGATTTCTAATAATAGAACAATGCTTGTACTTTATACCATCATCTGTTAACTTTGGTGAATTTCTTTCTTTCTTTCTTTCTTTCTTTCTTTCTTTCTTTCTTTCTTTCTTTCTTTCCAAATGCCAGTAGACCATGGCTAATGGCAACTGGAGGGAACCGCAGTCTGTTCTGACACACTAGCATGTGGGTCATCGTGAAGGAATCTCCCTTCAGGGTTTTCTCTCCTTTCCCATCCCCAACTATGAGTTGAACTCTATCAGGCACTTCGAAATAAATTTATTTAGGATTATCAACCTGGTTAGATGGTGATGGGAGAGATGCGCTGCGGCTCTTGTGGTGAGAGGCTTTGCGCAAATGCCACCTCAAGCAGCACATGCTGTGCTTTATGCTAAGTTTGCAGTGGGGCTTGTGAAGCCATTGCAGGTTGCCTTTCATTCCAATGTTCACAGAACATTTATTCAGAGACCATGCACAACAGCTGCAAGGATGCTGCTTGTCCAGAGTTGAAAAGATGATAAGGTCCCTACCAGAGCGGAACGGCAGACCAAGTTGTTGGATTATGCAGAGATGGCAAAAATGACCACAAAAATCAGAAACCAGGAGGATCAAAACTTCAACAAAGAATTGGGGAAATTTATACTACACTTGAAAGACCACTGTAAACATTTGAACTCTTTAGCAGGTCTTAAATAACTCTTGTAATGTTGCATAGACTTTGGATGCAATGAAGAACCAGAAAACTTGAGCAATTTATAATATGCAGCTGAAAAGATTAATTAAAGAACCCATGAAAGGGAGGAGGGAAGTCTAGAGATTTGGGAGAATCTTGTGTAATTTTTATTATTTGTGATTTTGAACGTCAACAAATTTGTAAAATCAAATTAAAACTTTTTTAAAATATATATATATTGGAGACCATGCAGTTGTAGATGTACCTTCACACGTTACTATTACTGTTATCGTTGCTTTTACATTTACATGCCATCATTCCCCCAAAGAGTTAAAGGTGGCAGACATGGTTCTCCCCTTCTTTTTATTCTCAAAACAACCCAGTGAGATAAGTTGGACTGGAAGCCTGGTGCATGGTCACCCAACGAGCTTCATGGTTGGACAGCGAGTTGAGTCCTGGTCCCCCAGGTCCTAGTCCAAATTTCTAACTGCTATGCAACACTGGTCCTCTGTGGTGAAACCCACCAGACTACATCTGGTGGTAGCAAGCACAAGCAGCTCTGGAAGTTTCAAAACTGGGCCATGGATTGAGCTGGGAGCCAGGAATCATGAGCCCAGACTGAAGGTCAAGAGGACAGAATCAGAAGGTGGGGCTGAAGAGCCAGACCATAAACACAAGCAACATCAGAGTTCAGGGAGACCTTTAACAGTGGCTCAAGCAAAGTTCCACTAAGGCAGGGAGCTCCCTTTTAATCTATTCATGTTCAGGAGCAGCAATGGACAGAGCTAGTTTGGAAGCTTTGTTATTGACAGGCTGCAGTGACAAAACCTGCCATGTGGGGCAGTGGTCAACAGTTCCTGGCGGAAAACTGCAGGATCTCTCCCCCCCCCCCCCAAACACACGTTTTCTCAGAAATTAATGGATGAGTATCTGAGGCAGGAGGGAGAAGGAATCCACCCCCTCTCTCTGTCAGTAACTTTCCTCAGGCTGCGTAGTGTAGCTATTTACTCACAGAACACATCCGAGATGCCTCCATCACAGGCTTCAAAAGTTGACAGGCCATGTTTTTGGAGGTGGTGTCGCTGATAGTGTGTCTTATGAACTCAAAGTTTTAATCTCTCCCCTGCCATGCTGAAGGAAAGACACATGTCTTGGGGCCAGTCTCGATGAGGCACCATTCACGTAATCAGCAATTGCACGAATGACTTTTTTAAAAAAGGAAATTGCAGGCTCACTTTTCTGGTATCCAAACAGCCGCCTCACTGTTTTGAAGGGGGAGGTGTACCCTATTCCTGAAACCAGATCTGCTTGAAATGCTATTGTATCTTGTTGCACGGAAAAAGGGGTATGTCGATCCATGCAGGTGCGTGGTTTGGGAACCTGTAGCTCTGATTGTGATTTCGGATCTGCAGGAACAACGTAGGAAGCTGCCTCCTGCCAGGTCAGACACTTTGTCCACCTCTCCCAGTATTGTCTACTCGGACTGGCAGCAGCTTTCCAACTGAGCTTTTGGTCATTCAGTTCCAGTTAGCCTGGAAGCCTTGCCTTCTATGGGGCAGAAAAGTGGACTGAAGGGACTATATCCAACTAAATTATACCCAGAGCAAACCCATTGAAATGGATGGACCTAAGCCAGCTGTCCAATATTTTCGGTGGATCTATTCTGAGGTCTGACACTGGATACAAGGTCTTCTTTGTAACATTCCTTTTCATCAACCTGAGCTGCTCTTATGAGTCAGTATGACTTCCACTCTGCCGCATGCATTTTTCCTGTGAAGTCGCCCATCACGCATGATTTCCTTAAAACCTTTGCTTAAGAGTAAATGGTGCCTCCACAGGGCCATGGGCTTTTGTAGATAATAATAATAATAATAATAATAATAATAATAATAATAATAATACAATAATTTATTATTTGTATCCTGCCCATCTGTCTGGGTTTCCCCAGCCACTCTGGGTGGCTTCCAACAAAGATTAAAAATACATTAAAATGTCACACATTAAAAACTTCCCTGAACAGGGCTGCCTTCAGATGTCTTCTAAATGTCAGGTAGTTGTTGTTCTCTTTGACATCTGGTGGGAGGGTGTTCCACAGGGCGGGTGCCACTACCGAGAAGGTCCTCTGCCTGGTTCCCTGTAGCTTTGCTTCTCGCAATGAGGGAACCGCCAGAAGGTCCTTGGCGCTGGATCTCAGTGTCCGGGCAGAACGATGGGGGGGTGGAGACGCTCCTTCAGGTATACTGGGCTGAGGCCATTTAGGGCTTTAAAGGTCAACACCAACACTTCTGAAAGGTGTGATATATAGGCACTAATGTTGGACACCATGTTGAAGTTTTCTTCAAGAAATTTAACAGAAGTACCTAAAGAAATGGGCTAGCGCTCTGTTATTCCTTCCCCAAGGGGGAGGCAGATGGTTTGCTAATTCCCACCCCTGCCTTTTCAGTTATTTAGATTTATGATTTTTGAGATTGATGCTCCTCCCTGCACATTTTTGGCCTCCGATAATTATACACACATTTCAGAAGAATCTCCTTTTGTTTTCTGTTTCATCCCTTCAGGAGGTAAGGAAAATGCTATCGCCTCTTTGCCGCCATGCTGTGTATATTTACTTCCCAATTTCATGTGTTTCCCCCTCCCCCACCCCTAAAATAAAATGTATTAGTTAAGATGAGATGTGTAAGCATTACTAGGGTTGACTTCAAATGTGGTTGAAACACATTGTTAGTCAAAGTCAGTGCAGGGCATCTGGGATTTTGAATTTCTCACTAGAATTCTCCTTCTCCCCTCCTCAAGTGTATAACTTTTCCCAGGAGAGCCTAATTGCAAGGTCAGGCTAAGGTGAGCCTATGTCCTCTGTGCAACAGGTTAGAAATAGTCTGTCCTGGCCATATGGCTGTTGACATGTTATTTTCCTTAAATACTTAGGTTAGCTTGTTTTATATACACGTGTGTGTGTATTGTATATATATGGGTGTTGAAGCACACATTAAGTTTGCTCGCATTCTTTGCACCTCTGTATAACTGCTAATAGGCACTTGCCCTTTTCCGTTTTGGAACGCTCCAGATACCCATGTTATTGTGCGTTCATGATTGTTCGAACTTGTGAGGCTGTCAGTTTGCAGTCACACACAAACCCTCTTTCAATATTGTTTGTGCCTGCAAACGTTTGTGCGTTGCTTCATTACCAGTCAGTGCATATCTAGTAACTTTCTGCTGAAATCCTGTAACGTTTTATGTCACAAATGTCCTGGTTTATTTTTGTCTTGCTTCTGATGCTCTGTTGCCCCTCCAGAAAATAATAATAATATGTTAGCATTGGGGAAGAACAAACTAAAGCAGAATAGAGCTACCATCCATGCACTGTTATTGCGTAAAGGGCAGACTTTAAAAAAAACAGTTTCATATCCGCCCATCCCCAATCCTTCTGTAGGACTGGTGTCCAAATTTGTTTTATTCAAGCCTAGGAATTAAAAATGTTTTTCTCGCTTTGCATAGCTGCTGTATAGAAATACGTACAGCTTTAGGGTATCATTATTAGGTTACAAGCCTATGGACACTTACTCAGCAGCAAGTCTACTTTATAGACTTTCTCCTGAGTAAACCCTCACAGGACTGAACTGCAAAATAGACAGCCTGCTTACGATCAGGTACATAGATTGCATTTTAATAAATCCAAATTAACTGGAACAGATTGGTGATGATGGCATGTATGTGAGGGCAGCACAATTTGCACAATGCAATTTCACAGGCTATTAATTATCCCAGAGTAGTTGTTCTCTGATAATTCCACAAACAAGGAATTCCTGTGGGGGCTGGCCTTACCTTTCTGCTGACTAGTTGGGGTCTGTCACAATCATTGTGGTACTTCAGTGGAATTATGACCTCGGCACACCAGAGATGACAGCTCTGTTGTTACTGTTTTAATAATTTATTGTGACATACCCTGGAGTCCAAGACTGATGACAAAAAGTCAGGACCACTGAGAAAACTGATCATTTTACACAGTATGTAATGGTTCAGAAGTGTGAGCTCCCAGAGAGGAGATCATGACCCCTCGCTCCTCCTTGGTCATTTTGCTGCTGTGCTGAGCTGAGCTAAACCGTGGTTTGGCTTAACTTAGCGTGTCATCTGAACCTGGGCTTGTGGGTTAGCTCTCCCAGGCAAACCATGGGCTGTAAACCATAAAACAAACCTTGGTTACAGCTTGTGGTTTGCCAGGAGGGAGCTAAACTATAAGCCTGGGTTTGAATGGTACGCGGTGCTTTAGCTCAGCACGAAAACAACCATGGAGGAACAAAACAGCCTTGACCTCCAGGAGCCCACATGTTTGCTTGTTTGTGCTAAGCCATGGTTTGGCTTAGTGTTACATGTGAACCAGTGCACTATGCATAGGATCCACACAGGTGGATCCTATCAATATGTGCCACTATTTATAGGCTTGAAGAAAAGAAGGTTAAAAAGAACAATGAATGTCTGATACCTGTCGTTTCAAGGCTGGCATCTAGAATGGATTATCCAGAGGTCTCTGGGGTGGAAATACAGAGCGAGACAAAGTTAGGAAGCTTGCTTGCAATAGACTTGAGAGACGAGGCATGATAAGGAAGGAGCATTTCCAGAACGTTTACTGCTAAGGGAAATTCAATTGCCTGTTACCACCATTTCCTACCATGTGGAGGATGATTCCAAGGTTCAAGATCAAAATACATCTGGCAAGACCTGTTGGAGAAATCAACAACGTAAGAACCTAGGGAACAGGAGTTCTTAACTGGTCGGACATGAACCAGGTGGTCCATGAACTGATGCAAAAAACTTACAATAAAATAAATCCCATGCAAAATTTTGTGTGTATGTGTTTATGTACATTTTTCTGGGGAATCCATAACTTCCATCAAATACTCAAAGAGGCCCCTGACCCAAACAAGGTTAAGAACCACTGGTTTGCAATCACTGGGTCTCTGGGATTCCGGCGAGGGACATTCTCAGCCCTATCTAGCACTGCCTGAGAATGAAGCTGGGACCTTCTGCAATCTGCTCTATTACTTTGTTGGGTGGGGTTCAGTATCTACCGTATTTTTCGCTCTATAAGACACACCAGACCACAAGACGCACCTAGTTTTTGGAGGAGGAAAACAAGAAAAAAAATATTCTGAATCTCAGAAGCCAGAACAGCAAGAGGGATCGCTGCACAGTGAAAGCAGCAATCCCTCTTGCTGTTCTGGCTTCTGGGATAGCTGAGCAGCCTGCATTCGCTCCACAAGACGCACACACATTTCCCCATACTTTTCAGAAGGGAAAAAGTGAGTCTTATAGAGCAAAAAATAGGGTAGTTTAAAAACCTGTTGGGGGAAGCAGGAGAATAGAACAAGGAGACACCAGCCCAGCAATAGAAACCAGATGTGTGTGAATCTGAGGAGAAGCTTGCTTGCTTGCTGCCTCCTCAGTGCAGAGGGTTTCATTTCCCACTTCAACTTGAGTTTGCCTGCATGGAAAAGATGGCATCATGCTTTGGTAATTTTAGGCAGCACTGGGATGTGTGTCCCGTCCCCGCAAATACAAGGAGCTTACCACCTCTCTCCACCCCACCTGCCGTCCCCAACTGCCAGACCCCTGTGGTAACTTATCTATTTTACAGATTTATAAACCACTGCAAGATAAAATGCAATAAAACAAAAATGCAAACTCTACCACAATAAAAGCATTTCTACAAAAGCAATGAAAGCATTTCTACAATTAATATTCCATAAAGTGCCAGGATCACACTTCAGGGAAAGCCTTCTGAAACAAAACTGGAAGAGAAGGAACGCCTCACATAACGTTATAACAGAATCAAAAATTGGAAATTTAAAAGAAGGCTGAAATCCTAAACATGCTTACTTGAGAGCTAACTCTGTCTAAATCAATAGGACCTCAGATGCTTCATATGGGAGCGTTAATGAGAAAGATAGCATTTCTTTTTCCAAAGTCTAGCATCTGAGACAAATCTCAGGGGTGGAGTTAGGTAAGTTACATCCTTACATTTGAAACACATGACTTCCCCCAAAGAATTAGGGGCATAGGAGCCAACTTCTAGGGGCCAAGCTTCCTTCGCCCTCCCCCATAAAATGATTGAGAGGATCGGGCCCTCACAAAGTTGATTGGATTTGCCATTTAAATAGTGTTTGTGCTCCACGTCTTGTGATCAGTTATGTGGGGTGAGGCTTACCTGGCCTCCCTCAATATTTTGTTCAAGTTGGTACCCTTGATCAGGAGAACTGCTGTTCACTCCCACAGAGATAGAGTTCCAAGCACCCTAAACCAATGGCAGTTCCCAATATTCTTTGGGGGAAGCCATGCAATTCAAATGTAGGTTGCTGTGGTTGTGGCAGTAGACATTGGATTTAATGGTCATGCAAGGCCTAGTCCCTCTTTAGATGGAACATCAAAATGTGATCTTTGGGATCCTCCTGCTCATTCTGCTGGGTGGGGCTCTGGACTTCTGCCCCAAAGTACTGCCCTGGCAGCACCAATGGCAAAGCTTCCCCATCTAAAAACCTATTCACCCAACATTTCCCCACCCCCATTGCTATCACTGCTGTTAACCCTCTTGTAGACATTCTGTTTCAGTCTTGTGCAGTGCTATTTTTCCAGAAAAAGAGGTGCCACAGCTGAGTTCTGGAAAGTTCTGGCTGAAAAAAAAGCCCTGGTCTTGTGTCCAACAACGATAATTTCAGACAGACAAAGGGCCCATCGCTTGTAGCTCCAACAGCAAAGGACTAGAGGTCCCTGGAAGCACTCAGGGCACAAAGACAATGGCTTTGCTCTGTTTGTTCGTGCCCCAAATCTAACAGCACAGATTGGGAAGAGAGTGTTCATTGCACTTGCTGCTATATGAAAAAACAGCAATAAGGAGTGGGGTGCTTGGAAGTGCCCAAAGCAAACCAATCAATTGTTACAGCAATAATGGCAGTTGCATTTGATGATCTATGGGCCATTCAAAATGAAGTACACAGATTTCCATTGGAGTCAAGGAATGCGGGAGGAGAGAGAGTATTTTAAAAAGTATGCAGATCAGCTGCTTCAGCAGTGACCAAGGGTTACGCATCAGTTAAAATTGAACTGACACTCCCATGACCCAAACCATAAAACACACACACACACACACATGTTTCCATCATTGATGAGGATATTTTTTCCTGCACTGTTCTGAGAACATGTTAGCCGACAACGAAGACACACTCAGACAATAGCCTTGAGACTGCAGAGCTGCTAAAATGCTTCTCTGTGAAGTGAAATAAACATTTGAGCAGACAATGCTCAACGAGACTAGAAGTCACTGAAGATTGCGGTGTAGATTTGATAGCTGTTTCCTTTGTCTTCTAAAAAATGTCCAGAGTTTCTTACATTCTTCTATGGTGGCATTAACCCCAACTGACAGTGGTGCTGTAGTGGAAGGACGTGTGGATCCAGAAGTGGCCTACACAGTCACTTACGGACTCACTGTTAAAACCGTGTTTATGGAAGACAATCTTACTCGGCTACGAGTGATCGCCGAAGAAGAAGAAGAAGAAGAAGAAGAAGAAGAAGGAAGTACAGTGGTACCTCAGGTAAAGTACTTAATTCGTTCCGGAGGTCCGTACTTAACCTGAAACTGTTCTTAACCTGAAGCACAACTTTAGCTAATGGCGCCTCCTGCTGCCGCCGCACCACGGGAGTCCAATTTCTGTTCTCATCCTGAAGCAAAGTTCTTAACCTGAAGCACTATTTCTGGGTTAGTGGAGTCTGTAACCTGAAGCGTATGTAACCTGAGGTACCACTCTATATGTACTCTATTGGAGTACACATTTAGTTTGAGGAGGGGTGGGGGAGAAGAGTAGAAACCTCATTGTAGAAAATACAGCCTTTTGGTTGGGCAAAGGTACTGCAACAGAGGAAAAAATAGGAGGGCATCTGTGCTTACAGCTTTCTGAAAATAAATAATCTAAATTTCTGGCTAGTGGTTTTGCATGTGTTGGGTGCAGGTCAGTCTCTGGCAAGCATATCTACTATAAGTGACATGAAAGAACGGGTCTGATTCAAGACATTTTTGTCCAGGGATGGTAGGAGCCAGGGTTCTCCAACATCTGGAGGGCTAAATATCCCCCACACCTAATGGTAGAGCCAGCCCTGTGGGGAAGCTGAAACATGGCGGGAGCAGATCTTCAATTGGGTTCTCTTTCCTTGCTAAGAAGCAAAAACCTATCAAAAGCACCTTACAGTTGTACATTCCTGTGCTGGATACAGTTCTAGTTGCCTCTGCGTGTCAAGAGCAACAATTATTTGATAGTTACCAAAAACCAGATTCTGAGCTGTCGTTAGAAATGTTCCTCATTTGAATTTGGTGGCACATCTTAGAGAAATGTTTTGCAACAATAAACTCCAGCAAGCTCTGGAGCTATTCGTCATGCTCAGCAGGAAGAAAAACCAAATTGAAGGAAGTGCGTGCACAAGGCTCTCTCACTGCACCGATTTGGATTTGGCTGAACTTTATTCTTCAGTTCACTGACTTGTGTGACATTAAAGAGACAAGAAAGGCCAGTCTGACTTGGGAGAGAGAGAGAGAAGGGGAAAAAATACCCCGGCAACCCTCTTATTGCATTACAGGAAGGCAAGCTGTTCCTGCTGTTTTAAGTCAAGATGGTGCTGAAATTTCTCAGCATTTCCCTACAAGCTGGATGTGTTGCAAACACAACAAGAAGGAAGGAGGGAGAGCAGCCCTCTTACATTTTTAAAAAATTATATCTACCCTGTGAAGTAGCAGGTTAAAGGTAAAGGTAAAGGTACCCCTGCCCGTACGGGCCAGTCTTGACAGACTCTAGGGTTGTGCGCCCATCTCACTCAAAGAGGCCGAGGGCCAGCGCTGTCCGAAGACACTTCCGGGTCACGTGGCTAGCGTGACATCGCTGCTCTGACAAGCCAGAGCCGCACACGGAAACGCCGTTTACCTTCCCGCTAGTAAGCGGTCCCTATTTATCTACTTGCACCCGAGAGTGCTTTCGAACTGCTAGGTTGACAGGCGCTGGGACCGAACAGCGGGAGCGCACCCTGCCGCGGGGATTCGAACCGCTGACTTTTCGATCAGCAAGCCCTAGGCGCTGAGGCTTTTACCCACAGCGCCACCCGCGTCCCTTGAGCAAATGAGGTCACCCAGTCGGCTTCACAGTTGAGTCAAGATCTGAACCTGGGTCTCTGGTGCTAGGGATTATGGGAGCTGTATTCCACCAACATCTGGAGGGCCAAGAGTTCCTCACACCTTCTCTACCTAATGGTAGGGCCGGCCCTGCTGGTGAAGCTGAAATGTGATAGGAGCAGATCCATACCAGATATAAATTCCTTTGTATCTTTCAGTGGATAGGAAACCATGGGTTGGGACATAGGGAGGACATAGGGTCCTCTTACATGACACAGCTGCCTGGGTACTTGTCCTCACTTTCACCCTCTGTCACTATCTGGTATATCAAGAATGTACTGGAAATGTAAGCTTGTGCAATTTGAGTAAATCAAAGCACTCTGCTATCCTATGGCAACACATCCACTTAAAAACAACAGAGCTTTCGCGATTAGGAAAGTTCAGGCAAAATGTTTGGAAAAGTGTGGGATGAATGAACAATGAAACGTGAAGATGTATAGATATCCTACAAGGAAACTGGGAAGAATGCATAATGTCATATAACCTCCCCACAAGCAAATCAGGATGGATGCTCAATAAATGGTTTGTGCTCACTCTCGAGAAAAATTCGCTTTCATTCAGTTCATTTATTTATACTACCAGTTGTAAAACCAGCCCAAGGTGGTTAAACTGTCACCGCATCCTCACAAGGGGCCCTGGAAACTAGTTTTGGGAATGCGCGGAGAATTTTATATTGAAGAACTTTGGGTCTTAGTCCTTTGATTTGTCAGCCAAGAACGCACGACTCCTTTCCTCCTCCCCCCCAGCATGACCAAATTTAGACGGGCTTGTAATGAGCAGGCATCCAAGTGCCTCAAAGTCAGTTTTAATGTCAAAACCCAAGCTTGATACCCCACTACACGACGGAAGAAAGAGTCTTTGGAGAGACAACAATTCATTTGCACTGAATTCCTGAATGACTCTTCTTAAATTGGTTCTTCCTCAGGAGTTGTTTAAATGCGGTTTATTCATTTAAGGAGCTTACCGTGGGGAAAACAAAACTCCACATCGTGCGAGATCTCATTTGCGAAAGGGTTCTGGAGATCAGGGGAGGACATATGTATGCCATATGCTCCAGCTCCTATCCTGCGATTTTCCTGCTGTTATGAGAAAATTTGAAAATTGCCTAAAATTAAAATATATGTGTGCATCTTAACTGTATGTCCTTTGAGGAGGCAAAGCTGCTGTGATAGCACTGTGTTATCTTAAGATGTACAATCTTTTCCCAAAGATCATATGGGAAAAACAGGTTTTGCATTGGGAGGGGGGTGGACCCCGGCTGTGCAACCTGCTGATTGGCTGGGAGTTTTATGACATCATTAAGCCCCCTCTCCTCTCTTGGAGCATTCCCTCCCCGCAATCTTTTAAGAGTATGCATATTTGTTTTAAAAGGTGCCAAGCATTAAATTGGATCAACTTGCAATTGGCACTTTGAAGAATCTAGACAGCCCAGCAGAAGCACTGGGAGAATCGCAAGACAGATATCTCAGTCAGTGCTGAATTTGCTGGTAAAACTCCTGTCAAAAACAATGCAGAAGGGTTAGGTAAGCTCACTGTACAGGAGGTGAAAAAAAGCACAGAGGTTACTTCTTAAAATATTATGCACATGCTTTGCATCTCTTCCTTCCTTCTCGAAATTATAGTGTCTGATGTTTCTTAATGGTTTATTTTTGGTCAGTAGAGTGTGAGACTGTTAATCCCAAGGTTGTGGTTTATTTGTGGCAACTTGCTGCTCACATGTTTAATGGCACCCCTGAGGATTCCCCGATAAACCTCTGAGCCCCTGAGCCCTTCCCCCACTCACACCCCCCCCCTTTGTCATGAGGGGGTGAGGGTGGTTACTTTCCCTTCTCGAAATGTGTGGAGGGCTGATGGAGGAAACTGGAAGAAGAAGAAGAAGAAGAGGAGGAGGAGGAGGAAGGGGAGTTTGGATTTGATATCCCGCTTTATCACTACCGGAAGGAGTCTCAAAGCGGCTAACATTCTCCTTTCCCTTCCTCCCCCACAACAAACACTCTATGAGGTGAGTGGGGCTGAGAGACTTCAAAGAAGTGTGACTGGCCCAAGATCACCCAGCAGCTGCATGTGGAGGAGCAGGGAAGCAAACCCATTCCCCCAGATTACGAATCTACCGCTCTTAACCACTACACCACACTGGCTTGTTGACTCTTTCTTGTCGCTGACCTGTGACAGGGCCTTTTCAGTGGCAGTTCCACATTTGTGGCATGCCTTTTCTAGTGAGGTACATCTGTCTCCCTCCTGACTTCCAGGAGAAATTTAAAAACTGAACAGGGAGTTGAACCTTAGGGCTCCACTATCGCAGCAGCAGCAGAGAGTGGGGTGTGTGTAGGGGGTGTGGCAGCTCCCACCTGATCTCTGTGTTGCTGCTGCATGCAGGGGGTGGGGTGGGGGTGGAGACAGAGAGGGGCAAGGTCAGTGCACTGCATATTCACTGGCAGAGCCAATCCAGTGCTGTCACCAGTGGATTTGGTGTCTCTGATGCCTCTCCTCTCCCACTCTCCATCCCAGAATGCAGCAGTGACCTCAGGTGAGCATCACCACTCTAGGGCTGCCATATGTCCGTAATTTCATGGACATAGCCGGAATACGGCAGTTGGAAACAGTTTCCGGGCAGAAATCGTCGAAATGTCCAGGAAAAACTGGACGTATGGTAATCCATGTCAGAAGTCTAGTTTTTGGTGAATTTTCTTAAAAATTGCTTCAAAACGTCTTCCTTCCTTCCTTCCTTCCTTTCTTTCTTTCTTTCTTTCTTTCTTTCTTTCTTTCTTTCTTTCTTTCTTTCTGAGATTTTGCAAAAATAAAGCTGAACAACTTTGGGCAAATCTAAAAAAAACGCTCAACAACTCTCCACCACCATCTGCTACCGATTCCCAGTTTACCATCACTCACATACTCTCCTATAAGGCAAATATAAAAGGCAAAGGGACCCCTTACCATTAGGTCCAGTCGTGACCGGATCTGGGGTTGCCGGCACTCATCACAGTCTACTAGCCGAGGGAGCCGGCGTACAGCTTCCGGGTCATGTGGCCAGCATGACTAAGCCGCTTCTGGCGAACCAGAGCAGCGCATGGAAACACCGTTTACCTTCCTGCCGGAGCGGTACCTATTTATCTACTTGCACTTTGATGTGCTTTTGAACTGCTAGGAGCAGGGAGCGAGCAACGGGAGCTCACCCCGTTGTGGGGATTCGAACCGCCGACCTTCTGATCGGCAAGCCCTAGGCTCAGTGGTTTAGCCCACAGCGCCAGCACTATTGTATGTCTGTTTAGTATTGCAGCCAACTGAAACAGGAAGTCCCACTGGAATATAGGATTTGGAATATAATAAACTGTTATATTCTGAATCCAACCATAGATTTATCTAGCTCAGTATTGACTGCACAGACTGAAAGTGACTCTCCAGTGTTTTGGGACAGGAGATAATAGAATCGCAGAATCATAGAGCTGGAAGGTCATCTAGATTGAACTTGGCCCCTTCTGCATGGAAGGCCAGGCCCAGACAGAGGGGGGGGGGGGCATATGGGCCACTTGGCCCCAGCCTCCGATTCCAAAGGGTGCCTCGGTCAGCATATTTATCTATATTTACCATTTTGTCTTTATATGCAGATACGGTTCAAGCCTTGAAATAAAATTATCTGACAGCATAACTTTTGTGAAAATTATTTATATACTTACTTATTTATAAGTCCTCTGTTATCCCCAGGGTAAAAAAAAAAAAAGGGGGGGGGGGGACATTATCTACCTGGCCTGGGTCTCTGCCTGGCTCTGCAAGGCCCTGTGCAAGGCAGATGCTCTAGCACTGAGCTAAGGCCCTTAATTGAATTCAGTGGGACCGACGTTTGAGTAGACACACCTAGTCTTTCACAGCACAACACCTTAATACTGCTCAACCACTCCTGTGTCTTGTCATTCCAGGCCATTTACCTCCATAAACGGTAGAGCTGTTTGATATAACTCACGTATTTCTCCCTTTCCCTTTGATAAAAGTAAATGCTGCTCTCCCTCTCTCTCTCTCTCTCTCGGCTTTAATGTAGCTGTATGCTAACTGCGCCATGGCTTTCTGTGTCGCCCCATTTCCTTGACTTCTATTACCTAATCAATATTTCTCATGATGGGGTGTCAGTTCTCTCCTCCCTCCCCACACAGCTGTTGCTGGTATTGCTTTCTGCTAGAACACACAGAGGGGGGTGGAGAGGGAGAGAGAGAGAGAGACTCAGCTGCTACTAAACCTTTTAATGTCAGAATGACCCAGAGAAGAACACCAGATCTGACACCAGGAGACAAAAGCTGCAAAGGTGGCAGTGGAGGAATCTGTGAAAAACCCCTCCAGAAATGAAGCGCTGTGTGGAAGATGATGATTCACGTCTCTGCAGTGATCCTTCAGTGAAAAGGTAATGGAGCAGAACTGAAAAACCATTTTCAGTCTTCCTGTCTTCATTTCGCCCAATCTCGACAGAATTTTGTGGCTCCCTGCTGGAGATTTGGAAAGGAGAGTGGGAGACTTCTTTAAAGACTGGTACGGAGTGACCCACTTCGAGAGAACGGGTTGTAAACAAGGCAAGGCAAAAACAAAGGCACTGTAATCTGGTCGTAAATTCCTCCAGCCGGCTCCTACCATCCATCTATCTTAGTGAGATTTATGGCCATCGCAGCCAGCACGCCTCATCTGGCCAAGTCCACAATGCTCAATCGCCAATTATTATTTGTGTTAATGCCAATAAAATCAGACTGGTCTTGCAACAAACGCTTCCTCTTCCTAAAAATAAAAGCATGCAATGAATGGAAAAGCCTAGTGCTTTTCATTTGTTGGGATGTGGGGAAGCCAAAAACTTCATTTAAAGTTTAACGCAGGACATGTTCAGGCCTATGAGAGGGAATGTATGTGCATTGTATCATGCAAGTGGTAACAGTGACACGTAAGTTAGCCAGCCCTACCATTAGGCAGAGTATGGTAGCTGCCCCAGGCGGCTGGTTTTGGGTGCCATTAATGGGCAAAACCCCATCTAGGCTTGTATCCAATGCACCCCTAAGTAACTATCCCGTTCAGCACAAGGATTTCCACTTATGTGATGGGACTTTCCCCCCTCTCCTCTCCTAAAAGTGCTCCCTAAATCTGTTCTGGGTTCCCCCTCAACTCTCGGGTGCAGATTTGAGGAGGATAAAGGAGACATGCGGGGGGGGGGGGGGGTTGGTCAAGTCCTCTTGCGGAAACAAATCCTTACAGTGACAGGATGCTAATTTAGCACTGCATTGGGTACCGACATTGGTTGTTACTGCTGCTTCTGCTGCTAGACACGTCATGCCTCAGGTGCCAAATAACTTTCTGCATACAGAAGTGAGCCCACAGCAGAAGTGCAAACTGGATGATTTCGTAAGAGTCCAGAATCCAGAACCTACCACATCAAACAGAGTTTATTCCCAGGTAGGTGGGGGTGCTTTAATGGGTGGAGACCATCCGGTGGGGAGAACGCTGAGATAAGTGCCCATGAACTATCTCTTGTACTATCACCTGAGAGGGCACCACTCATGCGGAAATACTCGTGGACCACTGCCTGCTGACTGCAAGAACAGTGGAGGAAATTACGGTAACACCAAACTAGAAAAGGTAACGTCACTCCTGGCTGAGTTGGTGCTTTTGGCGGCTAGAAATAGCTCCCTCAATACTAAAGAGACTGACCGTAGCGTTGCACTCCCCCAAGATCACTGTGCACAGGGGTTTAACCGGTCTGGATCTGACAACCGAGAGACTACTAATAGCAAAAATAACAGAAGGGAAAGTAGGGATTTGATCGTACAAAACACCCAAAATATATATCCTTTCAACGGTTTGCTGCCTTACTGGAAATCAACTTTCTGCATACATTACAGCTAAGCTTGGGAAACTAGAAAAGTCCTATAGGACAGTTTTGGTCATGTTAGGACAGGGGCCCAGATTCATCCTGCTGGCATTTCCTCCCTTCTTCGGGCTACGTAGCAGAGAAATGGAGTAGGGAGTCTTCCACCACCGTCGACCTTGATATCTCTAGAGGAGATAAGGGAAAGCAGAGGCTGCGGTATGGGAAATACACTGCATACCCTTTGCTCTGGAATAATACAAGGCAAGTGCTTATTCTCAGGATAGGTATGCCGGGCATTACAGCAGTTGAACATATAATGTGCAGCATGCTGCTGACTTCATTCCTGTAGGGGTTTATAAGCCAGGAGATAAGCAGGGTGCTGGTGGAAGATAATTTGACATACAGTGAAACATTGTATTGCATCATGTGGTGGTAGAGGGTTCTATATAGCAGAGAGTTCAAAGGCACAGAGTTTTTCATGGCGAATGTGCCGTGACAGATTTGCGGTCTGCAGAGTCCTGCAGAGAACTGAGGACATGCATTACAATGCATGGTCTCCTGCAGAAATGCGCAGCAGTTTTATGCCTTCTGCACTGTGCAGAAATATTCTGTTTTGAAAAGCAAGCTGTAGCAGAAGAGGGGTGAATTTTCAGGAGGGAAACATTGCTACAGTTGTGGGGAGCAATACAGTCTTTAGAGCGATAGCCTGGCTGAATTAGGTGGTGTTTTTTTTGATGCAGCAATCCAGCATAAAAAGAACGGATTTTCCCAAGGATGATGTTCTTATCCTATTTTTATTTGTTTTGTTTTGGGATACACACACACACACACACACACACACACAAGCAGGCCCAAGGTCCCTTTTAAAATGCTTCTCTGTTGATAAGAGAGAACTTTTAAAGACTGAAATGGAAGGCTCTCACTACAAACTTCTCAATGGTAAATTTGAAGATTCTCTAACCCTCAGCTGTGAAGAGCCACTGCCACCGGAGTCCTGTGAGCCCCGCAGTGAATGGGAATTATATGTGGCTATCTTCTTTTTAACAAGATCTAGTATATCTTCAGTGAGTAAATGAAACCAGCCATTTCAGAGATGAAGAAAATGATGAATTCACACAGCGAACTCTTTCCAGAAGAAAGCAAGGAGTGGACAGTTCCAAATATGAATTGAAATGATATGAGGGTATTGGAGGAAGAGCCAGAATACTTTTGCTCTGTGGTGATGGGTGCAATGGTGAAAAGAGTGAACCTGTATTACCGTACTTTTCCGTCTATAAGACGCCCCCATGTATAAGACACCCCCCCTATTTTGAGGGACTCGGTTTTAAGAAAATTAGGGGAGATGGCCCAAAGTTGTTGAGCTTCTCTCGAGGACAGAAAACACTCCCTTGATTGTTTTCTGCTCACTGCAGCATTGGGGGAAGTTGCGCTCCCGCCAACCGGCTGGCTGGCGGGTGCACCACTTCTCCCCCCCCCCATGCCACTACAGTGGTACCTCGGGTTACAGGCGCTTCAGGTTACAAACACTTTGGGTTACAGACTCTGCTAACCCGGAAGTAGTACCTCGGGTTAAGAACTTTACTTCAGGATGAGAACAGAAATCACACGGCGGTGGCACAGCGGCAGCGGGAGGCCCCATTAGCTTACGTGGTACCTCAGGTTAAGAACAGTTTCAGGTTATGAACGGATTTCCAGAACTAATTAAGTTCTTAACCCGAGGTACCACTGTATTGGACGACCCCAGCTTTTTAACACAATTTTTTAGGCAAAAAACCTCGTCTAATGCCCGGAAAAATATGGTCATTGTGCCAAATGAGTGGGGCTAAATGAAGCACATTGTCTTTTATCTGTATCGGCGTAGCTCCTTTGGCCATTACTCTGAGATGCTGCAAATTTTCTCTATCCCCCTGCCCAACATATATTTTAACCATTTCAAAAAAAAATGGAGACCCAATTATCACGTAACGCTTTTTCCTTCTTTTTCTGAGTAGTGAATACTTATTCTGGATACATTAGTGATGCATTAGGGATGCAGTTAAGCAATTTTGGGCTGTGGGTTTAACGGTCTAATGTAACTCATTATTTAGAGGAGAATGTGCATTATTTCACTTACTTCTAAATGTGGTAAGCAAGGTCTGCTGCATATGGGGGGGGGGGACTCCTCCTGTTATTTTTTTTGAGAGGAACCCCATGCCTCCAAGTCTTGCCCTGATTGCATCTCTGGAATGTGCCTCAGTGTCTGAGGCTGCTGAGGCACCAGCTGGGGAGTCAGAGAAAGGGCTCTGAGCTAGCTGCTGGAGACCAGGAGACCACTGCAGCTGAGACTTACAGACAGGAGCCCCCAGAAGATCTACCTGGACCACCATGTTCACCTTCTGCTTGTGCCCAAGGAACCCAATGCCTCTCACAGTCCCTCACCAGTCAAACAGCACACGGGACACACTAGCTAGGAGGCTATGGAATGGAGGAGAAGCGCTCACCATCTGGCCAGAGGGCTGGTCTTTTGAGACTGAAGTTCTCCAGAAGGGGGTGGAACAGAAGGCAGAGGCTTAAAAGGTCTCTGTCTGCTGTCAACCTCTGTCAGAGCAAGTTCCTTGCTTGGAGCTATCCGTGGTCCTGTAACTCCTGACCTGGCTCGCTGCCTTTTCAATGGAATCCAGCACCAGACCAGAACATGACAGCAATAACCATTCCAGAACAGTTCCTTGAATACATGCCAAATTCCCTAGTCATGGCATCTCAATGTTCCGCAGTACCAAAAACTACAACCCAGACAGGAGGGTGGCAGACGTCTAGAGAAGAGACCTGCCCCTTGTTTCTTTGCTTGCTTTATTAATAGGAGTTGACACTTTCTTTGTGTGGAATAAGTTCGAGTTGCATTGAGTTGCCTTGGATGAACAATTTTAATTTATAAAATAAAATACTTGCTTCTTGTTCTTTCTCAACAAGCTTCTGGGGTTGTATGCATGGACCTCTAATTAATGAAGTAGTGACAGGAGGCTGGATAGAAAAAATCTGGACAGGAAAATCATTTAGGCTCCAGATGAATAAAGTTGTTCAGCACATGAGGAAATCTAAGTTATAAAGTATGGTTGTGACTTTTTCGATTTTATTGTTTAATATTTTTGTAAAGTGCTTTGAGGTGTTTTTTCAAAACAATCAAGCAGTATATAAATTTCATTAAATGAATAAATAAATAAATGTGAAAATGAAAGGAGGTCCATCCTGGTTACCTCACCATGTCAGAAATGAATGAAGTAATCTGAACTGCACGTCTTTTCCATTTTTAATATTATCATGCCTCAGTAACCAACAGAAGATACCCAAAGTGCTCAGAATAAGCTAAGTTACATTAGAAATGTAAACAAAGGGATACATATTGGCAATAATATTCATTTACCAAGCCTGCCCAAGTGAGAATGACAGCCCCTTGGAAGTTTACTCAAAGGTAAGTTTCACTCCTGCCAACCTAGCAGTTCGAAAGCATGTCAAGTGCAAGTAGATAAATAGGTACCACTCCAGCGGGAAGGTAAATGGCATTTCCGTGTGCTGCTCTGGTTCGCCAGAAGTGGCTTAGTCATGCCACATGACCCGGAAGCTGTATCCGGAAGCTCCCTCGGCCAATAAAGCGAGATGACCACCGCACCCCAGAGTTGGTCACGATTGGACCTAATGGTCAGGGGTCCCTTTGTTTAGTCGTTTAGTCGTGTCCGACTCTTCATGACCCCATGGACCAGAGCACGCCAGGCACTCCCGTCTTCTACTGCCTCCTGCAGTTTGGTCAAACACATGCTGGTAGCTTCGAGAACACTGTCCAACCATCTCATCCTCTGTCGTCCCCTTCTCCTTGTGCCCTCCATCTTTTCCTACATCATGGTCTTTTCCAGGGAGTCTTCTCTTCTCATGAGATGGCCAAAGTATTGGAGCCGCAGCTTCAGGATCTGTCCTTCCAGTGAGCACTCTGGGCTGATTTCCTTCAGAATGGAGAGGTTTGATCTTCTTGCAGTCCATGGGACTCTCAAGAGTCTCCTCCAGCACCATCATTCAAACGCATCAATTCTTTGGCGATCAGCCTTCTTTATGGTCCAGCTCTCACTTCCATACATCACTCCTGGGGAAACCATAGCTTTAACTATATGGACCTTTGTTGGCAAGGTGATGTCTCTGCTTTTTAAGATGCTGTCTAGGTTTGTCATTGCTAGACAGGGGTCCCTTTACCTTTACCTTTTTAAGTTTCACTGAGTTCCCAAGAAGGTTTACTAACTAGTTGGTGCATTTAGGTTTTTTCAAAATGCCATCTTTACCCTACCAGCAGCCAAACAAAAGGAGATGTGTGAGAGCAGATAACCCCTTCAATTTCTATAGAAATCAACAGGTCTGCCATGGTGCACTTCGATGGTTCTGTTCCTATGGGTGAAAGTGAATAAAAGTTGGCCTGTTTTTACAAGCAGCAGGTCAGAGAGAGGATGAGGAGAAGCCATTGAGTTAAAGGTGTAACTGCAAGGTAGAGTGACCTTCACATTCCGAGTAAGTTCAAAGATGGGTGCAAAAGATCTGTGAGTACTGGTTACAACTGTGGAATAGCCAAGAACATTACTTTAATCTCAAAGTTTATAACTTTTCCAATAATGGATTGTCACACTGAATGTTGAAAACAATGAACAACCCTTTCCTCACTTCCTCTTGAATACCAAGTCGCCTCATCCTTCATTGCAGAAGGCAAATAATTGCCTCAATGTATGGTAGATTCTTTTGTTTAAAGGGTTACTCTAAAATTGATTTATGAAACAATTTCCCCTGTTTATTTCAGAGCAAGCCCTTCTCCAGTAATTAATTAGATATGCCTCTCCACTCTGTAGTGGCAAATAAATCTGTACCTATCAGATGCCGGGTTCTACTTTTCTAGAGAAACAATCAATGTTCTGTGTGAAGATGTCCAGCTTGAACCATTATTTAATAAGTAGGTTGGAGGAGAGACTTCCCAAACATTCTTTTGAATTGCTGTATTAACAATCTGATGATGAAGTGGAACCCCAATGACACAGCAAGAATGAAACAACCGATAATATGATAATGACATATGATTCTTTATCTTTTGGTGTTAAACACAGGGCCAATTCTTGTGGAAGAACCACATAATGCTTGTTCAAGATTTCTTGCTATTTTGAGACCTGACTTTGCCTACAAATACTCAAAAGATTTTGGGTGAGATCGGTGCACAGTGCTTTTCCTGAACAAAGAGGCTCGTGTTTCTGTGCCCAAGGAATTCCTGTGTGTTTCACTATAGCTTTATTTTTATTTGCTGTCTATAATGACTCTGTGCCATTATAGGAATGGCCACCCATCTACATATACCTGCAAAACTGCTTTTACATTCTTGATCTGAACTGGTTGAGTCCAAATGTTATGTTCACCAGCAACACTGGTATCCATCCAATGGGTTTCCCATTCTTTGAGTTTCATTTCCATTCCCCTTCCAGCACATACTATTAATATGGATTGTGGGAATAATAATAATAATAATAATAATAATAATAATAATAATAATAATTCAAACCCTGCCCATCTGACTGAGTTTCCCCAGCCACTCTGGGTGGCTCCCAATCGAGTGTTAAAAACAATACAGCATTAAATATTAAAAACTTCCCTAAACAGGCCTCCCTTCAGATGTTTTTTAAAAATAGGATAGCTACTTATTTCCTTCATATCTGATGGGAGGGCGTTCTACACGGCAGGTGCCACTACCGAGAAGGCCCACTGCCTGGTTCCCTGTAACCTCACTTCTTACAATGAGGGAACCGCCAGAAGGCCCTCGGCGCTGGATCTCAGTGTCCGGGCTGAACGATGGGGGTGGAGACGCTCCTTCAGGTATACAGGACCGAGGCTGTTTAGGGCAATAAAGGTCAGCACCAACACTTTGAATTGTGCTCGGAAACGTACTGGGAGGCAATGCAAATCTCTCAGGACTGGTGTGATGTGGTCCCGGCAGCCACTCCCAGTCTCCAGTCTAGCTGCCGCAGGAAGAAACTCATATCATCATCCCCAGTGGTGTCGCAAGGGGGGTGGGGGATCACCCTGGGTGCCATGTCTGGGGGGGTGACAAGAAGGCACCCCATGGGGTGCTCTCCCTCCCCCCCGGGCGGTACAGTGCGAGCAGCCACCGCGCCACCGCCGCAGCAGCAGAGAGTTCCTCCGCTTGCGGCTGTAGCGGCTACGGAGGGATCCCATTGCCGTCCATACAGCGTTCAAGTGCCGCTGGTGGCAAACCGCTATGTACAAAGCATGCACAGTTTCGCATGCATGCACTGTACGTAGTGGTGCCGCACATGTGCTGTACATAGCGGTTTGCTGCCGGAGCTACTTGAGTGCCGTACGGACGGCAATGTGATCTCTCTCTCGCCGCTACAGCCGCAAGTGGAGGAACCCTCTGCCTCCGCTGCAGCTGCGAGCAGAGGATCCTGCCACCGTTCGTATGGCGCTCGGGTGCCGCCGGTGGCAAACCACTATGTACAACACATGCGCAGTGTTGCACGCATGCGCTGTACGTGGCGACGCTACACATGCGCCCTACGTAGCAACACCACGCATGAGTCGTAAGTAGAGGCACAACGCATGTGCAGCCAGCGGCTTGCCCTGCCCCAGGGGTCAGTTAGCCTTCGTTCGCCCCTGATCATCCCAGACCTTTGGCCATGCTGCCTAGAACTGATGTGAGTTGGAAGTCCCACAACATCAGGTGGGAACCATGTATGCCGAACTAAAATATGTTAGAGTGTGAGAGTGAGAAACTCACTGCAAAGATCCTAAGAGATGAGCAAGTGTGATGATCAGTTTGAGAACCCAGGCCAGGAAGCACACATACACCGGCCTGAGAGGACTCTGTTACTCTGCATCTTACTGCATCTTACAGTATATAATTTGTTTCAGCGTTTTAAAATGGTAAACTGCCCTAGGTGCCTTGGCAGAAAGACAGTTATATAAATCATATCACCGCACTTAATTAATTAATTGGATCTAATTTAGGCTCAATACGAATTGAACTCAAGAGCTTCGTAATGATGCTATCTCTTTCCATACGCTTCATCCTCTGACTAGTGTCTTGAAGAAGCAAAATCTCAATTGCTTTAAGTATTGTAGGACTGATTCATTCACATAGGTTCCTCCCTCAGTCACAAATTTATTGCTTGGTGACTTGCAGTTCATTGGGGGAGTGGCTTCCACTGAAAAGCTTTGCATTGTTTTGCAGACCTCTGGCAGCTGTTTTATGCTGTTGCTTGGTGTTGTGGCCATCCAGTGATGTTGTTCTCACCCCATACATGTGGCTCAGCCCTTTAATACGAATAAAAGTAGGCATAAGCAGTTGCCTGTAAAACTCATTTGACTCCCCGTGTTTATTTTAATGATAATAATTAGTAATACCTATTGAAGGTCCTTCTAGAAATCCATCAAATTAAATACGTACTTACATAGCATCAGATGATTCCAAACTTTGGATAAGATGGATTGTTTCAAGAAGTGGCAGAAAGATATCTCCAGGTTTGTTTGGCAGGGCAAGAAGCCTCGAATAAAACTTAAGATATTAACTGATGCGAAAGAGGTGGATTTGCCCTGCCAGACCTTAAACTTTATTATGAATCAGCTGCTTTTTGCTGGCTGAGAGAATGGCTGCTTCTTGAAAACACTGAAGTGTTGGATCTAGAAGGTTTTAACAATGTAATTCCAAACTGAATGTAGCAGGGAGGGCCTTTGTTCTCTTAAGTTATTTAAGTCTCTCTGCAACAAATCAAAATATGACATAAAAGGAGCTGCGTCTTTAATTTATAGTATTACTTTAGAACAATATGCAGGTGATACAGGAGGCCTCCGGACAGTATGGGGAAAAGACTTGGGGGTCATAACTGCAGATCATAGATGGTAATCAGTTTGGCGCAACCCATCTCTACGAACAACTTTTGCTCGTCTGCAGGAGGCTTCTCTTAAAATTATATTTCGCTGGCACTCGACTCCATCATGTCTAGCTAAAATAAACACTAGCATCTCTCCCCAATGCTGGAAAGGCTCATATTTTCATGCATGGTGGAGAAAAGGCGTTTCACATTATTTCCAAAATTACGTAGCAATCCCTTCCACCCAATTTGGTTCTTGCCTTGTTATCATTGGACTCAAATCTAAACAATAATCTTAAATGCAGAGATTTGGTTGTTGTTTTTTCTGTTATCAGCAGCCCAGTTAACAATAGCTTGATACTATAAAGCCTTACTTGCCACAGAAGGATAATTAAAGGCACTTCAAGGATAGACACTTTTGGTGAGATTTAGCTTCCTTTCTTTTCCTTTATAATCGAGACAGAAGATACTTTTATTCCACCCACAACACAAGCATCTCTGCGGAGAGGATACTAGAATTGATAATGCGCAAATAAATGTATTGCTTGTGTACAGCATTTGAAACTTAATCAGAATGTACCACTGGACAAGTTACTGTAGTTGTATGTTGTTCTTGTATTTTCAAGAAAACCAATAAAAATTAGTGGGGATAAATTGATAATTCCAAACTGCTTCACATATATTGTCTTGGTATATTCCTTACCTGCAAAATAGATTGCAGTATTCTTATCCTTGTAGTGGAGATGGGAAGGGAAGGTGTCTGAGAGAGAGTAGCTTGCCTAAGGCAAGCTGGGGAGTTTATGGCAGAGATGAGCAACTCTGGCCTAAGACATTTTGCTGCCTGAGGCAAAGGACGAGACAGCACCCCCTGCCATTCCATGTAGAAAAGCCAACTGGACTAGCAGTTGAAACTTATTTCAGTAACAGCAAAGGGATAGCATCCTCCACCACGTTATGGTGGTACAGGATGGGTCATGTGGCACACAGCTCTGTCTTTCAAGAGAGGGATACAGTCAGGTGGCTGTCACCATTGCTCCCCAGCACCTGCTGCCTGAGGCTCACTGCGCCTAATGATAGGGCCGGCTCTGGAGATGAGTTTCAAATTGGGGGCCCTCTCATTCCCCTAGCCCCTATGCTACATCAACTTTCATTTTGAAGGAGTGTGCTTCTATATTGTATTAGAGAAGAAAAGAAATGCAGCAATACAAATTATAATATTGCCCAAGATCGTAGGCTCTTAGGAGAGTTTTCTAAAATCGGGTAGCAGAAGATTGAGACAAATTAAAGCTTCCCTTATAGATAACATAAAACATGCTTTATTGGTGAAGCTGAACTTAAACTGGCATGGCCTTTTCTGAAATTCTTCCTAACAAAGGAAGATTAGAAATAATGCTAAATAAGGATATTTTAAAAATCATCTCCCTGAAAATAAGAGTTATAACCTTCTTGGGAAGATCAGTCTTTAAGATTAATAGAGCATTTACTACCAATGCATAAAAGGTGATTTTAAACTTGGGAGAGAAGAATTTATAAAGCAGGTGAGATTGGAGCGGTGCAGAGAATGGATAGAAAGGCTACCTCTATAATCTCAGAGGAGGTAATTATAATACATTGGGGAGAAGGGAAGAGAATCACCCCCTTGACATGACTATTGCTAAGAGACCAGCAGGTTCCCACAGGCTCAGGGAAGTGGAGGCTAGACAGAAATAGAACTCTGATATTATTGATCTTCGTAATAAAAAATTTAAGGAGTGTGAGAGAGGCCTTTTTTGCAGAAGCAAAAAGGAGACAGAACACTGATTGTAGCACAGTATGGTAGCGTATTGATCACTTGCAGATCAGCTGGAAAGAAATCCTAAAGATAGGAGAGGAAGACTAATGACCTCCAGAAAAAAATACACCAGGGCTTGAACTTTACAGACAAATTCAAGGAACAAAGTTAGCTTGATGCTAGGATTCAAGAGCTCTCAAAAATGATGTCGAGTAATTTGCATTATTATTTTGCAAACGCCAAAATTACATCTACGTATATTTCCATGATTTGTTTTTTATGCCGTTGCAATGATCATTAAGTGAGCCATTAGGCAACAGCTCATACAACTACAATTCCCAGAAGCCTTAGCAAACTACAGTTTCAGGATTCTTTGGGAGGGAAGCCATGATTGTTGAAGTGGTCTAAGAGTACTTTAAACGTATGGTGTGGATGTGACTTTACTGCCTTTGCTATAACTCGGTTTCTTTTACAATTGGACCAGGGTCATAGAAGAGAGATGAGCTACGGGGGGAGCTGCTTTGAAAAGGAATGAAAGAAACAGCAGCACATGATATTAACTTGGAAAAGTTTACTCTCTTAAGCCAGAACGTCTGTGAAATTTCACCTCTTGTGAGAAGAACATCATCATTATGGTGATATGGGTGGTCAAGAACCCCCTGTCATATTTACAAAGAAGAAGGGAAAAAAGAAACCGCCATCATGATATTCTTGCTATGTCCTTGCATTTCACCTGTTCTAAAATTGCAGAGGGAAAGTGGTCTTTCTGTGGGAGCCACTGAAATTTCCTGTGGTATAGCAGGAGTAGTCAGGGTAAAGGTAAAGGTAAAGGGAACCCTGACCATTAGGTCCAGTCGTGGCCGACTCTGGGGTTGCGGCGCTCATCTCGCTTTATTGGCTGAGGGAACCAGCGTACAGCTTCTGGGTCATGTGGCCAGCATGACTAAGCTGCTACTGGTGAACCAGAGCAGCGCACGGAAATACCGTTTACCTTCCCACCAGAGCGGTACCTATTGCACTTTGTGCTTTTGAACTGCTAGGTTGGCAGGAGCAGGGACCGAGGAATGGGAGCTCACCCCGTCGCGGGATTCGAACCGTTTAACCCACAGCGCCACCTGTATCCCAGTAGTCAGGGTAGTGCCATCCAAATATTTTAGACTACAACTCCCATCATTCTCATGCTGGCTCCTGGGCCAAAGGGCACCATATTGTGTGCCACAAGGGGGGGGAATCCATTTCAGAGTCTAATTTGATTCTGCCATTTTGGGGAGGATTCAGTCCAAGCTACTGTTCTGGGCAGCCTGCTACAAATAAACTGAGAAAATGTTATTTTGGTTGCTGATTTCTGGCTGCAACCCTCTGCCCACTTACCTGAGAGCAAGTCCTATTGAACTCCATGGGACTTACTTCTGTGAAGACAAGATTGCGCCATTAGCGATTAGATGTGGATGAAGGCATTTCATTAGATGGCCACTGATGGTCTCATTGGGTATGACAAATTACATGTTCTTTTTACAAATATTCTCTTGACAGTGAAAAATCAATTATTCCTTCACCATATAAAAGCTGTGATCAGCCATAAATTCAGATACCTGATGCCTGCTCCATTATAGCGCCATAATCTAATTTATATTAGTATCACTGCCCTGATATAATTGATGGCTAATCCTTTCCACTTGTTCCATTTTCTCCTATGTAATTCATATTATAGTGAAGTAACTGGCATATGAAAAGGAAAATGTTCTAAAAACCATGTGATTATTTTGCCCCGCTCTCAACTAATAGCCTTTTTTTCCGTTATGCTTTTCTGTATATTTTATATATAAAGTATGTTGAATGTAGGTTATTATGACATGTGTGGACTCTTAAAATTGTTTCTATCATCATCAGGGCTTTTTCCCCCAGTTGGAACTCACCAGAACTCAGTTCCGGCACCTCTCTGGTGGGCGCCATTGCCAGTGTAAGAGAACAAGGGAGGCATTCATGGTGAGTTCTGGCACCTCTTTTTCTAGGAAAAAAAGGATCATCATCCAGTTATTTTGTGCTAGCTCTTGGGTGAGTTCACACGTGCCCATTCAAGACTGGTGCAGCATCAAGTGATGACTTCCATGTTTGATGCAACTGCCATCAATTATACACCCCAGATGTAGCTTTTATCACCTTAAATATACTTCTTAGCACCTGTCAACATTCTGATTGATCTCCAAAGTCAGTTATACTCAAAATACATTAATGAACTTAAGAACATTGATTTTAATGGGCCTACTCTGAGGATGTCATAGTTGGATATCACTCTTTACAGTTACTACAGGGAGCATATACACACAACAAACATACTGTGGTAAAATCTCAAGATGAGCAGGGGTGGAGGAAGGTGGTGCGGTGGGGGCGGGTCACCCAGGTGTCACCCCTGAGGGGGGTGACAAAATGCCGGGCAGCACTCACCGCAGGGCCTGCAGTGTGCCAGAGCCACGTGTCTCTCCTGGGAGTGACGCAGTGGCTTGGGCGCCCACAGGCCCCACATTGCCCCCAAATGGTCTGCCCGCCGCCTCCGCCTCAGCTGTAGGGTGGATGAGTGGGAGGAGGCAGGCAGACACTTCGGAGGCCCTGTGGAGAGACCTGCTCCGGCTGGCCCCGCCCCACAGGCAGCTGGCCCCGCCCCAGGCACAGGGCACACGCGCCGCCCCAGGCACCCGATCGGCTTGCTCCACCTCTAGTGCAGAGGTTCCTATACAGGCTAAGAGCAAGGAGAGCAGCTAGAGGATGAAGTAAGGAGGACTCTTAAGGAAGAGGGAGATAAATATTTCACTTCACACCCTTAATCTCATGCAGAAAACTTGTGTATATACAGACCTATTAAGGAAATACAACATCGTCCACAAAATTAACCCTGGTAGCCAAACAGGAATGTTGATGATGCAAGACGGATTTAGAACATCTTGTTTATATTTTACGGTAGTTATTAAATTGAATCAGTTCCTGAACTAACCCATGATCACTTTAAAGCCCCCTATAGCTTGAGACCATGATATCTGAAGGAATCCTGCTCCTGTACAAACCTGCCCACATACTAAGATCATGAAGGGAAGCCTGTGCCTCTTGCATATCCAAGAGACTCCTGATATAACCTGGTTGGGATCACAGAGAAGACCACATACCTCTCAACTGTCCTGGAGAAACTGGACATCCCTTTTATTCTAGCGAGAGAATGGTGGCCATTTTTGGCGCCTTTCTTTCTTGCAATTTGGGGCCATGATGTAACCCCCTCCAAAAAGCATTTTTCCCTGGGTCCGTGATCTTACGTGGTGCCCCCAAACCTGCATTTTTAGGCACCGTGCTCCCCCAAAGAGACCTTTTCCGGATCTGTGATCTCATGCGAGTCAAGTGACTCGTGTGGGATTTCGGACCCGGAAGATAACGGGCCGTGTCATGTTGGAGGGTATGAGACCCATCTCATTTGTTGTGCTGAGCTCTGGAACACTGTCCTGAGGAAAGTTGCTTTTTGTACTCATTAATGGTTTTGTGTGTCTGTTTGCTGCATTCCAAAATCTTTCTTCTTTAGGATTTACTGCTTTAACTCCACTGGACCTCGTTTTCACTGGGCACCCTTGGACTGTTATTTTTACTCTACTTTTAATGTTGGTTGGTTGATTGCTGCTTTAGCTTATCCTTCATTGCTGTTAGTCACATTTGAGGAAAGGTGAGGTCAGTGTTTTCTTCTTCTTCAGGGAGTACTCAAAGGTACGCAGTACCGGCATATCTTTGGCGTTGTTAAAACATGTGACACTTACTGTAACAGTTTCATGGTGAGTACCGGAAACTATTTTTCTAGGGGGGAAAGCACTGGGTGAGGTTGGTTTTTAAAAAGGCAAATAACTTTTGTGTTTTAGGGAATGCTGAGAATATGCCTTTTCCTACCAGACTTGGATAAGCAGTGTGTACTAACGAAATAGTTATAACTGATGATTCAAGGTGTGTGTGTGTGTGTGTGGAGCCCATTATTAGAAGAGAACAAAAACACTGATATATTTTGAAGAGCAATTTTGCTTAAATACTCCCCCCCCCCACTTAAAAGCCTATGATGCTGCCAGGTAGACTGAGCTGCTGTTCTGACAACTACACAGAGTTGTTCCTGGGAGTGAAATGCCCTTTGGGCAAAGTAAATTTTTACAAACAAGGTATTTCAGTGACCTTGTATGTATGAGCCAGACAGGCGTCATTAGCAAGTGATTTGGCTGGAGAGACTCCTGTCGAGGCAGGGATATTGTCTGCTGTTCCTATTACTACATCCCAGTTGACATTTGTAAAAGATGAAGGTTGGAGCAAATGGCACAAATATTCCCCACAGCTTAAAGGCTCACATTTCACTTAAATATAGAAGGAGGCAGAGGCTTCTATGGCTTAGCTGATAGAATGGAGGGAGACTGGCAAAGCAAGGCACTTGAGTGTCCTTAACACTCAGAATGCTAATAGTACTGCTAAATTGGATGGGTCTTCCTTACATAGCTAAGGGGTACATTGGTTGTTGTTGTTTAATCGTTTAGTCGTGTCCGACTCTTCATGACCCCATGGACCAGAGCACGCCAAGCACTCCTATCTTCCACTACCTCCCACAGTTTGGTCAGACTCATGTTTGTAGCTTCGAGAACACTGTCCAACCATCTCGTCCTCTGTCCTCCCGTTGCTCTGTCCCAGCTTCTGCCAACCTAGCAGTTCGAAAGCACACCGGTGTAAGTAGATAAATAGGTACCACTGCGGTGGGAAGGTAAACTGTGTTTCCATGTCCCGCTTTTCCTCAGAATGTCCCGCTTTTCACTGGAGAAATGTTGGAGGGTATGGAGTTATTTGACTTCTGAGCCGTCTGAAGACAATCCTGTATGGGGAACTTTTAAAAAATGTTTAATGTTTTCTTATGTTTTTATATATGTTGGAAGCTGCCCAGAGTGCTGGGGGGCAACCCAATAAGATGTGTGGGGTATAAACAGTACAATTATCATTATGGAATGGGACGTCCCTGTTTTCAGTGGAGAAATGTTGGAGGGTATTCTACCTCAGAAAGCACCTGTAATTTTTAAAGACAGCTCATATTTTTTAGTTTGTTTTTTTAAATCACTGTATTTGGAGAGCCAGAATCCATTTTTGGTAATTTTATCTTTGTTTCACTTGAGTTTATATGTTTGCACTTCCTGCACACATAATTGGTGGCTGATGCAAATAAATTATTTGTCAGTCTAACTACCTTTGTCTAGATGTGCCAACTGTCTGTGTAGAGGCATATTAATCCCCTGTTGATTGGAGGATTAAATGCACCATGTCAGAAGACAGAAAAATAATAATAAAACCTTTGGGTTAGTCCTTCACAGTTCCATGTTCCAGGCGGTCCTTAACCATGTCGTGGTGTCTATTGCAATGTAGTGTTTCAGCCTGTGTTTTTAATTTAGTGGTTAATTCATGTTGTTGCACTTAGGGAGTCAATTCTACTCCTGTTGGAATGGCTGAGAAAAACAAAAAAATCATGCACATAAGGTACTTGGGGTCAAAGTGACCTCACATAATGCTGTTTATAGCTATTAGTTACTTGCCATGTCTAGCCCACAACCCATTTTGTCCATTTCATGAGAGAAAGGAGAGGGTGCAAAAGCAATATAGTGCCTATTTTGATACTAGACAAAACACTCACTTCCTGTAACATCACCACAAATGGTATCAGGGGTCGATAGTTCCCCAGAAAACCTTGGCAAACCTGAGCTGCCTGAACATTTTTACCCATTTAGACTCTCCTCTGTGACCCAGCAAAACTGCTTTGTTTTTTTCACCCATGGATATAAATTTGCACAACATTTATGAATACAGCTTTTGGGGTCACAGAGACCCCCAACTGCATCTCCAAATGCTTGTAAACAACCCTCACTCTCCATTCATCAGGTGAACAGTCTAAATGGCAACTCTAAGTTGAGATTTTTTCGATAACCACTTTCTTCTGCTCACAGAAAGATCTTTGCAAAATAAGTTATTGAAGGTTGCCTTCAGCATTTTCAGGGCATGGTGCCACAGGCCTTCCTCAAAAGAAGTCAATACAGTCCTCAGATTTGACAGCTGACTTCAATGCTGAGCTACCAGTGGGAGAGACAAGGTTTCCTCATGTTTACCAACACATTCCCACAATCCTTTGTGCCGTATAAGAATGTGAAAACCAAGTAAGTGGTGTCATTGAAGGGAAGCTGTCCAATGAAACAGTATAAGCCACTCAAACCCACAAAGCATGGCATAAAAGTTTGATTGCATTGCAGCTTCAGAAGTTCATGCTTGTGATGCGGAAGGTGGGAAGGTGGCGCAGCAGTTCAAAATCTTTGCCAGGACAGTGGCTGAGAAATTAACAACATATTTACAGGATTCTGAATAGAATCAGCTTTTAACTTCTTCCCTGGTGTGTCACTGGCCAGGGGTTCAGCTAAGAAAAACCTGACTCTGTGTGGCACATTGAAAAACAAACAAACTAGAAATTCCCCCAGAGCAACTTGTCCTAAAGTGTTAGCGGCAATATTGTTGGTTTCCAAGATTTGACACTTGTAAATTATGAACCAAAAGAAGGAAGGACAGTGATTCTCTTTTCTTCAATGCATAGCAATGAAGCAATCTCAGACCAGAATTCTGGGCCTCAGACTATTCTTTGTTGTATATAAAAAAGGTGTTATATGCACCAGTGACTGAGTGGTCTCTGTACATACTACCAAACACATAATTAAACAGTGGCCAATGGTGGGGTTTTTTCCTATTATGGTTATCTAAATTTGTATACCGTCCTCTACTCACAGGTCTCAGGGCAGTTCACAAGATAAATCACAATATAAAAACACAAAATACATAATCAAAATAAAAACAGAAGCAACCCCATGACCTCCTGCTCCACATGTATGGTGGATATCCCTGCTTAACAAGATAAGATGGGGACAAGATTTAAGCTTTTAGGTAAAGAATTCCGTGCACTTCACTACTTTGGGATTTGATTTTCAGAATGGGCTTGATTCCTCTTCGTCAGCTTTCAGAGATAGCATAAAGAAGCTTTTTACAAGTGAAAAATAGGGGTACTTTGCCGTAAGAATATAATGAATAGTTTGTTTGCTCCTTGGATTTGCGTCTTTTTTCTTTCATTACCTCTCAGTGCCATTTGGGGTTGTGTAATTTTTTAAAATTAACTTTCTACATGTGGAAGAAAACTTCGACACAGAATGATTTGTTTGCAATCATTATAAGCCTTAATTGCAGTATATGTGCTTATTATGGAATTGGATTGAATACCTGCAATTATATAATTAAAGCATGTAGTTGCATAATTTAATAAATGTGTATTTAACTAAAAGAGCTTTGCTGTATTGTGACATAAACAGATGCATTAACATTGCAATTCTCTACATGTCTATTCAGAAGTAAGTCCCTTTGAAGACAGTGTAGGGTTTACTCTAAGGTAAGTGGATCTAGGTTTACACCCTAAAGCTGCATGGATCTCTGCCACTCAAATTTGCTTTTTTTTTAATGTTTCAAATGTTTGTGCTGTTTCAGAGTGTAATTTTTACTCCTGACAAGTTTTCAGAAACAGATTAAGCAATCACGTGAATTCAGTTCTTTCATCTTTGGTGTACAGAGTGCTTCTGCATTCCTTTAACATTTCTGTGCTTTTTTTTTTGAATTGGTGGCAATTTATTAAAACCTTTCCATATTTTTGTCACCATAAATTTGAGGGGATTTGTTTACTTCAAATCTGATAGCCTCCGAGGTGTTACATATTTTTAACTGCCACTGCTTTTAGTAGGAGAATTATACATATTATTAGCTGCCACTTGGTCCTCAAGGGGCAAAGGAGTAATGCAAGCTCACCCAGCCACCTCCAGATAGCATCATATACAGGGTGAGTCCTTTAAAAGAGGCCCCATGGATACAGAATACACATGTTTCCATGGGGCCCCTTTTAAAAGACTCGCCCTGTATGATGCAAACATTTCACCTGGATGCTCGTTTGCACAGATACCAGAGACAGGAGGCAAAAACTGAATGATGAAATAGGAGAGGGGAGGTACAACTGAATCCATGTGGTCGAACACCTGAGCATAGTTAGATTGGGCTACTAGCCCCTTTGAAGGTTGGGCCTGATTAGAAACGGACCAATTCTGTGCAGAGTAGGCAAAAAAGAAAAAGAAAAAGGAGAGCTTGAAAGACCAAACAAAGACGCACGAAAACATTCCTGCTCGATCCCCGGAAAAGTAACTAGTACTGTATATGTTATGTACTGAAGTTCTCACCCTGGGCCAGCAGGGGGATACTGTAGATAGTTTTCATTCAGGTCCATATATGCAAATAAGGGATTGAAAGTTGAATTCAGTGATTGGATAGTTACAGAGTGTGTTATAGTTGCGTTGTACTGGAGCTCTATATAAGCAGGCTGGCTGAACCCTTCAGTTCAGTTCTGTTCTGTTCTGTGAATAAACAAGTGCTGTTTGAAGAATCGCTGTGTCGTCTGATATGTTCACCCACAACTTAACAGTATATTCTCCAACATGTCCCAGAGGATCACCAGGATGTGAATCATAGAATTCCTGCAATGCAGGATTCTCAACTACTTCATCCATCACAGATGGCCATCCAACGCCTGCTTAAAATCTTCCAAGGAAGGAGAGTCCACAACTTCCTGAGGGAGACGGTCCCACTGTTGAACAGCTCTTACTGTTGTTGTTGTTCCTACTTTTTAGTCAGAATCTACTTTCTTGTAACTTGAAGCCATTAGTTTGAGTCCCACCTCAGCAGCTGTCCGGAGATGTAGACCTCAGAAAAATGGGATGGATGTGTTTTGGATAGAAATGTGTGCACAAAAGCCACTGTGAAGAACTTTATGTTTTCCTCCAGAAACCAATTGTCTTTCTTTTTGGCATGTAAGGATATCTTCCTAGCCATCTAGAACCCTACTTGTTTTGCTTTGACTTTGGCACCCAAAGACTTCGTGATGGGGCAGTATGTTCAAAAGAAACCTTTGGAATAGTGAATTATTTTGTGGCTGAAAATCACACCCAGTTTTAAACCAGGCCAGTTTTCTGCAGAGGAAAATGTGTGCATTGTTCTGAACCAAGCACTTTACCTCAGGCATCTGAGATGAGTTGCATTTGTGATACGAAAAATTCCATTTCTTTAAGCAGGCTGTTCTCTTCTGAAACTTTATGCTTTTTTAAGGGAATACCTGTTTCAAAACACTTGAGCAATAATAGTGAAACAATGCACAATAATCAGTGGTGACCAATTTAAATGGCGCTTAATTGCTAACATTACTGGCACCTACTTGTCTAACAAAGCTAAAGGAAAGCAATTGAAAAGGGGTGAAAATCCCTTATTTAATGTTTTACACCTTGTTGGTTATTCAACTATAATTGGTTGTTTTAGATTCTTGATAGCTAGTCCCGTGTTTCTTGTATTTTATTGGCTTCTGGTGTTCAAAGGAAAAAATAATGAGAACGTACTTCTGGACTGGTGGCGATATCCACAAGTTTCCTTTTAAATATGCACAACAAAATGGATTGTTAAAAAAATAATCCTCCAAGTCTAGGTCAGCCTTTGTCAGTTTTCTACCAGAGTGCACTCTGTACTGTGACAGAAAATTGCTCATTAATCTCTGAGGAATGACCAATTTCCCAATAGTCACTCAACTGTGCTGCTGCTGTTAATTTTTTTTTTAAGGTGCTGTGGGTGCCATTAATTGCTTGCTGTGAGTTGTAACAGCAGCAATCTCCTTTGGATGGGACATTAACTCCCAAACTAGGTACGTGTCAGTGATACAGGGTAAACAAGAGATGGAAAAACCAGAATGTAAAAGAACAAAGAGCTTTAAGTTGAAAATGAAAATGGCAGTTGTCTCAAGAGTCTGATATTATATTTGCACCCTTGAAGATTATGAATTGTTCAGGATTTCCCTCTGGCCTAAAATTACAGTTGTCGTTATTTCAGTAATTACTTTTTTTGCATTTTGTTAGATACCTTTAAAAACAACAACACCTGATTCCCCTCTACTGTAGTGCTGTGGTCTAAACAACTGAGCCTCTTGGGCTTGCCGATCAGAAGGTCGGCAGTTCGAATCCCCACAACGGAGTGAGCTCCCGTTGCTCTGTCCCAGCTTCTGCCAACCTAGCAGTTCGAAAGCACACCAGTGTAAGTAGATAAATAGGTACCGCTGCGGCGGGAAGGTAAACAGTGTTTCCATGCGCTCTGGCTTCCATCACGGTGTTCCATTGCTCCAGAAGTGGTTTAGTCATGCTGGCCACATGCCCAGAATGCTGTCTGTGGACAAACACCAGCTCCCTCGGCCTGAAAGCAAGATGAGCGCCACAACCCCATAGTCGCCTTTGACTGGACTTAACCATCTAGGGGTACTTTACCATTTTATTTTTTTACTAAAATATAATAGAGACTGAATAGCTACAGCTGAGGGGAAAACCTTCCATCATTCCAATAAAGACTGTTTACATATGTAGCCAGAGATGCTGTTATGAACTTTACATTCTAGTTCCAGTGTGACTATAAATAATTGTCTGGTTTTGTTCAAGGCAGGAGTAACTAACCTGTGGTTCCCCAACTACCATCAGTCCCAGCCAGCATATTTAAGGGTCAGAGACGATGGGACTCAGAGTCCATCAATGTCAGGTAGAGCACAGGTTAGCCACACCTAGTTTAAACTCAGCATGGTGACTCAATAGTTCTGCACATGACATGCTTTGACTTCCAAAAGAAGAACAGCTAAGGAAGGGCTTGATATAACAACAGATACTTCTTCAACCTTATCAACAGCAAAATTGACTGTACCAATGTGATACTGGAGTCAAATCTGCTCCGTATGATGTGTGTGTTGTTAAGCATCTGCAAGGAAACATAAAAGTATTTGCTGAAGTCTTCCCTTTTCCAGTAAGACAATTTACTTGCACACAATTCATTGGGGTCACCAATAACCCACAGTGCAAAGTACAAAACCCTGCACAAGTGATAAATGGAACCCTCACCCCCTTTTTAAGAATGTAAGTGGCAATGAACATACATACAACATAAGGTTTTAGGATGTTATTTTTTTATATTATATTTGCTATCTTGTATTTTAATGAAATCTTCTCTTGCGCTCTGAGAGCCTTTGGTTTGAAGGGCTACTGCTGCTATTATTTAAGATATTATTATAATTATACATTAAGGATATTATATTATTGTAAAAATATAAAACTACTACTACTACCAATATGATAATAATATGTTCATGATGTGCTGAAAAAAACACAAACACACCCATTCCTTTTGTTAGGCGTATTTATATACACCCCACATTGCAACAAAACAATCATATACTGTGAATATCTAAAAAATGTGTTCTACTGTCAGCAACGCTTTCTTGGGAGACCCAGATTATCCTTTCAATTTTGTCGAGAAGATCAAAATCACTATATAAGACTTACACACTTCATTTTAGTTTTGAAAAATGAAAAGCCATGTTGATTTAGGAGTTATTTCCAACAAGGAAGATTGTGTTTTCTCCAAACCTGGTAACCAGACAGGGTTGCAGTATATACCTCCCCCTCCCCCAATCCTTTACCTCAATTAAAATTGTACAAAAAATAGATTTGTGTATTTGGGAGGATGACTTTATTACTTCCAAGAGGGATTGCAGCTAAAATTTTGTCAATGCTGTAAGGGACAAGAAAAATAAGGCCTGTCACAGAAAACTGCATAGAGTTAAAAAATAATAATAATCCATTCAGTATTTTGTTAGTGTAATATTAAATGCATAATGGAGTGAGGTTTGTTATGTTTTGAAATGGTTACTCAAGTCTAGAGGCCTGGCTTCTCCACACATATTTCAGCTCCTAAATGTACTAATTGTTATTTACAATTGTAATTTATAATGAAATGTGGAACTAAGCAAATGGAGTAATGATGTTGGTACTTTCTTCTCCTGTTTCTGCACTTTGCCTTACTTATGAGGCTTTTTATTCCCAGAAGAAATAAACCTTTTACCTTCCGTCAATCATAACCACCATTATTTTTAAGATAATTTATCACATGCTTGACTGCAGTCTACACCTTTCACAGGTATTTTCTGTTTTGCAGAATTTACAGCTAACCTAATAAAGACTGCCTGGGGGAGAAATTATATCCTGAGGTAATGCTCGGGCCTTTATTTGGTGGGTGAAATAAGAGGGCATCAACTGTGTCGCTGGTGTAAGATTCCAGGCATGTTATGAGCAAAAGTCTGTGTACAACAGAATCACCATGTTCCAGTTCCCCAAATCTGGAAAGCCTAATTTGCCATACTAATTATACAGCATTTACTCTGGTCGTCGTCCCCCCCCCCCCCATTTTTCAATAACTAAAAATGCTATGCACCTGCTTACAGGTCATTGGAACAATGGGTACTAGGTTTGGACTGGGACAAAACCGCGAAGGGTAAATTGTAAGTTGAGGACCCCAACCCGCTTAGTGTTGAAATAAGAGACAAGGACACAAGTATTGAGGTTAATGGGATGAACAAGGCCACAACTTTTACTGGTTACAGCATGTGAGCGGTATTGGCTTGGGCACTGGATCAAACAACCTATATCAGACCCCACCCACACAGCGGGGGGCCATTTGAAGGTTAACACCCAGTGGGAGGAGCTTGTTGATACAACTGGAAGCTTCCCCTTATGTCACTGGGAGTCGTGCCATGGCCCTAGCCACCAGCAGGGCATCAGACAGGATCCACGACTGCCAGATTCCATTAATGGAATACCCAAAATGGGGTGGGATAGGTGATGGCCACACCCCGCCCCCCCCAACACATAATCCACCAAAACCGGAAAAGTTGTGACGATTTGCTACGAGGTAGGCAAAAAACCAAGAGGCTGGTGCCAATTTAGCCAAATGGCCCCTGGACAACCAGGGCGACCAACCGAGGTCTATAGCAAAGTCAAGAGCATAAACCTAGCCTAGAGAGTGGGCGGGTGGGTGATCCGACGTCTTCCCAGGAACTGAATGAGGTGCGGAGGCTGCCACGGCTGCTTAAATGCGGCTTAACCCCACCTCCAGGCCAAACCTATTGGCTGGCCCACTACAGGGGGCGTGGCAGCCAGGGGGATGATGCAGGGGCCCAAATACACCCCTCTGATGACACAGGAAAGGCTCCCGCTCACAATACCTCCCCTCTGGGAGGAGGAGAGGCTTTTCAAGCGCTTCCCTTGGGCCTGATCCAGAAGCTGTAGTTAATACAGAATGCTGCATCATGATTGCTGATAGGAGTCAGATCCTGTCAGATATAGAACCTGTGCTCAGAGACCTGCACAGGTCACCAATTTGCTACTGGGTTAAGTTCAAGGTGCTACTATTGGTATATAAAGCCCTTAACAAGTTGGGAACTGTTTGCCTGCAAGATCGCCTTACCCAACTCGACTACTTCAATTTGTGCAACTGGCCCTATCTCAGGTGCCACATAACAGTTGTATTGCATTTGCAAGAAGCTGATCTTTTTGTTTCGAGCACTATTGACATCAGGCACTGTATTTTTTTTCTGCACCTGCTAGAAACATTTTCGTTTAGGCAAATGTATCTGGGATGTTGACATATGCTGTAAACCGCTTTGAGATTTTTCTGAAAAATATAAAGCGGTATAGAAATGAAATAATAATAATAATAATAATAATAATAATGTGTTTTAATTTGGTATTTTGCTCATCTTTGGTCTTAATTATTTTTTGTATGTTTAAAGTGTGGTAACTGTTTTTAAAAGTGATGATTGCATTGTTTTATTTTGTAAACTGAGTTCCCCCCCTTATTACGATCACAAGATCTATAATATCATGAAATAAATAAAAGAATAAAATTAATTGAACGGCCTGTACTGTGACCTGAATAATAATAATAATAATAATAATAATAATAATAATAATAATAATAGAATTAATATACTGCCCTATACCTGGAGGTCTCAGGGTGGTTCACAGAACAAAATATAAATATAAAACCACAAAATATATAATCGGAATAAAAGCAACAACCCAATAACACCCCCCCCCCAAAAAAGCACTACATTTTAAAAGCACATAGGATGTCAATCAAATCAACCAAAGGCCTGGTTAAGAAAATGACCAGATGGGGTAGTTTGGTGGTGGTTATAACTTTTACTGCCACATTTCAAACAACTTCAAGGCTCAGTGTACACATTGTTTGGGCATGGCATGTTCCACTCTCATGTTTTCATCCTGTATGGTGCACATTAGACGGATGTTTTGACCAATCAGCTAAGTCACTTGGCTAAGAGGCTCCAAATGTGGGACCACTGATGACTGGATTGTCTACAGAGTTGACCTCTTATCACGAGAACAAAGGTGTCCCAGGAGAAAATAGGCCTGCTGTCCATCAACCATCAACCAAGTTGTTTAACGCAATGGGTCAACCAAGGGGAAAGAACAGAGTGGCCCTTCATCCTGCTTTACAGAGGACAGTTCTCTATTTGAAGGATTCCTCTGTTCAAAAGATGGCCTGGTCCATGCCTGGTTTAAAGATAAAGTTAGAACTGGATATGGAACAACTGATTGGTTCAAAATTGGGAAAGGAGTACGACAAGGCTGTATTTTGTCTCCCTGCTTATTTAATTTATATGCAGAATTCATTATGCGAAAGGCTGGGCTGGATGAATCCCTAGCCGGAATTAAGATTGCCGGAAGAAATATCAACAACCTCAGATATGCAGATGACCCAACCTTGATGGCAGAAAGTGAGGAGGAATTAAAGAACCTTTTAATGAGGATGAAAGAGGAGAGCGCAAAATATGGTTTGAAGCTCAACATCAAAAAACCGAAGATCATGGCCACTGGTCCCATCACCTCCTGGCAAACAGAAGGGGAAGAAATGGAGGCAGTGAGAGATTTTACTTTCCTGGGCTCCATGATCACTGCAGATGGTGACAGCAGCCACAAAATTAAAAGACACCTACTTCTTCAGAGAAAAGCAATGACAAACCCAGAGAGCATCTTAAAAAGCAGAGACATCACCTTGTCAACAAAGGTCCGTATAGTTAAAGCTATGGTTTTCCCAGTAGTGATGTATGGAAGTGAGAGCTGGACCATAAAGAAGGCTGATCGCCAAAGAATTGATGCTTTTGAATTATGGTGCTGGAGGAGACTCTTGAGAGTCCCATGAACTGCAAGAAGATCAAACCTATCCATCCTGAAGGAAATCAGCCCTGGGTGCTCACTGGAAGGACAGATCCTGAAGCTGAGGCTCCAATACTTTGGCCACCTCATGAGAAGAGAAGACTCCCTGGAAAAGACCCTGATGCTGGGAAAGATGGAGGGCACAAGGAGAAGGGGACGACAGAGGACGAAATGGTTGGATAGTGTTCTCAAAGCTACCAGCATGAGTTTTACTAAACTGCGGGAGGCAGTGGAAGACAGAAGTGCCTGGCGCGCTCTGGTCCATGGGGTCACGAAGAGTCGGACACGACTAAACGACTAAACAACAACAACCATAATGACGGAGATGAGGGGTCTTGAAGCATCCCACCAACAATTTGCAGCACCTGAATAGCAAGCTTAGCAGACCTATAGGTCCTCAGGTCACTATCTTCCCAACTTTGTTTAGATCTACTGCATTTCTATTTACATTGCAGTCATTGTTTCTAAATTTGCAGCTATCCATATATATGCATATGCAAATGTTATGCAAATATGGGTCCTTTAAAAAGTGATGCATCAGGGGCTATATAGGAAGCTGCCTTTGAGACATGCATGGCTGTCTGCAACCCCCCTTGGATGGTTCTTGTCACTGAATGCAAGCATCTGTCTTTTTCCTTTTTTCTTTTGGCCTTCCTACAGATTTATGTTTGAAAGGGATGCTGCTTTGAAATAATAAGGAGAAAGGAAGAGATGACTAATTTAGTGTTCTGTTGCTGAGCTGCCTGATGGGAATATGTGGGAAGAGGAGACTGCCAGTCGCACACAGAGAGAATTGAAAAATGACCTGGTATTACCAAGCCCCTAGCGCATGTTGTCAGGAGTGCTGGCATTATAATAAATCAATCTGTCCAACATCAAGGGTCAGTTGGTGGGAAGTGGGGAGCATTTCGCCTAATCTGCAAAGGCATGGCCTATTCACTGTGGCACATTTAGCTTCGCGATGGTAGTGCAATCATGCTGGAAATGTTCTCCGTGCAAAACCAAAATCTTTTGTTTTCATGCTTTTAGCACTCAGAAAACTTTTGTGTCAAATGATCAAGGGTCTGGAAACCAAGCCTTATGAAGAATGGTTGAAGGAGCTGGGTATGTTTAGCCTCGAAAAGAGAGACTGGAAGGAGATATGATAGCCATCTTCAAATATCTCAAGAGTTGCCACATGGAAGTGTAGTGGTTAAAAGCGATAGACTCGTGATCTGGTGAACCGGGTTGGTGTCCCCGCTCCTCCATATGCAGCCGCTGGGTGACCTTGGGCTAGTCACACTTCTCTGAAGTCTCTCAGCCTCACTCACCTCACAGAGTGTTTGTTGTGGGGGGAGGAAGGGAAAGGAGAATGTTGGCCACTTTGAGACTCCTTCGGGTAGTGATAAAGCGGGATATCAAATCCAAACTCCTCCTCCTCCTCCTCCTCCTCCTCCTCCTCCTCCTCCTCCTCTTCTTCTTCTTCTTCTTCTTCTTCTTCTTCTTCTTCTTCTTCTTCTTCTTCTTTTCTCCTGTTTTGGAGGGTGGCACCTGAACCAATGGATCCAAGTTGCAAGAAAGGAGATTCCGATTAAACATCAGGAAGAACTTTCTGATGGTAAGAGCTGTTCCACAGTGGGATGGACTCCCTTGAGAGGTGGTGGACCCTCCTCCTTTCTTGGAGGTGTTTAAGCAGAGTTTGGATGGCCATCTGTCATGGATGCTTAGTTGAGAATCCTGCATCGCAGGGGATCCCTTCCAACTCTACGATTCTATGATCCCATTCAAGATGGCTTGGTAGCAGGGCAAAGTTTGGATATATTTACAATTAAAATCTAAGGAGTAGGAATCTTTTTGGGTTCAACTGGGTTCATTTTAGGAGAACCAGACAAAGGTCATCAATGCATTAGTTGAAGAAATTGTAGGCCACAAAAAATCCATGCAAGTGTTTTATTGAGTACATTCTGCTGGGATTCTTGCTGAATAATGATGATGTCATGTGGCAACATTACAAAACACCCCGAGCAGCTATACCATTATAAATGGTAAGTGCCGGAGGCCCTAAGCTCTGGTTGGCTACATCTGTGTTTGAATAGCTTCTGTTCACACTTCCTTCTGCTTAAATCTACAGTCTCCTGACAAATTCTCAACCACTTTCCTTCACTGTAGCTAGGGTTTGGATGCTTTCACCTTTCATTTTTTAAACAACAACAACAGCAACAGCACAACGTCTTCATCAAACTGAGTTTTGTATAAATAATGCATAAATTGCCTAACACAATAGGCAAAAGTTTAATTTAGAACATCAATCCATTAGAAAAGTTTGTCTTTGCTCTGAGCGAAATATGAGAGAGAGAAGAATGTCGCACCATTGTTGGTTGTGGAGAAGGATAAAAAACCAAAATGGTACCCTCAGAAAAACTGTGGAAAGTAGGTCATTAGTTGTTTTCTTCCATATTTCAAAAATAAAGAAAACAGCTATATTTGTGAGTCTTCAGCAGAAGAAGTATAAAGAAGGGTGAAGAAATAGTTAAAGGGTGAAGAAATAGATAAAGGATGGCTATGGATAACAAGTCATTGTTTTTAAGGTGATATTTTGTTTTAATGCTTCTAAGCACATGTTTCCTGTGCCCTAGTGTTTTGGGTCTCCCTTGTCACCAAATCATAATCCCTCCCCACCAGCTTCTCAGATATCCATCAGCCTTAATTTGCCTCTGTTGGGAAGCCACAACTGTAAAGCTCTGGAGATTTGTGTGGAGCTATCCCTTTTGTCATATGAAATGATACAGACTTTTTGAATTGGTGGACGAAACCTAGTGGCACGTGGGACTTGAGATTTCCCCCTTTGAGGTCTGTGCGACCCATGCAATTTGTCGTTGTGTGAAGCTGCAAATTGTTTGTGTGTAGTTCATGAAAGAGCAATGGGAGGAGAGAGATATCCCTAATCTTTCTTCTGTGCTCTTGCTGCTCCTCTATCAGCCTCCCCAAATCAATTCTTCCCCCTCAAACAACACCAATTAATTTTGCAATCCAATCAGTAATTCTATCACCTCAAAATAGAGACTCAATTATCTTCCCTCAACACAGACAATCCCCAGCAGACACTCATCATTAATCATGTTCAGGTTCCCTAGAGCCACTTCAAGCAATAGCTATTTACAAGGTTTTGGTGTTTGTACCTCTTCTTCCCTAGTCTCCTCCTGCCTCCCAACTCAGCCAAGTTTCCTTTCCTTCCTCCACATCTGCTCTCTTCTGGCCCTGAGAGAGGAGAGTGCTGGCAGCAAGATTTCTCTAGTGAATGGTAAATTTGGTCATCGTATATATCAGTAACCCCTTCTGCTTGTTTGGAAAAGCATGTCCCTGATCTAAGGCCCAACCAGCTTAAACCTAAGCCCCTTGCTAATTTCACCTGCTGCTGGTCTCAAAATCTTAGAACTGAGCTGTTTCAGAATCCTGTAACCCCTGTTCCCACCTTCGCCCAGATGGCGTGGCATTTCTTTGGGCTTGGTTGCATTGGTGTATAGGTGCAACTGCCCATGTACAGTGTTATTGACCATGGAAAGCCCTTACCAAGTTTGCAATTCCAGTAGGAAAAGCAATAAGGGTATTGGAAATGCATCCTCCTGATAAGCAAGGGTCCAAAGTGAAATATGGACCTGGTGAGAACAGGATGCTGGATGAAATAGCTTTTTGGCTTGATGCAGCAGGACCCTTGTCATATCCATATTTGTGTGCTCCTTTTACAATCATGGCTTCCACCGAAAGATTCCCGGGAATGGTACTTTGTTAAGTGTGCTGGGATCTATCACTCTGCCAGGGGTCAGAGAACAACTCTCAACAACCTTTAACCAACTGCAATTCCCTTGATTCTATGAGGGAAAACATGACTGTTAAAGTGGTATGAGTCCTTTACCTGTATGGTGTGGATGTGTAAAATTAGGTTTATCATCTTGGGGGCTTGTAAACAGAGGTCCCCATTGCTGTTAACAAGAGATACATCTGAGTAAGCATGCATACGAAAATTGGTCATATGCAAGGCTGCTGGCATGGAAGTCCATCAATGCCTACCACCCTTTTTTATGTCACCGGCATCGTTAAACTATCTGGATGGACTATAGTTCCACTCCCATCAACCTTGGCCATGGACCATGCACCCTGGGACTGGTGGAGTTCTGGTTCAAAACATCTGGAGGGCATCAGGTTGGGGAAGGCTGATTTAATGTCACTGGAGTGTGCCAGTCAGTAATCGCACAATTCAAAGCTGGAGTTAACTCTTTATTAGAAAAAGAGCTATCTCCACAGACTTGGTTGAATGTCAGGCCTAGTGAGCAGAACAGCTCATTCCCAGTGGTCTTATTCCATGAAAATCAGTTGCCAAGACTGATTTCTGCCTCCTCACAGCTGTCTCCTACTCTCCAGGACTTTCCCCAAGCAATCAGAGACTGTGTCTGTGGGCAGGGCAACCTCTCCTCCACCCGTTTCAGCCCTCTTCTGGTTCTGGGAGACAAGTGAGGAGGGGAGCTTGTTGCAGCAGGAGGGGGAGACACCCAGGTCTCTTCACAAGCCTGAGCCGTCTCTGCCTCTTAGCTTTGGACCTCTCCTGCCTCAGCTTCTGCCTCTGATTCTAGACTTGTCTCTGCCACAGACCTTTCCAGCTCACTAAGCCCTGTTACCTCTTCAGCTTCTGACACCTCCTCCCACCATTCTTCTGTATCCAACTAGTCCATGACATTTAAACCTGTTTATTAAGCTGTTTCCCCCCCTCTGATTGCTACAAACCAATAGGCACTGAGCTGGCCATTTAAATTCACTATTAAGTCTTTATCCCACTCACTCTTTCCCACACACATCCACGGAGGCCTTCAAGGTGGAAAGAGATATCACACAGGAGATCCTTGATTAGATCTGCTAACATTCATTTCTTTGCTTCAAAGCAGCTATGGGGGGACTGCACTGCTAATTTGTTTAGAGAAATGATGGTGTGTGTTTAAGCCTTCTTGCTCCCTGCCCAAACATTTCCCTCTTCTAGAGCATCCCCACCACAAAAAACTGCTGCAATCCCAGTGCTTCATATAGCAGCTTTGGGAACAATTTTGATACAGGGAAGGCGTGGGACAAAGGATTAAACACCCACAGTCACTTTGCCTATTCAGTTAGCACCCCTCCCAATTTGCTGCCATGGAGTAAAGAAATAAGGGATGCGGGTGGTGCTGTGGGTTAAACCACAGAGCCTAGGACTTGCTGATCAGAAGGTTGGCAGTTTGAATCCCTGCGACGGGGTGAGCTCCCATTGCTCAGTCCCTGCTGCTGCCAACCTAGCAGTTCGAAAGCACGTCAAAGTGCAAGTAGATAAATAGGTACCACTCTGGAGAGAAGATAACGGCATTTCTGTGTGCTGCTCTGGTTCGCCAGAAGCGGCTTAGTCATGCTGGCCACATGACCCGGAAGCTGTACACCAGCTCCCTTGGCCAATAAAGCGAGATGAGTGCCGCAACCCCAGAGTCAGCCACGACTGGGCCTAATGGTCAGGGGTACCTTTACCTTTACCTTTAGTAAAGAAATAAGCATCAGGAGATCTAATCACGAAACCTCCCCTTCTTATCCAGGAATGTCTAGTGTGAATTTCTTTCAGGATGAATTCAGCATTGAGCTGAGTGGATCCCATTTGGTACAATTGTCATTTGTTCTGCAGAAAATGCAGAGAGGAAGGACTTGTGTCTTTTTGCAGGATTCAAGGGAAGAGGGGCAGCAAAAGCAGACCTCAAAGACCAGGTGTTACGGATGGCCACCAATTTGCTCTTTCCAGAATTCACCGATGCAGCAAGAAGATGATGCAGCTGACTTGGAAATACGTTGTAATTGGTTTTTACTTGAAAAAAATATTATTGATGCTTTACCTGCCTTGGTTTTAAATCTTTACTTGCTATTTAGTGGCTGTTTATTATATTTCATTGTTGCTTTGAGCACAGTTTTGTGGGAATTTTGGATATAAATATAACAAACAGACAAATAAATCCTTGCCTCTACTGAAATTATTTCTTCTATGAAACTATTAAAGGAATGGGAGTCACCAGGGCTCCCCCCCCCATCCAGAACTCACTGGAACTCAGTTCCGGCACCTCTCAGGTGGGCGCCATTGCCATTCTAAGAGAAAGAGGAAGGCGTTCATGGTCAGTTCCAGCACCTCTTTTCTAGAAAAGTACCACTGGGAGATGTCCTTGCATCTTGTCACTATAGAATAGTCTGGTGGCCTGTTTGGATTACAACTGGCCATGTTGGCTGGGGTTGATGGGAGTTGTAGTCCAAAAGAACTGGATAGCTTCAGGTTGGAGAAGGCTCCCCTAGCATGTGACAGCTATGCTTTCCAGAAGTCTTTACTTTGACCAGTAGAACACAAAATTTGCACAATGCATTTATTGCACTTTGCAAATACACCTTCAAATTTAAGGCTACACCTACTTCAATGGGACTTACTTCTGAGTAGACAGGTAGGATTGCACAGTTAATGTGTGAAATGGCCCTTTTTGCATTTGACTAAATAATATGGCCTCTGATTACGACCCAAGCATGTCCAGCATTTTCAATAGCTGTGATCAGTCCATGAACTTTGAGATTAATTATCTTAAGCTTTGTCTTTGAAGAATATTTTGAAAGACACAATGATCCTTGCAACATGTTCTAAGTATTAATTTTCTCACTGCTATATAGTGCTTCTGACACAACAAATCAATCACATGGAGTTGAAGGGTTAACAGAGCCTAGGCAAGGCCAGCTAGGCTGATTAATTGCTTAATGAGGTGCAGGTAGCTGAGGAGCTGCATCTGGAGACTTGGCTAGACTCTTGAAGGGAGAAGCTGAAGAGAGGAGATGAAGGGAGAGAATAGAAGAGGGAAGACTTTACCTCCAGGCTAAGAACTTTCACTGGGGAAGAAGGGCGGGTGCAAGCTTCTCAAGCAATATATGGAGGAAAACCATTTGGGAAGATGCAATCATATGCATTAAGACAGTGATGTAGGCCACAGTAGGATTGCTTCCTAAACTGCAGGCTAAGAGATGTGCTTGCAAATTTGTGGGTCCCACCATTTGGAGCAGGTGGAGTAAGGACCATGGGAAGCAACCAAAAGACCAAACACGCCAACCAATAACAGGTAGCCTTAAAGGTAACTGAGCTGGTTGCATGGACAGGTTGGTTTGCTTCAACGTATCAGCTGCATCCAATGGTGCATTCCTAATCATGTTTACTCAGAAGTAAACCCCACTGAGTACAATGGGACTTTCTCATGAGGTTGCTTAGGATTACAGTCTATGTATGTTTTGTATATATTGTTAAGTGTTGAATTTTTCCTTTTATGAGGTCTATTGAGAGTGCACAACTTAAATCAAAAAGCTCCTATCGGAGATACTCAAGAACATCCTTGTACAGTGGTACCTCAGGTTACATACGCTTCAGGTTACAGACTCTGCTAACCCAGAAATAGTACCTCGGGTTAAGAACTTTGCTTCAGGATGAGAACAGAAATCGTGCGCATTCCTGGTGAATCTCCTCAGAGGTTTTGAGAAAGGAGGCAGATTGGTGAAGATTAATGACACTAAGACTGTTTTGATGTATGGAAGTGATGTTATACAGAAAACGTCTGGATATGGCTACTGGATTAAAAAAAATATATATCCACGCAGGATTACAAACTGTTCTAACCAGCTTGTGGAGACTATCAGAGGTCACAAAGAGAAAGGAAAAAATATACGAAAATAACAACAAGAGATGTGGAAAAACAATAAGAAAGGACTGGATAATACTGTGAACATCATAAGGTGAGATTTGTGGACATTAAAACAGCAGTAAGAAGCAAGAAGTTGATTGGATCTCCTTCGGAACTTGAAATATGGGTACCCCCAACAAAAATTTAAAATTCGGCTGTGTAATTTGGAATTTATGTAATTTGGTTTGATTTGATGTGATTGGTCGGTTAATAAAAAATTATTCTAAAAAAAAAAAAAGAGAGAGAACAGAAATCGTGCAGTGGCAATGCGGCTGCAGCAGGAGGCCCCATTAGCTAAAGTGGTGCTTCAGGTTAAGAACAGTTTCAGGTTAAGAACGGACCTCCGGAACAAATTAAGTACTTAACCCAAGGTACCACTGTATTAATGAATGAGCATTTCGCCTACCCATCCTGGGACAAATATATATACTATATATGCTGGGGGAAAGACCATTTTCACTGTGAAACATGGAATCCTCTGGGAGGCAAAAGAATATTAAGTATAACAGTATTGCCATATTTGGGGAGGAGATAGAAGAAGGAGGGGCAAAGTTTTGAGCTCCTGATGCAGACATGTTCTAGGTACAGATCCCAGGGTGAGGACCAGCCCTGTGCTTCATTGGAATCAGTCTTTTAAGCTTAAGCCAAGAAATAGTATTCTTTATGAAATTGAATAGCAATATACGTATCAAGGCTTTGAGATTAGACCACTGAAGAAGCCCGGAAAACTCCCTTGGGAGAGTGCTAACTGCAAGCTCCAGTAAAAGGGCCCCATTGGGGGTGAACAGCGGCCTTACTTGGACTGCCAAGGTGAAACAGGTGCAAAACGCCGGCATCCTGTCTACAATTTCATTAACATCCATCTGCAACTTCACTAGCATCTCTCAGTATTGTGAACAACACCGAACTTACCCTTTGTTGGTATCTTCATGAACTTACCTAAAAAGATTAAGAAAACAAAAGACTGAGTTAAGCATTTGAAAAAGCCATTGAAACCAGACATTATAAGTTCATCTTAGGTTGGGTAGTTCGTAAGTCCTCTGTGGCTTTGCACAAGGTTTTGTATTTTTCTCAGAAGATGGATAAAGAATGTATAATTATTTTAGTAATTATTGTGTGTATATTAGTCGCCAACGTGTTGCATGAGCTCATTGGAACAGGAGGCAGAAGTCATCATATGGCAATGAACTGTGGTGGGAAAGGAAGAGGAGCTATGGCAGTATTCTCCCCAGGCATGACAGGGGTAGGTGAGAAGGGGAAGATGTCAAAAGAGCAGGAAGGTGACAAAAGAGAGATGGCGTCTGTGATTGCCTGATGCAGCTGCGAGTGAAGGCAGGCATTGATCGGCATCCCAAAGTCCTGAGACTCTCCCCTGACCTTTCGATCAACTGTAGATCAGATCTCACATATCCACAAAAAGGTGAACAGCTGAAAAACAGGATATGCCTATAGCTCCCCCTGCTTGTATAATATAGATGCCAACCACAACTCCCTCCCTTCATTACCGCACATTGCTGAAGGCTCATTGTGTCCTGTCCTGTGCGACTCTGCAACAGCATGTCTTCCATTGATTTGAAATCCAAAACAAACTCATCCTGCAATGCTCTAAAGCAGTACAGTGGTACCTCGGGTTACATACGCTTCAGGTTACAGACTCCGCTAACCCAGAAATATTACCTCGGGTTAAGAACTTTGCTTCAGGATGAGAACAGAAATTGTGCTCCGGCAGCGCGGCGGCAGCAGGAGGCCCCATTACCTAAAGTGGTGCTTCAGGTTAAGAACAGTTTCAGGTTAAGAATGGACCTTCGAAAGTACTTAACCCGAGGTACCACTGCTGCATCTGCGTGTCTTATTAAATAGGTTTAAACCCTCAGTTCTAGCTGAAGGAAGGGCACAACAACAGCAAATAAATAAATAGCTAACTGAGGATAGCTCATGGTGCTGATAATGCCAAGGTTGCAGCTTGGATCCAGCTGCATATTCCTGCATTGCAGCGGGTTGGACTAGATGATCCTCAGGGTCCCTTCCAGCTCTACAGTTCTATCATTCCATAAGCAGCTTCCACCCTTCTATTAGTTTGAGATTTAACTTCTAAAAGCCATGGAGTGGGAACTGGGTCCTGGCTTGGTACCCAAATCTCTTGGGCAGCTTCAAGTGCCCTAGAGCTCTCACATGGCCCTCCAGCGATGCCTTGCCCCCATTTCAACATTTCCCACAATATCCTGTAGCATTGATCTAAGGCACTATGGGAAATTTTAAAATGGTGGCTTCACAGCTGCCCTCCTGTTAAGGAGAGGGCACCAGAGGAGGGGGGAACACCAGCATAAGAGGAGGGGGCTGCCAGATGGTACTTTGCCAAGAGTTCCCTAAAACATGGTAAAGGTAAAGGTAAGGGAACCCCTGACCATTAGGTCCAGTCGTGGCTGACTTTGGGGTTGCGGTGCTCATCTTGCTTTATTGGTCGAGGGAGCCGGCGTACAGCTTCCGGGTCATGTGGCCAGCATGACTAAGCCACTTCTGGCGAACCAGAGCAGTGCACAGAAATGCTGTTTACCTTCCCGCCGGAGCGGTACCTATTTATCTACTTTCACTTTGACGTGCTTTCGAACTGCTTGGTTGGCAGGAGCAGGGACCGAGCAATGGGAGCTCACCCCGTCATGGGGATTCGAACCGCCGACCTTCTGATCAGCAAGTCCGGGGCTCTGTGGTTTAACCCACAGTGCCACCAACGTCCCTCCCTAAAACATGGACCAGACCCCAATTCTCACACTTTTTTTTGAAGGCAACCAAACAAAGAGGGGAATGTGGAACAACATTTTAGCAGGGACAGGTACCAGAAAATGAGGAACAGTTGCACATAAAGATTTCCATTAAGAAGCCTTGCTATCTATCTCTCTCAAGGCTAAGTGCTGTCTTTCTCCAACTCAATCCACCTGGTGCTTTGTTGTTGCTTGTTTTTCATAGATGTTTTTTCCCCCCTTGTGGACTACGGGTTCGCTCCAGACTAATTTAGCTGAACTTATTTCCCACTGAAATCAATGGGACAAGTTAGTTGTAATAAGCATTGAAATCAATGGTGCTTCAGCTAACTTAGTTTGGGTTGAAAGTTATGTATTTGTATCCATTAGTTGAGATTGCTTAAGTATCCCGATCTGTACGTGGAAATGCTCTGTGAGCATTTTGTCACCTCTGAAGCGGCCAGCCACCTGAGGGGAAATGAAGTTTCACCGGACGTCACTGTTCTAGCGCTCTTCCTCTCCAACTTGTTTCAGCCTCTCTGCAGGCCTTTAAATCAAATCAAGCGCATTAAGGGGTGGTTACCTCAGGATAAATGATCATGTAAACAAGCACTTAGATGTGAATCGACTGATTAAATCCAGTAAAGAAGAAGACTCACTAAAAGTAATTACACTTTATTTAGTTGCTTAATGAACATCCAAAACTTCACTTGGAAGTATCTGATATTGGACACTAAGCAGGAAATTTGGTGAAGAATTAGCCTTCGCAGTTTGACTCTACAGACAGGATGAAAAGCACTTTTTAGTACAGCTTCCCCTCCTTCCAAACCAAGAGAATTCTTTTCTTTAGGAAGAGTTTGATGAAAAGAAAATGGAGCATTAGGTGCTCAGCACAATGGGTCGTGCTCTGAGTCCTTATGATGAGGTGAGTTTGAAATCTTTAATTAAAAAGTAGGAATGATAAGAATGATTTAACCTCCTTCTTTCTTTCTTTCTTTCTTTCTTTCTTTCTTTCTTTCTTTCTTTCTTTCTTTCTCTCTCTCTCTCTCTCTCTCTCTCTCTCTCTCTCTTTACCGAATTTTTCGCCCTATAGGACGCAGTTTCCCCCCTCCAAAAATGAAGGGGAAATGTGTGTGCGTCCTATGGGGCAAATACTGGCTTTCGCTGAAGCCTGGAGAGCGAGAGGGGTCGGTGCGGAGCTTCCAGAAGCTCTGTGCAACACTTGGAAGCCTGGCGCGAAGCTGCACCGGGCTCCAGAGGGTTGTGCAGAGCTGCCTGCCCTCCTGGACTCCGTGCAGCTCTGTGCAACCCTCGGGAGCCCGGTGGGAAGCTGCGCCGGGCTCCCAAAGGTTGCACAGAGCTGCCTGCATTCCAAAGCCTCAGGTGCGCTGAAGAGCGCGCCCGGTCTTTGCGCAGCTCTCTGCAAGCCTGGGCAGACCGGCGCAGCTCCCTAGGCTTGCGGATAGCAGGCTGTTCTAGGGGCTGGGGTCGGGGGAAGCTCGGGCTTCCCCCGCGCCAGCCCCATGCCTGGGGGGAAAATAATTTTTTTCCCTTTATTCCCCCCCCCCCCCAAAAAACTAGGTGCGTCCTATAGGGCGGTGCGTCCTATGGGGCGAAAAATACGGTAGATATATTGCTTTTCTTGTTACCTTGTAGCGGCTGAGAAAAGGACCACCAACCTTTTTGGGCCGGTGGGCACATTTGGAATTTTCAGAAAGTTCCGTGGGCACGAGTCACAAAATGGCTGCCACAGAGCATAGAATCACAAAAGAGTACAGGCATGCCCTCCCCATTAGCCATCCCATTAATGGGAATAGCACCTATATCAGCCACAGCCATGCTCACCCACAGAGTAAAGCACTTCATGCGGGAATGCAGGAGCAACATTGTTGGTAGTCAGTTCCTGCTTGAACCCTGTCCTGCTTTCCTGGCGGAGCTCCTGACCTCACCCGACTCCCTGCCCTGCACCCAGCTTCAGTTTGACAGACTGCCTCCATATTGCACCTTCGACCTCAGACTGGACCTTGCCTCTTGGTTATCCCATGGGACCAGCACAATATTCCCCTCTCAAGCCAGTTAGCATTCCATGCACACTGACTGAGCATCCTTATTCCTCATTGAACAGTTTCTCCCCTTCTTTTGTCGCTGTTCTTTTGCAAGCCTTCTGACACAACCAGGGGCGTAGCTAGCACCCAGAGCGGCGGGGGCAGGGTGAGCAGCCCAGGGGGGCGTGGTGAGCTGTACATGGGGGTGCTGTGGTGATCCGCCCAGGGCGGCGATGCAGCGATCCGCTCACAGAGTCCGCCTGGCGGACGAAAGCCCCACGCTGCTGTTTAGGGCAGCGTGGGGCCCCAAGCCACTGTGTTACTCCCAGGAGAGATGCGTGGCTTGGGCATGCTGCAGGTCCGGCCCCATGGTAAGTGATGCCCCCTGCATTGTGCCATTTTGTCGCTCCCTCATGGATGACACCTAGGGCAAACCGTACACCCCTCTTCCTCCGCCCCTGGACACAACCCCCTGTGTAGGGATGGTGCTACCAGACTTTTAGAAGACATCTGAAGGCAGCCCTGTTTAGGGAAGCTTTTAATGTTTGATGTATTATAGTATTTTAATATTCTTTTGGAAGCTGCCCAGAGTGGCTGGGGAAGCCCAGCCAGATGGGTGGGGTATAAATAATAAATTATTATTATTATTATTATTATTATGGATCCACACACTCAGAGAATGAGTTCATTATTAGAACATGGGCTTAACAGAATATTACAGCAGGTAAAAAGGTAAAGGTACCCCTGCCCGTACGGGCCAGTCTTGACAGACTCTAGGGTTGTGCGCCCATCTCACTCAAGAGGCCGGGGGCCAGCACTGTCCGGAGACACTTCCGGGTCACATGGCCAGCGTGACATCGCTGCTCTGGTGAGCCAGAGCCGCACACGGAAACGCCGTTTACCTTCCCGCTAGTAAGCGGTCCCTATTTATCTACCTGCACCCGAGAGTGCTTTCAAACTGCTAGGTTGGCAGGTGCTGGGACCGAACAACAGGAGCGCACCCCGCCGCGGAGATTCGAACCGCCGACCTTTCGATCGGCAAGCCCTAGGTGCTGAGGCTTTTACCCACAGCGCCACCCGCGTCCCATTACAGCAGGTACGACACTGATAAAACATCCCCTCAGTTGTTGACCACACTGGTCCAGGAAAGTACTTCATTCCTCAATCAGCTCAGTAAATGCTTCAGATCTACTGTACTGACAGCATATCTCACGCAGTAGATATGCAAGGATTTAGCTTCTCTCTGGTAAAAAACCGTGCCTGTCCTTAGGTGATCCCAGTTCCGTGGCACTCCCTGAAAGCTCTCATATCATCCATCCCCAGATTTAATAGCCTGCAGTAAAGGGCATCTCCCCTCTCCAGTTTCTGTCCTTCTCCATATCAAGAAAAGGGGCACCCACACCGTAATGGCAGATAAGTCAGAAAGGAGCAAGGCGAGATGAAAGCTTTGCTCACAGATGAAAAGCTGCAAATACCAGCAGCTCAAGGAACACTCCCCGGAAGGGGAAGGAATTGCAACCTGGCACAGCCTTCCTTAATGGAGCAAAGCGCTGCAAAAGCAGCCAGTAAAAGACCCATAAGGGCCTGGAGTGGGTGGGAAATGACATAATGGATTATGATTGCTTTCTCGGCTCTCATCACAGCAAGGAGCAAACGAAAGCTCTATTAAGTTTGTTGCTCGAGATACAGCAGGGTTATTAAGGAAGGGATAGCACCAAGCGAGGGGCTGGCACAGAAATGAATTCTGCACTCGCCGAGTTCTTCGTAGGGAGGGAGGTGATTGAAGGATTTGCACAGGACAAGTTGATTTGTGGTTCCAAATGTGATCAATAGCATGAAATAAGGCTCCGGGTCTGTCGTCTCATCAGTAATGAGCTAAGGAGAGCAGACCTGGCTGAGACAAAAGGGATCTCGCAGACATTGGCATGCTCTGAGATTCCACATCAAAGCTTGCCATCGTTACCCTAGTAAGGCCCTGTGATGTGGTTCGGGGGGGGGGGAGGGCATGTATTTACCCAAACAATTATGGAAAGCAATCATTAACTGCTTAGGGAAGTGAGAATTTTATTTTTTTTAAAAAAAGAATGTTTCTCTTTGAATGCCTGCAGCCTCCCAAATCAGATATCTTAATAAGCAGGTAGCCTTAGAGAAGTTGAAGAGATGGGATAGAGGAGAAATTTGATCCAGCTTGCATTTAAAGGTGAGCCTACCTAATTCAGACTTAGCAAGCAAGCAAACCAACAAATAAATAAATAAGCAAGTGAACCAAAACACAGCTATCACTAAAAAACAAACAAACAAACAAACAAACAAACAAACAATAAACCTGTACAAAAGTGAATTATATTTGGGAGAAATTGTATACAAACATGGGTACAGTGGTACCTCGGGTTACATATGCTTCAGGTTACAGACTCCGCTAACCTAGAAATAGTACCTACCAGGTTAAGAACTTTGCTTCAGGATGAGAACAGAAATTATGCTCCGGTGGTGCGGCAGCAGCAGGAGGCCCCATTACCTAAAGTGGTGCTTCAGGTTAAGTACAGTTTCAGGTTAAGATCGGACCTCTGGAACGAATTAAGTACTTAACCTGAGGTACCACTGTATATTGGGGGGGGGGGGGTGCGGAATTGCACTCAGTTTGCGAATGGAATTTCAAAAAATTAGCAAGCTGATGTGGAAATTCGGAGACCTGGACTTCAGATTGGGGGGAAAATAAAAATGGAGAGAAACTGAAATTGACAGATCCACCCATATCTGTTTAAGAGAAACTGAAAATAATATATATATATATATATATATATATATATATATATATATATATATGTAGGGGCATCAACCAAGAACAAAAGGTGGGTTGATCTCATTGGGCAGGGGCAGATTGGGGTCATGAGCCAGATAGGAGGGATCTATGCACAGCACTTCTGCATACACCCCCCCCCATCCTGAGAACTGTAGTTTACTCCCCTCCCCCACCCCAGATACACAGAGCTGCAATTCCTAGCACCCTTAACAAACTACACTTCCCAGGATTATTGGGGGGAGGGGAAAATATGCTTTAAATGTATGGCGTGTAAGCAGCCCCAAAGCCCAGAGAGCTGTGAAATGCTGTTCTCCACCCTTGTCCTTCACTAATCCTTTCACTTAAACAGATTCCCTGCCTTAATTTCATCTTTTGATGCAGTTGAAGGAAGGTTTGTTGTGTCTCAGTGTCATTAGCAATACATATCTCAAGGTCTTTTTTGCTTGCCTTATTTTTGACATTGTGCCTGAATTTGTGCTCTCCTGTATTTTACTCATTTGGGCAGGTCTTCTGCTTTTGAAAAGAATTCTTCTTCCCTTTTATAGCTCCCTTGATGCTGCTCATTAACCAAGCTGACATTCTCTTGGACTCTTCCTAACCTGAGATACACACTTTTTTTTTTTGAGCTTCTGTTATTGTGGTTTTAAATAACCTCAAAGCATCCTGAGGAGTTGGGACCTCCTTGACTTTCCCTTCCTATTTTCTTTTATGTGTCCTCTCATCTTTCAGAAGTTTCCTCCTTTTAAGTTAAATGTGGTATGTGTTGAATTTGACAGCGCTGCGGTCGCTGCTTCTGTGCTTGATAATAATGACATTGCACACCAAAACCCAGGCAGCTCCTAAGTTCAAGTATAGGGTTGCACCTCCCTCAAGTCCAATCCATTGCTAACTACTCTAGAGAATTTAAGACATTTGTGTTTCTTTGTTGTGATTTCAACATATGTGCACCTTATCAGTGTGAGGATGTCAAGGCTGGAGTCAGGAGCAGGTCAGAATAAAGAGACAGAGTCAGTTGTCCGTGAAGTTAACTCTTTATTCAAGGAAACAGCAGTCAACTCAGCAACACAGAGCAGTGGCCAGTACTGAAGAACCCTGTCTTCCACCCCTCCTAAGCCTCCTCCTCTCCCGGATGTTTCCGAAGCACTCTGGGGGGAATCTGCGCATCTCTGGCCTCTTTTCTGCTCTCCTTATTAATCTGTGTATTCTTGGAGACCAGTGGGGGGGGGGAGCTTGTCGCAGCTGGATAGGGAGATTCCCGGGATGCTCCAGCAGTCTCTTGAGACCCCCCCCCTCGCCCAAAAACTCCTCTACACCAGCCTCGGAGCCTGAACTTCTCCCTGCCCCAGGTTCATCCTGTTCACAAAACCCTGTTGTCCCATCAGTTTCCAGCATCTCTTCCCAACCTTCCTCCTCTGGGATCTTCTCTGGGATGCGGGTGGCGCTGTGGTCTAAACCACTGAGCCTCTTGGGTTTGCCGATCAGAAGGTCGGCGGTTTGAATCCCCGTGATGGGGTGAGCTCCTGTTGCTTGGTCCTTGCTCCTGCCAACTTGCAGTTCAAAAGCACATCAAAGTGCAAGTAGATAAATAGGTACCACTCCGGTGGGAAGGTAAAGGCTGTTTCCGTGCGTTGCTCTGGTTAACCAGTCATGCTGGCCACATGATCGTGAAGCTGTATGCCGGCTCCCTCAGCCAATAAAGCGAGATGAGCGCTACAAGCCCAGAGTCATCTGTGACTGGACCTAATGGTCAGGGGTCCCTTTACCTTTTTATCTCAGGCACTAATTCTATCACATAAATTTATTAGGAGCTGATCTAGTAATACTTGATGAGGTTTTAATTTTTGTGTTAAGCTCATTATCCTAAATTCATGGCCCACCTATGCTATTATGCACTTGGGTTCCTTTTATGTCTGTACAATCACCTTTCTTAAACTCCACCCAACGTTATTTACTTTTGCTGGTGTAACATCTATAGCTGGATGACACGTTCCCTTTCAAGGACTCTTATGGCTGATAAATCATTATGTCGTCCTGGACTAAAGAAAGTGTCTGATCATCCCTTTACAGTGGAGCCTTGGGTGAGCATGACGGTGCTTAATTACAAAAACAAGCCCATAAAAATTCAAAGGTTATCTGGATTAACAGGATGCTGATGAGACAACAAAACAAAGGAGGGAGGGAAGGCTGTTTTTTATTATTATTTGAAAAACCCTGCATTTGGGAAGTTGTTTTTATTGTAATGAACTCCAAGCAATGATGAGAGAGAAGAACTGTCAATCTGTCCTTTCATGACGTGCTGTCTGGTACAAGGAAATGCATCCTTTTTTGTTTGGCAAGAGATGAGAGCAAAACTAGACAGATGCTGTTCGCTTCTCTACATGCTGTGTGGATTCGAGTTCAGAGGACACAAAGCCCAGCTTGGCGGGAGGCCTTTTGAAAATAGATGCTCAAGATTCAATTTGGAAGCAATCTAATGCCAAGAAGAAATGTAGCCCCTTCCTTGTAGCTCTCTCATTTCCTGCTCCCTAACCTAACCTTTGTTTTCAAGACATGTTCGAGTAAATAGCACAAGATGACTTCTAGGCCAATATCTCCTCCCACAAAATGTAGAAATGGAAAGAATTTAGGCACATTAAAGTCTGAATGTTTATTTCTTCAGATTGGGATATTGCAGGATGGTCACCTGGGAGCAAAAGGCCACATTCTTACCTCACACTAACCAACGTCTTAGGGACGCGGGTGGTGCTGTGGGTTAAAGCCTCAGAGCCTAGGGCTTGCCGATCGAAAGGTCGGCGGTTCGAATCCCCGTGGCGGGGTGCGCTCCCGCTGTTTGGTCCCAGCGCCTGCAGTTCGAAAGCACCCCTGGGTGCAAGTAGATAAATAGGGACCGCTTACTAGCAGGAAGGTAAACGGTGTTTCCGTGTGCGGCTCTGGCTCGCCAGAGCAGCGATGTCACGCTGGCCACGTGACCCGGAGGTGTCTTCGGACAGCACTGGCCCTCGGCCTCTTTGAGTGAGATGGGCGCACAACCCTAGAGTCTGTCAAGACTGGCCCGTACGGGCAGGGGTACCTTTACTTTACCTTTAACCAACGTCTTGCACATGATGTGCACACACTGCAGCGAGCTTTGACCTCACATCCCCACCCTCCATTTTCTTCTTCAATGTGGCTTTTGCTTGTGCTTTCAGTTAACTTAAGTTCCCCCATGTTTTCCAGACCAAAACCAGGGATAAGCACTAACTAGGATCAATTTCAACAAGCTAGCTTCAGAAACCACAGTTGAGTGAAAGCAAATGCCTCTAAACTCTTCCTGCATAATATAGTAATAAATAAAAACAACAATTTCCTACACTCAGTTTAAAAGGCTGCAGATTTTGAATGTGCTTTAATTTGTTGTAACAATTGTATTTTTATTGAGCTGCTTGCTGTCACGGGCTTCTTTAGGGAGAAGTAAAAAAAGTTAAAAAGGTAAAGGATCCCTGGACGGTTAAGTCCAGTCAAAGGCGAATATGGGGTGCGGCGCTCATCTCGCTTTTCAGGCTGTGGAAGCCAGTGTTTGTCCACAGACAGCTTGTTGGGTCATGTGGCCAGCATGACTAAACCACTTCTGGCGTAATGGAACACTGTGACGAGTGCCAGAGTGAATGGAAACATCGTTTACCTTCCCACCACAGCAGTACCTATTTATCTACTCGCACTGCAAGCTTTCAAACTGCTAGGTCCCAGAAGCTGGGGAAAAGCAATGGGAGCTCACCTCATCACTCTGATTTGAACTGCTGACCTTCAGATCGGCAAGCCCAATAGGCTCATTGGTTTAGACCACAGTGCCACCCATGTTTTTGGGGAGAAGTAGCAAAGCAGAAATGAAGTAAATAAATAAACGATAACGTCCTAGGGATATATGTCGTGGATGGTGTTTCTTCTTTTTATAAAAAATAAATACTTATGACAGAAACATCTCTTTCTTCTCCTATCCCCAGTCTCCCATGCATCCAAAACTATAATCTCTGGCTGTATTCATGGCTCCAGACTTGCTCTGATGGTACTAATGTGATGTAATTACTCTGGGTTAGCCGAAAATATCCACCCAACGGGGCATCCTGAGTGGGGAACAAATTTTGTTTGTGTTACTATAAACACAGTCTATAATTTTGCTTTGCCCCCATACAACAGCAAAATGAAAGCCAAGTGGAACAGGTTATCAGCATGAGTTAAACTATCAGGTTTAGAAACCCTTTGACAGCAAGCCCCATGAGAAGGTTTTAGGGAATGGATTAAGAACTTGTGCCTGCATGGCAGGTAAATGGATTACCTGAAGTTAATCTGCCATAGTGTAATCAATTTTTAAAAGTTTGTATGTGAAATGTTGTAACTTTCTTAAATTCTAGAAAGTTCTCTCTCTCTCTTTCTCTCTCTTGACCTGAGCTAAAAGGGTAGGATTTTACTTTCTTCTGCTACTCTTTAAAAAAGTATTCATCCTTCATTACTTGATAAGCCTGTGGCTATCCCATTAAGGAAGTTGCATGAGTGGTCATGTTGTTTGAAATGTGCACACTCTTACACTGAACAGTGAGAAACCAGCGAACTCCAAACAAAAGAATGGATCCCTGATAGTGCGTGGGTTCAGCTTTCACCTTCTCTTTCCCATTACCTGTACATGGTAATCACCATGGAACATAGGGAAGTTGCCTGGGATCAAATCACTGGAGGCATATAGCTCAGAACTATCTACACTGACTTGGCAGCAGCTTTCCAGAATTTCGGACGGGGGGGGGGGGGCGGCTCTCCCAGTCCCAATTCCTAGAGATGCCTGGGATTGAACCTAGGACCTTCTGCATGCAAAGTAGATGTCCCATCACTGAGCTATGGCCCTTCCCCTACACGATAGGGCATGGTTATCCCATGCCCTATAATGTCTTCATGTTCGGTGCTATTGCGGTTCTCATTTTATTACAGAATATACACAAATACACTTCCTGAGCTACAAGGCTGGAAAAGAACCATGTAAGCAGTGTCCATGCACTAAGTTGGCTCAGCTAGCCTGACAGTCCAAGCCCCAGACAGAAGAACTCCACTCAGGCTCCCATTTCCATCCGCCAAGGAATCTGGGCACCTGCTGGCCGGAGGGGAGCCTCTTTCTTCGCCCTTCCCTTTGGGCCGGAATGCATTTTGGCAAGAAAAAATACTGATCTTTGAGTGCTGAAATCACTACTGCAAAGTCGGTGGCTGGTGCTGCTCCTTGCAGCTGTTCTTAGACCCTCTTGGCCTTACAGAACCCACCCCCAGAATTGGCAGGCCGTTGACTCCAGTCCTGCAACGGGTGGCAGGTCCTCAGAGGAGGGCAAGAGGCACAGCCAAGCAAAAAGGTCACTGAGGTAGGGAAAGAAGTAATAGCCTTTTATAAAATGAAAAGGAGGGGAAAGGGACCGAATGAAACTGGCCACCCGTCTCTGGAAATGAAGCCATGCCCATTTCTCAGATGGAGAGAGAGAAGAAATCCAGTTGAGAGCTTTCTGTTCAATGCTCATGGAAATGATTATGCTGCACTCTGTACACAAGGGACTCTTCAGCCAACCCAGCCTGGGGTTGTGCATCTTCCCCCTTGTATGTATATGAAGCGCCTTCTCTCTCTGCTAACTTTGATACTTCTTTTTTGTGTAGTACAGGAGGCTTCATGAGGGCAAGGAATGGTAGAATCATAGAATAGAATCATAGAATCATAGAGTTGGAAGAGACCACAAGGGTCATCGAGTCCAACCCCCTGCCAAGCAGGAAACACCATCAGAGCACTCCTGACATATGGTTGTCAAGCCTCTGCTTAAAGACCTCCAAAGAAGGAGACTCCACCACACTCCTTGGCAGCAAATTCCACTGTCGAACAGCTCTTACTGTCAGGAAGTTCTTCCTAATGTTTAGGTGGAATCTTCTTTCTTGTAGTTTGTATCCATTGCTCCGTGTCCGCTTCTCTGGAGCAGCAGAAAACAACCTTTCTCCCTCCTCTATGTGACATCCTTTTATATATTTGAACATGGCTATCATATCACCCCTTAACCTCCTCTTCTCCAGGCTAAACATGCCCAGCTCCCTTAGCCGATCCTCATAAGGCATTGTTTCCAGGCCTTTGACCATTTTGGTTGCCCTCCTCTGTACACGTTCTAGTTTGTCAGTGTCCTTCTTGAACTGTGGTGCCCAGAACTGAACACAGTACTCCAGGTGAGGTCTGACCAGAGCAGAATACAGTGGCACTATAACTTCCCTTGATCTAGATGCTATACTCCTATTGATGCAGCCCAGAATTGCATTGGCTTTTTTAGCTGCCGCGTCACACTGTTGGCTCATGTTAAGTTTGTGGTCAACCAAGACTCCTAGATCCTTTTCACATGTACTGCTCTCAAGCCAGGTGTCACCCATCTTGTATTTGTGCCTCTCATTTTTTTTGCCGAAGTGCAATACTTTACATTTCTCCCTGTTAAAATTCATCTTGTTTGTTTTGGCCCAGTTCTCTAATCTGTCAAGGTCGTTTTGAAGTGTGATCCTGTCTTCTGGGGTGTTAGCCACCCCTCCCAGTTTGGTGTCATCTGCAAATTTGATCAGGATGCCCTTGAGTCCATCATCCAAGTCGTTGATAAAGATGTTGAATAAGACCGGGCCCAAGACAGAACCCTGTGGCACCCCACTAGTCACTCTTCTCCAGGATGAAGAGGAACCATTGATGAGCACCCTTTGGGTCCGGTCAGTCAGCCAGTTACAAATCCACTGAGTGGTAGCATAGTCAAGACCACATTTTACCAGCTTCTTTACAAGAATATCATGGGGCACCTTGTCAAATGCCTTGCTGAAATCAAGGTAGACTACATCCACTGCGTTCCCTTCATCTACCAGGCTTGTAATTCTGTCAAAAAATGAGATCAGGTTCGTCTGACATGACTTATTTTTCAGAAATCCATGCTGACTATTGGTGATCACAGCATTCCTTTCTAGGTGCTCACAGATTGTTTGCTTAATGATCTGCTCCAGAATCTTCCCTGGTATTGATGTCAGACTGACTGGGCGGTAATTATTTGGGTCCTCTCTTTTCCCCTTTTTGAAAATAGGGACAACATTTGCCCTCCTCCAGTCTGCCGGGACTTCGCCTGTTCTCCAGGAATTCTCAAAGATGACTGCCAGTGGTTCTGAGATCACATCTGCCAGTTCTTTTAATACTCTTGGATGCAGTTCATCTGGCCCTGGAGACTTGAATACATCTAAACTAGCCAAGTATTCTTGTACTATCTCCTTAGTTATTCTGGGCTGTGTTTCCTCTGCTGAATCATTTCCTCCAAATTCTTCAGGTCGGGCATTGTTTTCTTTATCGGAGAAGACTGAGGCAAAGAAGGCATTGAGGAGTTCTGCCCTTTCTGTGTCCCCTGTTTGCATTTCACCATCTTCTCCTCTGAGTGACCCCACTGTTTCTTTGTTCTTCCTTTTGCTACGAACATACCCATAGAAGCCTTTTTTGTTGCTTTTAACCTCTCTAGCAAGCCTGAGTTCATTCTGTGCTTTAGCTTTTCTGACTTTGTGTCTACACGTGCTGGCTATTTGTTTGAATTCCTCTTTGGTGGTTTCCCCCCTTTTCCATTTTTTGTACACATCCTTTTTTAATCTTAACTCAGTTAAAAGTTCTTTAGATAGCCACCCTGGCTTCTTTAGGCACCTTCCATGTTTCCGTCTCATTGGTATTGCCTGAAGTTGTGCTTTTACTATCTCCCTCTTAACAAACTCCCAGCCATCATGAACTCCCTTTCCTTTTAGTATTACTGTCCATGGGATCTCACCCAGCACTTCCCTAAGTTTTATGAAGTCGGCTTTCTTAAAGTCAAGAAATTGAGTCCTAGTATGCTTGGCTGCTCCTTTCCGTTGTATAGTAAACTTCAGAAGAGCATGATCACTTGCACCTAATGATCCTTCCACTTCTACCCCATTAACCAGGTCATCGACATTGGTTAGGACCAGATCTAAAATGGCTGTTCCTCTTGTTGCTTCTCCCACTTTCTGGACAATGAAGTTGTCTGCAAGGCCAGTGAGGAATCTGTTTGACCTTATGCTCTTGGCTGAGTTTGACATCCAACAAATATCTGGGTAATTGAAGTCCCCCATTACTACTATCTCCCTTCCTTTTGCATGCTTGGCCATCTGTTCCAGGAAGGCATCATCTATATCCTCCGTTTGGCTTGGGGATCTATAGTAAACTCCCACAATGAGGTCACTATTATTCTTCTCTCCCTTAATTTTGACCCAAATGCTCTCACTTTGGCTTTGAGGTTCTAAATCTTGGATCTCTTCACAGGTATACACATCCCTGACATATAACGCCACTCCTCCTCCTTTCTTGTCTGGTCTGTTTCTCTGAAATAGATTGTATCCCTCCATTTTTACATTCCAATCGTGGGACTTATCCCACCAGGTTTCAGTGATGCCTATTATGTCATATTTAGTTTGCTGTACCAAGAGCTCAAGCTCATCTTGTTTATTTCCCATGCTTTGTGCATTAGTGTACAGACATTGAAGTCCATTAGTCATTCCCCCGTGTCTCTTATTTAAGGATTTTTTCCTCCCACCACTAGGTCTGCTTGCTGTTTGCTCCATTTGGTCTATGACATTTGGATGATCATCTTCATCAATTAATAGACTCCTTCCTTCAGGAGCACTGTCTCCCTCCCCCACATTAGTCAGTTTAAAGCCCTCCTGATGAGGTTTCTGAGTTTTTTGGCAAAAACATTCCTCCCAACCGTTGTGAGGTGCAGCCCATCGCTTGCCAGAAGTCCATCCTCAAGAAACTGCAGTCCGTGATCTAAGAATCCAAACCGTTCCTGTTTACACCATTTGCGAAGCCAGCTGTTTACTTCCACTATTTTCCTCTCTCTCCCTGGGCCACGTCGTTCAACTGGGAGGACAGATGAGATGACGATTTGTGCATTTAATTGCTTCAATTTCCTGCCCAGAGCCTCGTAGTCTCTTTTGATCTTCTGGAGGCTATTGCTTGCAGTGTCATTGGTTCCCACATGAACCAAGAGGAAGGGGTATTTGTCAGTGGGTTTTATGATTCCTGGTAGTTCAGGGGGAAATGGCTATTGCGGTTATTGAGTACCAATGACTTGCTGTTTCAACAAGAGACAGAAGCATCATGCGTATACCCATCATTCACCTACTTCACACATTGGGTTGAATCTAGTTCTATCAGGTCCATCACTGCCATGACATTCAGTGGGTCTACATTGAGAATTTCTTAGTTGGATTCAGCTCAGTGTAAATGTGTGTTCTAATGAACCCAGGTATATTCAAGAGTGGAAAGTGGGAGGCTTCCTAATTATATCAAAGTCTGGGCCCTGTCTACCTAGTTATTACGACGGTGCCTTAGTATTTGTCATTTTTAGACAAACAGAAAACAACGTAAATGTATCAAAGTAACATGCAGTTCATTTTTATGTTTTACTTGAAACGAAAGATTATGGGTGGAATTCAACATCCTTCTACAATGAACAGGTTGCCTGATGAAACCATTTCCCCCCCTCTCCATCTTGCACACTGTTCCATGGGTTCTGCCGAAACCCCTCCAGAGAATTGTGTGGGGTGGAGGGAGGGGGAAAGCCCTGTTGCACCTCTCCTTATGGAGGGCTTTCATCGATGGGGCTCATGAGTGAATCCTGACAGCTGCCCCTGCTTGTGTTGCTCACCACCCCAACCTATCCCCAGGCCCCTTGCCACGGCACCTGCCAACCCCGTCCTTTAGACTTCACTCAAACCCCTACCCACTCTCAACTCCTTCAGCCTTCACAATGCTGCCTACCTGCCCCCTTGCTGTCAATCACCCCCCACCCTCTCTCAGCTTGCTCCAGTCCCAAGACACCACTGCCACTCATGGAGGAGAGGAAAATGATGAGGAGAAAGTATTTCTCCCCATTTCTCCCTACAGAAGGAAGTTCATGTGAAAAGAGGGCGAGTCAAGGAAATGGATCCGTTAGCAATGCGGTGTTACATGATTATACTGAAGGAGCAAAAACTTAAGTACGTCAACAAGTCTTCACTTTCCACCACTCAAAAATGACACAACTCTGCTATTCTTCCCTCCCCTTTGATGTAACCCCCTTAGCCAAGTTGTACCCAATGCTCACCGTACAGACAGATACAGTAGCTGGAAAAAAGATTACTATTTTACCAGCAACAAAACATTTCAGCCTAGGCGTTAGGAAAATATGATTGTGCTTTTTTGGTGGGTGAATAGGGATGGGGGAGAAATTTGGTTCAGTTTGCATTTAAAGGTGAACCAATGTAATTTGCACTTTCTGAAACGATACATGAACCGAAACACAGTGTCTGGGACTGGCTGGATGCAGAGGAATGGTGGGAGGCACCAGCAGAGGAACCCCCCCAGGGAAGAAGGCTCAGACCCAGGGTGGTGGTGGTGGGACGATGATGCATGGTCAGAGGGAGAAGAGGGAGCAGACTGGGAGGAGGACATGTTGGAAGCTGAAGAGGCAACAGGGTTGAGTGAGCAGGAAGAGGCTGTGGCAGACAGTGGTCCAGAATCAGAGGCAGAAGCCGAGGCTGGAGAGGGGAGGAACCAGGAGGCAGAGAGGCAGGATGCTGAAGAATCCAGGGAGTCTCCCCATCCTGCTGTGAACAGCTTCTCTCCTCCCTGGTCTCCTAGAACATGCAGAGAAATGAAATGGCCAGAGCAGAGTCTGCTAACAATACATTTTGTAAAATAAATGGTCCCAAGCTGCTTTTTATAAATTCAATCCATGCATGCCAGACAAATGACTGCTAAATAAAATTCAGTGGATGTTTGGTATCTGTTTAGTATTTTACTATAAAGATTGAAAGAATGGAAATATCATATGACACTCTGTCGGCCTTTCTCACTTCGACCCTGCTACCCTGAACTTCATTTAGTCACATGCATAAGTGCAAAGTGGATGTAAAGTTTTTCACGGAGGAGCATTTCACACTCCCGTTGCAATGGCATAAAAGGGCTACAGAAAGTGCAAGACTGTGGAGAATAATGTTGACTTCACTTAGGGAGCATGTTCCTAAAGCTTTCCTGGCACAATTCTACCATTTGAATTCAGACTATAGGTATAAACTGAAAACGTGACTTATTTATACTCCTGAAAGAACAAAATTACCTTAAATGATTAAAAATAAATAAATAAAACACTGAATGCATCTGATTGTTTCTGTCTGCCTCTTTCCTCAATGGATGCATCCATTGTCTTGCCTCCTAATTTGTTGCGTAGTATTCAGATTTTTGTCGTTGACCGGGAGATGCGTTGCAGCCCTCTATTCCAGCATTTCTTCATGCACCCAAATTATCTCAAATATATAGTTCCATTCTCTCTGCAGTTCCCAACTAACTCCTCACCGATACGTTCTTCTTGGCTCAGGGGACTGGTAATGGAGGAAGGAGTTTTCCAACGCTTCAGTTGGCCAGTTCAAACAGGGGTCAGTTCAATAATATCTGAAAGTTATTATCATTGAATGTCTGTTTCATGACCTAAATAAAGTCAGTGGGAATTCCTAGCCATCATTCTTCTAAAACAGGTCTGCATAGTAGACACATGAGCTTTCAAGACATTTCGACCTGAAGAGCAAATAAGTGGCTTAAGCATATATGCATTGATGAGGGGTTTTTGTGAATCCATTCACACTTATACTTAATACATTGATCCATTCTCCCTCCCTCCCTCCCTCCCTCCCTCCCTCCCTCCCTCCCTCTCTCTCTCTCTCTCTCTCTCTCCCTCCCTCCCTCCCTCCCTCCCTCCCTCCCTCCCTCTTTCTCTCTCTCTCTCTCTCTCTCACACACACACAATCCATCCATCCATCCATTCTGTGTGTGACAGAGTGAGTGAGTGAAAGAGAGAGTGAGAAAGAGAAATCCACCCATTGGATGGGTAGAGTGTGTGAGACACACACACATACATACAGAGAGAGAGAATGGAGTGTCTCATTGTGAATGCAACCTTGTCCTCTCTTCCCTACTGTTCATCAGGGGAGGGGTTAACAGCCCACCCAGGAGGCAAGGTGAGGCAACTGCCTCAGGTGACAGGATCCACAGGGGCAGACGATCTGTCCTCCAAGGAATGCAACACCTGTTGCTGTGCTGCCATTCAGGTCTTCAACTCAGCCCTTCTTCCCTGGTAGGTGGAAGAGGTGCCATTTTGTCACCAACACCCCCATGCAAGCAAATTTCTATTATTTTATTATTTTTAAAAATTGTATAGTGCTCTGTACCCATAGATCTCAGGGCTAATCTTCAGGAAGACCTGAGCAGCAAAGAGAGAGGAAGTTGGTTACAGCCAGAGCCTCTTCCCCCTACTTTTCAGCTGACTGGCAGGAGGAGACACTGCAAGCCACATAAAACTAGGCAACAGATATCACAACAACCACAGAGCCAGTACTAATACTGATACACAAGCTTGGTTATTTCCGGGAACAAAAAACAGGCCAAAGGAGTTGAATGCTGATCATTATCTGGATTCCCCTTTTTTGGCCTAAATGTTTTCATTGCCCTGAGTGGTTAATAGGAACTAGGGACGTGGGTGGCACTGTAGTCTAAACCACTGAGCCTCTTGGGCTTGCCGATCAGAAGGTCGGCAGTTCGAATCCCCGTGACGGGGTGAGCTTCCGTTGCTCTGCCCCAGCTCCTGCCAAACCTAACAGTTTGAAAGCACACCAGTGCAAGTAGATAAATAAGTACCACTGTGGCGGGAAGGTAAACGGCGTTTCTGTGCTCTCTGGTTTCCATCATGGTGTTCCGTTGCGGCAGAAACGGTTTAGTCTGTGGACAAACACCGGCTCCCTCGGCCTGAAAGTGAGATGAGCGCCGCACCCCATAGTCGCCTTTGACTGGACTTAACCATCCAGGGATCCTTTACCTTTACGTAATAGGGTGCTGCTACGTGGGATTTGGGACCTATTTCAAAATATAGCCCTGTAGAGAAGGTTTTTGGCTCAGCAGAACTCTCTATCCACTCCTTGCTCAAACACAGTTGTACGGCTAGTGACAATAGATCAGATAATTATAAATCATTCTCCAATCAAGTGAAGCCAATAAAGACCACACATGCATGGTTGCCTTGCACTCAGTAATATGAGAGGCGGATTCACGATGTACAGTACCTGCCTCAGCAATGCACTCAGTTATTTGCAAGTCAATAGTGTATGCCCCATTTCTTCTAATACTATTTGTTTTTCTCTGCAGTAGTGAACAGATAACTAAAGGGAAACAGCCCAGTACTCGCTCTTTCTTCATGATGCAGCACATTGATCATCCTGTCTATGCCTTGAAGCAGCTCCATGAAGAATCCGATGCTGGAGTTATGTTTCTTTTCTGCAGAGAGATGGCTGGGCATGGCTCTTCTGGTGCTTCAGAGATTATTTCTATGGACCTTGGCCCAGAGGGGATGAGGGACTCTACATATCCATGTTCTTGGCCCCAGGGCTTTTTATCTCTCTCCCCTGTACATATTACTCACCATTTTCTAATTTCTTTCTAATCCAGCCCAGTCCCATATTTGTTCCCTGGGTGCATGTGACCTGGGATTAAGGTCTTGAGACCGGAGTGTTGGTTAAACATGTCCATGACGTTATTGGTTTCAATATATCAGAGTTTGGTGTGGCACACAGCATGGATCCCTCTGTTGGCTTTTTGCAGTATAGTAATGCTGCAGAGAGCTTGCTGGGGAGACCATGCATTAAAAAGGGACTCAAAAATAACTTAAACAAGGTTTTAATAAGAAAAACAAAAACTCCTTTTACACTAAATACATCTACAAACAAACACGACCCAACCACCAACCCATCCCCCAGGGTAATGGCAGAGCTAGGTGCTGCTCCTTATATACTACACCCAATTCCTGGCACAGCTTAATCAATGCAACTCAGCAGCACCTGCTATGTTTCACAGCTGTAAAGCTGGATCTCGTTATTTTGCTCTGGCCCTTGCTCTGGCCCCTTAAAGATATACACATCGGGTGAAACAATGATGAACCTTTACATTTAAAGAAACAATTCAACACCCTCAACTGGACAGTCCTGGATCCACCAATCGGGCAGAGTCTGCTGACCAACACTAGGCCAAGTCCACTAGCTGAACAGCAATTTGCAACAGGTAGGGAATCACCAGGCTCATCTTGATTAAGTAGGCCAGCAATGAAGCTAAAGACTGAGAATTGGGGCTTCTGAGTATTAGGATTTTAAACGTTTTTTTGTTTCCGGAATATATTTTAGGTCAGTGAGCTTGATTTCATTCTTTTAATCGGAGTACGTGACTTAATGTATGCACTCACATGTGTGAACACACATTGCTTTACTTCTGCTTCCTGTATTAGCATTTACTGAGACATGAGCACTTCTGCAAATCATTTTGCTGCCTGAAATGTACTCTGGGAAGATGACTGATTTAGCCTTAAGGGAAAGTATGGGTGGTACTTTGCTCTCAGCTCCAATTGCCTGTGTTGACCTATTTATGTTTCTCTCCATATCTTTATTCAACTGGGATGTGTGCTGTGTTCTTTAACCTACGTACCTCCCCGCATTACGTCTTCAGACACAGGAACGACCTATTAGAAGCACTGCCGTGTTGTTCAATTGCAGCGCAGAAATGTATTTCTTTACTAGATATCAATCTCAGCTTTCCTCTAAGGAAGATGGCACCTATGGTTTTCCTGCATGTCCATGTTTACCCACAGAACAACCATGTTATGGAAGTTTATACTTGATTCTGACCAAACAAAGATTCCTGATATATACTGTGCTCTCGGAGGTTTGTTTGGTCGGAATCAAGTACACACTTCCAGAGCTAACACGAAATACATTACTTCTGGTAAATGAGCCACAATAGCCGCCAGAAGGTTGTGAAATTTTGTATCCCAGGCTTTTTAGACTCGTCTTACCCATGTACTATCTGAAACCAAAGGGGCACATTGCTTGCCAATATATGTGAAATATATTGGCGCATTGTTTTCAGCTCTCCTACCCTACTGATCTGTCCCCTTTCTGGATGGTGAATGTAGGATATTAAAATGAGCAACGGAAAAGGATACTTCCTTTTTGTGTGTGTGTGGATCAATCAATTCTTGGCCCCAATTCAACCAATTCTTGATCTTTGACATTTTTAGGTAGCTTGGGCAGAGTGTCCTTGAATCTTGATGCTCCTTTCTTTCTAGTAGTTCTAAAATTACTGTTAAATATTGGCCACAACTTGTCATTTGAATTTACTGGAGCTGCTGCCCTTAAATCCCTCTTTTCCTCTTTAAGGCAAGAAATCCAGGTAAAAACTCAAACTATTTCACAGCATAGCACTCCAGTCAATCGGCTTTAGAAATATGAATAGGCGACTTGTAGCAGTTCTTGGTACAGAACCATCCAACCTGGCTGATTTCTGCTTATTTTTTACATTTGCGCCTTGATCTGCTGAAGAATCAAGCTCCGCTAACCAATCTCATATGTAGCATGTGCAAGTGACAGAGGATATCGGAGTCGGTGGCATTCAAAGCTACAAGCCACCTGCTACGATCCACTTACGAAACTGGTAGCACATGGGAAGACTGCCACTCTTGCTGACACATTGCGGGAGGACTCAGCAGAGGCTGTCGCTCTCGGTAAAGTTGATTTCTACTGTAATGAACACAAATTACAATTCAAACATGCGCATCTGAAGTGTTCGAAGAAGGGGCTTGGCAGTTCCAAGTCCGGAAATATTTCCATCCATTATAATGTAATTTTAGATGGCTTTTTTTAAAAAAAAACAACCAACCAAAAAACCCTAACTGAAAATGTGGGCTGCATGTTTTCTTTTACAAAAGCAGCTTGAAGCGTGGGAGGGACAGAGTTCTATTTCAAGTTTTGGTGCAGAGGGAGGTCAAAATAGATTTTTGCGTGCAGCAGACAGGGGACAAGAGTCACAGCAGGTTTGAAAGGCCTGATCTTAAATATACTCAAGATGCAACTGGGAAAAAAATACATTTTTAATTGCGATTACTTTACTTTAATTGTGATTACAGGAACGTGAGTGGCGCTGTAGGAACGCGGGTGGCGCTGTGGGTTAAACCACAGAGCCTGGGACTTGCCAATCAGAAGGCTGGCGGTTCGAATCCCCGCAACGGGGTGAGCTCCCATTGCTCGGTCCCTGCTCCTGCCAACCTAGCAGTTTGAAAGCATGTCAAAGTGCAAGTAGATAAATAGGTACCGCTCTGGCGGGAAGGTAAACGGCGTTTCCGTGCACTGCTCTGGTTCGCCGGAAGTGGCTTAGTCATGCTGGCCACATGACCCGGAAGCTGTACGCTGGCTCCCTTGGCCAATAAAGCGAGAGGAGCGCCGCAACCCCAGAGTCGGCCACGACTGGACCTAACGGTCAGGGGTCCCTTTACCTTTTACTTTTTATATCTCAAATTAACCAGAGACACAGGTGCTCCTGAAGAATGATCCCATGTGGTCTGAGACAGAGGGCAGGGTGATGGCTGCTCCTATGCTTTATCTATGTTGTGGTGCATTATGTTAGCGGACTGCGAGACTGTCAAGATGCTGTTGTAAGAGCTAAGGACATGTTTCTCCAGTTGAGGCTGAACTGGCAATGTGAATTCTGATAACTAGTCTTATCTATTCAAAGTCAGGTTCTAGTTTGTCTAGATATGCAATGAAGATTTCTACAACTGCAATGCTTGCACTCTAGGTCTTGCTGATTGTTTCTTGATTGTTTCTTCTGCGTGTATATGTTTATTATTATTATTATTATTATTATTATTATTATTATTAATTGTTGGGTGGGCTGTTCTGTATTTTTATTGAAGGATATTACAGATGATATCTTAAATTATCAGTGTCTAATTGATCATACATATTTCGGATCTGTGCCTAGACAGCAGAAGGTGAGACAGTTGGATAGGTTGTCATTCAAGTTGTGTTGCCAAATAAAAACTGAAGTGCAGTAGTCTGTGTTTCAATGTACATTGGGGATCCCCTTTATCATCTCTCTATAGGCAATGCTAAATATCCTTTGCTTTATCCAATCTTGGGTTGTCCCAGATTGTTGCATTTTCAAAGAAGCAGATATTCATTTTGGCTTAATTCCCTCACCCAGTCATTGCCAGTCGGTCCTAGCTGGGTGAATCTTCAGGTGTTTTATCCTTGGATTCAGTTACTAAATTAAAGTCCAGTCACCTGCCAGTGGGCTGAACAGATTATTCTGTCTCTATTCAAAGTGGCATCTGCGGGCATGGCTCCTCATGCCAGCATTAAAATTGCGCTATGAAAAACAACATAAAATTCATTAGTTCTGAGCGCCCACTCTGGCATTTTGGAGCCTTATCAGCTCCTTGGTGCTTTGAAGAGCCCTGGACTATTGGGGGGGGGGGGAGTCGGATTAAGACTGAAGCACAAATTGCACAGGTCTGTCTCTGAAGCTGACTGAACACTGGTAAGAACGCATCATCGTGCCTAACATGAGGCAGCATGAGCTGCGAAGGACGCTCGGAGACCTTTGAGTAATAAGCAATTAAGCAAAAACGTAATTGATAATTCTAATACTTGCTCTTGTTGACCCCAACTCATGGGAAGTGACTGTCCGAAGTGGGGGACCCTGTGTATCCCTGGGGAATCGCTGCATGTTTTCGAATTCTGATTTTCCAGGGTTTTAAAATGTACAGGGAGCCTCCTCAGGGACAGGAGGGTCCCTGCTTCAGAAAGTTCCCTCCATTATTTTTTTTAAAAAATATATTATTATTAAAGATTTTCTTGTTTTACAGAAGTAAGTGTAATGTCTCTCGTATTTTTTACATGTAACATTTTTACAAATCCGTTTCATTTGTTGAGACATTAGGGGGAGAGAAAAAAGGGGGTGGAGGGAGGAAAGGTGGATGGAGGTGGGGTCGGGTGGCGATGTTTCTATTATGCTTAATGTATGTAGGGTTTGGTGTCAGCATTGCTTGTGCTGTTCACTTGTGGTCCTTTGGTGGTGAGAGAGGTTGGGGTTGGCCTAGCGTGTGGTTATTTGTTTGTGATTGGCTGTGGTGATCTTTGTTTTCGTATGTGAGTGGGGTGGGTGGGTGTTTTGGATCAGGTTAGCCATATTGATTTCTATGCTGTTGGTGGATTATTGTCGTTGTCTTGTTGGGCTGTGTATGTGATAAAGGGGAGCCCCTCCATAAGATGAAGGTGAAGGGAAGGACAATAGAGAGGCTGATAGTGTGAGGGCACTGAATGGCCCCTGCTTCCCCCTCATGCCTTTCCTCTACACTGAAGAGGACTAAGGATTCCCAACATATAATTGCCCTGCTCTGGAATGCAATGCTTATAGATGCATCTCTTTCTGACTAAGTGGAGGGTTCTTGTTTCCAGTGATTGCTTTCATCTTTTCAAAGTAAACATATTTTCCCTTTCATTGTCCCACATGATCCTCTTTCTGCTCTGCACAGCTGCAAAAATGAGCAATTTTATTTATGATTCGGCAATGCTGTTGCCTATCCCCTCTTTTCTCATTTGGGGCTTCCAAAGCACCCTCTTCGCCTGCCCTGTCTGCATTTTTAGCTGCTGTGAATAAGCCCGCTCTTCAAGTTCAATTGCGGATACTTATTTTCCTCTTCCAGGGCCATATTGTTATGAAGCTCAAGGAGCTCAAGTACGTTGTATTTATGGTAAATCTGTGAAGTCATTTGAGAGGCACTTTGTGGCAATGTCTTCCTGCATGTGCCTCCTTTTGCTGTGTAAGAAAATGGGGGGAACTGGGTTCTACTAGCATTTACAGTTGAAGAGCGAAGTTTCAGTTTGGCTAAGACCACCTGGGAAGCCTTTAAAATACGCTGGGTGATTTTGCCCAGTTTTTTTCACTTGAAAGAAATGGCAGAGCCCCTGATTGGATGAGCTTCTCTGATGTCATGAAACTTTCACAAACGTTCTGTCTTGTCATGCAAAGGTTTGTCAGCAATGGAATAAAATAAGTAGTATACCTTCTGTGAGAGGCAGCAAAGCAGTGGAGGATCCTCTGTTGGACAATGTGAGGCAGAGCTCCCTTAAGATTCTAAGCACCCCAAAACTCACAGGGCAGTCTTTCTCCAGTCACCCACAATCATATTAACACATTTCCACAGACCAAGGAGCTTCCTAGATGCTTCTGCTCATCTCCTCTCTGCTTAGCCAATTATAATAATCATTGCCTGCAGGGTCCCACCTGTCTCCAGTCCTGTAGTTGTTACCCAGCCTCTGAGGGTTTAGGCATATTTACATTTCTTCTGTGCTTTATAGGCATGGTCTGAGCTTTAAAACTCTCTGTCCGATCACTCTTTCCTTGCTCCTGAGTACCCCTGCAAAAACCCACTCTTTACCGCTAAATTGGACCAAACGACAGTCCATGGAAAACCTGCATTGCCATATAAAGGACCCCTGACCATTAGGTCCAGTCGTGACCAACTCTGGGGTTGCGGCACTCATCTGCTTTAATGGCCGAGGGAGCCGGCGTACAGCTTCCGGGTCATGTGGCCAACATGACTAAGCCGCTTCTGGCAAACCAGAGCAGCACACGGAAATGCCGTTTACCTTCCCGCCAGAGCGGTACCTATTTATCTACTTGCACTTTGACGTGCTTTCAAACTGCTAGGTTGGCAGGAGTGAGACTGAGCAACGGGAGCTCACCCCGTCGCGGGGATTCAAACCGCCAACCTTCTGATTGGCAAGTCTGTGGTTTAACCCACAGCGCCACCCGCGTCCCGCATTGCCATATATTGCGCTTCAATTTAAAGAGCAGGTTTTTGCAGGGAAAGCTCTGGGGTGGGAAAAAATAGCACTCTGATGCAGAGCTTTGAGGTATGGACCTGTGCCTGGAAAGCACCGGCAAGTATGGATAAGCCCTTGGTGTGTGCACATGTGTGTTTTTTGTGAAATGTTGTGTAGAGGAACTGAAAGCAATGTGGCGCAGAGAAGTCCAGAATGGGAGGCAGAAACTGAAGCAGGGGAGGAGGGAGGCCAAGAAGAGGCAAGAGTTAGGCTGGTGAAGAGTCATGGGCATCTCCCCCTCCTGCTGTGACAATCTTCCCTTCCCCCTAGTCTCCCAGAACCAGAAGGGGCGTGAAGAGGGTGGAAGAGAGGTTGGCTTCAAATGGCACAGTCTCTGGTTGCTTGGGGCGGAACCCTGGAGAGGAGGGAATTTAGATGGCTGTGGGGAGGCAGGGACTTTCAGTCTGATCCATGGGGCAAGACCTACTGGGGATAAGCTGCTGTGCTCATGACACTCCACCGTCTGTGCAGATCATGTTCTTGCTAATAAAGAGTTAACTTTCATGGTTTTATTTACTGCCGTCTCACTCCTGACATGCAGGTGGAAGGTTGGCTGAATTTCAGAAACAGCTACACAGAACAAATGTAGCTTTATTATTATTATTTTTCTAGAAAAAGAAGATGAAGAAATGGAGCTGCAGTGTTAGCCTCCCAGCAGGTGGATCACAAGCCAGCTGGCTGTCAAATGTTTGGAATGCCCCAAAAGGGATTTTGACAGATGCATAGACAACCCATGTTTCATGATGTCATAACAATGGCATGTGATTGCTAGGTCGGCAGCCCCACCCACTTGTCAAATTTGGCCCGCAAGGCTGATCCTGATTCCTCACACATGCACTATAACTTCCAGCTTAATGGACCACAACTGCTTAATGGACCACCATCAAATTCCTTATTTGGGTGAGGGATCCTTTAAAGCCAGGCTACAGATGTACCTCATTTAGCTACCCTCAAACAGATCTATTCCTGCTAAATGGTGCATTTACTATATTGGCATTTGCTTTTCTCTCCTCCTCTTGGTAAATCTATTGAACAGTGCACGATGCTGCTAACTTTCACAGCAACCTGCCATATATAACATTATGCAAAAGGTATTGGATTATTGCAAATATACATAGTAGAACATCAAAGCAAAAATCCAAGAACAACCTGTGTGATCTCTCTCTGCTGCAGGGCATCAGTTTTGCTAAAGAACCGCTGTAGTCTTTGAAATGCAAGGAGAAGGCTAAATGAGATTCCTGATAGGGACAATTCATAAGTTACTGCAGCAGTACGTGACCCCTCCCTTGTGTGTTCTTTCCACTTTGACTTTATAACATAGGGAACGGGAGACATGATGTAGCCATGTTTTTACCTTCCTGATGCCACCAGGTAGTCATGGCTTGGCCAAAACAGCCTTGAAGCCCAAATGTGGATATATAATTAGGCCTGGAACCAGAAGTTCCCTTCTGTAATGGTTGTGTGCCGGAACCAAATCAATCGCTGCAGCCATGCGGTTTCTACTGAATCCAAACATTGCCAGAGCAGTGTACGAAAAAGCATGAAGAATTGTGCCAGACCATAGCAGTAACTTCTGAAGATCTCTGGTTTCTACTGATGAAAAGATCTCTGGTTTTTACTGATGAAAATATTAAGGGTGGGACTGCACATTAGTACTATGGGATATTAATTTTTCATACAACAAAGCCTTTTGGGCTGCAATTTCCAATGGAAGACTGGATTAAGAAGCAGAGAGGCTCTTTGATCCTTGCACCATTTTCCTGCCAAAAATCCTTAACCACCATCAACTCCACCCTATGATGATTTTAATCACTGCTGGGGAATTACTCTGGTGTAGTGTATATGCATGCATGACTGAAAAATGGTGCAACGGTTAAGAAGTCACTTTCATCCTGTGCCAGTCTTCTTCAAATTGTAGCCTCAGCGGTTGCATTGCTTATGCCTGTGTTGTATGTGCATATATAATACCTCTCCAAATATTCATGGGACAACATGATAGATAGATGATAGATAGATAGATGATAGATAGATGATAGATAGATAGATAGATGATAGATAGATAGATAGATAGATAGATAGATAGATGATAGATAGATAGATAGATAGATAGATAGATGATAGATAGATAGATGATAGATGATAGATACTTTTTTGTGTTAGCCGATGGCCATAGCAACAATAAAACATTACAATATACACAGAAGAAAGGAAATTTAGTACAAAAGCACAATTTAAAGTCCTGAATCAGCAATCAGTTAGTGGCCCTTATTCTGATTGCCCCTGCTAAAAACCTAGCAACCTTTGCTGTTATCTGCTCCGTTTGGTCTGACAGGAGAGAGGACACTGTGGCTGTGGTTGTGCACCCTGGGATGGTCAGTACGAGTGGGGTGATGATCTCATTCCTCAGGTCTTTGTAGAGAGTGCAAGACAGGAGGACGTGTGCCACTGTTTTGGTGCTACCGTCTCCACAGGGGAAAGGCGTTTCTCATGCGGGATCTTTTGGAATCGGCCCTCAAGTACAGCAGATGGCAAAAGATTCAGTCTTGCAAGTGTGAAAGCACCTCTGAATTTTGGGCTAGCTAGTTTGTGCAGGTATGGCGCCAGAGAATCAAAATGGGAAAATGAAAATTGATCATAACATGGGCTGAATTTCCTTATAGTGGCCAGGTCGTTCTGATGCTCGATATCTTTTAGACATTGATAAATCAGACTCTTTGCTTTGGTTAGGCCCATAGTGAGTAGGTGTTGCGGGGATAGGTTGCAAGAGTGGAGTTTTTGGTGGATGGTTTTAACCAGGCACTTTTGTGGTAGTCTTGAAGTACTAGGGATAATAAACCGGGGGGGGGGGGGGGATTTGAGTTTAGGCGGAGGCAGAAGTTAAAAGTTCTTTGCCAAGTCCGTACTTCTACTGAGGGGAAACTTGCCCCCAGTCGCAGTGATGCGTTTGGGATGCAGGGCGGTGCAGAGAAAATCAGCCTTAAGAACTTTGATTGAACAGCTTCCAAAGTGCCAAGGTCTAAATTTGAGCTCTGTATAATAGCTGTCATGGGACAACATATAATGGATAGTTTCACCCCAATATGGTGTCACTTTGTTGTTGTTTAGTCGTTTAGTCGTGTCTGACTCTTTGTGACCCCATGAACCAGAGCACGCCACAGCCTCCTGCAGTTTGGTCAAACTCATGTTAGTAGCTTCGAGAACACTATCCAAGCATCTTGTCCTCCGTCGTCCCCTTGTGCCCTCCATCTTTCCCAACATCAGGGTCTTTTCCAGGGAGTCTTCTCTTCTCATGAGGTGGCCAAAGTATTGGAGCCTCAGCTTCAGGATCTTATGGTGTCACTAGAGTGCAATATTGAGGAGAGCAACCATAATGTTTGCATTCAGAAAGCCCAAAATTCAATTCTCAGCTTTCCTAGGAAAAATTAAACTTGGGGTAGCATGACTGGCCACCAAATTCAATGGCTTCAAAAGCAGATGGGACAAATTCAAGGAGGAGAAGGTTACCAATGGCCACTGGCCATAATGGCTACACTCCTCCTCCATGGCTGGAGGCAGTAATGCTTCTGAACGCAGGTTGCTTGAAACTGCAGGAGGGGAGGGAGCTCTTGTGCTTGGCTGTTGCTTGTGGGTTTCCCATGGGCCATGGTTGGCCACTGTGAGAACAGGATGCTGGACCAGATAGACCACTAGCCTGACACAATCTTCTTATGTCTGTATGGAGGCCAGGAGACATAAAGAGCTTCTAGTTTAATGACTGAAAAGCTGGTCAGTAAGTATGTTCCTGGAGCAGTAGGTCTTGTGTCAAGCCAAATTCTATGTATGCAGTAAGACGACAGATTACAGGTGTAACTTATTCATATAATAGCATTGTATTTTGACTCTCTCTCTCTCTCTCTCTCTCTCTCTCTCTCTCTGTGTGTGTATATATATATATATATATATATATATATATACATACATACATAGCCAGCTCTCCTCAGCTGCCCTGAAATCTCTCACTTTCAGTAAATATAAGTCTCGGTGGATAATTACGCTAATTTATTTTCAATAATTTTCAAATTAAAATGATGTACTGTGGATATGTTTGATGGAAAAATGTGCTATTCTGCTGTTTGCCTGGAAATTTGTGTTGCAGTCAATCAGGCTGCTCAGTTACCCGGGGAAATGTTTACTCCCCCCACTCCCCTGCCCCCCAGTTTACCAGAAAAAAATGCTACTGGAGATTTCTTTTCTTTGTTCTATGGAATTTCTCCCCAACATGATCCATAAAGGGTTGGGGAACCTGTATCTCCCCAGATGTTACTGAGAAGCAACTCTTAGAATCTCTTTCCATTGGCCATGCTGGCTGAGACTGATTAGAGTTGAAGTTCAACAACACCCAGAGCCCACAAGTCCCTCACCTCTGGTCTACAGGGTGTTATCAGACCCTCTAAATGTCCCTATTTTCCAGGGACAGTCCCACATTTACAGAAGCCATCCTGGTTCTGATTTGATCCTAGAATGTCCCGCTTTTCCTTCAGACATCCCTATTTTCCTCAGAGAAACGTTGGAGGGTATGGTAGGGCATCCTTATTTTCACTGGAGAAATGTTGGAGGGTATGGAGTTATGCAACCCCTGAACCCAGGCTTAAAGATGCAGGTGTAGGTCAGGTTGGTTTAGTTGCCAACCCAATGTAGAAATACTTGAATTTGTTAAGAACATCTTTTAACACAAGGCACATGTAATCAGAAATAGAAATTCCTGCCATTTTTACCCACGATGAATAGATCATTGTTCCACAAAGCATCATTGTTTCCAATGATATTTCTAAGCAAATGCATCTGCGTTCTTTCTGTCTCTTATATCATATTAAAGGTCTGCCGCAGTTTGCACTGGCGACTTGCGCAGGAAGTTTGAAGAGTAATTTGATATTCAGGTGTGTGCCCCTGATAAGAAAATAAACACGTGAAGAAGATTATAATTAACCAGAAGTCAAATACCTCCAAAGGGTTGGTGAATTTTTATCTCGGTTCTCTGAGTGGCTAGAGAAATCAAGCAATCGGATTGGCTCGCAGCCAGGTGGTTGCTGGAATCACTTGGGTCAGAATTTTCTCGCCTAATCACTCGGCACAGATACTAATATAGGGAGCATGCAAAACAGGAGAAAATACAGTGTAGAGGTTTCTTAAAACGAGTCATGCCATATGCATTTTGGAAGCAATTTCATGAACAAAGAAACTTGTACATCTTGCAGCCTGATCTAGAACATGTTTGCTCGCAAATCAGTTCGGTGGAACTGAGCGAACTCTGGTTGACAAGTTTTCCTACATGCATATATAGACATGCATTCCTTGTTGTTGGCACCCGTCTGTCTTGAAAGACAATGGAGTGCACCTCCAGGGCTGAAGTGAACTGCTGGAGAGGCACAACACCTACTGTGGCTGTAGAAACTAGTAACCCATAACTGCTGTCTCATCCATTGTTTTTGCTGTGTTAGCAACACCAAAGTGACCTCTACGGGGTGCAAGCCTTTCCCTCTCTCCTCACCCCCCTGTGCCTCCTTGCACCAACTGCAAATCTGCTCCAAAGGGCTAGCTTAGATTTAGGAGGGTTGCAGTGAGTTTGTGGGATGGAGTGGGAGGGGTAGTTCTGTTTTGCTTGTGGAAGTTGCTCTGCACACATATTATTCAGTGGAAGACAAACCATAGCCATAAATGATACACACAAGTCATCATCAATCTTTATTATGGTCCAGAGACCCAACAAATCATTACAAAGCAATACACAATTCATACAGCCTACCTCCAGGTTAAACAAGCATTTTGTTCAGAATATAGGGATCATTTGTTCTTGCAACCACCGATAAAAACTTTGCCACTGCTAATGTTCTAGCATTTGTCCAGTCTTCCAATAGGAACCTGACATAGTGAGCCTCTGATTTTCCTGGGAAAGGTACCAGCAAGGGTAGTATCAGTTCAGCCCTGGCTTGCTCATATTTTGCACAATGCAACAAAATATGTTTTATGGAATCCATGTCTTGAGCACACGAGCAAAGTCTGTCCTGTTCTCAACGGTTACCATGCCTATGAAATCAAGGCCTCTAAACCACTCGGAAGGGGACGACCGAGGGGGGCCTAGTAACTCTGGTTTCCACTCAATTGGCGTCACAGGTTACCGAGTGCTCAGTTTTCGAGTAGCTGGCACTGGGGATCACTTTGCATCTGGAATCCAAGAGTATCATTCTTGTTTCAGCTTATATCCCACCATATACAGTGCAAACACAGATCGAGATACACACAAGTGTATCTGCTTCTAAACTTCCCAGCCATTTTCTTTGTCTCATAAAATTTCTAGAATGATTGCTTGGTATGTGCACACCTGTAGTTTGTGCTGGTTGGCAACACTTCAGTTGTCTCTGGGAACTCTATACCTGTGATTAGGCAAGAGGAAAACTAGCATGTAAAATAACTCCTGTTGGAATCCCTGGGGGCATTAAGCAGAAAAAAAATAGTCTACAAAGCATTGTTGCTCTATCTGAACCCCAGACGTATTAGGTAATGGTACCTGATGCCGTGTTTCTGTGAGATTTTCCTCCAGAGGTAGGATTCATTTCAAAACAATCTATTGGCTTCTCAAATTTCCATGGATCTGCAGGGAACAACGCTGTTCCCAAAGTATCTGTCCAGCAAAAGGGAGGGAAAAAGAAAACAGATTTAAAAGTAGAGTACCACCTGGTTTTATTGCATGGTGTTACAGGTGCTTGTGAGCCACCCTTGAGTCTGAAAAGCATTGGGAGATGCTGTATACCTTAAAGGTAAAGGTACCCCTGCCCGTACGGGCCAGTCTTGCCAGACTCTAGGGTTGTGCGCTCATCTCACTCTATAGGCTGGGAGCCAGCGCTGTCCGCAGACACTTCCGGGTCACGTGGCCAGCGTGACAAGCTGCATCTGGCGAGCCAGCGCAGCACACGGAACGCCGTTTACCTTCCCGCCAGTAAGCGGTCCCTATTTATCTACTTGCACCCGAGGGTGCTTTCGAACTGCTAGGTTGGCAGGCGCTGGGACCAAACGACGGGAGCGCACCCCGCCGCGGGGATTCGAACCGCCGACCATGCGATCGGCAAGTCCTAGGCACTGAGGTTTTACCCACAGCGCCACCCGCTGTATACCTTACCATTTGTCAAGAGATATCTTTCTACAGTGGACAAACAAGCACTTAGTGAGTTGATCATCTGCCAAGGAGAAAATCTTACTACACTTCTGCATGTGATCAGAAAGCCAGGGAAGGAGGGGAGGAGTAAGATATGAGATCTTCTTGCTGTTGGGAAGGAGGATAAGTCACCCTTTATGAAAAGAACAACATGGAGCAATCCCTCCCCTCATGCATTTTTGCAACAGAAAGGGAGGGAGCTGTGCATCGTACTGTAGACCAGTGTTTCCCAACCTTGGGCCTCCAGCTGTTTTTGGACTACAACTCCCATCATCCCTCGCTAGCAAGACCAGTGGTCAAGGATGATGGGAATTGTAGTCCAAAAACAGCTGGAGGCCCAAGGTTGGGGAACACTGCTGTAGACCACCTCCTTTAAAGCAACACCTGCCCCTTTAAAGGGGGTGGGGTGATCTTTAGTACAAACTGCAGCCTACACCCCTGGCTCCCCTTGCAGGGAGTGCACTTTGCACTGCAGGTTATCTTCTTTGGAGTGAGGACCTTATCTCTTGAAACAATGAGGGAATAGGAAGGAAACAGAAGGGGGCAAATGGGGAAAGTATGCATTTATTTCAGTTGCAGGTTGATAAGTTTATGGGTACTAGGTTCTGCTGTGGGGTTCACAGACAATGTGAATCTGGTGTGGGGATCAGAAGAAGATTAGAGGCAGGGAGCATAGCTTAGTGGAAGAGCAGCAAAATGCTTTGCATATCGATGGTCCCTGGTTCAATTCTTGGCATCTCTGGTTAAAAGTGTCTGAGACCCTAGAAAGCCACTACCAGTCAGAATAGAGGATACTGGGATCAGTGGACAGATCCTAACGATCCTGAAAAGGGCAGCACCCTGCCCAGAAGTGGAGCATGTTAACCAGTTGACATGTTCAATTCCATCAGTGCAAGTTCTGTATGCCCTTGTGTGAACATGAAGACCTGTTATTGTGAATAGTCGCCAGTGAACCCTAACCCTAGGATATTGCAGTGTGCAGCAGAGGAGTCTGAGAGGGTGCACATTGGTTCTCTAGGAGGAGAACTGTAAGTATGTTAGTTGGGGCCCTTCTGGCAGAAGGATACTGTCCCCAGCCTTTAATTTGGAGCCCCCTGAAGTACCTTCACTCTCACCCCCCCCCAACCTCACAGAAGTCAAAGAATGCAAAATAGGTGCAGTTCCTCCTGGCAGGTAGAACTAATAATCCTGGATTTCTTGTCAGCCAGTGTATGGGTTCAACTGGCTACTGCTTCCTGCAAACTCAGCACCTACCTACAGCTGCTTTAGTAGGCAGCATCTCCTCTGTTGACTTCAGCTAACAAGCCCTCTTGGAGCTGTCCATGGTCCTGCTTTATCAGTCCTCTCTCATTTTGACCTGAATTTGCCTAACCTTAGCTAGATTTCCCCTTCCTTTGGCCTAACCTGGCCTCTCATGATGTGCCTTGACCAGAATTTAGTTGCTTGATCTGATTTTGGACGTGTTGACTGGACTTTAGTAGATAAAGCTTGCTTCTCCTTTAAACTTCAAGTCCCCGTGCTGCAGAACACATTATTTGAATAATGTGATAGTCTAGTCCTCTTCAGCTCAAACAAATGTGCAGAGTGTGAGCACATTCACACTATCCCAAACAGTGCCCTCGTCTGGCTGCAAAAACTTGTGGAGCAGCAGAACCCTTGGTGACTATCTGTTCATTATTTAGCTTCTCCAAGGAAACAACCTGCAGGGACTTTTTATACCACCCTCCCAGTGTAAAAGCCGAGGAATCCTTTCAGCCCTGGGTCCTCCTTCCATATAATCAAAGGTTTGAACAACTTAATCCTTACATTCTTAATACATTTCCCCCCCTTGTTTGCATCCCACCTTTCTCCTTAGAGCTAGACTGCAGAACGCTTGGCCTTCCAGAGGTTGCTGGACTACACTAGCATCATCTTTGGCCATTGGCCGTACTGGCTGGTGCTGATAGGATTCAGAGTCCAGCAATATCTGGAAGGCCACATGTTCCCTACCTTTGCTTTAAAGGCAAGGCAAGGCAGCAGCAAGCAGCAAGCAGCAATCTATCTACACACACACACACACACACACACACACATTTTTGAATGCATCACCCATGAATGTCATATAGGAAGTGGGAAAGAGGTATATTTTAAAAATCATATGTACATTCTAGCCAAAGCTGTCGAACTTTTCTAGTTCTAGGGCCAAAGCAACCCTTTATTTTCTTCAGATTGTAGCATAGCTATGACTATGGCATTTCCCGGATTTACTAATCCTCTCAGAGCTAGAAGCAATGGAATGAGCTCTCTTCTAGCAAGTACTTTCTCATCACCAACAGTATTGGACTCGGTCCTAATCTTCACAGAGCTGCAGAATGATGTGAAGACAATTAATAATGCATCCCCCTACTTCTTGCCTGCAGACAACCTTCTGTCTGAATGATACTTAGTTAAAAGGGCAGCATATTAAATGTCCTGAAGAGAGCCTCCCTGTAGTTCTAGAACTCAGCTAAATAAAGAGAAAGAGAGAGAGATCTACCGAAGAGGAATCCACCTTGGACATATAAGGGAGTCCCAAATCAACAAGGGATAAATTCATTCTTCCTCACATATTTGGTAGTTGCTATTTTTAAAATATTCTTGGCGCTTGATGAGAATTTCCATTGTGATATTCACATCACAACCACAGTGATCAGTTGTCCATCTGAATTTATGAAACAGTAATTATCTGACCAAGGCGGATTATTGTGTCAGGCAGTTAGCCAATATGTTCAGCCCAACATGTGGTTCATAGCTTGCATACAAACAGCAAAAGAAAAAGAAAAAAGGAGCATCTTGTTCCTTTCTAACAAGAGTCTTGTAACACCTGAAAGTCCAAAACAGTCATTGTGGCATGAGCTTTCTTGGAGTAGAGCTCATATCCTCCGATGTGTGAAGTCTTATCTGTAAAGTGAGATGCAAAGTGGTCATGAAATGTGAGATATACTGCCTGTGACAATTCTGTGCTATGCAAATGTTCAATGTACGCACAGTGCCCAAAGGAACGAAACTCTTTCGGCCATTTTGTCGTCTTTCTTGAAAAATTGGTTGCTTCTTGTTTTAGAAATGACCACTCAAAACGTCACAGGAGGATCAACAGCTGAGCACAGAAATCTGACAGATAAGCAGGAAATAAAAAACTTAAAACTATATCTTTTAAAGGAAACCAATGGAACTTAACAGCAACTATATTGCTCTTTAGACTGACCAAGGGGAGGAAGAGTGGAAATAATGTATTTAAATAAAGCTGGCAAACAAGGCACTGTTGGGAGACTTGGGGCAGGATCCGAAGAAGCAGTTCTGCTAACGCAAGGCTGTTTACCTTCACAATGGCCTCTCCTGCCCTCTCCTTTCAATGCAAAAACCCTAAATCTGTTCCCTGGGTTCATCCAATCCTATAGAGCAGATTTATGGAGTTCACACAGAGTGCAGAGAAGTTCCATTGTGCAGCAAAAACTGTTTACATGGATATTGCCTTTTGTCTTAAGCCTCATTATTTACCCCATAAGGCCCATGAGGCGAGGTGGGGTGGTTGCCTCAGGCAGCAGAACTAGACCCAAGGAGCTCATCGGCACATCTTACTCCTGTCTCCTCATTGGTGGGCACCCCACACCGCTGCCTCCACCCACAGCAGAGGAGGTAGTGGCATGGTGCAGCCACAGCAGAGACAGCAGCTGTGTGGTGGTGGCAGCGGGTGGTAGAGTTTTGGGGTTTTTTGCCTCAAGCAGCAAAACATGCCAGGCCATCCCGTTCCCCACCTAGTAGCCTTAGCATAGGTAGAGAGAGCTGGTGGGCCAGTACATCCCAGAGGTGAAAAGAGAGCACCAGAGAATTAAGACATCTAATTGGTAGGAATGGTGAGAACCAAAGAATGAATGCCTGGGGTGGCTGGTTTGCAGACTTCCCCTCCTCTCTGACACTACAGACCTGCACCCATGCTGTTACCCAGCAACTACTTGGAGCAGCAGTAATTGGCAGTAACACCATTTCTCTAGCTTGCACTGAAATAGAAGAAGAAAGTCAAATATAAAGTGTAGACCCAAAGCAACATAATTAACAGGAAACGAAAATATTATCTTAAACGTCCCAAAAGAAAACATTACAAGAGGAAGTCGGATATAAAGTGCACATTTAAAACAGTGCAATTGGCAAGAGGAGGAGGAGGAGGAGGAGGAGGAGGGGGAGGAGGAGGAGGAGGAGGAGAAGAAGAAGAAGAAGAAGAAGAAGAAGAAGAAGAAGAAGAAGAGGAGGAGGAGGAGGAGGAGGAGGAGGAGAAGAAGAGTTTGGATTTGATATCCCACTTTATCACTACCCGAAGGAGTCTCAAAGCGGCTAACATTCTCCTTTCCCTTCTTCCCCCACAACGAACACTCTGTGAGGTGAGTGGGACTGAGAGACTTCAAAGAAGTGTGACTAGCCCAAGGTCACCCAGCAGCTGCATGTGGAGGAGCGGGGAAGCGAACCCGGTTCACCAGATTACGAGTCTACTGCTCTTAACCACTACACCACACTGGGCAAATATCAACTATTATCGTAAGCATAGAACCTATCTGCCTCTCTTGCTGCCAGTCCTGCCAATGGTGGTCCATGGCAGGCGGTGGCTGTGGAAACTCAGGCTTGATGACCTGGGTTTTCACTAAGACACAGCCAACACCATGGACAATCACCACAACAGTTCCCTTACATCTTGACAGCAAACACTTTGCTAATTCAACGAGATAGAGGACGCTCCAAAGCCCCCACAGCAAGACAAAAAAACCCAAATCAATTCCATTTCCTGCATCTCCGGCACCTCAGCATCTTATTGGCTGCAGTCTGGTGCTAAACTGAGGGAAAGCACAGGGATGGAACACATTTCCAAAGCGAATCCTCTGCTGCGCTAATCCCTTCTGAACAACTCTTTGCTTTTTTAAAGGAAAAAGAAAGGAGCTTTTTTTCCTGAATGTTTGTGGCTATGACCTAAACCCCCTACAGGAATAAATGGGTAACTATTGATAGACTGTGTCCTCCCCCCCTTTTGTTTTTTTAAACATGCTCTATGTGTTGACAGGATAGAACTCTGCCCTCAAGTTTATGGCTACCTGTCACTTCTAATAGATCCTCTCTCTCTCTTTTTGGAGATATGGTGTGCATATGAGTGGGATGTCCTGAAGGGGGCCTGGCAGCTAGCTGTCTCTGAAATGGCTGGGAAGCTGCTTATGTGTGACCTGAATAACAGCCTTCCCCATGCAGCCCATCTGCTTTACATGCAGGCGGCGTAAGCAAGAAGCACCTAGCAGCCCTGCTGATATGGCTGTTGTATAGCACTTATTGCTTCAACACATTTAGACACAGCACCTCTGTAATTTGTCTCGACATGATATCATCTTTTGTCTTAGCAAACTGACCCTTTTATCTGCCTTAGTTCTGCCCTCCTTTCGCTCTCGCCGGTATTGACAGGGGACAATGGCATTGAGCAGGGGCAGTGGAATAAAATGGTGCACAGATGAGGTTGGGGAAGGGAAGAGACCTGATAATATTGTGGGGGTTTTTCTGTTGCTGATGGTGGTATGTTCTTCTTTTTTAAAAAAATATATGTTGTGTGTTTGTTTGTTTGTTTGTTTGTGTGTGGTTTGTGCAAGAAAGAAAAGCAGACAACCCCAGAAAAAGAGGACTTTCAGCAAGTGTGTGTGTGTGTGAGAGAGAGAGAGAGAGAGAGAATTCATGATGCTCTTAATCTTTTGCTAATTCAAATCTATGTTCCAATGATGCATTATTATTATTATTATTATTATTATTATTAGAATTTCTATACCGCCATATACCGGGGGGTCTCAGGGGGTCTCAGGGCAGTTCACAGAATAAAATCAAGATATAAAACCACAAAATACCTAATAAAACAAAAACAACCCAATAGCCTCCCCCCAAAACACACACACACACACACACTAAAAGGGCATAAGATGTAAATCGGATCAACCAAAGGCCTGGTTTAAAAGGAACATTTTTGGTCTGGCCCCTAAAGGTGAATAATGAAGGCGCCAGGCGAACTTCCCTGGGGAGAGCATTCCACAGATGGGGAGCCACTGCAGAGAAGGCCCTGTTCTCGTGTTGCCACCCTCTGGACCTCTCGTGGAGGAGGCACACAAAGAAGGGGCTCAGAAGATGATCTCAGGATCCAGGTAGGTTTATATGGAAAGAGGCGGTCCTTGAGGTATTGCGGTCCTGAGCCGTTTAAGGCTTTATAGGTCAAAACCAGCACTTTGAATTGGGCCCGGAAACTAATTGGTAGCCAGTGCAGTGGGACCAGGATTGATGTAATATGCTTTCTTCAAAAATATGCTTTCTTGGTTTCTTCAAAGGCAAGGATATTTGCATTTCTCTCACTTAGGTATTTACAGTAGTCTGGAGATTTTTTTATTTAAAACTCTCTGTAGGTGGCATTTTGGTTTGTGCGACACCAGAATAAAATGTTGCCTGAACACGACTTCTTCCTTGTTTGTAAGGACAGCAAATTCTGTATATGCGAGTGACCATAACACGAAGTGCGTTGATTCTTCTGGAGTGGGGCAGGGGGCTCATTGCTCCTGTGACAAAGTTGGGCAATTATGCAGAAGTAAGAAGACCAAGACTCTTGAAGCTTAGACAATGAAATGTCCAGGCTGGAGCTTGGAAACTCAAGCTTGGGGGGTCTGTGGAAACATGTGGTGGAGCCTAGTAAAAGATAAAACTTTTATTATTACAGTGGTATCTCGGGTTAAGTACTTAATTCGTTCCAGAGGTCCGTTCTTAACGTGAAACTGTTCTTAACCTGAAGCACCACTTTAGCTAATGGAGCCTCCTGCTGCTGCCGCACCGCCGGAGCACGATTTCTGTTCTCATCCTGAAGCAAAGTTCTTAACCCGAGGTACTATTTCTGGGTTAGCGGAGCCTGTAACCTGAAGCATATGTAACCTGAAGCATATGTAACCCGAGGTACCACTGTATTATTATTATTACAAAAAAAGAATTCAAGATTCTTCTAAATGTTCTCTAGTAAAGGTTTATTTTTCTTGCTCCCAAATGTTTTCATAATATATTATGACTTTATTGGATTCTTCTTTTCTGTCAGCTTTTAGAAACTACATTGGCAATTAACAGTTATATGAATTAAATAATAATAGTAATAATAAAAACATAAAATAACAACTATACTATCCTACAAAAAGAACGGTATTGACAGTTAGGTAAAGTTCTTACAATGAAGGAGATGGAGGGGCTAATTAAAGCACATTCAACCTACCCTCTCAAAGCATTCTGGGCACTGTAGTATACCCCTCACAGAGTCACAATTTCCAGCAACCTTGAAACTACAGGGTCCAGAATGCTTTGTGGCGGGAAATGTACTCTGAGCATGCTTTAAAGGTATAGTGTGTATGCAGCCTTAAACACTGTGTACACACCAGTGGTGGAGCAAGCTGATTGGGTGCCTGGGACGGTGCGGGTGTCCTGCGCCCAGGGGTGGGGCCAGCCTCCCGCGGGGGTGGGATAAACCAGGGCAGGATGCTCCCTGGGGTCTCCGAGGAGTCTGCCTGCCTCCTCCCACTCAGCCGCCCTATAGCTGAGGGGGAGGCGGCAGGCGGACCGTTTGGGGCAGTGAGGAGCCTGCGGGAGCCCAAGCCACTGTGTCACTCCTAGGAGAGAGGCATGGCTCAGGTGCACTGCAAGCCCCGTGGTGAGTGCCACCTGGAATTTGGTCACCCCCCTCAGTGGTGACACCCGGGGCAGCCCGCCCCCACCGCCCCCCCTTCCTCAGCCCTGGTACACACTACTCTGCAACCAGGGTGCTCCAACCGCTGGTTTGTGAAGTACACACGACATTAGCCACAACCCTCCAATTTCTTGAGAAATGCTGCAAAGCTCTCAAATCAGCTTTGACCCCCTTTGGAAATGTAAGCCATATGAAGACAGCCATGTTCCCTTTCTGTGGTGCGGACAGACAGTAGGCAACTTGGAAACGAATCCATCCAGCTGCGCTGATGTGTATAACAATGCACAGTTTGAAATCACAGCAAGGCTGCGTTTTAAGCTGGCGACGTGCGCACAACCCATTTTGACCTTGTGCTCAGAACCTGAAACCTGACAATCCTATGCAAAAGGAGAAAGTCAATGTCATTGCATGGCTGTAAAAGAAAAGAGAAATGGAGGGGGAGGAATGGGTGGGTTCAAACACTGAGCTAAATGGGCACTCCGTTTGGGTGTTAGAGAAAAGTATAAATGCTTCATCCGATCAACCTTCAGCCGCACCACACAGTCAAGCAGCATGAATAGATTCTGATGAGAGTTCGCTGCCTCCCTGGGCATGTCTGCACTAGTTGTGTGCTACAAATCAGTGCCAATCTGAGATGTAATTCACACAAACGGCAGAAGATGCAGTAAAACGGATCCTGAAGAGTATTGCTTCAGACTGCGTGCAAGGGGGTTGCCTGATTAAATCCCTCCACAACAGTGTGGAGAAGGCTAGGCTAGAACGATTCTCCCCGGACCAGCTTGAAGGATTTCTTTTTTATTGCTCACTGTGGAGCAGGAGTGGGAGCGAGCTTTAACCTCCATGCCCACCACGCACATCTGCTGCTCACCCTGCCAGCTGTTCTCGCAGGGGTGTAATGTCTGACTGCAGCGTACACATATATAATCCAATGCTTGTAGGCACAAATCATATGGTTGATTTTCAAGATAAAAATCTGTAAATTGGCAGCACGACGTGAGCCTATTGTAAGTGTGTAGGTAGGGATGAACATGTCAGTCAGAATTGGTTTTGCAGATAAGTCTCCTCTATCCCATTAATCTGTGTTTTTTTAAAAAATAAAATAAAATAGCATTTGCAAATATATTTTCGAATGCATATTCTCACAGAATTCTTCCAGGGAAAACACATTTCAGCATGCTTTTGAGCAGTGGCGTAGCGTGGGGGGTGCACGGGGGCCTGGCCGCACCGGGCACAACATCTGGGGGGGGGGGTGCTCGCACTCGCAGCTCTCTGCCCCTACCTGGCTCACTCACTCTCTCTCACTGCAGTGCTGGCTGTGCGAATCCGATCCGAGCCGCCGGGTCGCCGCCCACTGTGGAGGGGAGGGTGCCAGACGTGCGGTGCGGTGCGGTGCGGAGAGCAAGGGACTATCTGGGGGAGGGACAGTGCAGCGGGGGGGGGGCGGGCGGCGCAAATTACTTGCCTTGCCCCGGGTTAGTGGGCGCAAATTACTTGCCTTGCCCCAGGTGCTGACAACCCACGCTACGCCACTGCTTTTGAGCCAACGAAAGCATTGCAACAGAATGGTGCAGAATCCAAAGAATTTTGGAGATTCTTTGATCTAAACATTAGTTAGGCAGGAGCTGATCAGGTCAGTTCATACTGGGAATAATAAAGCTTAAATCCCCTAAGCTACCCCATGCTTAAGCCACAACCAAACGCTAGGTTTTTCAGTGTACAGTGGTACCTCGGGTTACATACGCTTCAGGTTACAGACTCCGCCAACCCAGAAATAGTGCTTCAGGTTAAGAACTTTGCTTCAGGATGAGAACAGAAATCATGCTCCGGCGGCGTGGCAGCAGTGGGAGCCCCCATTAGCTAAAGTGGTGCTTCAGGTTAAGAACAGTTTCAGGTTAAGAACAGACCTCCGGAACGAATTAAGTACTTAACCCGAGGTACCACTGTACACCCAGCAGTGCAAGGGTGTACAGAGCAAGGACAGGAGGCCAGCTCCCACCATCGTTCACCATTGATCATGCTGGCTGAGGTTGTTGAGAGAGCTGGAATCCAGCAACATCTTTGGAGAGCACCACGTTGGCTATCCTTGATCTAACCACAGATTCCCCATCCCTGGTATAAAGGGGTGTGATTTAGTACTGTTTCTTCTACATGTATGTATGTATGTATGTATTTGGGGTTTTTTTTGGGGGGGGGTTATAAGCATGCATCCCAAATGACTCCTGGGTCATATATTTGCCAGTGTGCATGAAATTCTGAGTTGTCAGTTTTGGAACCCAAAACTCAGCCTGCAAATTGAGTTATGCTACACCCCATCCTTTGAGTTTGAATTAGTGCAGTCCAAGCAGAATTTTACAATCTCGTCTGTTGTTTGTGAGAACGAGGCCTGGAGCATCTGGAAGTTGCTGCTGGCCTCTCTTCCTTCATGCCTGCTGGAAGATGCCTGCATGTGTGAAACAGGCATTACAGATGAAACATGTCAGGCAGAGCTTTTTATTTATTTATTTATTTATTTGCCATCTGTTCTCACACTTCAAACGCATTCCTTGCCAATGGAAGTTGGTTCACATGTTCGGATGACAGTGGCACAATGCTATGTCATGTGATGTAACTTGCATTGTGAATCAGACATATTTACTTATTATTATTATTATTATTATTATTATTATTATTATGGTGTAAACATGAGATTGTGTTGATTTCTGTGGGGTGTACATACAAGTCCCAGGCATCTTGAAACATGTCAGAACCTGTTTAGAAAAGAGAGGAATGTTTAAATATTTAACTTGCTGACTACTATAGGCTGTAGATTACAGATAAGACTTTAAATCTAGCACATGTTTTTACATGTAGGATTATAGTCTTGTAACTCACTCTGGGACCTTGTGGTGAATGTGGATTAAAAAAGGGAATAAATAAATGAACCTTGCATGATCCCCCCTCTTTTAATAGATGGCTTTATAAGACAGTATAGAATGGTTTCCCCCCCTTCTAATTATTGTTATATATTTAAATTTCTAACACTTGATTCTTTTATTAAGGGTGGGGTATAAATAATAAAATTGTTGTTGCTGTTGTTGTTAGGAATAAACATATTTTAAATGATGATGCACAAACAAATATTTGCAAATACTACAAGGTTGACTGATACAAACAAAGGATCTATAAAGAATCTCTGCCATATTGAAAATGCTCAGATGGAAGAATATTATTCAGGGCTGTTACCTTTTTGGCCTTTTCCCTACTAGTGTTGTGCTGCTTCTGTGTCTAGCCCACAACCACTGTCAGGTAGATTTTCCAGGCCCATTTTACAGTCAGGGGGATTAATTTCCAACCACTAAACGGTGGTTCTGGGTTGAATTATGGCAGGTAAATGTGTCTGTCAGAGTCTAAGGTTGAATTATTTTTTCGAAACTTGAAAACTGTCAGTTTGACCACTTAAGAGGAATAAAACCTGTCTGGAAAAGTTATAGGTTCACAGAAAACTCATTGCTGAGAATAACATTTTAACATGACTTAATTTCATGCACTGTCACTCTGTGATCAGTCAGAGGAACACAGGCTGTGGAAGAAGTGGGGTGGGGGGAGCGGAGGAAGGGGGCGACAAATATTTGGGTTGAGAGAACTTCTCTGATGGTCAGAGGGCAATAAACCCCACAGTGCTCCAGCACTTCTTCAATTTGAGCAATCCTTAGAAACATGGAAGCATAGCCTCTTCTACCAAACTTTCAATTCTATATGTGCAGAAACACCACGGAAATTGAAACTCTATGGTTTTATGCGCAAGTTGCGATGTAGGGCCTTGGTTCCTCAAAATACAAGTAAGAGCAGAGCTTTGCGGTTATAAAATCTTCCAATAAAACAACAACTGAGGAAAAGGGATGGAGCATTGTGGCTGGGCCATGAGGAAGGGTGGCAGATTTTTATTTCTCCAGATGAGTTGGCCCCTTCTCCTACGTTCCCCTTGAATTTCATGGGGAATTCTCAGGCCTAGTTCTCAATGAAGTGAAAGCAGACTGCAGATTGGAATAGCTTACTATCTCAGGACGCTCAGTGCTCATGTAACTGGTAAAGGTAAAGGGACCCCTGACCGTTAGGTCCAGTCATGACCGACTCTGGGGTTGTGGTGCTCATCTCGCTTTATTGGCCGAGGGAGCCGGCGTACAGCTTCTGGGTCATGTGGCCAGCATGACTAAGCCACTTCTGGCGAACCAGAGCAGCGCACGGAAACGCCTTTTACCTTCCCGCTGGAGCAGTACCTATTTCTCTACTTGCACTTTGACGTGCTTTCAAACTACTAGGTTGGCAGGAGCAGGGACCAAGCAACGGCAGCTCACCCTGTCGCGGGGATTCGAACCACCGACCTTCTGATCGGCAAGTCCTAGGCTCTGTGGTTTAACCCACAGCACCACAAATTTCCCTGCACAAAAAAACCTTGATGGCAAGGATAAAAGTCTTCCAACCAACAGGCCCGTTCTTCTGCATGAGGTGATTTTATTTCTGTACAGAGTAGCATGCAATCATGTGAGCCAACACTTGAAATTTGGAGTCGTGCTCAGCCCAATAGTAGCTCAGTGAGAATTAGACCTTAATCTATTAATTTTATACCCCTCTTTTCTTCAGGTTGGGTTCCCAGGCTTTCTCCTCCCACCCAAGCACTGGTTAGGCTGTGAATCAGTACGCGGCAAGTCCTGCGCTGCATCTAGATTTTGTAGACATCTCATAGAATAACAACATTTTGCAGATTCTCAGGCTTGGTCTCCGCAGGATGCCTTATTTCTCCGAAGAAGGTTGCATGAAACATCTCCTCCATGTGGTGTTTTGCCCTCTAGGCATGCTATAGAGTTTCAGCAATTCTTCTACCTGACCTGTTCATTCCATACTAGCACAGCCTGTTTCTAGCAACTCTCCGCATGAGGGGAAAGACTCCAGTTACAGTAGCTGTGGAAGTGAACGACACCACACTGAAATTGTTCCAGGGGTACAGTGCTGCTGCTTGCAATTCAATGTAGCTAATGAACTAAATTTTTCCTCGGCACCTCAGTTATTCAATACACGTACATTCTTATTCATTTAAACTCCATGGATTTTGGACCTGGGATGCAATGTGCATCCCAAATTCCATTACATACCCTCAGACTGTTGGTATCCCTAAAGTGCTGCAATATATTGTTGTTCTCCCATTTGCCCCTCAGCATAAAATGGTAGAATTTTAAAGGCTAGCTCTGATCATGACATCACCCGTCTGACTGCCTGGATAACCGAGGCCATAGAAATATACTCTTAACTTTTAACCTCTCTCCTCATCTCCTGCCTCCCTCCGATGAATTCTATTTCGCTTTCAGAGTTGTGGCACGGGGGAGATAAGAGTGTTCCTTTTAACAAGGCTCATGTTTTAATTCCTGCTTCTGTGTTGCCTCTGCCAGTGTCACTCTGCCAACCTAGCTGTGGCATTATACGAGGCTGGCTTTTTGCCACCCAGCGCTTGGCCTCAGTGATTGACAGAATGAGCAGCATGTGGCAGACAGCAGAGTCTGTTCAAGGCACTGCTGGGACAAACAGAGAGTTGCCCTCAGGGGGTAGCACGCTGGTACAAGGAAGGAGGAGAGAAACTCAAACCTGTTTCATCACATTGGAAGATACAGGGAAACCCAGAAGGAAAAGGGTTGGGAAGCTTTGCATTGACTTACAAATAAATAAAAATCCCATGAAATAGTTTCATGCCACACATGCAAGACTGTTTAGGGTTTTAGGTGTAAACCAATATTTTCTGTATAGTGCTGCTCCAGAATAGGGATGGGTAGATCAGTCTATTTCTGGTTTGTGTCAATTTGGCATGTGTTCATTCATAAATCTATTCTCTGCTGTTTTCGCATTAATCTGTGGTTGGTTGGTTTTTAAAATATCCATATCTCGGTGTATCCATTTCTAGACATATTTTATCTTAAAATGTATTTGTTTGTTTGTTTTTAAATGCATTTTGGTATATTTTTATCTGTAGAATTTTGCATGGCAAAATTCAGAGAAGTGCAAAATCTGAAGGATACGTATGTTCTGATTTATGAATTGGTTTGGAACATGCAAATTTAGTTCAGTTTGCTTTAAAATGTGGGCTAAATGAAATCCTCCTTGGTCCCTACTCCAAATTACAATTTCATAAATCCCTCTCTTCCTATGGCAGAGGCTACTTGTATATTATATTGAGTGTAAACATAAGTTTCTCACCCTTCCTCCAAGAAGATCAGGATGGTCACCTGGGCCTATCTTTTTCTGTCCTGCCAAACAACCATTGTTACTCTTTAAGCTGTCACAAGACTCCTTATGTTTCCCTGTCAAGATGAGGGGTGTTCAGAAATGACACCCTGGGTGAACATGTGAGGGAAAAGTAGGATTATGTGCACTAGCCTTGATATGATGCGCTCTCTAGCCATATCCCCTGGTGGTGTTGCACGTGGTAACTCATGATTACTTCACTTTGGCAAGATAGATTCATTTAAGGTTGAGGAGGCTTCAGCACAGGGTCTTCTTGTGAGTCTTCTCTGATTGGCCATGGTTGGCTACCATTTTAACTTCCCACAGCACCCAGGAGCAACACAAAGATCAGGAGCACGGTGAGAAATGCAGTAGAATTTTGAGTTAGGTAGACCGAAGGCAGGTGTTGGTGAAGGCAAAAGCTGCCCAACGATGTAAGATGACACAATCATCAATTAACTTTTTATTGGCTCATCTACATCCATGGCCAGTCATTGACAATGCACCCCGAGTGCAGGTTCTGGTTTGAACGAAATAATAAAAATGAATGCCACTAGTGTACCGGCAATTGCACCAAATGCCTTGTCTCTATAGGACGTTGCCTAACCATTTCATACAGCGTGCAGAAAAGGGGAGACCAAATCCATTTAAGATCCTTCAGTGATCCTCCCACAGAACTGATCTACACATTCCAAATGGTACAGCCATATTGAAACGGTGTCATTTCAAAGTGTGGGTGGGAACTGAACATTTGGTTGCTGTCAATAAACTATTTCATGTTGGTTAGTTCCAGCCCTCCTTTGGCAACACGAAAAGGTTTATGTCCATCTTATTTGGCTATTTTTGCATCGATACGTCAGTAACAGGAACAACACATCAGGACAACATTGGCTCTGATAAAACTAGTGTATCAAGGAAACCTGATGCACTAGTTGCCTATATGCAGAGACTTTTAAAATATGTAGGACCAGTCGCACACAGAATGCTCATACAGTGGTACCTCGGGTTAAGTACTTAATTCGTTCCGGAGGTCCGTACTTAACCAGAAACTGTTCTTACCCTGAAGCACCTCCTACTGCTGCCGCGCTGCCAGACTACGATTTCTGTTCTCATCCTGAAGCAAAGTTCTTAACCTGAAGCACTATTTCTGGGTTAGCAGAGTCTGTAACCTGAAGAAGCGTATGTAACCTGAAGCATATGTAACCCGAGGTACCACTGTACTTGCAGTGGAATAAACTTCACTGACCCATAACTTTTGTGATCATTTTGGATCAGCTCTAGTGTCTGAGAATTAGATGTGACCGTCCTTAATATTAGTATAAAACTGTAACCAGTTCTACATTTCACCATCAGGTAGGTAGGGGTGTGTTTTTTCTTCTTACATGTTGTCTTGGAATTATGACTACAATTTCTGCCATTGAGTGCTAGTTTAGTTGCGCTATTTTTAAAAGTGAATAATAGCAGCAGTTACTGGAATAGAGTCTTTGTACAGCTGTCCTTCCTATCTTGTACGAAGCAATCCTTATGACAGTTACAGCTCGCCGATAGACTGTGGAGAAGCCAGATGTCTGATAGTCCTTCTGTACTGCTTTTGTCAGATGGTTACCAGCGAGTGCATAAAACACGAGACCACGGAAAATATGGAGGCATCACTTGTCTGCATAAATCTGGACCTAGTGATTCCACAAGGGAGATTAATGGATTCTAGACTTTTGGAGTGTGAATTAAAGCAACATCTGGCAGAAAAAATAGAATTAGTAATGACATGTTGTCAATTTGCAAAAAGGTGTTTCAGCCATGCTGCTTTTAGAAATTTGCCATCCTGCATAAGAGAGCTGGCTTTGTATAGCCAGCGGTTTATTTTCTGCTTGAAAATAATGTTCTTACATTGGGAAAAGATGGCGAGGGCTGATGTTCAAGCCTCAGTGAACGGATTCCTGATGCTTATGAAAATATATTCAATGGATGGCCACTTCTCCAAAATGAGAGGCTGAGAAATGAGAGTTAAGGGGTTTGAGGGATTTGTGATTGGGCTGATATTATTTGACCTCTGCAGCCTTAAAGATAACTGAATCGTCTTGGACACAGAAGCACCTGATTGTTCATTTGTTTATTTATTTAGATAACAGGTGGCATTACACCGGGAAGCTCTATTGATGTGCAAGGGAGAACACACAGCTATGTTATGAGGGCAAATTGAAGCTGGCAGCATTTTCCTCCAAAGATGAGTGACTTCATTCCGTGTTAGAATCAATGAGACGTGTAACTATGCATTCCTACCAGATGGTATAGTGGACCTGATCAACAGCATATAAGAAATTGTTATGATACCATGGCTGTGTTTGGGTCCAAGGCACTTTTCTTTCCACCTGCATTGAGAATGATCTGCGTTTGTCCTAGGCATTGGCCCCGGACATTAGTGAGATGCTAAAAAGGTAGCTCCCTAATGCTGCTTGCAAACGCAGTAAACACGAATCATAATTTTGCATTCTTTTTGCTTCCCTTTTGATCTCTTTCATGACATAATGATTCCTGTGCTTAAGCATTCTTTTCTGATTTCAGCATAGTCCATATTCTGCCATGTCCAAGATGCAAGCACCATCCCTTTGCAAGCTGAGATTTCAAAGTCAAGTAGTCTAAATTCAATTCATCTACCAACTTATTTAAATGGTTGGGAAAATGCAATGCCTACATTAACTGTCCGCACTATAACATTTTATCCTTGCCAAATGCATTTAATCATACCCAAAATAGCTCTGTAAACATACAGTTTAAAGAAAAAGGATGATAATTGTATTCCACAAAAGCACTCAAGCAAATGGAATATAATGAAAATGTTGACATTAAGGTTTGCGGGTGTGTTTTTTTTAACTGCGAATATTTCTAGGGTGATAATTTCCTTAAATGCTTTCTTTGATGCAATGCTGAGAATATGGTAAAATATTCAGACACATTTTTTATGGCTTGGCTTCATTGAATTCAGAATATGAAATTGAAAGGAGAGGAAATTCTATTTTAAATAAGAATCTTTATCAGTCTTGGTGCGACCTGTTGAATGAATGTTAGAAAAGGCAATGCATGATTCTATAGATAACTAATATTGGTCTAATAATGCTGGTCATCTTCAATGAGGCTAAGATACCAGAATTGCCTATTCACACCAAAATTTGTTCCACTGAGTTCATTTTTCAATGTTTGTGAGAGGGAAGCCAGTGCAAAATATATTGTAAAGCAGTATCTGCCTTGAAGATTGATATAGCACAAGTGGTCACCACTATATACCCTTCCATGTCCCACTCCCCCCACCCCTGCCACCTTGAAGTAACTTAAACGATTCTCTATATACATTCCACACAGTCTTGATGTTCGTGAAGGCGTTGATTCAGGGGAGGGGGGGGGGACAACACCTGTAAATTGCATGGGTGTTTCAAACACAATGATAGCCTGTATGGCAGACCATAATTGGGGTGGAAGAGTTGCTTTCTTCTTGTTGTTGGCTTTTAATGTGAAAGATAAGAAGTGTTGCAACTTATAATGATCTCTGTCAGGCGAGCAGCCTGATAAGCAGCAAAAGACTCTCCGTCAATTTTATACAAGCTTATTTAAAAGAAAAATACATTCAGAGCATGGCATTCTGACTGTTCTCATTAATCATAGTTGCTCAGTCTGACTCATCATTCCTCCCTCAACAGGAAGAACACCAAAATCCCGCCTTTCGACTCCTTCCCTTCCGTTGCTCTCAAGCTCAGAGCTCTCTAATCTCATCATTTTAGGACTGCAGAGCTGAGCTACCTCTTCCTCAGAAGACTCAGCCTCCAACACTGGCTTATCTGCTGGTTGCCTGGCAATGCCTTGGCAGACTTCCAACTCTTCCTCCCCTTGGGAGCTAACTGCTTCTTCCCTGGAGAGGAGGGGCCCCGGGCTGTTCTCTCTAAAATCAGACAGACAGTTCTCATCTACAGAGTCAGTCTCTTCCTCACTCAATTTCCGAGGCAGACTCTTCTGCTGTGCTCTGGGGGCCACGTTCCTAACACAGCTAAAGTCAGGAGCATTAAACATGGCTGGATTTCTTAAGAGTAAATATCAGGGTCTTCAGTGGAAGAAAAGAGCTGTGATGTCTCATTGAACGCTATCTGCTCTGGAAGCATACACAGCTAATAATAATAATAATAATAATAATAATAATAATAATATCTGCCCATCTGGCTGGGTTTCCCCAGCCACTCTCGGCAGCCTACAACTTACAGCTAGCTCTGAGTAAGATCAGAAACTGACCAGTTTGTGTCTTGGATATGATCTCCATGTTTGTTCACTTTGCCCAATGATCTTGATATTGCCTACTAATGTTCTCTGCCTACTAATAAACTTTGTCTACTCCTGCCTTGGGCTGTACCCAGGCACAGCCTCCCATCCCCGAACCTGTCCATCCTTCTCAGATCTAGCTCCTGGCTAAAGCAGATGTTACTGCTATTTTTTGCAAGCCGCCATGTTTTAAAATGCTGTTATGTTTGTAGATACAAGGCAGCAGATCAACAGCTGTAATTGGAGAGCAGGATGAAAGAAATGTTGGGCTGGGCACGAGATACAGGATGGCAAGGGAAAACAGGCAAGGGAAACATTGTTGGGTATTTATATTAAACTTCCGGATTAGAGCAACCTATAAGCACATCTAATTTCCCCCCTGCTCATCTTACCCATTCCTTCATCATTTATCTTTAGGTATACATGATGGGTAATTTTATCCAATATTATCTCCACCTGAAGCTATCATTGAGGTAAGACTATAGGGTATTGAGGTATTAGTAACCAGTCAAAGATAAAAGAATATATTGGCTGCCAATTGCTGGAGAGAAAAAAACAATGCAGTGGATCAATCTGGAAACCATTATGGCAGCTTAATCTAAAATCAGAATTTCAGGGGCGGGGGAGGGGATAGGTTCTCATTTGTCATCACAGAAGCAATGGCTATGAGTTTATTCACTACAGGTTTAATATAAAGTCCACCTGCTACGATAGTCACAGAAATGCTCACGAGGAAAGAAGGAATGTGTGGAACTTCTCGATCATCATCCCATCCTTGAACTCATTTTCTCTTTTTACAAAAGACTATCTAAGAAATCCCTGTTCCTGGAATAGTTTGAAAAATATTCAAATTATTCATTAACTGAAATAACTTCAGTGTGATTATCCTTTATTCATTAGCTAATTATAGAGTCCTATTAACTTTAATATTGCAAATTAATAAAATGTGTCTTGCCAATTACACTTTTGATAAAGTTAAAACAGCTCCTCTAGTGTTATTTAACCAAATATATGAATGTTACAGCAGAAGCACTTGGTCTGGCTGTGTCTATCCCATAGCACATCTTAGGATGAAGATGGAAATGAAGCAACAAAAACAGACTATTATCCACAAGTATCTTGGGATGATACACTTATCAGGAGGAATTTTGTTCCCGGGTTCTTGGAGTAAAAACTGTATGATAAAATGCACCCCCATATTGTAAAATAAATAGTACAATCATGGGAAATATAGAACGTAAACATATATCATATGACAATATCTATGTTTCATTGTACCATTATGAGGACCAGAAAAGGATTGCAGTTTGATGTCTTGCAGGAATTCCTAGTAAACACTGATTAAAGCTTGCTTAAGGGTGCCAGTATTTGAACAGGACCTTTTTATGCAATGAAACAATTCAACCTAAACTTAACTCCCATCAGAAATTTAGAGGCATGTGTTGGTGAAATAGCACACAAAAACACATTACATAAGAAATATTGTATCACATGATTACTTGCACAACTGTTTATATTCGGCAAAACCGCTTGCAAAAAGTTTAGTAGTCGTCTGTGCTAAACTGCTGATGAATTTTTATGAGGACTTAAAAATGCTGAGATAGAAGCTGAAGACTGGAGAAATGAGAAATGGAGAGAAACCAACAATTATTGTTTTATCTGCTGTCCAGCTGCTGATCCCCATGCCTCATCCCACGATCTTCTGGAAGGTGCAGGAAGCTGGAGGAGAAACTGCAATGTCCCCCTGCCCCCAATCTTCTTCCTTCTGCTTGAAGTCAAAAATAAAAGGTTGATGAGAAGTACTAGACTTAGGGAGGTAGGGTCTGGTGGTAGTGGCAATGGAGAATGAGACAGGACGTGTCTTGTTTGGTTTTGCACCACTGTTATGAACAATTAGAAGTTTGCCACTTAAGCCGTTGCCTACTTCCTTCACCTCCATCGGTCTTGCATATGACTGTGCCAGTGCTGTTTTTATAAATATGGGCTTTTCTAAAATAATCATAATTATATAGATAGATTCGAAGCAACTAGCAATAAAACCAACACTAAAGTAAACCACAATTAAACATACCGAAATATAATAACTGTATAGTAAAAAGATAATAAAAGCACTAAAATAGTAGGGAACCCACATGCAAAAGCAGCTATAAAACCAAACGCAAAACCATTTAAAAACCCACCATCAGGAAAATTAAGACACAGCTAGCAGTAAAGTTAAGCAGCTGGAAATGCCCTCTGAAATAAAAATAAAATTGCAAAAACTCTTGTCTTCAGTCATATCCCTCCCATTTTCATACTTGCGTCCTAAATGGTCAGTATAATCTTCTACCTTGCGCTATGCTGGTTAGAGCCATTTTGCAACAAACAAATGTGCTTCTTTATATCAGAACGTTAGCTGATTTAAGATCTTTTAAAATATCAAATCAAGTTTTCAAAGCGTTTTTGAGAACCTTTCGAACACACAGGATCTAAAAGCTTGGCAGCCCCACAAAAACTGTAAGGCATGAACTCAGCATAGTTTTCAGGCTGCAATGTACAATTGCCAGGGCAGAATTCTTGTGGATTGGCCCATGCAGTTTAAGAGTGGACATTGTATAGTTTAGGTTTTTCTCCTATTCTGACAGAAAACCCTTAGTTACTGCTTGATGCGATTGCATCTAGGGAAGGACGGATCAACCTCCTTTCATCCCATGATGACTTTATTTCTTTTTAAAAAACCTTATCCATCCCATCTCATTTTTGGGTAGATTTTCTTAAAGGAAAATCCTTTATAATCTGCCAGGTTTACAGAGAGAGAGGGAGAGAGAGGAAAGGAAAGACTTACAAGGTGGTCCTATGGCTGTCTTTACAGATGCTTAGAACAGCTAATACCCTCTCCGTGGCAACATGATTTTGTTCATTAAAACTTTTCTATGGTCCTAGGAAGCATCTGATTGTCATAAAATGCCATCTCTCCCGTGGAAGGTACACAGAAAATATTGCTCCTCCACCTGCCTATCAGTACAGACATATTTTTACCCATACAGTAAGGTAAAAGGTAAAGGTATAGGACCCCTGGAGGGTTAAGTTCAGTCAAAGGCGACTATGGGGACACTCATCTCGCTTTCAGGCCAAGGGAGCCGGTATTTGTCCACAGACAGCTTTCCGGGTCATGTGGCCAGCAGGAATAAACCGCTTCTGGAGCAACAGAACACAGTGACTGAATCCAGAGCGCATGGAAACGCTGTTTACCTTCCCGCCGCAATGGTACTGGTGTGCTTTCAAACATCCAGGCTGGCAGGAGCTGAGACGGAGCAAGAGGAGCTTACTCTGTCATGGGGATTTGAACCACCGACCTTCTATTCGGCAAGCCCAAGAGGCTCAGTGGTTTAGACCGCAGCACCACCTGCATCCTATACCCATACAGTATCCTTGTAAGACCATCAGGGAGATTGCATGGAGAAAAGACGTCTCCCCCTAATAGAAATAAATAATAATAATTGTCCAGTAGCACCTTAGAGACCAACTAAGTTTGTTCTGGGTATAAGCTTTTGTGTGCGTGCACACTTCTTCAGATACACACGAAAGCTTATACAGTCATACCTTGTGTTGCATCCACTTCATGTTGCATTTTTTCGCATTATGCCCCGTGGTAACCTGGAAGTACCGGAATGGGTTACTTCTGGGTTTTGCCGCTCGCGCATGCGCAGAAGTGCTAAACCATGTTTCACGCGTGTGCAGAAGTGCCAGATCACGCCGTGCGTCTGTGCAGACGCAGCGCTTTGAGTTGCGAGCATTTCATGTTACGGATGGGCCTCCAGAACGGATCCCGTCCGTAACACGAGGTACCACTGTACTTGCATGCACATGAAAGCTTATACCCAGAACAAAACTTAATTGGTCTCTAAGGTGCTACTGGACAATTGTTTATTTATTTCGACTGCGTCAGACCAACGCAGCTACCTACCTGAATCCCCCAATAGGTACATGTGCAGACTGGTTTGTTGCTTATATGGCTTAATCCTCACAATCCAATCCAAACATGCATCTTTGGGGGTGTAAAATGAGTACGTTCGCTCAAAAATGCAGAGCAAACAGGAATCCTCTGCTTCCATAGTTACACCACACTTCCATGGCGTCAGGGTTGTTTATGTGTTCCCGCCAGTAGTTTATCCTCATTCTTTTTCATCTTGCCCCTTTGATAGCTGATACAGTGGTGCCTCGCAAGACGAAATTAATTTGTTCTGCGAGTTTTTTCGTTCTACGAGTTTTTTCGTCTTGCGAAGCACCAATGTGTATTGACGGTTTCCCATAGTAATGCATTGGCGGTTAAAAAAAAAAAGGCGCAAGACGTTTCGTCTTGCGAAGCAAGCCCATAGGGAAATCCGTCTTGCGAAGCAACTCAGAAAACGAAAAACCCTTTCGTCTTGCGAGTTTTTCGTCTTCCGAGGCATTCGTCTTGCGGGGCACCACTGTATTAGTTTTGTCTTTTAGTCAAATGAATAAAAATTTCACGGCATCTAAACCTCTTAGTTTTGCCCGGTGAGTAGGCCCCAAGTGCCTAAACTGATCTGAACTTGGTGTGTAGGGCTTCTCAGCAACCCATCATTGCCTTTCATTTTCATCACTCATACTCCTAGTATAACTGGTTACCATTAATTTTGTTGTTGTTCCTTGAGGACTCTCCAACTTCTGTTTTGAATATTCTGATTGCTACAGACACCCTTCCAACACTACAATTCTATGATTAAAAATGTGAATGCTTATATAAATGTCTTATGGGAGTAAGAATTCAAACACATCAGAGATGGGAAACCTGTTGTTTGACTACATCTCCTATCGTCTCTTCGTCTGGTGGAACCCAACATCTGGAGGACCATAAGTTTCTGATTACTTAAATGCATGTGGAGAAATAACTGTAGGTGGATAGATGGTTGCTACCAATGATCCCTGAGAAAGACCAGGACTCTAATAGAAATATCACTGTATCACGGAGTTCGGAGCTGGCCCTCCCCACATTGCAGTGATATTTGAAATACTTTCCTGCAAAGTATCACTCTGATAGGCTCCTTTGTGGTCCTTTTCACAGAGCTTACTATGGCCTGAATACCCAGGTCCATTCACAAGAAATTGCACCTCCCTAAACCTCTCCTTTAAAGTGGCTTGTGAGATTGTGCTTTCCAACAGAAGCAACAGCTACTTGCTGCAGTAAAGCATTGTCTGCTAAATAGAAGGTGTGCTTCGAAAGCACTAATAAAGTTTTGAGAGCTGCTTGATGGGCAGAAAAACCCTAGCAGCAATCTTCTAGTAGAAATTACACTGTTTTGGTGCAAGGAAGACAATTATCCCAAAGGGTAGAAGATGAAAGGTTCAGGATTTTTGAGTCTTTGATACACAGGTGCAAACAGCCCCGTTTCCCGTGGGCTGAAAATGAAAACTGACATTTAAGGACAGAGTTCCTGAACAAATAGCAGAGCTGGTTAAAAAGAATGTGGCACCAGGAGATGGGAGGGAAAATACTGTGATAACAAGCATATTGTATATATTGGCAGACGTGCAGGAGAAGGGGCCTATCATGTGGCATGTTTCTCCGGATCTGTGTCCCCCCAAATGCATTTAGACAATGGAGTCTTTGTATCCCATTGTGCAGGTAACATCAAATGTGCCTAGCAAACATGCCATTACCGAGGACACAATGGTGAGAGATAATGATGCTTTAATAGTGGCAAAGGTTTGTGAAAGGGAGAATGGGGGGGGGGGACAGGTTTCTGCCTCCAGCAAAGAGGCTGTCCGGCACTGCTAGGGAATAACACACCCACTGTCGAGCATTTCCTCAAATTGGACAAACATTTTTGCAGTTGGAATCAAGGCCTGCTTTCTGAGCACTAATGGCCAGGAACTCCTAATTGCTCTCTTTAGGAAATGCCCTGACATCTAATGAGCTGCTGTTGGATCACAAGGAGCATTCTGCTGCGTAGACCAGATTTTGATGGTATTGGATTAACAGAGAAGCTAATAGGTGAGCAAATCGCACCAACTGGGATAAAAGGTCACTCTAAAGGACAATGAGATAAATCAACCTTCTACCTTCATCTCTGGGTTTGTTTTTTTATACGCAAGCCCTTTTCCTCCAGAGTAAGTCTCATCGATTGCAGTGTTACATACTTCCAGAGATGTTACTGAGTGAGCTTCGCGATTCATCAGCTCAGAACATGAATCTTGCTGGGTCATAATACTCACCTTTAAAAAATGAGGTTGCTAGAATGACCCCCCAGAATTCTTCTTCTCCTTTTTAATTAAAGATGGAGAAGATGTCGCTTCTACTCACTCATCTGACCACTGCTTCTTCTAGAGTAGCACTGATTGGGTGGGGAGAGGGGCAGAGAGAGACAGAGAAATGGAAGACTAAAGGACAGTCTCTCTCTCTCTCTTTCGCATCTCCATCTTTTCTCTGCCCTTCTCCCCATCCTCCCTGGCAGCTGATGAAATATTCGCAAGGGCACCTGGCCGTGCTTGTTACCCCTTGGGCAATGGCATTTCTCAGTGCTCAAGTTGCCTTACGAATCCAAATTGGGGCAGCCTAATACGATACAAGGACACGGGTGGCGCTGTGGGTTAAACCACAGAGCCTAGGACTTGCCGATCAGAAGGTCGGCGGTTTGAATCCCCGCGACGGGGTGAGCTCCCATTGCTCGGTCCCTGCTCCTGCCAACCTAGCAGTTCAAAAGCACGTCAAAGTGCAAGTAGATAAATAGGTACCGCTCCGGCAGGAAGGTAAATGGCATTTCTATGCACTGCTCTGGTTCGCCAGAAGCGGCTTAGTCATGCTGGCCACATGACCCGGAAGCTGTACACCAGCTCCCTCGGCCAATAAAGCAAGATGAGCGCCGCAACCCCAGAGTCAGCCACGACTGGACCTAATGGTCAGGGGTCCCTTTACCTTTTAATACAATAAAAGTTAGGACGGCCCCCTTAATAGGTTGATGTCTCGGGGAGGCCATAATCCTGGCACAACCCTGCAGCAGTTTCAGCCCTCCAGCAGGAAGCTGGGATGGAAATACACCCAATGCCTGAGCCAAAGATCAACCTGTACCTGTAACCATTAAAGTTGTGGCCATTTTCGATCCAATTGGTTGACTGCCTGAGTCCGTTCTACCACAGGTTATCTAACTGCAGGCGGAGGGGAGGGATGGCCATGCAACTGAGCCTGCAATTAGCTTTAAACTGTTTTTAGTGCAGTATTTTATATTGCTGTAACATGCCTTGGGACCTTCTGGTGAAGGGTGGGCAAAAATCATCGTTATCATTATCATCATCTATCAGTTTTATTTATAATTGTTATTCTTATGGGGGAGCCAGACACCCTAAAACCTGAAGGCTGAACTGCTCCATTATGGGAGTTTTTGACCTGTGATTTGTTTCTGCTTTTATGCTTGGTGCTTAAAATTCTGCCCAGAATGAAAGAGGGTGTACTTTGCGCCGCTAACAGGAAATGGCTACCGGCCTGTCACCTGCACCAGTCTCCTGAAGAATGCATTTGTGTTCACAGAAAACCTACATTGTAGAAGTAGGATTCACTCTGCCAATATAAAAAGCACTCAACAGCTTCCTTCAGAAAGAAAAGTCCCTTCTTTGGGAGATGGGTGGGTTTTGCTATTGTGTGTTGCGTGTTGAGTCCCACAAGGCCACCCCCAAAAAATTCACACATCACACATCAATTTTTGTTAAGGTTTTTGGCATAATTTTGGCCACAACTTTATTCAAAATACAAAAAATGTGAGTGGTTGCTTAGGCATTGGTTATGACTATCTGTCCATGCCCTCAGGGACAGAGCTGGCCTTCCGGACACCAACGGAAGCCAGCGTGGGAAACAAGTATTGGGTGAGAAAATGAAGCTGGGCATCAGTCCCTCACTTCTCACCCTCATGTTCCTTTGGGGCTTGCACGGCCCAAGTCCGATGCCAGGGACAAGGACGAAAGAATGGCAAGCCCCTGGATTCCTTTAACGGAATTCCCTTTCCGCATCATTTGGAGGGGTAGGCACTTACCCCTCCAAGCACCAATTTAACCAATGCCTAACCGCCAACCTTACAAGTTGTGACGATTTGCTATGTAGTAGGCAAAAACCAAATGGCACCAGCCAATCAGCCAGATGGCAAAATTCCTACCAGGCCCCCGCACCAAGGCGGACGACCCCTTGACAGGCAATAGCAAGGTCAAGTGAACCAAAAAAAACCACCCTATTAAAGGGAGGGAGGGCGGGTGATCCGATGCAAAATGGCCAAGAGGACGTCCAACGTCTGGCCCCTGTATTTAAAGACTCTGACCCCTCCTCCAAATTGGCTACAATCAAAAATCCTCAGCAACCCAATATTAACCATTTACAGGCTTGGGTTTCTCCAATCCGCTGAGTCACGACAGGGTGGCCTGTTTCCCCAACCGCAACACGTGCTCTCTGTTAGGGAGAACACGCTTTGCGTGCTGAGTCCCACAAGGCCACCCCCAAAAAATTCACACATCACACATCAATTTTTGTTAAGGTTTTTGGCATAATTTTGGCCACAACTTTATTCAAAATACAAAAAATGTGAGTGGTTGCTTAGGCATTGGTTATGACTATCTGTCCATGCCCTCAGGGACAGAGCTGGCCTTCCGGACACCAACGGAAGCCAGCGTGGGAAACAAGTATTGGGTGAGAAAATGAAGCTGGGCATCAGTCCCTCACTTCTCACCCTCATGTTCCTTTGGGGCTTGCACGGCCCAAGTCCGATGCCAGGGACAAGGACGAAAGAATGGCAAGCCCCTGGATTCCTTTAACGGAATTCCCTTTCCGCATCATTTGGAGGGGTAGGCACTTACCCCTCCAAGCACCAATTTAACCAATGCCTAACCGCCATGGAGCCCACAGCTCCCCGCCAAACCACTCACAGACCCAACCAAGCCCTCAGCTTGGCCACCACTGCACTCAACCAAGCCTCATTCCCTGAGGCAGACAGGTGCACACCATCCGCTCTGAAAAAGGATGCGGCCTGAAAAAGAATCTCAGGGTGATAAATCACATCTCACCAGCTCGACAAATCTTTCTGGCGACAGCAGAATCGATGCGTTTCCTGGCCCTTTCCGTGGCCGCCGGGCAACGACTGCCCATCCACACGCGTCGTTGCAAAAGCTTTGACCAAAAATTTTTTGCTGCGGCACCATTGCCTGCAGTGTCTCCAGGTCACCCAAAATTGCAGAACGTAGTGTACAAACAGTCCAAGGAAACCAGGTCGTTCTCACCCAGCTGCACCACAATAGCCACGGGTGGCCCTTCCAGCAGCAACTGCCTCCGGATCCATGGCAGCAACTCTCACCAGCGCATGCCCCGTCTGGACAGCCAAGGCAAGGCAACTGCACATGTGGCGGAAGGCCGAGACCTGGACCCAATCCGGACTGCCGCGCAGCGATACGAGCCCAATGGATGATGCTGTGCCCCACCATCCAAATGCGGACCGCTGCTAATCCTAAGACAAACAAATCAGAAAAGTGTAAGCCATCAATTGTTAACGAACATAACCTTTAAACACATTCGATTTCCATCGACCCTTATCCTTTATTCTGGAGGCTGACAAACCCCAGTGGGCCGCCATCGTGGCAGCCCCAATCCTGAAGGAATGGGGGGCAAAACCATTGGCCGTGCCACCACAGGCCAGAATCGCCTTACGCATCACTGTGGCAAACTGGTCTTGCTAGGGGCGACCCGTTTTCGTGCCTGAGCAGAGGACCATCCCCAGGGGAGCGAACAGCTAGGAACTTGCTGACATCCTTCACTGGGCAGGGACCAGCCTCCCTTGTGGCAGGGAGACAGATGAGGGCACCCATACCACTCTGATCCGTCTTTGAGTTCTGAATTGTGATTCTCATTTCCATGGGAGATAGCTGCACATCCTGGATTAATAGGCCTCTAGAACGGCCATCCCCCAGGTGTCGTTCCCCATAGGGGAAAGATGCACCCCATCTACCCTAAAGAGGGCAAAAGCCTTTAAGAAAAATAGCAGGGTGCAATATTACAGAACCACCTAAAGCAAGGACCTATTTTATTTTATTCGTTATTTTATTTTATTTATTTACTTTATTTATTTTATTCTATTGTCCACCGCCTTATTAACATGCTTTCTGGCCTGCTCGGTGGTAGTTTGTCTAAGCATTGGTTCCCAACTAGCTGCACCTGACCTCAGCAGGGCAGCACTGACGACAGGGCCCTTTCATATCGTCAGTACAAATAAACAGCGTGGGAGAGCAATGAACCAGGATCAGACTCAAGCTCACCCCCAAATGCTCCCAGGGACTCTTGCGTGGCCCTACCCCTCAAAAGGGGTTGACAAAAGCATGGCGAATCCTTGGATTCCCTTAATGGAATATCTTTGCGCATTGGAGGGGACAGGTGCTCCAACCCCCCCTCCAGACCACCTTGAACCGCCTTAAATTATTTTGAGTCCAGGGAGAGCTGCCATCAACTCAATCCAAGCCCTCTTGCATGCAGGAATGCAAACTTATGCTGGAGGACAGCAAATCATTCTCGCCCAGCTGTACCACCAGCACTGCGGGAGGACCTGCACAGGTCACACTCAACCGCACCAAAGGAAGGATCTCCTCCCAAAGCATTCCCCATCCGGACATCCAGTATATGTTCACATGAGCAGAAAGACTGAGATGGCGCCCCAGTCCAAACTCGTCAGTGCGCTTGCCAGCCCAGTGTACAATGCTGTGGCCCAAATGTGCACAGCTGCTCCTATGAAAAAAGGAAATAACAGACAAGCATCAGCACAGACATCATTGTGACACTTCCTGATATAACCCTTGTCAGCGTCACACTTCCAATGACCCGTATTCACAATCCTGTCTACTGACAGGCCCCCAGTGTGCAGCCTTTGCAGCAGCACCTAATCGTAAGGAATGAGGCGTGTTCAGCGGTAAGCAAGCCGCAGGCCGTAATAACTGGTGCACAACGTAAGCACATTGATGCCTGGCTAACGGGAACCCATTTACATGCACTAGGAGCGGGCCAGCCCCCAGGGAATGAAAAGCCAAATATTTTGTTATCCATAACCGGGCAAGGGCCCTCCTCACCTGTGGCGGGAAGCCTGCTTGTGGCACTCCTGTCCACTAAGTCTGTTTTAGAGTTCCCAACTCTAATGACAAGCTCCAAAGGATAAGGAAAAGTCCTGAAGCAATAAGCCTCCAGACTCTCAGCCTCGTGCTGGCTCCAACAACCATTTTCCCAACCCTCAGTGCAAAAATGCAATGGACTACTGAAAGGAGTCTCGCCTTGATCTTTAGCCAGCAGACAAGTTAACTTGTTGCAGATACTGCATAAGTAAAATTGACCGACTTCCTGCCCATTGTCCTATGAGGTTGGAGCCTATTCCAACCTTCCAAGACCCTGTGCACTACAAACTTTATACAAGGGTCTCTGAAAAATAAAGCTTCAGTGTAACATAGATTGCAGCGGACTGAGTTCTGATAGTTATAACCGCATGCCCAATCTGCAGCAGAACAAATACTGCAGGATCTGCTCAGAGGATGGGGGCCAATTCATCTGAATGGCCAAGGACTGCCAGCTTAAGGCTAAGAAATCCATCCAGGCCTTCCCATAAGAGCTAAAAGCAGAAGGGGAAATGGAAGCTGCTGCTCTCTGTAATTACTAATTGTTGTCAAAATGCCACAGGTGGTCTGGAAACGTCTGGCAATAGCTGAGTCTGGAGCCCAGGATCTGAAGTGCTTATCTGAAAATGGGATAGTGTCAGCGACATCATTAGAGGATCCCGTAATTTGGAGAGTAGAAAGCACAATATTAAACCTTAAGCAATGCAGCTCGAAAGCATGAGCGGGGGGACGGAGACTGTGCTAGAGCGTGAGGACTGTTTTCCCAAGACGCTCACTACTGCCTGGTTATCAGACCAAAAGCAGATCCGACGGTCACTGAACTCCTCGGGCCACATGCGAACTGCTACTACAATGGGGAAAACTCAAGAAAAGTTATGTCACATGATTGCCTCACCACACTGGGCTTGAGGCCATAGCATTGCACCCAGCAGCCCTTGAAATAAAAACCAAAAGGCAAAGATCCAGCAGCACCAGCATGAACCTGAAAATCCCTGTGCGGGTTCAAGGTATCCTGCCATGGCGCACTACTATTGCATACATTCAGGAATTGCTACCATCGCCTGATATCTGCCTTCACCACACTTGGTAGGCGTACACAAAGGTAAGGGGACCTCAGGCAGCCTGGCCTAGTGGGAAGATTAACCCAGCCAGATCGGATCAGATGAAGCATCACTTGCTACAGAGGAAGTATTACAAAAGAAGTTCCTTCAAGGCAGACAGCTTCTCCATAGGCAAGTGGTATGTTTTAGCAATGGTATCCAACTGGATCCCTAAATAAAATGGGAATATAGGCAACAGGTATTGAGCTATTGCTTGCCAGCTTCCAGCCCCCGCTTGGGCAGGGGGCATCTTGTGCTGCCATCATGATATATAAATTTACAGGGCCGACGCTGGCCAGAACCCCTAAAGAAGTTCCGACAAAGCTGCTGCCGAGCCAGCTTCCTTTTCAGACACACACTCTGTGCAATGCAAAACACACTCCGAGCAGTGCACCCACACTCCATGCAGTGCAACTACACGCTCTGTGCAATGCAAAAAAAACACGCTCTGTGCAATGCAACTACACACTCTGTGCAATGCACACACAAACCCTCCGTGCAATGCAACTACACACTCCGTGCAATGCAACTACACACTCCGTTCAATGCAACTACACTCCATGCAATGCAACTACACTCCATGCAATGCAACTACACGCTCCGTGCAATGCACACACACTCCATGCAATGCAACTACACGCTCTGTGCAATGCAACTACACACTCCGTGCAATGCGACTACACACTGCGCACTGGACACATCCTCCGTTCAATGCAACTACACACTCTGTGCAATGCACACACAAACCCTCTGCGCAATGCAACTACACACTCCGTGCAATGCAAAACACACTCCCTGCGATGCACACACACTCCATGCAATGCAACTACGCTTCATGCAATGCAACTACACACTCCGTGCAATGCAACTACACACTCCGTGCAATGCAAAAAACACACTCTGTGCAATGAAACTACACCCTCCATGCAATCCACACACACTTCGTGCAATGCAACAACACACTCCGTGCAATGCACACACACACTCCATGCAATGCAACTGCAAATCTCTCACGCAATGCAATGCAATTGCAGCCCGTGCAGCGCTGTGCCCTGCAAAACACAGAGCAAACTGCAATGCGGGCATGCAAAGGTGCTTTCTCTCACTTGCATAATGCAAACGTGGCACCCATTACATCCCTCACAGTGAGGTAACCACCAAAAGGACCTAAGTGTCCAGGTAGAGCAATGGGTGAGCATACAGGGACCAATCCTGCAACCTAGGCATTAACGGCACTATGCACTGACCCAGTGAAACCAATGCTTCATGGACCACATGGGGACACTATTCAGGCCGGAAACGCTTCCAGGCCATCGAATTCTAGGGCAAAGCCCAAGGATCACCTGCTAGACCAGGCATAAATGTTTCCAGTGAAATAGCAGAGTTGAGGTAGCCCACGGCTTGTCTAGGTACCCCTGCTTGCCCTTTTAGAGGGAAGCACCCCTTCAAGAAACCCCAAAGTTCTTATCACAAATGGGCCAAACTACCCAGCAACAGAACAGCCCAAAAGGAGCATTTTGTTTTGTTATGTGGCTAAGAGGGGGATATGAACCCTGTCTCCCAGTTCCTATATCCTACACTCTAGCCACTAAGCCACAATGGCTCATCTCTAAAATGGCAGTCGCCACTATCAAGGCAAAACAAACTTAAAGAAATTAAACTTGTTCCGAAACAGCATAGTTCAAGAGCATATACAGAGTGCTCATAGTCCTTGGAGGCACAGAGAGCCTCTGGGGCCCTGCGTCCGCCTAAGATATACATTAGCAGCAACTGGGCCTGCGAGCAGATACATTCCTATAGCAAGAGTGAGTCACGTGTCAGAGGCCTAACAATTAACTGCTACCTGTAGCAGACTTAGGCTTGGAAGTTATGTGCAGGCCGAATAGGCCTAGCTTCTGCTCTTGAGAATCTTAGTCTCATAGCAATATTAAAGGAACTCAAATTAGTGTTTTAACCAAAGGCTAGCTTAAAATTTGGCCAACAGCGCTGCACACACTCAAAATAAAGCCAACCTTCGGGGATACTATAAACGAAAGTGATTCAAGCTAAGCTGGGAACAGCCCTGACTAGCCCCACAATTTCAACAAGAGAAATGAGGGAAACCTTTTTGCAAAAGAAAGCCCCTAACGGGGGCTCTCTCCCTATTGGGAAAGGCAAGCCACAGATACAGGGAGAATCTTCACACAGGGCTGGGTAAGGGGTGGGGTGGGAAATCGAACAGGAAAAGGGGGAAATTAAATTATTTATGGGACTAGAGAGGATTAAAAAGGAAAGGGGAAAATAAGGAAATAAAGAAATGTAACCAGACAATGAGAAGATTGTCCAAGTGCTCCATGTGATCCGATGCAAAATGGCCAAGAGGACGTCCAACGTCTGGCCCCTGTATTTAAAGACTCTGACCCCTCCTCCAAATTGGCTACAATCAAAAATCCTCAGCAACCCAATATTAACCATTTACAGGCTTGGGTTTCTCCAATCCGCTGAGTCACGACAGGGTGGCCTGTTTCCCCAACCGCAACACGTGCTCTCTGTTAGGGAGAACACGCTTTGTGGGACCCGGGTGGCGCTGTGGGTAAAAGCCTCAGCGCCTAGGGCTTGCCGATCGAAAGGTCCGCGGTTCAAATCCCCGCGGCGGGGTGCGCTCCCGTTGCTCGGTCCCAGCGCCTGCCAACCTAGCAGTTCGGAAGCATTCCCGGGTGCAAGTAGATAAATAGGGACCGCTTACTAGCGGGAAGGTAAACGGCGTTTCCGTGTGCGGCTCTGGCTCGCCAGAGCAGCGATGTCACGCTGGCCATGTGACCCGGAAGTGTCTTCGGACAGCGCTGGCCCCCGGCCTCTTTGAGTGAGATGGGCGCAGAACCCTAGAGTCTGGCAAGACTGGCCCATACAGGCAGGGGTACCTTTACCTTTACCGTGTGTGTGTTGAAAGCCTCTATGAATGCAGTCTAAACCTATTAATGAGTCTAAACCTCAACTACACTTCAAGATTATTATTTTTTAAAGGATTATGAATGTTTCTTATCAAAACTGTCCAGAACACTGCAACCTTTTCCTGTCTGGTTTTTTTGGGGGGGGGGGGGACGGACATAAACCCTGGAACTACTGGACCGAAAAGCAGCAGTTCGCTATGACACAAGCAGGCTCCTGGAAGATAAATCTTGCAATCCGCTGGACTGTAGAATATTAGTACTGTGTGACACCTCTGGCTATTTCAGGCTTACCTGTGGCGCTTTACACAAGGATGTTGGAGCAGTTCTTTTGGATGTTAACAGGAAATAAGGACAGATAGCCTCCTGCCTCAAGGTCCTGTACAGCGGGGATCTCGCATTAAATGTGCACATGTCTTTGCAAGAAGGCTGGCTGTAGAGCTTTCTTTCTTCAATAAATCTGAGCAATTTTTCTTATGGGTGTTAAGGAGCATTGTCATTCAGCTGGTGGCTTCTGGTGAAGATGAGGCATCTCCCTATAGGAATCCTTTCTTAAACCCCGACTTTCGCCAAGTCACACTGTTCCAGCCAAATTTAAGGTGAACACGGTTTCTGGAGTTCTTTGTGTGTGGTGCAATCTTCTTTCCCCCACTTCGATTGCCCAAAAGTTGATCTGCTGCTCTCAACCATTTCTCAACCACAGGCCATTTCTTTACATGCTTTAACATTTGAGAGTCATCCATCCATTCTATAGGACATATCCTAACCTTTCCATTGTCAGTGTTCTGGGGAAACCAGTCAGGTGGGAACAAGGTAACTAATGCATAATGTCATGCTATCACTACTAGGGCTATGATTTGCCATACAAAGCAAAAAAAAAAAAAAATTAAAAATTAAAATCTCCCAGGTTTCACACAGCTGCACTTTCCTATTTCTGAACAGAGCATTGCTTTCAGATGTAAGCCGTTACAGCCTAATAATCCCCTTAAGTTTGGAATTCCGGGGCCAGCTGTGATGTTGACAGTTCTGCCTTGTAGTTTGTCACCTGACATGCAAATGGGAGTGTGGGGTCTCTTGACTCCCCCCACCCACACTCCCATGTGCATAGCTTAACATTAGGATGACATCTAACCCTCTCAAGCAGGTGCTCAGCGTCTTTCTTTCAGGAGGGCACAGGTTGCAGCAAGGCTTGGATGACCAACCTGTGTTGCTTTATATGTTGTGCAGATGCCTGATTATCTTCTTCCAAAGCAGCTACAGTGGATGCTTGGGTTGCAAACGTGATCTGTGCGGGATGCACGTTAGCAACCCGCAGCATTCACAACCTGCAGCAGCATGTGTGCACACGCGTGGGTTGCAATTCGGTGCCTCTGCGCATGTGCAAAGCGCGATTTAGGGCTTCTGTGCATGCGCGACCCCTGAAACCCTGAAACAACCCGTTCCAGTACTTCCGGGTTTCGGTGGGTCCGTACCCCAAAAAAATGCAACCTGAAGCGTCTGTAACTCAATGTATGACTGTACTTAAAATGGAAAGCATAGTGCTGGTGGTCAACAAAAGAGGTTTAAAGACTCTCTCAAGGCAAATCTTTAAAAATGTAGTATAAACACCGACAGCTAGGAAACACTGACCTGCAAGTGCTCCATTTGGAGAACAGCCTTTACCAAAGGTGTCATGGACTTTGAAGGCCCTCAAACTCAGGACGTAAGGGAGAAACGTGCCAAGAGGAAGGCATGTTTGGCAAACCCTCACCATGATCAATGCCCACCCGGAAACCTATGTCCCCACTGTGGAAGGACATGTGGATCCAGAATTGGCCTCCACAGTCACTTATGGACTCACTGCTAAAACCGTGTTCATGGAAGACAATCTTACTCAGCTACGAGTGATCGCCAAAGAAGAAGATATTCCAGAAGCATTTCCCCAACAGCACAGTAGAGGGGTGCCATACAATTTTTATTTCTCTAAAGGGGGGCAGGGGGAACTCACAACAGAAACCAGACTTTGGACCAAATGGAACAGTTGGTGCAGTACAGGCTCCAGGTTTGTTGGAGATGGGTGGGTGGGTGTCTTTGGGCACCCCTCCCTCACTAAGTCTACCCTTTCGTTGCTGTTGTTGCCAGCTGCTCACTGTTGCTACTCTCTGCTATCTCACCAGAGAGAGCTAATAAGCAAGCAGTGACAGCTCCTATTCCTTCTCCTCCTCCTCGCTACTGCTGTTATTTGCATTCTTGTTCATATCATCTGAGCCAGAGTAGGAACAGGCAGGTGAACAGGTAATGGTGAGGAGGACGAGGTCAGGAGCCAGGCTGCCATCTTGATACCATAGCACACAAGTCATAATTAGCTAGAAGATTTATTGTAATACAAACACTCAGCCTCGCGCATATCCGCACGTCCGTGATTTATGATTCAGTTGACCCTTCTGGGGAGTAATTCCCGGTATGGCAGAATATCCTGAACCTTTGCCCTTTCTATTTCCGGCTTTGTTTTCTATGTAAGAACTTTCCCACACGTCTTCTCCTTGAGTGAATTAACTCCCATTCCAATTTGGAACTGATTTCCCTCCCGCCTTCTGACATTGCCTGTGTCATTTGAGAGAGTTGGTTTCTCTCTAGCACATGCTCTGCATTCCTGTCATTCTCACAGTGAGGGGCAGTTGATAAACTACCATTCACAGCTGCCTGGGAAGAACATGAGCCTCTCTCTTGTTGGCTGCTTCCCGACTCCTCTGGCGCTCTTATACCTTGGGCAGAAGTGCTCATGACAGGCAATGTCCAGGAGGCTCTTATTGGTGCTTCTGAGGTACAGGTGCTTGATGAGTGCTTGACCATGCTGAACCCTGACAGTGGCTATGAGTGGGCACTCAACTATAGGTGGCTACCCAATACAAATGGTGACAATGTTGGCACGTGAAAAGCACTCTAGGAATTGAGACACAGCATGTGATCGTACAGGCTGTGTTATGTGAGATGGTTGCCTGCTTCTCTTTGGCTCAGGGCAGGGAGTATGTCAGGGAATTATAGTGGAAATAGAAAAGAAAGTGGGAATTGCAATAATAATAATAATAATAATAATAATAATAATAATAATAATAATTGTACCCTGCCCATCTCACTGGGATGCCCCAGCCACTCTGGGCAGCTTCTAACAGATATAAAACATCAAACATTAAAAACTTCCCTGTACAATGCTGCCTTCAGAAGTCTTCTAAAGACTGTGTAGTTCTTATTCTCCTTGGCATCTGATGGGAGGGCATTCCACAAGGTGGGTGCCAATACCGAGAAGGCCTTCTGCCTGGTTCCCTGTAAGTTCACTTCTCACAGTGATGGAACCACCAGAAGGCCCTCAGAACTGGACCTCAGTGCATTTCATGTATTTATTCTGCCAGGGATAAAAATAAATCATGATAGGTATTCATAAACACAGTTTCTAAGTTCTGGAATGATGCATAATTCGTGACTTTTGAACACTTCCTTTAGAGTAAAATGAATGTAACTTACAGAAATGCTTGTGTGACTTACATTTATTAGTGGACAATAAGATGACTAATGCAGCATTTGGCAGGAACCAAACTGCAGCAGAAAGGAAACAGGGCTGATTGTGATGAATACAGATCAGAATGGAAATGGCGCTTTCTTACATCCCTACCTTGGAGTGGGAAGGGAAGGCATATTCCCTGCAGGAGCAAAGAATCATTAGTGGGGAATTAAAGAGGAGCTGCCTTCCTTTAAAAAACAACAACAAAAATAAGCCAGTGGAAAACTTTGTCCTTAAAAATAAACTGGATTATAGAATTATGTGTAGGACTATGGGAAACTGCCTTATACTGATTCAGATCATTGGTCCTTCTAACTCAATATTGTCCAGACTGATGGGAAGTCGCTCTCCATGATTTCAGGCAGGAGTATTTTCCTAGTCCTTCCTGGAGATGCCAAGGGAATTAAACCTGAAGCCATCTGCAAATGCTGTGGCACTGAGCTACAGGCCTAAATGAACCTATGCAAGAATGCAAAGCTAAACGCTCAATTGAGAATGGGTAGCTGCCTGCGAATTTCTCCAACTTTCTCCAGCTTTCTTTGAGTCTTCCCTTTGTTCCTAGTTTTCTCCTTTGTATCATGTGTGTGTGTGTTATACAAGAATTCGCTCACACTCAGGGGAAATTATTTGAGTGGAATTCCAGCGGCTTCCAAACTTGTCAGTGGACAGATGACAAAAGCCTTCTCCTGCCACAATTTCTGCCGAGGGGTAATACGCATTGGCAATTCAATTCGGGTCTCCCCAGCATGGTCTGAAATTATTGTGGACATTTCCTACGCACAGATCGAATACTGCTGCGGCTGTGGCAGCAGCAGTTTTCTTGTTAGATCCCAGAGTAAACTGCTAGTGAGAGCACTGGCTTGATAACAGAAGAAGAGTGAGATTTAAATTTGGGGAAGATGTACACAAAGAGAGAATCTAGCTTAGTCTAATTATATGGTGCTTGGAAAGAGTGGAGCTTTGTGTAATTCAAGTCTCTCCTAAAAGAAGTTTCCTGTTATAATTCTGACATTGCAATAGGATTATTTTTGTGCTCTTTGCAGCATTCACCCTTTCTTTGGAGACTGTTCATCATTCCTGCCAGGGATAGTTTGGCCTAGAGTTGTGGATGGGGAGAAGAAAGTGGTGCCATTTTTATTTTTATAAAAACATGGAGTTCTGCTGCTTTCCTTTTGATTTAAAAATAAATTCTGATTTCGTTGTTCAATCACTGGACACCAGTGTTTACCCTCAGGTCAAAAAGACACATAATTTCCATGAAAAGTGAGCGCCACCAGAGTGTTATACTAGGAAGCTTGTTTTTCTCACCCTCCACACAAGCCTGAAATATTATCATCCAGAGAGGGAAAAAAGTTATATACATTTGTGTTCATGCTGCTGTTTGTGCCTATAAATCAATGAACCCATTCAGCAAAAACATAATGTAAAAGTCCCCTCAGTTACTCAGGGGTGGGAAATGTGGCCCTCCAAACATCTCTATCTGGCCCCCGGGATAAGGGGCATGGCCACATGTCGTCATCAGCCATGACAGCATAGTGGTCCAGCTCTGCATTGTCCCTGACTGTTTTTGCCTGGGGAAAATGTGTCTTTGAACTTAGAAAATGCCTCTTGCTTGCCTGGACTGAAGATCTTTCTCAAATAAAAATCACACAGCCCTTAACATGGGTGTGACATCTTCCTGCGCAATCTAATCGTATGTCATCAGCTTTGCCTTTCTGAGGAGTCAATTCTGCAGTTGTCCAGCGGAGTCAGACTTTCAGCATGATACCACTCAATGTGAAAAGTCCCCCTCTTCATCTAATGAAGTCTGGATAACTGGGAGAAGAGCATGCTGGATACCTCTGCACTTATAGTTCTAGAGTACAGTTCTAAGCATCCTTATAATGAGAGCTTCCATAGTGTAGTGGTTACGGTATTGGACCAACAATAACAACAACTGCAGCAACAACTTCCCCACTTAGCTATGATGCTCGCTGGATAAAATTTGACAAGTTGCTCTCTCAGCCCAACGTTCCTCATGGGGTTGTTGTGAGGAAAGGAAAAAATCATATACGCCACCTTGATCTCCTCAGAAGAAAATGTGTATGTGTAAACAGGCAGGTAGCATGCCCTCCAATAGTTCTCCAACGAAAATAGGACGTCCTACTCAATAATAATAATAATAATAATAATAATAATAATAATAATAGTATTATTTATACCCCACCCATCTGACTGGACTGCCTCAGTCACTCTGGGCAGCTTCCAACATATAAAAAAACATAATAAAATGTTAAACATATATTTTTAAAAACCTTCCCTCTACAGGGCTGCCTTCAGATGCCTTCTAAAGGTTCTAGAGTTACTTATTTCCTTGGCGTGGGGGGTCACATGTCCACACACACCAACATTTCTCTGATGAGAATAGAGGTGTCCTTCCATACCCTCCAACATTTTTCTGATGAAAATAGGAACATTCTAAGGAAAAGCGGGACATCCCAGGCTCAAATCAGAAACTGGGACGGGTTCTATAAATCTGGGGCTGTCCCTGGAAAGGAGGGACACTTGGAGGGTCCGAGGTAAGTAGGAAAGTTAAATAGAAAGAGGTAAGTCCCATTCAGATAAACAGAACTTATTCCTTCAAAGTATCATACTTGAGATTGCGCCCTTAGTCTGAGACTTAGACAAAGCTTTAAACTTAGATTCAAAATGGTACTTTAAAATAAATTTTGTCAACGTTATGCTTGGGTAGTCCGACAGTTCCGCCACATTTATTTCCAAACCTTTTGATTTCATAAGATATTAAAAGTTTTGCTTCCATATTCCGTAATAATTTTTAAACCTAGAGTAGGAGAAGCAGAAAACCTGTGTGGTAGAGGGAATTCATGTAAAAGCAAATGCCTGCGCCTTAAAAAATGAAATTCTGACAGGTCCTCCTTTACTACTGCACTGTGTGAGACACCACTATAATTAACCGAGGTGGCAAGAATTCTGCAAGGTGCAGTAGCTATTCATACGAACGAACAGTCATCTGTTGGCTTGTGTGATCCAAATCACAAATAGCTGTTTTCAGAAGCAAGAGAAGGCAGTGATGAATGACAGTCAGTCCTACCATGTCTCTAACAAAGTTGCTTCGGGGGAAAAGGAAGAAAAAAGACTGGGTAATTTAGGTTGTACTCTCTAAATACAAGGCTAATAAGGAGGAGAGAGAGAGAAACCAGTTTATCAAATAAAAGGTGACTGGAGAAAGTGGGGCTTGCTTTGCAGTGAAGACTAATGTTGGATTTATCAAGCTGATTAGGACCAAACTACATATTCCATGCAGTCACAATTATTTGGTCCTAAACAGCAAAACTCTTTGCCCTGAGTTGTCGTTGTTGTTTACTGAAATGCAACTGATGGTGGTCTCAAAGGGAGGATGCGGAGCAAATGCACAACCTCTGACCCCTGGCTCACACCAATTTTAACAAAACCAGGGTGTGTGTGATTGGCAATGTTGGCTGGCTGAGGTTGTTGGGAACTGGGAGCCAACAACATGTGGAGACCCTTCTGAATGTGACTCTTTAGCTTAAGAAATGTTACCCTTTAAAAAACAACAACAACAGCTGGACAGGACATTCACATTTGAATAACAAACGGGTGTCCTTCTCTACAGCTCAATTTTATGCCTCTTTACTTGGAAATGAAGACTTTGCTTGCTCCCAAGTAAAGGGCATTGGCTTGCACGAGTGTTCATTTCAACTTCGACTGAATTTCTGCAAGGCTGAACTCTGGCTTTTAGTATTTAGAGTTGAAGGAATCACAATTAGAGCAAATGTTTGTTTGTTTGTAATAGCACAGGCATCACATTTCGACTGCCACTCTTGTGCTTACAAGACTCGGTTGATTGGCTAAACTCTTGCGAAATCACCCCCAGGGAGCAGACTGAGTCTGCAGTCCTGTACTCGCTTATTTGGGAGTAAGCCCCACTGAACTCAATGGGACTTATGGGGTTGTGTCTTATAGGATTGTGCAGTAAAATGTGCACTGTGTATTAACTTTAGTGGTATATCCATCCACTGAGAAGTGGAATGTCTTGTTTCTGCCTAAGAGGGGGTAAGGGTGAGACATGCATTCAAGGCTATTTGATTTGGGCAGGGGGGAAAGCTGAGATATGGAACCGTGACCTAGAAATCTCACTCACCACCTTCAGAAGATGAAGCTTTGATAGCCTGGGAGAGGGAATTGGCCTCATTGCCAACCACAGACATTTCCATCCCCTCTACAAGCAGCCCATTTGTGTGTTCAGACCTTTAAACCTCCCCCTTAAATAAATTCAGACAAGACTCAAATTTTGGTTTGGTTTTTGGCAGAATTTAGGCCACAACTTGTTTGATTACAGCAAGTGAGTGGTTGCATAGGCTCTGGTTCGACTAGCTCCCTGCACCCTTGCAGGTAGCGCTGACCCAGGGCACCAGCATAGGTCAGCTTAGGGTGAACACCTGCATAAGTGGAAAGCTGGGAATGGGCTATCTCCGCCACCCAAATGTCCCCCTGGACTCAGGCACGGGAACAACCCCCTCTCAGGGGTTGACCAAACCATCAAGTCCCTGGATTCCTTTAAAGGAATACCCTTCACATAGGGATGGCGAGAGCGTTCTCCCATCCCTATCACCTGAACCAGAACCTATACGCAACCTTACAAGTTGTGATGATTTGCTACGCAGCAGGCGAAACCCAAATGGCACCAGCCAATCAGCCAAGTGGGGGAAATTCCTGCCGTGCCCCTGTCCCAATGACAGACAACACATGACAGCATAGCAAGGTCAAGCACACAGCCCTAAATATAGGGAGAGGTGGGCGGGTGTTCCGATGCACGCACAAAAAGAGGAAGCTCTGGGTCACGTGCATAGGTGTATATAGGTCCCTTGATGCGTTTAGCTTGCATCCCATTGGCCTGATTAAACCCAGCATCAAGGGACCTACCAATTGGGTGTTGTGGCTATTCAATTGAACCCACCTACAACACAGGGTGTCGGTTTCCAGGTCTCACCGCAATATGTGCCCTCTTTAAGGGAGGACCCAATTTGCCAGCACCCCTCCTCAGAAACAGCCAAACTGCAACACTAGCTTCCTGGCAGTGGGGTCACTTCTACTTACGAGGAGGTGGAGTTGGTGAGGTGGAGGGAGGTTTCTATGATGCCAACCATAACATGGCCATATGTTTCAGATAACAATGTTTGCACCAGTTGGATGTTTCCTGTAGTCTTCAAGAATAAGCAATACATTGCAGCAATCTATTATTTCCAAATTACATATACCACATGATCCTGTGAGCACTTACTTGGAAGGCATGTTCCATTTAACTTGCTTTTGCACAAGATCAAGCTGCCAGACTTTTATTTAGGATTGGTTTGGTTTGGCCAATAGTACACACTACTTTCCTTCTAGTCTGTTACATTAACAGATGAGCCCAAGGTATGGTCTGAAGGGTGATGATGATGGTGATTAAAGGTATTACTCGTTCTTTATCAACACGTCCCAGGGCAGGCTACAGAAACTTAAAATTCAGCATTATATACAATTAGAACAAATTACAGCCATAGATTACAGCCTTGCCAACAAAAGTATATATAGTTAAAGCTATGGTTTTCCCAGTAGTGATGTATGGAAGTGAGAGCTGGACCATAAAGAAGGCTGATCGCCAAAGAATTGATGCTTTTGAATTATGATGCTGGAGGAGACTCTTGAGAGTCCCATGGACTGCAAGAAGATCAAACCTATCCATTCTTAAGGAAATCATCCCTGAGTGCTCACTGGAAGGACAGATTGTGAAGCTGAGACTCCAATACTTTGGCCACCTCATGAGAAGAGAAGACTCCCTGGAAAAGACCCTGGTGTTGGGAAAGATGGAGGGCACAAGGAGAAGGGGACGACAGAGGACAAGATGGTTGGACAGTGTTCTTGAAGCTACCAGCATGAGTTTGACCAAACTGCGGGAGGCAGTGGAAGACAGGAGTGCCTGGCGTGCTCTGGTCCATGGGGTCACGAAGAGTCGGACACGACTAAACGACTAAACAACAACAACACAGCTATAGAATTTTCTGGAGCTAAGCAGGTGTGAGTCTGGTCGCTGCTGCTGAGGCAAGAAAAGTGGCACATAAAATGTCAGAAAAGAAATGGCCAATTGCCGCTGCCAGTACAGACCCTCCAAGTTACCCTATTTTCCAGGGGTAGTCCCAACTTAACAGAAGCCGCCCCAGTTTCATATTTGATCCTGGAATGTCCCACTTTTCCTTAGGATGTCCCTGTTTTCATCATAGAAATGTTGAATGATATGGAGTTATGTGACCCTCGAGCCAAGGAGATAAGTAACTATACAACCTTTAGAAGACATCTGAAGGCAGCTTGTAGAGGGAAGTTTTTAAATGTCTAACATTTTATTATGTTTTTATATGTGTTGGAAGCAGCCACCCAGAATGACTAGGGGCAACCCAGTCAGATGGGTGGGGTATAAATAATAAAGTTGTTGTTGTTGTTGTTGTTGTTGTTGTTGTTGTTGTATGGCATATCATATTTCCATCTTGTGTCAGCCACTAATACGCTGAATTCTGACTCAAGCTAGGCGCTATGGTAGTGGATGCTGGATGCACAAATTTCTTTAAGAAGGACAGCCAGTGTACGTGCTAAATTTGTGTTTGTGGGTGATGCGAATTCATTGGTTTACATGACAGGATATGTCTTGGTAACGGTGTGCCCTTTGGTGATGTGTAAATGACGTGTGGATTCTAGGTTGTTATTTGGCTTTACGTTGGGAGGACTTCCTGGAGTTTAATTGGTTTTGTCGTGTGTATTCAGCACAACGGGGAAGGAGCTGAAGTTTTAAAACGGAATGGATGGGTCATCACGCTATTAAATTAAAGGAGTAAGTGGGGCTGGCCAAAATGATCATGGCTCCTGTGGAGCCCTGCCTCGTTCACTGCACACCTGACAAGATATACACATTCCCTAGGTAGCGAGGCAAGCCATGCATGCAAGCAGAGCCCAGCTGCTTTCACTCCAAATATTGGTAGGAAGTGCTAAATAGTCACAGCAAATTAAGCTTCTGAAGCACAGTCAGGAAAGATCCAACAGGTTTTCTGTTCTGCTCATGGAATCTAAGAACCGTCATAAAAATGCATTAGCCCAGTGTAATCACCCTGGATTCCGGGGTAGTGGGAAAAAAATATCTATTCTTTACTGTTATTCTTGAAATTCTACCTTGCCTTTCTTCCCACAGGAGCACAGGGAAGCAAACAACATAGTTAAAGACAGTTTAAAGACATCTGAAAGCATTTAAAGTTAGTCATACATCCTCTAAGCTAATATTTTCAAGGTTGCCAGGGGCAGTACATTTCAGGCATCTAATACCTGGATGAGAGGAATGCTTTTAAAATTCCCCCTGAATGTCAGTAATGAGGGAGAGGTGAACGTCTCACTAGGCATTTCAAAACCAGGGAACTGCTGCCAGAAAGGCCTATGTTTCGAAAGCTAGCTCACTTAACAGTGCTGTAGACTAAGATCCTACTCAAACATGTCCTCAGCTGTGTTGGTGTTGTCAAATAAAATAACCTGTAATATGGATGGAAATTCACAACCAATGGAAACCCCTTCCTACGTGATTTGCACTTGATTATGTGCTAAACAATAAACAGTTGTGTCACACCACTACTGCTTTGGTGGCACTGTGGTCCAAACCACTAAGCCTCCTGGGCTTGCCAATCAGGAGGTTGGCAGTTCGAATCCCCACAACGAGGTGAGCTTCTGTTGCTCTGTCCCAGCTCCTGCCAACCTAGCAGTTCGAAAACATGCCAGTGCAAGTAGATAAATAGGTATTGCTGCGGCAGGAAAGTAAACAGTGCTTCTGTGCGCTCTGGTTTCCATCACGGTGTTCCATTATACCAGAAGTGGTTTAGTCATGCTGGCCGCATGACCCAGAAAGCTGTCTGCGGACAAATGCCAGCTCCCTCAGCTTGAAAGCGAGATGAGTGCCGCAACCCTATAGTCACCTTTGACTGGACTGAACTGTCCAGGGGTCCTTTACCTTTACTGCTGCCCTTCTGTCACTGCAAGGAATGCTCCCCCCCCCCCATTGTGGATCTTAATATAATGATTTTCCCCTCTGCATCTCTTTCCTAAATCTATTCTTATAAATCCTTTATCATTCCATATTTCAATTTTTTGCTACAAGTTTTCTGTCAAACCTACCAATGTGTGTAATTGTTTACAATAGTTTTTTCAAATAAATTATAATCTTTCCCCATTCTTTATTAAAGACCTCCTCTTCCTGGTTCCTGGTTCTTCCTGTAAGTTTTGCCATCTTAGCATAGTTCATCAAATTTATCTGCCACTCTTCTTTGGTTGGCGTTGTACCCTCTTTCCATTTCTGGGCTAACAGAATCAACGCAGCGGTGGTTGCATCCATAAATAGTTTCATCTGGTCCTTCGGGATCTCTGGTCCTGTAATACCTAAAAGAAAAGTTTCTGGTTTCTTAGGAAAAGTTATTTTCAACATTTTTTTCAGTTCATTATATATCATTTGTCCCTCTTTGTTTCTTGCAAGATAGCACAGTTTCTAAATTACTGCAAGCAGTTCCCCATTGTGACTGTGCATATATTTAGGATCAGTTTTTAATCTCCCCCCCCCCCACAACCTCATGATACAAAGCCTACCGCTGGTGTTTATTTCTGAAGTCCCAGTAAGACAGTCTGCAATTCTGATCCAGTGAAAATCCCCAAATTCTTAGGCTGATTTATACAGTTATATGTTGTATATTCATAGTTCAGTCCCTGGAGAGAACCTGTAGGAAATCTCAGTTAAGAAACAATCCCTAAAGATAAATTATTTAATCTAAAAAACCAGCACATGTTTATCACTGGTGCATTAGAAAGAGGAAAAAATATATATTGGTGCAATGTGTGTTCCTCTGTTAATATTTATCATTTTTTCCCTTTGAAGTCAATACCATCCTACTATATGTGAATATGATATCATAGAGGGAGAAAACACATATAGAGCAAAATGTCTTTAGAAATGAGCCAAAATATTTGCAGTGTCCCTAAAGTGCTGATGTCTGCAGAATGTGGAACCTTTCCAACGCTGCCCTTGCGAGATAAAAATCAAACATCTTAAATATACAAAACACGGCATGGTAGCTGCTGCGTAGCATATTAGGGCCCTTCCAGACAATGGCCACAATCCAAACCAGGGTTTGGTGTGCTTAAACCCGTTTGTTTCCACAGTACACTCTGGCCAATCGGTTTCCATTGCTGTGTGGGTTTCAACCATCTTCCCTCAAAGAATGCTTCTATGCTAGAGACACCACATTCTCCCAGCGCTCAACGCATAGTGCAGTGTTTTGCTGGAAGAAGGCAGCCCTTGAACAACTGGGTTGCTGTGAGTTGGCTGCACTGAGAGAGGTGGGTACTTACCTTCTCCAGCTTAGCTTCTCTCCCACAACTTCCCCTGCAGGTCACCTTGTCCACCAACATCATGGAAATATCGCCAACTCACTTAAACCCCCTTCCGAGAAAGCATTTGAGAATAAACAGTGGTTCCCAGATGTGTGAACGTGGGTTTGGGTTCAGAGCAATGCCAGCAGAAGGGGCTTTGTGGGAGGTGGCTTTTATCCCTCAGGAGCCCCCAATCTGCCCCAGGAAGCCATTTCCTGAAGGTCAGTCTACTCCCTGAATGAAGAAGAAGAAGAAGAGTTTGGATTTGATATCCCGCCTTTCACTCCCTTTAAGGAGTCTCAAAGCGGCTAACATTCTCCTTTCCCTTCCTCCCCCACAACAAACACTCTGTGAGGTGAGTGGGGCTGAGAGACTTCAGAGAAGTGTGACTAGCCCAAGGTCACCCAGCAGCTGCACGTGGAGGAGCGGAGACGCGAACCCGGTTCCCCAGATTACGAGTCCACCGCTCTTAACCACTACACCACTGATGAGGTCTGTGGCAACTATGCTCATGGAAGGTGCTTCAGTCTGATTTTTGGCGATCCTTCTACCACAGTCCACCACATTCAGGATGGGTCCCCAACCTTCAGAACAGGGTTTTCAGCCTCCTTTGGGGGCGGGGGCTGCCTAAGGAAAAAGTGAGTGGAGAATCACCTTCCATCAGCCATTTTCCCCTGGTGCATCTCTGAATCCAAGCTGCGGTGTTTATCTCATCCCAGATGCGTATGCTAATCAAACTTCTGCTAAACCCACATTCTAAGTATTTCACTGGCAGTTTAACGGCAAGTGCTCCAAATTGCTGCATTCTTGCCCCCCCCCCGATGCTTTTTAGTTGCTGTTATTCAACACACCCAAACTTTGTGGGAAATATGCAAATCCTCTTCATTATAATCCATATCTAGCCTCAACATGCATCGTATGTTGTGCCCTGAACAAATGCACTCAGAGCAAGATTCAATAACTCCCCCTGCCCCCCCGTCTTTATTCCCCATTCCTGTGACAACTACATGCTCTGGGAAATTACTGATTAGTGATTACTGATCAGTTCAGAATTCTGCAGACCGGCTTTCTATTACAAGTTCCCATCGGCTCTTGAGTAGGTCTGGAGTTCAAGGTTACTAAGGATGTAAAATAGTGAATTTGATTTTTAATTTTCAGTCTCCACTGAGCCTGGCTTTATTCATGTTAGGGTCAGTAAAGGTAAAAGGTAAAGGACCCCTGGATGGTTATGTCCAATCAAAGGGGACTATGGGGTTGCGGTGCTCATCTTGCTTTCAGGCCAAGGGAGCTGGCATTTGTCCACAGACAGCTTTCTGGGTCATGTGGCCAGCAGGACTAAACCGCTTCTGGTGCAACGGAACACTGTGACAGAAAGAGCACACAGAAACGCCGTTTCCCTTCCCGCTGGAGTGGTACCTATTTATCTACTTGCACTTTGACATGCTTTCAGACTGCTAGGTTGGCAGGAGCAGGGACCGAGCAACAAGAGCTCACTCCGTCACGGGGATCCAAACTGCCAGCCTTCTGATCAACAAACCCAAGAGGCTCAGTGGTTTAGACCACAGCGCCAGTACAGTCATACCTCAGGTTGAATATGCTTCATGTTGAGCGTGTTCGAGTTGCGCTTCGCGGCAACCCGGAAGTAACGGAGTGTGTTACTTCCAGGTTTCGCCGCTCACACATGCGCAGACACTCAAAATGACGTCATGCGCATACGCAGAAGCAGCGAAAAGTGATGTGTGTGTGTGCAGACATGCCGTCGCTAGTTATGTTTGCTTCTGGATGCGAACGGGGCTCCGGAACAGATCCTGTTCGTATCCAGAGATACCACTGTACTGAAATCTGAAATATATTTTCTACCACTTAAGTTCTCCCAATTTTTTGTTACTTTCTGACACCTCCTCCTCCCAGTCTTCTCCCTCTGACCACTCATTGTCACCCCACCACCAGTCCCCTGGCTCTGAGCCTCCTTCCCCTGAGGATTCCCCATTCGTTTCCTCCCACCTCTCCTCTGCGTCCAGCCAGTCTATGATAGCGGGTGAAGAAGGTCCTTCCTTTGCCATAGGCAGAAGTGGAGCATCATGGCATCCCAGCGAACTCCCCTTTACGACAGTGGGGCTGCCGCAGTTCTCCAGAGGAAATGCAGTGAAGTGATAACCATGTAGTATTTATAGCTCTCTTTCAACACCTTTCCTCACCGTGTAGAGAAGCCTCATTTCATAATTTTCCCTCATTAGGAAAAACAACAACAACCAACCCCTATAGGGGATTTCGGCAGATGGAATGAGGCCAACAGCAGGTGTGGCATAATAAAAGCCAAGCTCTTTGAACTGTCAGCCACTCTCAGGCCACACTCTCTTTTGTACAGCTCTCACAGAAGCGTGCCGGTTCCACTTCAGAACAGCTGCTCTCTCACAAGTATACCCCTGGCTCCCATTCATTCATGGCGCAGGGAGGGGTGCCAAGCTTAGACCAAAAGAGGCCAGCTCCCCCTACCTGCTCCTGCACATTCCCCCTCCTACTCCCAAATCCCTAGGGGAAGCCTAACAGGCCCAAGGTGAGACACCTGTGTATGAAACTCGGCAATAGAAGGATGCAAATGTTTCAAAATAAAATGTCCTGCTTTCTTTTCCCTTTTGAAAAAAGGCATCTATCAAAATAAAGGTCTGTGAAAGCCACAATTTAGGGGAAACAGCCGTGTTTGATTGCTGTGTGCAAATAGCTTCTGTTTGCCTCTGATTTAGAGTCCTATGAAATTTTTGTCACGTGTCAATCACACCATACTACGCACACACACACACACAGAGAGAGAGAGAGAGAGAGAGAGAACCTGCACTCAGGTACTCCCAAATTATGCACAATGAAAACCTACATCTCACTTAAACAAATCTACATATATTTGCTTATGTGGCAAAATTTATTCCATTTCTGTCACAGAACTTACTTTCACGTGAGTCAGAAGGACTAGAAATTGCTTTGAAAAAACAACACCAAGAGCTAAGATTCTCAGACAGAACACTAAATCCTCAGCTCGGTGTCAGCTTCTGTGCTTTTTCTGAGTTGGTCTGGAGAAACAAGGGACCTCCACCTTGCTGAAACCAAACAGGTCTTGGTCTGGTTGGTGCTTGGATGGGCACCTAGATAGATGACTAGCTGGGATTCACACCTTTCACTGGGAATCGCCCTGTGCTGAGGGGACAGGAGATAGGGAGGAAATGCAAATGAATGCAGGAGCTGGTGGGGCTGAAAAGAACAGGTATGCCTCAGTAGGTCAGCACAAGAAGGCAGAGCTCTCTCCTCACCCACTCCAGCTACAAAACTGGCTTTGCTGCTATGTGTTTACACACCAATGTGACCTCCAAACATCATTCAAAGACAGAGAGAGGTCCCCAGCTATCAAGAGACTGATCTGATAGTTTGCTCCTCAGCAGACCATCCTAGAAAGCAATTGACCTCACAAATTAATAGTCATCTAATAAGGTAAATGACCCCTAGATGGTTAAGTCCAGTCAAATTCGACTATGGGGCGGGTGGGTGCAATGCTTATCTACACTTTAAGGCTGAAGGAGCTGGTGTTTGTCCATAGACAGCTTTTCCAGGTCATTTGACCAGCATGACTAAACCACTTCTGGCGCAACAGGACACTGTGACGAGTGCCAGAGCGCACAGGAAAGCCGTTTACCTTCCCGCCACAGTGGTACCTATTTATCTACTCACACTGGTATGGTTTCAAACTGCTAGGTTGGCAGAAGCTGGGACAGAGCAACAGGAGCTCAAACAGCCAACCTTCAGATCGGGAACCCCAATAGGCTCAGTGGTTTTGACCACAGCGCCATCCATGTCCCCAGTCAGCTATTACAGTGTTATTGTCAGCCCTCCACACCGAATGCCAAATTCTCCTCAACCCCCCCAGCATTCTAGTCCCTGACATAAAAATATCCAAAATTCTGACAAAATTCTTCAGGAAACCTGTGTATTAAAAGGAAGGTTATTAAAAGAAATATTGTCACACAGAACAGAAATGTAAGTTTGTTGTGACCAGAATTCTGTCCTGTCCCTCCACTGTTGGAGTCGCAGAAAGCGACATTTGGTTAAGAAATAAATAAATGTTGCCACGTCTCACACAAAAGGCTTGAAAAAAATTGTGCTAGGGAACGTAGTTAAAAATAAAAGTGCTCAGCTGGCTGGTTAATATTTCATTCTCTTTTGATATGTGCATTTGCATAAAAAAGTTTTCTTATGGCTTCCCTGAAGGAGGAAACTGTCATTTGCATGCAAACGACTTAACTGCTAGGACTCTTTTTGGGGTGGGGGTGGGGGGGTGTTAATAAATTCTAAGATATGGCGGTAAACGCAAGAAATTTAGTCAGAGGCAAGAAAATAGTTTCAATGGTGAATCTTCTCACCATGTGGATAACGTAGGACAAAACTGTCAGGGCCAGCAATTTCTTTCCGTAGAGGCTGAGTTTGCAGAAAGCCTCAGCAGTCCTAAAGGCACCACCCACAGGGAATATCTCCTGGGGCAGCTCTTTGAGAATTCACAGGAGCTATGCTATTGGGTTCTTCTGTTGTCAGGGCTTGAACAAAGAACCTTCCGGTCTGCATGTTGCTGCCCCATGTGGTGAGATACAGGACTGCACGTTGGTGCACCGGCTTTGTAAAATAACAATGGCGACTATCTGCACTTTCCAGGAACAATTGAATAAACTCTGGTTCCCACAGGCTTCCCTAGTTGGATAATTGGGTCTTTGCCATGAGTGTAGAGTTTTAGTGTATCTGCTTTTGTGTATAGAAGGCAATCAATAAATTAATAATAAACAAAAATAATGAAATACCCTGAGGTGCTTCCATGAAGACTTTTGCACTCATGATGGTATTGGGGTGGTGATACTCTCCCTTTCAATACTCTTTGTTCCTGCAAATGTTTTTGGGACAGGCATGCTCTCTGGAAGTTTAAAGATGCTCTCAAGGCAAATCTTTAAAAAACGTATTGTAAACACCAACAACTGGGAATCACTGGCCTGCAAGCGCTCCAATTGAAGAACAGCCTCTACCAAAGGCGTCATGGACTTTGAAGAAGCATGAACTCAGGACAAAAGGGAGAAACGGACTAAGAGAATGGCACGTTTTGCAAATCCTCACTGTGATCAACTCCTGCCCGGAAACCTATGTCCCCACTGTGGAAGGATGGCCAGATCCAGAACTGGCCTCCACAGTTATTTACAGACACACTGTTAAGACCAGGGGTCGGCAATGTGCGGCCCATGGAAACCGTTTTACCAGCCCCCGAGCTGCCCCCGAACTGAGCTGCCCACTCGGCCAGTATCCCACACACTGCATTAAACCAGCGCACTGTGGGGATTCGCCGAGCGGCACCGGAAATCGTGTCTGCGCATGTGCAGACGCCCAAAATTGCTTCTGTGCAGGCGCAATTTTCGGCATCTGCGCCTGCACAGAAGCAGTTTCCAGTGCCGTTAACTTGCGCACATGCAATTTCTGGCATCATGCTGTGCCCGTCGGCGCATGGATGATCTCCGTGGGGTGATCCAGCCCATGGCCGGTAAACCTTGCCAACCCCTGGTTAAGACCATATTCATGGAAGACAATCTTACTCAGCTATGAGTGATCACAGAAGAAGAAGAAGAAGAAGAAGAAGAAGAAGAAGAAGAAGAAGAAGACTCCTCCTCCTCCTCCTCCTCCTCCTCCTCCTCCTCTCTGGATGACTGTCCATAAAGAGAGGCTCCAAAGTTTCCTCAGAAAATGCACCGTTGTTCAGTAGGGGATGAGAGATGACAAAATGACGACAAATTTCATAAGAGGAAATATCTCTTTGTTACTCCTCAGGGGAGCAGAATTGACAGCTGAATGTGCCCTTGGCAACGTTCCGCCAGGGCTGGTCCTACTGTTAGGCAGAGTGAGGCAGCTGCCTCAAGAACTGGATGCTAGAGGACTGTGGATGTACCTCCTGACACCCGTCCCCAGACAGTCCCTTCTGTTGTGGGACAGAGCTGTGTGTACCACATAGCCTTTCCTGTACCCCAAAAGGTAGCCTGCTGTTGGTCTGGTACAACAAAGACCACAGTCTTGCTCCCAAACCTCTGGCCTCAGTCCTGGCTTGGTTCTTTGGCTTCAATTTTCGCTTCTGATTCCCGCTCGTGTCTCTATTTCCTGCATTTCTAGGCAACCTTTCATGGTTGCCAGTCTCAAAAGGCAGCTCTCAACTTGTTACTAACAATTTATAAAATCACAATAGTAAAAATAATAAAAAAGCACAACCTAAAATAACTAATCTAAAAATTATCACAGGCAGTGAGGAAAAACTGTATTAGCAGACAAAAACAATAGAAGTGTAAAAGCCGACAGCAAAAATAGCGCAAAGACCAGCAGCAGGCAAGTACCACTATAAATATGAAATAAAAGTGGGTGGAGGGGGGCTTTGTGAGCTATTTAAAATTTATCATTCTGTATAAAATTTATCCCATTCCAAGGATGGCGTTCCAGAGGCATGGAACCACCACTGAAAAGGCCCTCTAACATAATACTTTTTGTTGTCAGGTAGGAACGGGGGAGAAAACACAATTTAAATTCACATTTAACAGCAAACTTTCTTCATTTGCACTATCCAAAATAATATGCTAACTCCTTCAAAATTTAGGCTTAATTTTGCAATGCAGTTTTTCAACCAAGTAATGTGAATATATGTTGTGTGTTTGTAGAGGGGGAGACCCTAATAGCCCTTGGATCCAGCAAATGTTAAAATATAAGCAAGACTTTGAATTCCAGGTGAGGTGATGGCCTAGGTAATGGGTCATTAAGGGAACAAAGGACCTGTGCCAGACACCAAATGGGTGGCTCTCCCTCCCTCCCTACCGTGGCTGGTAGTTAGAAAAAGATAAAGGTCAGATTTGAGAGTTGAGTGATGTGACCTAGAAGCAGGAGTAGCAGGCTGTTCAATTGTATCTTGTACATCATATTGGGATATATAGGTAGAGATGGAGATAATAGTGATAATAAAGATAATGTTATGTCAGGTTTGGGAGGTAGAGACTTCGCTCAGTCAAAATGAGATTTTTTCCTCTCTTCACAAGACTGTCAGGAGTCTCGCTGAGAGCTTTGCAAAGGCCCAGTGATCAGATCTTGGAAGCCCTTTGCCAAGTGTCACGCGTTCCCTTTCCCCTCACTGTGTTTCCTGCTGTGAGAGGAGTTTCTTTCTGAGCACCGAGTCCCTTTCTCCGTGCACGACAAGGAAATGCAAAGAGTGAGCTGACAAGAGAGGAACAGATCTGTGTTCCCTCTCTGCAAGTTAAAAAGTGGGACCTCTCTCTCCTTGAGCACAGAAGAAGAAGAAGAAGAAGAAGAGGAGGAGTTTGGATTTGATATCCCGCTTTATCACTACCCAAAGGAGTCTCAAAGCAGCTAACATTCTCCTTTCCCTTCCTCCCCCACAACAAACACTCTGTGAGGTGAGTGGGGCTGAGAGACTTCAAAGAAGTGTGACTGGCCCAAGGTCACCCAGCAGCTGCATGTGGAGGAACGGAGACGCGAACCCGGTTCCCCTGATTACGAATCTACCGCTCTTAACCACTACACCACACTGGCTCACCGAGAGGAAACCTTAGGCAGGAAATGCAGTGAGCTGGCGAAGCAGGAAGAGATCTCTTCTGACATCACTGTGTTTATTCTCTGTGGAGGAAGCAGGAGAAGGAGGAGTTGGAGAAAGGAGAGAGACAGAAAGAGAAAGAGAGCACACTCGCAAGTGTGGCAGATGTCAAGAGTGTCCAGAGAGCAGGTGGAATGAGGAGGAAATAGCAGATCATCTCTGCCATCCCTCCTCATTTTATATACAGTGGTACCTCGGGTTAAGTACTTAATTTGTTCCAGAGGTCCGTTCTTAACCTGAAACTGTTCTTAACCCGAAGCACCATTTTAGCTAATGGGGCCTCCCACTGCCGCCACGCCGCCGGAGCACGATTTCTGTTCTCATCCTGAAGCAAAGTTCTTAACCCGAGGTTATGTAACCCGAGGTACCACTGTAAATGAGAAATTCAATAGGAGCAAGTGTGTGAGAGAGAAAAAGAGAGGCAGGGTAGGAGAGAGATCTGAGTTGAGTGTTTTTGACCTGCCTACTTTGGACTTTGTCCACGGCCATTATGTGGCCCCAATATCCCTTCCCCCCCCCCAAGGAAATAAGGGAAAAGGCTCTCCATTGTGAAAGAGGTACAGAATCATGGATTTGTCTGTCAATGCGCAATTGCTTGAATATCCAAAGGTAACGAGCGAAAGCATATTTGCTCCCATAGGAGCCAATTCCTAGGAGCTGTGGGGGCTTTGGCCCCCGTAATAAAATATTTTAGGGCCCCTCCGCAAAGTTTATGGACATTGTCATTTAAATGGTGTGCATGCACCGTGTCATGTGATCGATTATGCAGAGCGGGGCTTACCTGCCCCCCCCCCACAATATTTCATTCAAGTTGGCACCCCTGTCTGTCCCACAAGCTAAAACTTTCATGGCTGGGGCAGGGGGCAGTTGTAGTTCCCCCACCAACAAGTGAACTTGACCCCCTTCGAGGACAGAATTTAATTACCATACTGATTAGTAGTATCGAAAGACCTTCACAGAATCCATTTGGTTTCTGGGGTTGCCAAAATGTGCGCCCGCCTTTGCTTCTCCTTCCTTTCCCTACAGAATGACTGCATTATTTGTGGATAAACAGCAAGCGCCGCAGAATGGCAGCGCTGAAATTCTACAGAGCCACTATTTCAGCCAGCTTCGGAAGGCTCTCCACGGATGAGAAGCAGTGTGTATACTTTAGATTTCAGGTCAAAGATGGATCATTAAGGGCTCCCGGCCATTATTCTTTTAGCACATAATATCAATAACAATGATGAAAATCCTTCTTGCAATAAATTGTGGAGATTACTCCCCCAGTCGCTGGAATCTTAATGTACTCACTCCCTGCCTTCTGAGGAATACTCTTGTAGACATCACTCGATGTGGAAAATGAATAAAGAATAAAGTGCTGAAATGAAGAGGTTAGCGGCTGCAGAGACCTTGGCTTCCTCAGAGGTCAACAGTGAGCCCGTTCAGGCCAGCTGGAAAGAAAACAGTTTTCCAATAGAGCTCAACTTGAACTTGCCAAAGAAGAGAAGAATCAACACATGTAGTGATACCAGATCTGCTTGTGGGTCTGCACACATACATGTGAACCTGTATCTTACACACATATTTACAAAAGTATCACTTTGTGGATGTGACTGCACAATACATGGCTTATTGCAATGGACACAGTTACTTAAAAAACACCAATACTTAATTTTAGCTAATCATTCAACCTACTATTTGTGTTGTAAACGCAGTGTGGTGTACAAATTTTACTTGCATACCTCTTTTTTGTTGGATGACTAAAAGAGGAAAAAGAGATATGCCAATATTTTCTTTCTTATTTGGTAAAATTTGCATGAACCAACAAATGTCAATATAAATGAACAGAGATTATTTACACAAAATGGTGGACACTGAGTAAACTGGCTTTGCCAGCTTGAGGCACCAGTACTGGAATGCAAAAGTGGCAGGTGGCTAGTTGTTGCGAGATATACAGGCTACACAGATCCATATTGTCTGGACCATAAGCTTATTAGAGAGGTAGAGCTATGCAGAGAAATTGCCTTATCCATATAAGGTGGCTGCTAGGGAAACAGGAAGAGTTGCAGCGGAGGTCTAAACGCAAGGGATGGAAATCTTGAATGCAAATTACTTGCGTTTAGATTAACATGAGAGTTCAGAGGCAGCAAGGCTATGGAAATGAGAAAGGTAGTGATATGAAGGTGGAGAAACACACTAATTGCTGATCCTGAGAATAAGAGAGTAAAAGGAGCTGCGTCATGAGTTTGCTGAGTGTTTATTTGCGGCTGCATCAGAGGTTTCTAATGGAGGCTGAAGATGAATTCTATGGTGAGAAAACCAGCCTAGATATCGTTTCTGGTGAACATGTGAGCTGTCAATAAACTTCCAGAAAGCGGGCTTCTAGACCTACACAATGATGGGGTTCCAAAGGTATACCAACCTCTGTGGATCACTCTTGAGCTACCCAGCACCCAAGGTTCCCCAGAACCTTCCTAATAGTGCTCCAGAAATGAAGAAGAAGAAGAAGAGGAGGAGGAGGAGGAGGAGGAGGAGGAGGAGGAGGAGGAGGAGTTTGGATTTGATATCCCTCTTTATTATACCTGAAGGAGTCTCAAAGCAGCTAACATTCTCCTTTCCCTTCCTCCCCCACAACAAACACTCTGTGAGGTGAGTGGGGCTGAGAGACTTCAGAGAAGTGTGACTAGCCCAAGGTCACCCAGCAGCTGCATGTGGAGGAGTGGGGAAGCGAACCCGGTTCACCAGATTACGAGTCTACCGCTCTTAACCACTACACCACACTGGCTTCCTTTCGAAATAACTTGGGCTTCTTTCAAGGGTCTTGACCAATCCGAGTAAAATCAACAAACATGGCTGAGAAGTACAGAGATGGGGGAGAAGAGGAGAGCATAAATTTAGCATCTGGCTATGCTGAAAAAGAAGTCTGGATCTCACAGTCATCTGCAGGATTAGAGCAGGCTTGAAGCCCAGTGATGTGGTGCAGCTTCTCAGAGGATTTCAAATAGCCGAATTAAGTGGGGCTCTGAGCCTGTAGAGTCTGAGCAATGGCCGCCTATAGAGGAGAGAATTTCTGACAGGCATCAGCTCTAACACAAAGGGTGATCTTGGAGGGAAGGGACATTCAACGACGAAGAACATGGGCAGTGAGCCTGCGCAAATGAAGATCTTCACTGATATTGAAAAGTCATGGCTGATAGGTGACCCTTCCTCGGGAGAGCTTTCAAAGTGAGGTAGAACAAGATGGCAGAGCAGCGCAGGCAGGGAGAAGGCAACTCCCACCCCATGCTGGTCGATCGAAGGCTGCCTTACCTCTCTCAGGCAGAAGCAATGGAAGGCCAATCTACTTATTTACTTATTTTGTGGCAACCCACATAAATGTGGCTATGTGCAAGTGGGAAGCGCATAAGTGTGTGCGTGCCCATATTTAGGGTTATGGACACTTTGCTTAAAGAATCAAAATAATCAGAGTTTGCACTCTGTTTATTTGCTTTTTCTCCCTTCAGCTATTCCTGAGGAGCAAGTAAGGGGCAAGTAAGCCAGTTTACCATTAAGAGCGATAGACTTGTAATCTGGTGAACCGGGTTCGCGTCTCTGCTCCTCCACATGCAGCTGCTGGGTGACCTTGGGCTAGACACACTTCTCTGAAGTCTCTCAGCCTCACTCACCTCACAGAGTGTTTGTTGTGGGGGAGGAAGGGAATGTTAGCCGCTTTGAGACTCCTTTGGGTAGTGCTAAAACAGGATATCAAATCCAAACTACTCCTCCTCCTCCTCCCCCTCTTCTTCTCCATACATACCAGTAAAGAATCATGCTCCACGCATGCACATTAATGCCCTTGAGGTTGGGTGGGAGCAAGGGGTTCACACTGCAAAGCCCACACTGACAAAGCGTGGAATAACTCAGTTTAACACATGCTAATAGGTGAACCTGTGGTGTTTTTTTATATATATAAAAAATCAAATAGAATAGCATAGTTGTACAACAGAAATACCTTTAACTCTTGTGTTTGTAATGTTGTAGTCTGCTTTTGTTCCCTGGTGGTGCATAGGCCCGCATAAACTTAATTTTTTATTCCTATCTTTCATCTAGATTAGTGATCCTGAGTCCCCCAAGTGCTATCTGTTGCCTGAAATCCAGCATGGTGCGACATGTCATCCGGTCCAAAGAAGCAGTTTTAAAAAAAACACACCAAAAAAACCCCAGAGCTGATCTGACATTCTTCAAAGAGGAGCCTAGGAGAGTCCTCTCTGCACCTGGGTTCGTTAGATACACCGAGAAACAGGAAGCATGCTCTGAATCCTGTCACTTGAGCTGCGGAAAGGGACAGGCGGCCATGTCAAAAATGACGCTCTTTTGCTAGTCTTCTAAAAGATGTCTGCCTTGATGTGACTGCAGCTGACATCAAACAACATAAGTGGCTGCTTTCTGTGGTAGCAGACTGAAATTCACCCAGTTGCCTGTGTTCACTCTGCGATGACTTCTCATGCTAATTCTAAGTGAGCGGGGCATGAAATATATTCACAGCCTATACAAATTTAGGACACTTTAAAGTTGATTGAGGAAGGAAACATCTGTGTCCTTCTCTCTCTTTTCTTCTTCTGCTCATTTTCTTCTTCTTCTGAGTTTTAATTATGCAGTGAAACACCGAGGAGAGGAAGAGAGGCTTCCTTTGCTGATCTGTTTTCCCCTTTCCTTTTTGATAACAGGAATGCACCCTTGTTATGGAGTAGGAGAGGAGTATAAACTTGCATTTCTGCTTAATGGTGCTCACCCCCAGGTGGAAGGATCAGGGAACAGGAGATGAGGGAGGCCTCTGCCTGAGGCTGCCATCACTTGGAGGAGACAAAATGGGGCTAAGATGGACTGATGGCAGAAGTCAACTTCCTACATGCAGGCCCTGCCATTAGGTATATTCGTCAACATCGAAGTTGCCAACTGTAATTGATACTTCTCTGTTGAAGCCAAGAAGCTGTTGTTTTTTAATCTCTATTCTCCAATGGTTTATATCCAAATTGAACTGAAACTGATCAGGTGAACCATTAATCATGTGGACTGATCGCTGCCAAACAGTTGTTTAAATGAGCTCCTTAGATCATTATCATAAAGTCTAACCATGCTATAGCGAGGAGTGCTGTCATATCTATGTTTACTGTGAGTTCAATGAAGCTTACTTCTAAATAGACATGTATAGAATGGTACTGTTAACCAGAATTTTCCTAGATATTCTATTTTTCTTTTGCATTAGTGGAGCTGTGTTTAATATTTATGTTATTGGGATTACATTGCATGATTTAACTCAATTGAACTTTTTCCAGTGGCTAGGATTTCTGTTTATAGGATTTTGTAAACAGCATTATTTACAGGATTTTGATAAATTGCATTTTTGAGGCTTGAGAATATCCTGGCTTTATGCTCCTTTTTTTCTTTTTTAAAGCAGAACAAATAGCACACAATGTTTCATTGCTGAAAAACGCACCTCTCCTTCCTCTTTTAAAATGTGTTTTCTCTTCTAGCATTCATGATTGCAGTGTAAGTGCACTTGTGGGTGTGCAAACTCTGGGTGTGCAAGTATCGTATCTTTCGGAAGGTGATGTGAAATCAATAGCGCCAAGCAAAATAACACATTCACCCAGAGGACCTAGTACTTTTTAAAAAGGAGTCACCCTATCTAGTGCTCTGCAGCTCCTATTCCCAAATGTTAAGAAAATATTGTCGATTTCATCACCTTTTTCAGTGATATTGACAAACTGCAGCAGTAAGGCGCTTCCCTGCAGACAGCCTTTTCAGTATTGCTTCCCTCCCCTGGTGAAAATGATAAAGATCTGTAGGAAAGTGTGTCCTTCGAGATGTCAGGCTACATATAGCAGGAATTTACAGGATTGAAAAAAAAAGGGATTTACAGGAGGATTGTGTTAAGGGGTAGGGAAATGCGAATGGAATACGGTTTGGAGTTGCAAAGATCTCCCCAATGAGATTTATGTAGGTCAAATTGCATAGGAATACCTATTTTCATTTAGGCACAGCACACAAGTTGTACAGGAAATATAAGGAGAATCCTGTTCCAAGTAGTGATGGCTAAGCTCATCTGGCTCGCTTTGGAATTGGCTCAGTCATTAGAAGCTTTCTTGGCAAATGATGGGAGAAGCTCATCTGTTTTTCTTTCGCAACTTGCAATGTTGGTGCACGGAGACTGATGCAGCTGCAGGTATGTGCTTTATAGCACCAATCCCTTAAAACTGTAGTTCCCAGCACCAGCCATAACAGAGAGCTGCTTTGCAATTTAGTTCCCACCCCCAAAAAACCCCCAACACACCTGAACAAAAGAGGGGTTTTTTAAAAATCTATATGGGAGACATCACCCATATAAAATGTTTTCAAGGAATAATGGCGATAACTGACCAAAACAGAGGGGGAAAATACCTACCCAACTAAAAGCTCTTGGGTCAGCTACAAGGCAGTCTTAAGCATATGTGGCGCTGGAGTGCAAAGATCCACCCAGCACCCCCCCCCCAGGTTGCCCAGAGTTGTCAACCTTTTTGGGGAGAACCCCAAAGTTGTTGACATTTTTAAGGGTGGGCCAGCGAGGGCCACATGGCAGAGTTGGCCCCTGGCCAGCTGCCTCAGCAACAACAAAGGAGCCTGAGTGTCAGAGCAAGGCCGGGGGCAAGCAGAGCCCAGCACAACAACAGTCAAGCCCGAGACTCATGTGAGCAACTTGTGCTGGGCGGAACTCCCGATAGCCCCCTAATCCCAGGTGTGCAGGAGAGCAGAGCCAGCTGGCTGCCTCAGAGCCTCGCTTGCCTGCAGCAGAAGAGCTGCGGCGCTCTGATGGGCTCTGCTCTGCTCAGCAGCGGCTGTCAGCTCTTCCCAGGCCACGGACTCTCGGCCTGGCGCCCCTGAGAGCCTGGCGCCCGGGTGCCCTGCACCCCTACCGCCTATGGGTAAGACGGCCCTGGTCAGCAAGCCTGGTTACTCACTTAATGAGAGTAAGGACTTAATACTGAAGAAACTGGGCACATGCGCCTACAAACTGCTGCATCATTTCACAATAATCAACAGGACTTTCATCAATAGTCCTTTAACACTACAGAACTTTTGCTCGGGTACCTACAAAGCTCCTGGTTTTCGATGTCTGGTTTGCTGAATGCTTGGCAGCACGTGAGCCTGCACACAAACTCATTGTGCATTTCAAGATGCAGAAGAATTTTGGGGAGCGCACGACAAATCCCATCTACACTATTCATTTAAAGCAACATCATGCCTCTTTAATAGTCATGGTTTCTCCCAAAGAATCCTGGGCAGCGTAGTTTGTTAAGGGTGTTGAGAGTTGTGGAGAGACTCCCTCACAGAGCTAGAATTCTCAAAATGGTTTAACCATCAGTCCCTCTTCCCTGGGAAATTTGTGCTCCAGACCAGTAAATGATGAGCTTCAAACACATTGCTAATTCTAAGTGATCCACCAGCCCAAGGTACATTTTGGGGATTGGTATGATATACATTTTGACTGACTTGGTTCTTATAGGCTTTGGTGTACTGTGCTAACATTTGTGGTAGATTTCCATCCAGCAGCTTCAAACTATAAGCTGACAATCAGAGAAAGCTACCTGTTGTTAGCAAACTCTGACTGTCTTGCTAAAGCTATCAACAAGCCTCCTATTATAGTTTTTTCCCAGCCTCCAAATCTGTGCAGACTGTTAGTGAGAGCTGTACTTCAGCGATCTAGCAGCAAGGCTAGATTGCATCCTTGTAATTCCAAACATTGTATCGCCTGTGTTCATCTCATGGATGAACCTTCAAAAGCACCAGGATGAAGAGACCATATTACAACAAACAGAACATCACCTGCAGGTCCTGTAATATAACCTACATCAAAAGAGAAGGATATCAAATCCAGTATGTAGGTAAAACAAGTGTGCTATGCATTGCACACATTATAGAAACCACAGGACTGCAGTTTCGACCAAAAAAAGTGGAGCATATGTTGTGTTGGTTTTGTGTCCATTTTAATTAGTGCTATCAAACAATTCAATATTTTGAGTTTATTCATATATATTTTTTTTCAATTCAAGTATGCGCACAACCAAAACTTCAACATTTTTGATTATTCCTTTTGGGGGATATTGAAGGTAACCTATGATGTTTTTTGTATGAAGAAAAATAGGAAAGGCCATCTGTAATATTTCTGATGCTCCAGAAAAACAAAAGAAAACAAAAAACCACTGTGCTTTCAGTTTACAGCTCCAGTTTGCCCTCCTAAATTAAGATAAGGCCCTGCTGACTAATCAATTCCTTTTTAAATTGATTTACATATTAAACACATTAGTGCTTTTGGCGCTAATTTTAAGTTATTGTTACCTGTCCTTTGGAATCAGAACAGTCTGCCATATATGCATACAAATTCAATTTAGAAACATTCCCCAAAAGCTATCAAGCTGGCTGGAAAATTAATAAACAGCCTCTGGTCCAGAGTTTGCAAATAGGTTTCTTTGGAAAAAAGAGATCATAGTTATTGTGTTGCAAAAAGGCAGAAGGTGAGAAGTCAGCTCCCACCTTTACCTTTCTTTCCCAATCTCTCTCTCTTTCTCTTTGTGTGTATTTTGCAGCTGTTTTACCCAGACATCTGTGGTGCTTATCATGCCTGAATCAAAATATCTAGCCAGCTCAAAGGGCAGGAAGTAGGGAAGAGAGAAAATTGTGTGGAAAATTGTGTGAGGCTATATGCTTGTGACGGAGGACTCTCGCCATCAGCCCATTACACTACTTCATTATTTAATAAAGTAGAAGAAGTGCTTTTATTTCATTAATATTGTATTGTATCTTTATTATGCTGAAGGGAGTTCTGGATAACAAGAGTAGCAATGGAGAAGGGTTGACAAAACAACAGCAAAGAGTGAAACCAAAATCCCTTATTTTCTGGGAAAACCAGCTCTTCTGATCTGGTAACTGCAGTTCTAATTAGTACTGTTTTTCTTTTAAAAAAGAAATATAAGATTGAAAAACATACCTGGCAGACCAAAAATATGTTGTTGCGGATAGCGACTGGGTATTACCCCTTTTGTTTATTCTAGGGGAGGTAAAGTAGGCACTAAATATGTAGGTACAGACATGATAATTTTCCTGTCGGTGATGTAGCAGGGGGGAAATCAGAGTTAATGATAATTGACATATTAAAAGCATCTTTTAAAAGAAATAATGGTGCTGGCTGCAACTTCTTCTCCCAGAGATGTTCTTTGCCAACATTTCTGCACCCACGTCAGACACTGGATGATCTGCCCTGAATCATCAGTTGTCACAAACACACCTTCTGTTTAGAGGAACAGATGACCAGACAACAGTAAAAACATAAAAAGGCCTTGCTGGATCAGAAGGAAGGTCATTCTAGTCTATCACCCTGTTTCTAGAAATTTAAGCAAACCTGCATGCAGGACACTCATTGCTTTCTTTGAGCAGCTATTGCTTTCATGGTGCTTTGGGATATAGTTATCATGGCTAACCCCTGTTGACAGACCGATGAATTTTTCTAATCTCCTTCTAAAGCCATCCAAGCCAGTGACTGGCTTTACAACTTGTGGCAGCAAATTTCATAATTTTAATTATACTCTGGGAGTGAAAAAGGTTCTTTCTCTGTCTCTCCTGAATCTGTCCTACTCAGTGTTGTTTGTGACCCCATATCTGGTGTTAGGAGAAAACGAGAAAAGTTCTCTCTCCCATTATTTTCTCAAAACCATTCAGAATTCTATAAAGTGCTGCCACAATCCCCAAGATGATTCTCTGCCCCCCGCTAAACTAGGATGTCCAAGATGCTTTCGTCTCTCCACACAAAGAAAGACAGACCTTCCAAGTGTCTCTATTTTCCAGGGACAATCCTGGATTTACAGAAGCCAGCCTGGTTTTTTATCTGATCCCAGAATGCCCCACTTTTCCTTAGGACATCCCTATTTTCATCGGATAAATGTTGGAGAGTGTGGAGTTATGAGACCCCCGAGCCAAGGAGATAAGTAACCATACAACATTTAGAAGATATCTGAAGGCAGCCCTGTATAGAGAAGTTCTTCAATGTTTAATGTTTTATTATTTTTTTTATATGTTGGAAGCTGCCTAGAGTGGCAGTAAAATAGGCAGGGTATCAATAATAAAATTGTTGTTGTTGTTGTTGTTGAATAGGACGTCCCAAGAAATGTTGGAGGGTATGGAAAGAGTTCTTGTCTTTTCTCACCTACTCCTAAAACTGGGTTCTCAGGTAATATTCCTGTCAGCATCTTAACTTTAGTTTCTTTACAAAGCCTATACATTCCAAATACCTTCTGACTGATTATCTCAACTGTTTGACTGACTCCTCTTAACAAATTCTCTCACTCTCTCACACCAGACTAGCCCAACCCACAGACTTTTTTTCTCTGTCTCTGTGGGCCGCTTGTGTCCCATGGGCCTTAGGTTGCTGACCCCTGTTCTAGTTCCACCATCAGTTCCTATTCAAAAAGACGCTTGAACCTCATCCTACTCATCATCTATTTATAGATGTAATTGGGAGAGACACATGACAAAATACAATATAATCTATATATAAAGAACAATGAGCTTGCACATAAAACCTAGTGGTGAGCAAAAACCTATCCTATGTGATTAAATGGGCTTGTTTGCATATCATGCTAAACTGTGGTTTTAGTGCTATGTCCATGAGCCAAGTGCCCAGCTTGTGCATTCTCCCCCGTACTTCTCCTCCTGTGCATCTGGAAGAAAGACTTCTGCAGCATTTAGTTTCACTTTCAAAGAATCACAGCTTGTCGTTGTGTACAAACCATGGTTTTGAAGCTGGCTTGTTTAACTAATCAGAGTTCATTTTAAAAGACTGTCACTGGTTCATATGTAACACCAAATCTATATACTATGGAAGTGACACTAAATGCTGCAAAAGTCATATTCCCAGCCAGGTGGGAAAAGTGGAGAGCATCCCAAAAAAATCACTTGGGATGCTTCTGGCTTCTTCACATAGTACTAAACCAGTTTAGTATTACATTCACACCCACATACCATACTGCCATTTTTGGGGTTGCAAATACAAATACAGTGGTACTTCGGGTTACAGACACTTCAGGTTATAAACGCTTCAGGTTACAAACTCCACTAACCCAGAAGTAGTAGCTCGGGTTGAGAACTTTCCCCCAGGATGAGAACAGAAATTGCACGGCTGCAGCTGGAGCCCCCTTAGCGAAAGTGCGCCTCAGGTTAAGAACGGATTCAGGTTAAGAATGGACCTCCGGAGGTACCACTGTAATAAAAACTTATAAAGGTCTACTCCACAGATCTTTCAAGGAATTTTATTTGTGAACCACTGCTTTTGACAAAAGTCTGCTTTTGAAAAAGGCTATGAACTACCCCCACATATCTTACTAAATGAATATTATTTTCTTTAAAACACACGCGCGCACACACACCAAAAAAACCCCCAACTGCAACTAATTTTCAGTGGTGTGCCTAGCCATATGGATTTTTTTCACACTGCCAGTGACTGTGGCAGGCCCTGAAAGAAGTTTCAGCAGGCTAGCACTCATCAAAAACTGCAGGTGTTTCATTATGGAGCAAGAACAGTTAAATCACTTAGCTATTTTGTCTATTGAGTGTGAAGTTGAAAGAGAAATTGACTTTGGGGAGATAATTCATTGTTTCGCAATGGAAAGGGGCAGAAAAATAAAGCTTTAAAATGAACTGGTTTATCTATAGCATACATGCAGCCATGCCAGTCCCATAAGAACAGGGATGGGGAACCTTTTCAGACCATGGGCCACCTTTCCTTAGGAGCAAATTCCCAAGGGTCACATGCCAGTGAGGGTGGGGGGGGGAAGGCAAAAGTGGGAGGAGCCACAAAGGAACATTTTGGAATTTTGCAAGCAAGAGGCATCATTAGAGTTGGAGGACACATTCCAGACTATGAAGTAGAGTTACTGAGGACTGTAGCCTGAGGATACTTTCAAGGGTTAGTTGGAGAGGCCCACAGCACTGCACTGTCGGGAGCTTGAGGTCAGCAATAAAACAATTAAGCACCTAATGTCACTGTTGTCAACGCTTCATTCAAAAAAACCAAAACAGTCCTAGTAGTCACAGCAACTCAACTCAGTAGGTCTTGCCCCAATGAAACAGTTGTGAGGGCTGACTATCCCCACCTTCCCACTGCTCTCTGAGGCTCCTCCTCCAGTTCCTTCCCCAGCAACCTAAGGCTTCATCATCTTATCTTTCCATTGCTGCACCCTCTTCATTTCTCTGTGTGTTCTGGGAGACCAGGGAGGAGGGGCACTGGGTGCAGCACATAGCTGTCAACTTACAGATTTGAAAATAAGGGACCAGCAGCCTCAAAAATAAGGGTTTTTAGTCAACCAGCAGCCAAACGAAGCCTCAAGCAGTGGTTCCCACAGCGCAGCAACCCGGCAAAGGAAATGCAGCAAGGAAAACCACCGTCACCTCTCCGCTGGGAAGCGCTGAGCAAAGGCGAGTCCCCAGGCAAAGCGGCCGATTTGATCGGAACAAAGCATGCAAGCTCCACCCCCCCAGTCGTTCTTAGACTCCTTATTGGGTGAGCAATGCAGCCAAGCAACACAGTTGGAGCCTCCCTCCTCCCTGGCCGGCAGGGAGGGAGGGAAAGGAGCTGCTTCCTTTGAAACCCGGGGAATTTAAGGGACATCATCAATAAGGGACAGCAGCGGGACACGGCGCTGGGATAAGGGACTTTCCCGCCAAATAAGGGACGGTTGCCAGCTATGGTGCAGCAGGAGGGGATTCTTCAGCAGCCTGCCTGAACTCTTTCCTGGCCTTCCTCCTCTCCAGCCTCTGATTCTGGACTGCCCTCTGCCACAGCCTCTTCCTGCTCACTAAACCCTGTTTCCTCTTCAGCTTCCGACACCTCCTCCTCCCAGTCTTCTCCCTCTTCTCCTTCTGACCACACATCGTCATCCCACCACCATTCCCCTGGCTCTGAGCCTTTCCTCAGCTGGTGCCTTCCAGCACTCTTCTGCATCCAGCCAGTCCATAACATGGGCATCCAGCCAGTCCATCCCCTGGGCCTGAGCTTCCCCGTCTCTGCAATAGATTTATAAAAATCAAAATATCCACAGGGTAATACCATTTGTGTTGGGGGGTTTTTAGGACGAACCTTTGTGGGACTCTTCTTTGGAATGGGTATGATATGAAAGAAAAATATCCCCAAGGGTGGGTGGTGGAACATGAGAGGAATGTTGCAAGTGTGGGCCATGATGTAATTTCAGAAATGTGGAAATTTTAATTTCAGAACTGAAATAGGAACTTTTCCTTTGTGACTCATGAGGTTCTACGTCTCAAGTGAGATTGCCGCAAGTGTGTGGGAGCAGGCCCTCTGCAGTGCCCCCCCCCCCAAAAAAATATGCATTTCCCCTGCATTTTGTTTGCCTTAGCACCTGGTACACAGGTGTTTCTAAAGCATTAGCGGTTCTGTTTGGACATATGTTTTTCTATTAAGAATCACAAGGACAACATGAGTGGCATAACTGGATCATAAGGCCAAGCCATGCTGGCCAAACATCTCCTATTGACAAATTCAGAGCCTGGGAAGCTGGAAAAAATGTTGTTGTTGTTGATGATGATGATGAGGATGATGATGATGAGGATGATGTTTTTAAATCATTGGAGCTTGCTGTTCTAGAAGATTCTTCTTTTATAAATAATAATAATAATAATAATAATAATAATAATAATAATAATACATTTATCACTTATTGTTTAAATGTTGGAGGGTATGTGAGTTAAATTATACCCAGTGTCTTCAACTGAGCCATTGTGGATGAAAGGACTTTTGAGACCCTCGTGCTAAAGCACTTGTACGTAAAGGAGCCCGAAGTGTGTGTGTGTGTGTGTGTGTGTGTGTAAGAGAGAGAGAGAGAGAGAGAGAATTATGTAGATAACAACATATTCAACCTGAACAGGCACCTTTCCACAAGCCCTTAAAGAAGAAAAAAAATATCTCTTACAGGATGCGTTGACCACATAGTTAGACACTTAATTACCTGTTTACTAGCTAACAGCCTAGCTTGTTATCACTTCAATAAATGGTTGATTGCATTAACATCGCATTCAAGAGAGTTATTGCCATCCTGAATAATTATTTCATTTATTGCACATCTTAAATGACCCATTTAAAAATTATAAATCACAAATGCGCAGGCTCCCCTCCCCTCCCCTCCTGTAAAGGAGTGGGCACATTACAGATACAGCGCTCTGCTCTAGTGTGAGAGGAGCCCTGATTAACAGCCACTTCCAGAAGGGCAAAGAGAGGGGAGAAACTGGGAGGGGCAGAACTCAGGTCTCTCTTCAGATCAATTAAAAACAAAAGATTTATTTTTAAAAGGGTTGATCTGCAAAGGCTCCTCAAGTTGAGTTCGCAGGCAGAGAGAATTGCGGCATTATTATATGCCTCACTTGGCAAGAGGCTTGCCTCTACTTTTTCATTACCTGCGAAGATACCATTACACACACACACACACACACACACAATCATGGGTATGGTATAATTCCTGCAGATTTAAAATGACAAGAAGAAAGGAAATGGAACGCAACAGATATAATGGGCAAGTTCTTTAATGGGTTTAGAAAGACGTAGGATTGGGGTGGGGGCATGGTACAGAGCATTGTTTCCTCAGTAACAAAAAAAGCCTGTGTGTAACTGCTGTTTTCCCTTGTTTCTTTTAAAATAGTCCATAGGAACATAGAGCTGCCTTATACAGAGTCAGGCCCATCTAGCTCAATATTGTCTACACTCACTGGCAGTGACTCTCGCAGCGGTTCTCAACCTGTGGGTCCCCAGATGTTGTTGGACTACAACTCCCATCATCCCTAGCTAGCAGGGCCAGAGCTCAGGAATGATGGGAGTTGTAGTCCAACAACATCTGGGGACCCACAGGTTGAGAACCGCTGCTAGGGTTTCTGGGAGGGGAAGCTCTCTGCCCTAACTGTGGATTAAACCTGAGACCTTCTGCAGACAAGGCAGATGTTTCACCACTGAGCTATGCCTCTTCGCCAAAATTAACGTATTCTTCGCTCTATAGGACGCACCCGACCACAGGACGCACCTTGTTTTAGAGGGGGAGAACAAGGGGAAAAAATCTCCCCCTCTCTACTCAGCGCCCCTTCAGTGAAGCGGCAGGGGAAACGGAGCCCCTTTCAAGACTCTCCTGGCTTCAGCGAAAGGTACCTGAACCCTCCAGAACGCAGCGGGAACTCGTGCTGTGCTCCAAAGGTTTCAGGCGATTATCCCTGAAGCCTGGAGAGCGAGAGGGGTCGATGCGCACCGACCCCTCTCGCTCTCCAGGCTTCAGCAAAAGCAACGCGAAGCCTCCGGAGCGTGTTGCTATCACTGAAGCCAAGGAGCCTGCATTCACTCCATAGGACGCACACACATTTCCCCTTAATTTTTGGAGGGGGAAAAGTGCTTCCTATAGAGCGAAAAATACAGTAGTACCAAATAAGCAGGTGCAGATGTGGTTGCCCCACCCTCAGCCATCTTCCCCTGCTTTGTACAAGCGGTAGGGCCAGTTTGTATACATGGCCTGCTTCTGCACTGCACAAATGCCTGTGTAGCCAGAAAAGTCCACTCTTCCAGGGACTGGCTGGTAGAAGAAGAGTGATGGAAGGCTCCAGCTGAGGAACCCTCAAGGAAAGGCACAAAGGAAGAAGGCTCAGGCCCAGAGGAGTGGTGGGGAGACACAGGAGACACATAAGAGGAGGGAGGAAGCTGGGAGGCAGAAGACAGAGGAGGCTCGGGTGAACAAGAAGAGCCAGAGGCAGGGAGCCTACCAAGGAACACACTCAGAGCTCAGGATCCAAGGTCGCGTGGCCAAACAGAAAACTAGGAAAAAGAAGAAGAAGAGTTTGGACTTGATATCCCGCCTTTCACTCCCCTTAAGGAGTCTCAAAGCGGCTAACAATCTCCTTTCCCTTCCTCCTCCACAACAAACACTCTGTGAGGTGAGTGGGGCTGAGAGACTTCAGAGAAGTGTGACTGGCCCAAGGTCACCCAGCAGCTGCATCTGGAGGAGCGGGGAAGCGAACCAGGTTCACCAGATTACGAGTCTACCGCTCTTAACCACTCCTTCCTGCCAGAGTTTTTGTCTGCTCAGAAGACATCCAGAAGAGGAGGGGTAGCAGGAAAAGGGGGTGACAAGAGCCAGCCTTGGCAACATCTTCGCGGAGGCAGCTGTGCCGGAGTGATCTCTGTTGTATGCTAATTTCCTAAATAAAACAAACTAACTTTACTTTGAGTCTCCAAGCCTCCCTTCTGACCTGTTGAGGAACCTGCTCCCCGACAGCTCCCTGACACCCACACATTTGTATCTCTTTCTCTGTGCAAAGCATCCCCCAAAATTATGAAAACGTTTACATCACAGAACTAGAGCCTAGTAATAGATAACATTCCCAAGTGCAGAGTGGGACATATTTATGGATAGGTGGGGGAAGAGGAGGAACGCAGCACATGATGTAGATCTGAATATGGTGTTTTTCATGTGGGTCCTCTACTGCTCCTTGGTAGTGGATTAGGATGCTCTGCTAGGCTGCGTGTAATACTCTGGAAAGGAGAACGGTTGCTGGAAAATGCTCTTTTGCTTTTTCATCACTTCTTCCTTCTTGTGTCCCTCCTGGCTCAATACACATAAGGGCCAGATTACAATTGCAGTTCCAAATGTGAAACAGAGCAAGCTTTATTGCCTCGTCTGAAAATGTGTTAAAGGGTTTTTATACTTTGGGGGTATAGAGTGCTCTCCTGCAGTCGCACAGGATTACATACCGACCGACTAAGCAAACGTTAATGTAGCAAATAGTTTCAGCACCCCGAGGAAAAGCGTGTTGACATAAACTGTGTAGGTGCAGCATTTAGCATGTATCAGCTGTTGTTTGTGTTTTTATCGCCTTGAGACAATGGTGTAGACGCTGAATGATATGGTAATAATAATAATAATAATAATAATAATAATAATAATATCGGGTCCTCCCTTAAAGAGGGCATGTATTTCGGTGAGACCTGGACAACCAACACCCTGTGTTGTGGGTGGGTACGTTTGGTCAGCCACAACACCCGATTGGTAGGTCCCTTGATGCTGGGTTTAATCAGGTCAGTGGGATGCAGACTAAACGGATCAAGGAACCTATATATACCTATGCATGTGACCTAGAGCTTCCTCTTTCGGTGCATGCATCGGAACACCTGCCCACCTCTCCCTACTTTTAGGGCTTGTGCCCTTGACCTTGCTATGCCTTCGTGTGTCGACTGTTGTTGGGACAGGGGCACGGCAGGAATTTTCCCCACTTGGCTGATTGGCTGTTGCTATTTGGGTTTTGCCTGCTGCGTAGCAAATCGTCACAACTTGTAAGGTTGCAGATAGGCTCTGGTTCAGGTGATAGGGATGGGAGAAAGGTCTCGCCATCCCTATATGAAGGGTATTCTGTTAAAGGAATCCAGGGACTTGATGGTTTGGTCAACCCCTGAGAGGGGGTTGTGCCTGTGCCTGAGGCCAGGGGGGCATTTGGGTGGCGGTGTTAGCCCGTTCCTGGTTTTCCGCTCATCCAGGTGTTCACCCTTTTCTGACCTACGCTGGAACCCTGGATCAGTGCTACCTGCAAGGGTGCAGGGAGCTAGTCGAACCAGAGCCTATGCAACTAGTCACTTTATGTAATCAATAAAGTTGTGGCCTAAATTCTGCCAAAAACCAAAACCAAATTTTGAGTCAAATGTTAATTTAATTTAGGGGAGAGGTTTCTGGGTCTGAACAAGCAATAACCATCTGTGCATTTGTTCTTTAGCATTACCACGTATAAGGAGTGCCTATGAATTTGGAGATAAAGTGCCTCTTAGTTTTCAGTACTGGACATAAATGATTGGTTTTCCATGGCTTCTATGGATTTGGCAACAACAACAATAATATTAGAAGAGATGGAAAATGAAGCAAAAGCTTTTTTTATTCAAGCTGAGCTTTGCTGAAGTCATACCCTCCAACATTTCTCCAATGCAAACAGGAGATGTCCTGTTCCATAATAATAATAATTTTACTATTTATATCCCACACATCTTACTGGGTTGCCCCAGCCACTCTGGGCAGCTTCCAACATATATAAAACATAATAAAACATTAAACATTAAAAAACCCCTTTCCTGTACAGGATTGCCTTCAGACAGCTCAGGGGTCGGATAACTCCATATCCTCACCTATAATTTCTGGACCAGGAGTCAGCAACCTAAGGCCCGTGGGCCAGAAGCGACCCACAGAGGCTGGTTAACTGGCCCACAAGCCACCCCCGAACTGAGCCACCCGCTCAGCAAGTCCCCACACGCTGCGCTAAACCGGCGCAGCGCGGTGTAGGGACTCTCTTCCCCGGCTCCGGAAATCGCTTCTGCGCATGCCCAGACACTGAAAATTGCATCTGCGCAGGCACAATTTTCGGCGTCTGGCCATGTGCAGAAGTGATTTCCGGTGCCGCGGACATGCGCAGATGCAATTTTTGGCATTGTGCTGCGTCAGTCTGGTCCACGGAGGATCTCCGAGGGAGTGATCCAGCCCATGCCTGGTAAGCCTTGCTGACCCTGTCCTAGACACACCTACAAGAGAAAGGAATGTTTTACATGAGTTGACCACATGCTGCCCTGGTAATTTATCCAGGAATTCAAATCTTACCAAGACCTGAGACTGAATGCTGGAACATCTGTTTATTGAAGTGGGGTGGGAAAGGGAATTCAATTACATGCTGAACAATGTGGTATAGCTCACAAAACATAAATTCGTTTGTGCATTTCACTCAACACCCTACTGCCTTTGTAACCCTAAAAAAGAGAATAAATTCTCAGAAGAGTACTATGCTAAAAGGTGGAGGGGAAATGGGGTGGGAGCAGATCAAGCTGGCACAAAACTCCAAAAGACAGAAGAGAGAAGAAGGGTTTACCTATCCGGGGCTTCAAGCAGTCCTTGAAACTCGACGTGATTAGCAATGTCACAGCATGGTGTACATGTTGAAGCTAGAACCAGAAGCTCAAGCCAGTGTGCTCCCAAGTGAATTTCAACTCTGGGACTAGGAAGATTGAAGTGAGGGGAAATCAGGCAACAGAATCCTTCACCTTAGAGCTTTCTGTAGTGAAGTGTTTCTTCCCAGAAGAAAGCAAGCAGTGTGTGTAGAGTCTGGCAGGGATAGAGAGAGAGAATTTGGTTTCATAGGAGTATCTACAAGCGAAGAGCAAGCCCTTCTAGAAGTGGGGTGTGTTTTTCATCCCACTAAAAGTTAAACATTCTTTTTTGGAGTAGAAAGTACAAATGTGCCTCAGATGAGATAGTTTGCGGTGGATCCTGGTTTCCCAGGAAGTATAGTGCAATCTGATTTTTTCTATTTGCCCAGGTATGTCCCTTGACTTGCATTATACTTGGGTTCTGTCTTTAGCAGGAAAATCTCTTTCCTGACTGAATTACTTGCTGGGGAGTCTGATCAAGGTTTCACCCATTATTGTTTCACAGTGGTACCTCGGGTTACATATGCTTCAGGTTACAGACTCCACTAACCCAGAAATAGTACCTTGGGTTAAGAACTTTGCTTCAGGATGAGAACAGGAATCGTGCTCCAGCAGTGCGGCGGCAGCAGGAGGCCCCATTAGCTAAAGTGGTGCTTCAGGTTAAGAACAGTTTCAGGTTAAGAACGGACCTCCGGAACGAATTAAGTACTTAACCCAAGGTACTGCTGTATTATCAATTCATCAAACATGCCAGACTGAAGAGCCAAGCAGCTTGGCCTCATACTCATGTCAATGGGTGATAGAGGGGGACAAGAACTCCCAGCATGCATGCCTAGTCTCCTCAGTTTCCCAATTCAGTGTCCAGAGATGCAGAATGGGTTGTTTTGGTCTGCCATTTTGCAGGAAGCCTACAGCAGGCACATGGTAGAAAAGAATATGCATGGAGAACATTGAAGCAACAGCCTTGGACGATGCAGTGATGAAGTCCCAAAGGATAGTTTCTTTACAGTGATTGCTGTCTTTGGCTTCCTATTGATTTCTTTCCAAAGGAACCATGTTGCATGTACAAGCACTTGACCAGCACAGAGTAAAAGGTTACCTCTCCAACAAGCAAAAGCCCTTAAGTTCCTTCAGAAACACCAGGTTACTACAAGAAACACACACGCACACTTTACGGCTTGTTTGCTCTCAGCTGCAATTCATGGCAAAGTGCTGGTACTATTTATTTGCTGCAGCGGTTTGCCAGATATTGTTGGTTTGTGAAATAGCTCCATTTAACCTCTGCAGTTGTTTCATTCCTGTGTGGCTTTATTCAGGGGTTCATTTCTTCTTTGATGCTTGTAGAGTTCTCCCCCGCCCCATAGTCTGAGATAGCCACCAAGTCTTCAAGCTTTCATGGGATTCGAACCGCCGACCTTCTGATCAGCAAGTCCTAGGCTCTGTGGTTTAACCCACAGCGCTACTCGCGTCCCTACCCTTCCCTTTAAGCCTCATGGAAAAGAGAGGCAAACAGCAAGGCATTAGCTTCCCTAAAGCCTAATTCATAGCCGGTTACCGGATGGTTAATACTTGCACACCGATCGCTGATCAAGCAAAGGCCTGACTATTGAGATCAAACCTGGGGAAAGCTGTCTGATTCATTGTCAAAAACAATTCTAAAGGAAATGTGAAAAACAGAGCAAACGGGATTCTAGATCTCTGTTCCCATGCCTGAAAATCTCTAACACTAATAATATCAAATTAATCTATTTCGTTGTTGTTGTTGTTTAGTCGTTTAGTCGTATGAGACTCTTTGTGATCCCATGGACCAGAGCACGCCAGGCACTCCTGTCTTCCACTGCCTCCCGCAGTTTAGTCAAACTCATGCTGGTAGCTTTGAGAACATTGTCCAACCATCTCGTCCTCTGTCGTTCCCTTCTCCTTGTGCCCTCCATCTTTCCCAACATCAGGGTCTTTTCCAGGGAGTCTTCTCTTCTCATGAGGTGGCCAAAGTACTGGAGTCTCAGCTTCATGATTTGTCCTTCCAGTGAGCCCTCAGGGCTTATTTCCTTAAGAATGGATAGGTTTGATCTTATTGCAGTCCATGGGACTCTCAAGAGTCTCCTCCAGCACCATAATTCAAAAGCATCAATTCTTCGGCGATCAGCCTTCTTGATGGTCCAGCTCTCACTTCCATACATCACTACTGGGAAAACCATAGCTTTAACTATATGGACCTTTGTTGGCAAGGTGATGTCTCTGCTTTTTAAGATGCTGTCTAGTTTTGTCATTGCTTTTCTCCCAAGAAGCAAGCGTCTTTTAATTTCGTGGCTGCTGTCATCATCTGCAGTGATCAATCTATTTTGTACATTTCTACAATTAAATCACATCTAGTTGGTCAGTATAACACGTTTTAAAAGTTACTTCTTTGCCCATATACATCTTTTTCCGGCACAGTGTCTTGAAAACTAACTCTCATCCATTTATTTCCTCCCCCGCCCCCACAATATTGTTTGGGTGCTGTTTCTACAAAGCAGTGAGGAATAAAACTAGGATTGAAAACATTGATTTAATTAATAAATGCAATTAACTGATTAATTATAGATTAGCATTTTGAATTGTTAATCAGTTTTTAATTGGAGGCGTGCTTTGTCAAGGTGTGCTCAGGCAATATATTTAAAGTGCTTTTCCAAACAATGAGAGAAGCTGCTATTGCATTATCTCAAAATATCATCCGCATTGAGGGATTTTGACAGTTGATTTAATTGATTGGCCAAAAGCAACATAGGGGATCAGGTTTCTTTTTTTAAAAAAACTTCTATTTGGGAAGCAGGCTGAAAACCAACCATTAAAGCTCAGTAGCTGCAAAGACTTGAACTTCAGCTCTCCATTTAGCTGGAGAACCATTGAGAACTAGTGTACCTTGTGAGTGAAGACTATCCAGTACTGTGGTACTTCAGGTTACATACGCTTCAGGTTACATACGCTTCAGGTTACATATGCTTCAGGTTACAGACTCCGCTGACCCAGAAATAGCGCTTCAGGTTAAGAACTTTGCTTCAGGGTGAGAACATAAATCGTGCTTCGGCAGCACAGCAGCAGCGGGAGGCCCCATTAGCTAAAGTGGCGCTTCAGGTTAAGAACAGTTTCAGGTTAAGAACAGACCTCCAGAACAAATTAAGTTCTTAACCCGAGGTACCACTGTATTGTGACTGTTGGTGTTTTTAAAAAGCACAATATAAACCGTTGCTAATATACCTATTACTTATTCCAAAGGAATTCTCCTCAAAGTAAGCTACACTGAAGTCAGGGAAAGCATGCAGGCCTGGGCCAGCAGTTGGCCAGGTCATGTGCTGACCATGGGCCCCTTCACTGACCATCCCAGCTGAGCCACCATTCATTGCCCTCACCGCTGGGACCCTGGTGGTGGCACAAGTGGTGGTACCTGGGTAGGCCTGAGGCATTGCCTTGTGGGAACTTTCAATAACAGGTGGCCACTATGAATGGAAACTGAGCTTAGACCCCCATTTGAAACTATCACCAACACCTATCCATCACTGAAACATCACTGGGTGTTTGTTGGAGGGTAATGTGGCACTTTTTGGCAGTAGTGTGGGGAGGCTGGGGGAGTGAGGGGTCCATTGTTGGCCCCAAGCGAAACCTCCCCCCAAGAATCATTCAGGAGAAAACAAGGTTTCTTTCCACAAGATCATTCATTGGCATGCTATTTTACCATTCAGCAACACAATGCCCTACTAACATGTTGTTTAATAAGAGCATTCCCAGTGTGTCTTTAGGTAAACATTTACTGTATCTCTGGAAACCAGTTTGGGTCTGCTTTTGTCATGACCTTTCCTGAACTTTTGGCATGCTTTTTCTTCCCCTCCTCCTCCGAGAAAGGTGCACCAACACTCTAATTATAACGAAGAGCAATTAAAAGTCACTAAACTATGAACTGTGCTTCAGAGCTCATTTGGGAGCAACATTGAACTTGACTTCCATGTTAGATCCAGGTGTAGGTGGCTTCTGGCAGGTTTGCGAAAGGTGAGGTTTTAGTAACTTATAGTAAGGGCTCTTCCATACTGCCATTTAATGTGGGTAATGAGCTTCCCATGCCTCTTTTAATTCTCTGCTGGCCATATGGCTTTTTTTCTCCAAATCACTGCCTTCCCACACTTTCCCCCCACTCAATCCAGATTTTTTCAAATCAAGGATACTCAGAAAGGAGAGGCTATGAGAAAATCTGGACTGCAGGTTCATCCACAGTTACATTTTGCCCTGCCCTTTCCAAACACAGGTCCATGCTTAAAAGCTCTGCATCCGAGCATTTTAATTTATTTATTGCCTTAGAGCTTTCTCCAAGAAAGCCTACTCTTTTAGCGTTGATTCGGAGCAAACATCAATTCTAGTTTTCCATGGAGTGTCATTAATCTGATTGAGCTTTAAAAAGTGGGTTTTCGGGGAGAAAGCTCCAGGGCTAAAAGAAAATCGTGTGGGCATGGAGCTTTAAAGTGTGGACAGTACCTAGTAAGAGTGGAGGTAAGGGAAGTGTGGATAAGCCCTGGCGGATGGGAAAGTATGAGAAGACAGGGATTTAGAGGAAAAAGTCATACGGACAATGGAGAATTAATGAAGGTACAGTAAGCTTACTGTTCACATTAAACCAAAGCATGGTGAGCCCTGTGCTGAAGAGCCTGGGAAAGGGGCATACACTAATATGACATGCATTAAAAAAACAAAAAACAAACCCACAACCAAATTCCATTGGCCTCAAGCTAAAGCTCTGTCTACAGGGCCAAACTATCCACAATGTCTATCTTGTAGTTCGCCCTTGACTGCAAACTTTCACAAATGGTGGGCACAAGGACCCTGATCCAGACTGGAGATCCCACAAGGGATGGTAAAGGTAAAGGGACCCCTGACCATTAGGTCCAGTCGTGACCGACTCTGGGGTTGCGACGCTCATCTCGCTTTATTGGCCGAGGGAGCCGGCATACAGCTTCCGGGTCATGTGGCCAGCATGATGAAGCCGCTTCTGGCGAACCAGAGCAGTGCATAGAAATGCCATTTACCTTCCTGCTGGAGTGGTACCTATTTATCTACTTGCGCTTTGACGTGCTTTCGAACTGCTAGGTTGGCAGGAGCAGGGACCAAGCAACGGGAGCTCACCTCATTGCGGGGATTTGAACCACCGACCTTCTGATCAGCAAGTCCTAGGCTCTGCAGTTTAACCCACAGTGCCACCCACATCCTTAATCCTTTGCTCTCTGCTGTAGCCCCAGTCCTGAGTAGGGGACCCTCCCTACATTTGCAGTTTGCTCGGGTGGGAAAGTTCCCCACTCACTTCCCTGGAGAAGGCTGAGCTGTGCAAGTATGCCTTCTCATGAAATGAATGCAACAATTCTTCAGGGTATGGAAACTATGTACATGGTGCCTTGTAACAGCAGGTATGGCAATCCCTACTCCAAGGGAATTACAATCTAAAATCAACAATATTTTATGTTCATTAAGAATCATTGGGACATATATTTTAAATGTAGGATTGACCATGGAAGCACCAAAATTGAGCTAACTGAATATATACTGTATTTAAGGACACAGTGGTTTGCTTCCAATGTCCACTAATACTACAGAGACTGGAGTATGATCTAGTAACAGGAATATTTATGTAGCGTTACATTTTAATGTATTGAATTGGCAAGAAGATCGTTGCTTTTGCAAATGTTTTGACAGAACCATCCCTATGCATCATTTACTGATGTCCTTGCAGCAAGCAGTCCCATTTGCCAGCAGCTGGCATCCTAATAAATATTGAAACAATAAACCTAATCTGTATCTGGAGCATTTTAAAAATAAATTTGGAAGCAAAAAAACCCAGTATGGTCTGGCTGTTGTTTTTTCAGTCTCAAGTTCACTGTCTTCTAAATCCATCCACATTTCCATTGGTTGAGAACAAGTTCTTGCAGCTCCAATTCTTAAAATTGCAAAAAGAACAAACCATTTTTAAAAATTCTGTATGTGGTGGTAGAAATAGAAAGGAGTAGCCATTGGGGAATGTGGAGCAAGGTGCCATAACCACACTGATGGTACCAATTCTATTTCTCTAACATTGAACTGGGAAAGGACGGATGCAGTGATGGGCTGGATGAGGGCTAATAAAATGAGTCTGAATCCTGGGAAGATAGTGGCACTGTGGGTGAGCGATTCCCAGGTCTGGGAAGTCAGGAGGTTGCATCCCTTGAATGAGGCTGCACTCTCCCAGAAGGAACAAGTGCATAGCCTGGGGCTGCTCCTAGACCCAGCTCTGCCGCTGGAGTCCAGGTGTCCTCTGTGGCTAGGAGTGCCTTTTAACGGGTTGGGTTGATACAGCAGCTATGTCTGCTCCTGGATCAGAATAGCTTGGCCACAGCTGGCCATGGGCTGGTAAACTCAAGATTGGAGCATTGCAATGCACTCTGTGTGGGGCTGCGCTTGAGGCTGCAGCTAGTGTAGAACACAGCAGCTTGGTTGCTTGTGTGAATAAACTACCACTAGCATTGTTTTCAGAATTTGTTTTCACAATTTCAGAATTTGTTTTCACAATTCCACCTTGTTTTCAGAATTTGCACTGAATGCCAACCTGCTGCCAAGTTCAAGACACTGTGCTAACATATAAGGCCCTTATAAACCCACTAGGTCACTGCATTCTGCAGCAGAGTGGCTCAAGTCCCTAAAAAATGAGGTACCCATCCTACAGTCACCTGGAACAGACATTTCAGTGTGGCTATCCGTTTTCTGGAACAGCCCCCTTGTTGAGATACAGCAGAAATAAGCGAAGGCATTTTTTGTTGTTGTTTTAAAAAGCATTTCAGGTATATGAAAAGGTCCGAGTCTTAGGTGGTGTTCTTTTGCTTTCAATAAATATCTTCAGTATCTGTAGGGGTTGTGGACTATTTTGGGAGGGAAACCCCTATTTTTAGTTGTTTCTCTGATGTGCTGGTAAATTGTCTCGAGATGCATGTAACAAAACCAATTAATGAATGAATTAGCATATGCTTATCGCTCCCCGCCCCCGTAGAGGGAAAATAGAAGAAGGAAATGACAACTCAAGGCGAGTGGCAAAAGCTGGATAAATTGCAAGAAACTGTCTCACCGTACCCAAGAGGAGACATTTTGGTACACTTCCTAAGTGGATCAGATTCTTGGCTTCTGCAGGAGCCTGAGGCAAACCATAACCCATTACTTTTACACTCCCTTATACGTCTTTTTCTGTTGGCAAGTAATATCTCCCCAAGGAACTTGGCATGGACCTTCAGCTGCAGGAACAGAGGTGAATATGCTTCTTCAATACCTACTATTGCACACATGGCAATATGACGTACCGCTAGAAGTCAGCTTATTACCTGTGAGGAACACTTTTCAGATGAAGGGCCACATGTCCCCTTATATGTGTGCAGCTGTTTGTTCCTGTTTTGGCCCAGTTCTCCAATCAGTTAAGGCCATCTTGGATCCCGATTCTATCTGACATAACATTGGCTACCCCTACCAGTTTGGTGTTATCTGCAAATTTGATGAGCATTACCTCAATACCTTCAGGCCCAGTACATCCCACTTGTCACTTTTTTCCAGGATGATGAGGAACCATTAGTGAGCACTCTTTGGGTTCGGTCAGTCAACCAGCTACAAATCCACATAAATGTAACCTCATCCAGCCTACATTTTACCAGTTTTTTTGCAAGAATATCATCGGGGACTTGGTCAAAAACTTCTCTGAGATCAAGATACACTATGTCCACAGCATTCCTCTGATCCACCAAGCTTGTAACGCTGTCAAAAAATATAAATGAAATTCATCTGGTATGGGTTATTTCTTTCCAGTGTCCATAAAGGTAAAGGGACCCCTGACCATTAGGTCCAGTCGTGGCCGACTCTGGGGTTGTGGCACTCATCTCGCTTTATTGGCTGAGGGAGCCCGCGTACAGCTTCTGGGTCATATGGCCAGCATGACTAAGCCACTTCTGGCAAACCAGAGCAGCGCCAGAGCGGTACCTATTTATCTACTTGCACTTTGATGTGCTTTCGAACTGCTAGTGTCCATACTTAATGATAATTGTAAAAACCAAGCTCTGTCTACACAACCATTGGTCTTATTTGTTTATGGATTTATTGCTGTAACATTTGTCTGAGGCAAGTTCAGAGCCGATGACATTCTACATAAAAAGCTGAAACTTTTTTATTATTATTTCTCATTTTCCTTCTGTTTCCTCAAATCCTAAACAGGCTTTCAAAATCTCCCTTTTAGCTATAGCTATTCATTCCTCCTCCATCATCATACTTCCGTTCCTACCATATGGAATCTCTCACAAAGCTACTCTAGTCAGGATGAAATATTTATGTGTTTGGAATATAAATGCCTATAAATATCATGCCCCATTTATGAAGTAGCCACTACTGGTTATCAATGGTATAGTTCCTATGTACGTATTCTGTGTCCTGAAATTTTATAGGCATCCTTCATAAAGCCCTATAAAAGACTTTAATTTAAAAGCTCCTTAAAAGTAATAGAACGGAAGCTTCAAATAAAATGTGGAATTAAATGAAGCCATTTGCATTTTGATCTCTCAATGTTGAATCACTTAACATATTTTTATTTATGATAGAGAAGAGCGGTTGTTCTTTTTCCCTGGTGCAAAGGCTTTTTATTGGCAGAGGGGAGCCAGGTGGACTTCCGCTGTGGGAAGAATCCAGTATACATTTTATCATGTTAGCTATCCGCTGCCCCTGGAGGGTTGGAAAATTTAAAAAAAAACAACTCCCAAACACTGATGCAGATTTGGGGAGCATTATAATTAGAAAACTGAGAAAAACTTCAGAAATTAATAGGGTGCTCCCCGCCCCCCCAGAAATGAGCTCTTTTCATTTTCAGAATACTGGACATATTATTGCCCAAGCGGAAGTCACTTTAATTTTTCATTGGTTCATAAATAAGCTTGTCCTATTCATCCTCTACCCCCAAGCTGGGCTGCTATTGGGCACAAGAGCTTATCAGGTTGAATAAAGGTAAAGGTAAATGGACCCCTGACCGTTAGGTCCAGTCATGGCCGACTCTGGGGTTGCGGCACTCATCTCGCTTTATTGGCCGAGGGAGCCGCCGTATGTGGCCAGCATGACTAAGCCGCTTCTGGCGAACCAGAGCAGCGCACGGAAACGCCGTTTACCTTCCCATCGGAGTGGTACCTATTTATCTACTTGCACTTTGACGTGCTTTCAAACTGCTAGGTTGGCAGGAGCTGGGACCGAACAATGGGAGCTCACCCCGTCGTGGGGATTCGAACCGCTGACCTTCTGATCGGCAAGTCCTAGGCTCTGTGGTTTAACCCACAGTGCCACCTGCGTCCCACTATCAGGTTGAATAGCCTTAATTAAATAACTTCCAAGTGCAAAGATTGATAGGAATTGTGGTTTGTGGGGAGTTTCCATATTATTACTAACTACAATTCCCATAGAATTTTTAGCTCAGAATTTCTAGCAATGTTTGGCTCAGAAGACTAGGAAGTTCCCCTAGTAAGGAAGATTCAAGGAGCAAGTCCCTCATTTGGATCTCTCATCTGTTGCTGCTTTCAGAAATTAGATTTTAGTGAATGGGAAGAAGGTTGGTGCTGATGTGCTGACTGGGTTCTGATAAGAGTTTCAGTACAAAACCTCCAGAGGGCACCAGGTTGGCAAATTCTATTCTAAATGGCACACAATTGTGCCCGATCTGAATTGAGCCTAAAGACATAAGTACAGGGGAATCTCAGCCACCATGAATTATAATGGATCCCAAGAATATGCAACAAGAAAATGTAAGAATTGCCCCAGTTCCCTAATGTCAGGACTGGAATCAGGCATCGGTCAGCAATAAAACAATAAATCACCCAAGGCCAGTGAAGTTAACTCTTGATTCAAGAAAACAAACCACAGCTCAAGCCTAGTGGTTTCAGCAACTCTTTTCAGGAAGTCTTGCCCCAATGAAGCCGTTGTGAGGACTGAAATTCCCTGCCTTCCCTCTGTTCTCTAAGGCTGAGGCTGATGGGAGTTGGAGTCCAGCAATATTCCACACGCCTGCTTTCAATCAAGGGTTTTTGGGACGTGGGTTAAACCACAGAGCCTAGGACTTGCCAATCAGAAGGTCGGCGGTTCAAATCCCCGCCACGGGGTGAGCTCCCATTGCTCAGTCCCTGCTCCTGCCAACCTACCAGTTCGAAAGCATGTCAAAGTGCAAGTAGATAAATAGGTACCGCTCCAGCGGGAAGGTAAACGGCATTTCCGTGCGCTGCTCTGGTTCGTCAGAAGCGGCTTAGTCATGCTGGCCACATGACCCGGAAGCTGTGCGCCGGCTCCCTCGGCCAATAAAGCGAGATGAGAGCCGCAACCCCAGAGTCGGTCACGACTGGACCTAATGGTCAGGGGTCCCTTTACCCTTTACCTTTAAAGGGGTTTTTGACTCCCAGTTGCTGATAGCAGCAAAAACAAAAAACAACCCTCACAGTTTCCCCACCTAAATAATAATAATTAAGTAAGTAATTAAAATTGTACACCACCCTTCAAAGTCTCAGAGCTATGCACATCATAAATTAGGCTGCTGAACTGAAGAAAGCTAGCCAGGAGAATACTTTTGTGTGACAAGACAGTGAGCTCAGTTCAAATATGGAACTGAAAATAAATTAATTGGCTCAAGATGGGCACCATGGTCTTTAATACTAACTGTATGGCTTTTGTGCTTGATTCTGATGGGTAGATCTTGGGGTTCTGGTTAATTCAACAAGTCTGAAGTCTGCCTACCCCACCTTAGACCTCTTTTTCAGGGCCTTGTGTGCTCTGGCTGCCATGTCCAGCCACTCATAATGACCGCAATTGATCTAAGTTCCTTCCAGTCCCTACCACCTCCTGACAGCTTTCATCTCTAATTATTTTGGCAGTGATTATACAGTGCATGGAATTTTGTTCCTGAGTTAGGTGACTCTTCCAAAGAAGTGAACGGGAAAGCGTTGCCCATTTTGGAACACCATGTGTGCAGCGGACTATAGATTAGGGATATTGTCAATTTTAGCTTAATACCAACTGTATTGCTAGCCTACTATTTTCAGTAATTTGCTGAAACGGTGGTAATCTTTGGTCATTGTACAATGACAGGCATTTGGTAATATGAAAAATAAAATCAGTTATTTTACAAAATAGGTAGTTTTCGGGAACAATATATGCAGGGGATGGTTGGCCTCCACCTTTTAGGCACTTTAACTGAGACTGCATATATGTACACCACACATTTAACGCATTTGGCTTCCCCCCCCCAAAAAAAAAAATCCTGGGAACTATACTTTGTTAAGTGTGTAGGGAATTACAGCTCTATGAAGAATAATCTACAGTTCCCAGGATTCATTGGGGGTCGGTGGGTAGATGTTCGTATGATGTGCATACAGCCAGTGTTAATATGACCCTGAGTTTTTCTCCTTCCGTTCCTATCTCTTTTCAGTGCAACTTCCATCAATTTTTGCCCCCTGGGTGGGAGACAGGAGGGGAGTGAGTCATGCATGCCAGGTTTGCAGGGTCCCCCTGCCCAGTTTTTTCTCCAGGCTCTGGTTATTCTTGTGTGGGGTTAATTAGTGTTTTGTCTGCTGTCTGGTTGGCTGCAATGGGAGAGAAAAGGGGTTTCTGCCCCAGTACAGGGTGACAACCTGGTGGCAGAACCTTATCACCCCCAACCTCCCTCCAGGAGATAGGCAAGAAGGATAAGTGGATAGCTCAGTTGGTTAGAGCATGGTGCTGATAACACCAAGGTTGCAGGTTTGATCCCTGTATGGGACAGCTGCCTATTCCTGCAGGGGGTTGGACTAGAATTCAGAATTCAGGGGTGCCCAAACTTTTTTCAAAGAGGGCCAGATTTGGTGAAGTGAACATGCATGAGGGCCGACCAAAGTTGTTGAGCTTTTTTTTTACAATTTTACACCAGAGTTGTTGAGTTTTTTTTACAATTGGAGTTGCTGAACTTTTTTTAGGACTTTACCCCAGGACATATACTGCCACAGGGGCTGGATTAAATCGACCGGCAGGCCACATTAGGCCCCCAAAACGGACTTTGGGCATGCCTGGACTAGATGATCCTCGGGGTCCCTTCCAACTCTATACAGTCATACCTCATGTTACGTCTGCTTCATGTTACGTTCTTTCAGGTTATGTCCCGCAGAGATCCAGAAGTACCAGAAAGGGTTACTTCCAGGTTTCGCCACTCGCACATGCGCAGAAGCACAAGATGACATCATGCACAGAAGCGGCGAATTGCAACTCGCGCATGTGCAGACGCGCCACTGCGGGTTGCGTTCTTTGCATGCTGAGAACGGGCCTCCGGAATGGATCCCATTCTCAACCAGAGGTACCACTGTAATTCTGTGATTCTAAGGGAGTGGGTACACCCTAGGTGAGATATAGGCATGGCCTGATTGATGTATCCCCCCAATTCCTTGCTGCAGAGCTAATTGGCACCCCTAACCTATATCCAGCCTGATTGACTGATACTTTGTGATATTTAATTGTTTTGATTGATTCATTGTGCCTATCGTGCTTTGATTACATGTTTCTTTTGCATTAATGAGTCGTTCGCCGTTTTCTTTGTCGTTGGGCGTGGGGTTCCTTGAGCCAAAAGAAGCAGTATATGAATAAGCAATAACAACATTATTCAGTCAAAGGACGTCATCTATTTACATGAAAAGCAAATCACAGGCTGTGGCATCCCTCCCTTGAGCTTTGAGAAGTCAGGTTGTTGCCTCTGCTGCTCTGGGGTGTTTGTGGGTTGGTTACAGCTTGTTTGATTCGGCTGTGTGTGTTTCTGGTGACGGTGCTTTATTCAGCTGTTAAAACCTCACTCTTCCTTTTCTGTAATGTGATCCACATTCTGTTTTCTTCTTGTTTGTTTGTTTTAGGGAGGAAAGGCAGCATATACCTAAAAAAGAGAAATAAATAAATGTTAGTTCTAGAAATGCTTGGCAAGTGCTAAAATATTCTATTTGATGCGGAATATAGTTTCCCCATAGACTGCATAATCTAAAACAAAGGTTCCACCAATTACTGGAGTTTTAGAAAGTGAGAATCTACTTTCAAAGGACTTGGGGGGAGGCGGCCATGAGGGTATTGTCTTCTGTTTTGCCAAAGAGCCCTCACCCATTGCACCAACAGCTGTTTTCCAAAACTTAGGTCTTACATCCTACTTACACTTCCCAGAGGGTCACCCCGTTAAAAACCCCGTTAGAACTCCTACAGAAATGTGCCCGTGATCAAGCTGTACCATTTTTATTTTAAAGCTAGCAGACTTGTTTATGGGTGGCCCAAAGACACTGAAAGAGCAGCAACACTTTCCAAGAAACTCTTTGCTCAAAAATGATTATTTTAGAATTCAGACAAGGGATATAATTCTTATGACACAGACCTCACCAGGACTGAGGCTTTACCATGTCACTGCAGAATAGGCTACATTTCCTCCTCCTGTGCCTTTTAAGAACTTCACAATTAAGACATTCAAGGGGCTAAGCGCCTGCCATTACTACGCCACTACAAAGCAGCACCCGTTGAGCTCCTGCCTAAGACATTGCACTTAGGAGACACAGGAAAATGAAAGCATAACGCAGCAAAGGGCAGTCACTGTACTGTACTGAACTGACAAGGAAGAAAAGCTCCCACTGTACCCCGGAGCCTGTTCTTCTGGATCCAGTGCCCATAGAAAATAAATGTTCTTCTTTGGATAACCTCCATTGTCTTTCTCCTGTTTGGGGGTAATGAAAGGAAGATTCCATGTACAGGAGATAATCACCAACTTCTGTTTTCAGGAAAGCCTTTGGGATTTGCGGCGATATAAGAGTAATTGCATTTTATGCCTCTTTTCCCTTGTGCACACATTCTCTCTCGAAAGAACTGCATATACCTAAGGCACTGCGTGGAAGTATAAAGTTACAATAATAAATTGTCCCTTCTGCAAGCCCCACTCTCATGATCTTATCTGGAGAGTACAATGTCGCGTTCAAGCAGCCCTCCTTGCAAGCGTGAATGCTCTATCATTCCGAAATGTAGCAGATAAGGCTTTGTTCTATAACCACGCTCCCTCAAGTTTTTAAAAACAATCAGCTCCACTTCGGTTTCCTTGCTTCCTAATTTTTTAGCCTGGCCTAACCAGGTGCACAAGGTAGATAGCAAATGGTTTAGCAATTAATATGTGTTGTTGTTGTTTTGAAATATCAGTGAAACAAAATCATAGCCGCTGTCATTCAGAATAGGGAATACAGGACAGCATAGTCTGTTCAACTCTGGCACATCTTAGCCTGTTCTGATCTAGTTTGCTTTGTTCTCTTGCTTAGGTTTCTAGTGATGAAATCCCCATTTGTATAAAGAAGCTATAATTTGGGGAAAATCTGAACATGAGTGGCAAAAGTAAATGCTTTCAAATTTTACTCTCGCTGGTCTTCCTATGGACTTTACCTGTTTGAGGCACAAAAATTAAAGTTTCTGTGCCACTTTCTTCCAGACTAATTATTCAGTCTTTCCAGGTGATGCAAGCTAATGACACTGCTGAACCGGAATATTTTAGCTGAACTCAGTCTTTGGTTTTCCTTATTTTTTGCTCCCCAGAAGAGGAAGATGTTGCATGCTGAAAACTGTGGGGAACTCCCCAAATGACTTGCTGCAGCCTTTATTTGTCACTCACCGCTACAGGAGTTGGTAGATCCATTTGCAGGCGCCATTTCTCTTTCTTCCAATTATTTTAAACTGAAATTAAGGTGGAGGGTGAAGACGGATAACGAAATGAGACTTAAAGCACTTTGGGGTGTTCCGTGGAAAGTGATTCATAAATGAAAAGGGGGGGGGAGGGAATAACCCTTTTGGGAATGTTTAGATTACTGAGAAAAATGAAAGTGCGGCTGGAGCTACTCTGTCAGCATCTTCTGCTCAATACTCGGCACTGCAATATAATGAGCAATAAGTAGGATGAGAATCTTCTCTGTTCGGCAAGAGTATTGACAGCCCAGAAATGGAAACAAGAAGAAATTCTGATGAAAGAAGAATGGCAGACAAAATTAATGGATTATGCAGAATTAGACAAAATGACAGGAAGGGTTCGAAACCTGTGGGACCAGAGATTTACAGAAGATTGGAAGAAATATACAAACTATTTGAGGAGCAACTGTAATCAACAAATTACACTAGTGGGACTATAAGAAGTTTTGTAAGGAGGAATATGTGAAGCATTGCAAAGTAGAGAAAGAATGAGATATTAGTTATGAATTAAATGTAATTGTGGAAGTAAGAAATGTATGTGTAGTGAATAGATTGGAAAATTTTCAGATGTGATTGATGGAAGTCAAAAAAAATGGTATAAGATATGAAAGTATGTTTAATTACTGTTTGAAAATGATATGTTGAAATACTAATAAAAAAATTGTTTTAAAAAAGAGAGAGAATATTCTCTGTTCAGCACGCTTCCAAAACAAGTCATGGAAGAGGAGAAGAAGAAGAAGAAGAAGAAGAAGAAGAAAAAGAAGAAGAAGAAGAAGAAGAGGAAGAAGAGGAAGAAGAAGAAGAAGAGTAGTAGTTTGGATTTGATATCCCGCCTTTCACTCCCTTTAAGGAGTCTCAAAGCGGCTAACATTCTCCTTTTCCTTCCTCCCCCACAACAAACACTCTGTGAGGTGAATGGGGCTGAGAGACTTCACAGAAGTGTGACTGGCCCAAGGTCATCCAGCAGCTGCATGTGGAGGAGCGGAGACGCGAACCCGGTTCCCCAGATTACAAGACTACCGCTCTTAACCACTACACCACGCTGATAGGGCTCTCAATGACTACAAGGCATGATGGAGACTGCTTTGCCCCCATGGTGCAGGGAGGCAATGCTCTATTCACCACAGTCAAAGGCAGTATTGTTTCTGAATATCAGTTGCTGGAAACTGCAGTAAGGGATTGTGCCCTTGTACACAGGTCCTGCTTGCAGGTTTTGCCACACGCATCTGGTTGGCTACAGTGAGAACAGGATGTTAGACTAAATGGGCCTTGGCCTGATCTAACAGGGCAATTCTTTAAAGGAACACTCGCCCAAAGAATCCTGGGAACTGTAGCTACAATCCACAGGACCCTCAACAACCTATGTGGTGAGTTGAGATGCATTTTAAATGTATGAGGTCATAGTCAATTAAATCCTACTTGGAGTAAAGTAAAGGTAAAGGGACCCTGACCATTAGGTCCAGTCGTGGCCGACTCTGGGGTTGCGGCGCTCAACTAGCTTTATTGGCCGAGGGAGCCGGCATACAGCTTCCGGGTCATGTGGCCAGCATGACTAAGCCGCTTCTGGTGAACCAGAGCAGCGCACGGAAATGCCATTTACCTTCCTGCCGGAGTGGTACCTATTTATCTACTTGCACTTTGACGTGCTTTTGAACTGGTAGGTTGGCAGGAGCAGGGACCGAGCAACAGGAGCTCACCCTGTCGCGGGGATTCGAACCGCGACCTTCTGATCAGCAAGTCCTAGGCTCTGTGGTTTAACCCACAGCGCCACCCGCATCCCCATATCCAAATAGTCCTGATTAAATGGTTTGTGGATCAGCCTGAAAGCACACAACAGTATACTCCTAATATTTGTCATTTGCCTCCTTTCTTTTTATTTTTTAAAAGCATCCAACTCCTGTAATTACTAATATAAGGTAGGGGGGAGGGGAGTATAATGAAAGTGCTTCAATTCACGGACGGTTTGCCAAATCCTTTTAAGCAAGATCAAACTCTTATGTGCCCTTTGTTGTTTTCTTTTAGATACCGCACAGTGGTAGATAATTCTTTACTACAGAATTCCTCATTACAAGTATGTGATGGCGGTTAAAAAATATATATCAATACTACAGTAAGGTAGTATTCAGCCAAGTTTTACTCAGGGTAGAGTCACTGAAATGGAATAAGATGACTAAGTCCAGTAATTTCAGTGGTTCTACTCAGTTGAAAGCTGTCCCTATATGCCGCTAAATACAAACATGTCACAAATTCAGCTTATATCCTTCACCATCTGAGAATGATTGAAATAGTTAGGGATATAGGAATTTGCCAATTTCCTTGTTTTTTGCGTTCTCAACATTTCCACAATGGTTTGCAAATAAATAAATAAAACTCTCTCGTGAAAATTCATCAGCAATTTAGTGCAAATTTCTTCTGATATTCACATTTTTTTGTTCATAAGTTTGCCTGATACACATTTTCCCAAAGCAATTTCCTCCAACATTTTTGTGTGCTATTTTTTGCTAATAGGCACCCTAAAATATGAATTTTTGTATGCATTACTTGGCTGTAGAACTGCACTGCAAACTTTGGAGAAGTATGACTGTGTTTTGGTTTGTGTATTGTTTCGGAAAATGTGAATTAGGTATGCTCAACCTTTCTATGTGAACTGAATTGAAATTATTCCCCATTCCTAGAAATGACAGAGGTTAAATTGGACCTGGCCTCTTTCAGGGACTTAGCAAAGAATGCAAGAAGAATTTCCTGGTACCTCAAATCATAAATACAGATTATTTTTTTCAGGTCTTGCTATGCAGGCCATTTAGGGAAAAGCCAGCCTTGCTATTAGCTGATAAATGCAGGAGATTGGTACTTATGAATGCAACAGGACAAGATGCCTTTCAATTTACTCCCTATTAGCACTAGAAATGGGAACATTACTGTACTTAAGGGTCAGTCTCCTGGCTTGATGCTTTTATTCCTGCTGCCCTTATTCCTAAGCCTTAGATGGTGGCAAGTTCACATATGCATGCCTATCAGTTGCTAATTAAGTGGTGGCTAGCATCTATGAAGGAGCCACTGCAGGTCAGCACCACCGAGGAAAGCACAAAAGACAGGTTCTTGCCCCCAAGTGATCTATAATCTATAGTCCTCCAGTGAGGAGATAGCAGAGGGAGGAGAATGGCAAGACTGCCATGGGATGAATATGAACAAAGGCCTTATTGGTTGCAGATTGACATTATTTTGCTTGTAGTATTCCATCACATTCTGGCAAATTCAGATTGCATTATTAAGTTGGATCTGGCACTCTTGCACAACAGGAACAAATCAAACTTTTTGCAATAAGGAAAGTGATGAGAGAATGCTGTTGTGATGCCAGCATCCAGCAGTGATCAAGACATAGACTTCAGCTAAGGAACCTGATAATAAGCTTCAGTGGAGTCAGCCAGCTGGTGGAGGCTGGAAGACCACAGAGCCTGACAGACAACCTCCAGCCTACAGAGGGAGAACCTAGGGCAAATGCACTAGATAGTGTGGGGTTACAATTGCTTGAGGCCCATGTTGTATAACCTTCCAGATAAACCAGGTGAAGGTAGCTGATGGGTCTCAAACCCTTGGTGAATTAGGGGCATCCCCTGCATGCAAAGACATGCACTGGTGGATTGAAGGGACAAGACCAAAAGTGGGTCCCACGGTCAAGAAGGCAGTTTCCGCATGAGCTGTAGAGGGAAATGAGTGGCAGATGGGGCTTGTCCACCTGGGAAGGTAGTCCATCTAGGAGGAGAATTATGATCCGAAACCTCCACTGCTTTGTGGGATAACTTTAGGAGAAGAAAAATCTAAGGAGTAAACCCTACGCAGATCTGGAGTAGGGTCCCTAAGATGATTGGATGGTGCCCTGTACGCCTCATTCCAGCAACTCCTACAGCCAAGCTGATGCCAAACGTATTGCTCTGCTTTCCTTTGGACCACATCAGTGAGGCTGAGGGGGGCGGTCTTGGCATCTGGGCAGCCCAGTCCCTCCATACACTGCCCAGGCTTGTGCCCCAGTGTGGTCACTTCAGTGCTGCTAACACAGCACTTTTGTTTCACCCCAGAATGCACACTCCATTGTGTCTCAAGACAGATTGACGCCAACCACAGCAACATAACCTTCCTGCAAAGAACCCGGAATGAAGGTTCAGTAAACACCTGGTGTCATGTAACCTCCCCACAAACCTAGTGCAAACAAATCAGGATGGATGCTCAGGGAGACATTAGGTCACTCAGATATCAGTTTTGAGGAGGGAGATATAGCTGTAGGGAGCTTGGCCTACACTCAAGTAGGATCCTGGCGGAGACACATGCCCAACTGGCATGCTCTCTCCCTCCTGGTCGATCATTTGTGAGCTTCATTAGCTTTCTTCAGCCCGAACATCACAGCGACCGAAGCCAACTGACACTGGCACACTTAGGGATCTGCAGGGTTTGTGCAGCTTGCGTAACAGACCTCAGCAACTCAGCATTTTGGCTAATCTACTTTATTTACATATAAACACACACAGAGAACTGCAACATGGCTCCCTCTCTCTCTAGCATCAGACAGCAAAGAGAAAACGAACAGAGGACAATAGTCCCACTTCACGGAACACAGTAACACAAACATCCTGTCTCCATCACTTCCCATTCTGTGGAGTCAAAACATACACCGTCATGTGATAGACAACAATCCCATGACTGCAATCATGGAGCAGGAATTCTAACAATAGCTGCTTTCATCATGGATAAGGCAACTGTGGGTTGGATCAGCGCTCTCCAGCTGCAAGTAGCCCTTTACTTTGCTGTGAAGGAAGATGTTCCCGTAAGTGCTGCTGTCAAGTGCACAGGGAAGGGCATTCATGGTATTTCCTTGAAATTTGTGGCAGAAGATATTATGGAATATTATGTACATATCTAATTTTATTCATGCCGTCCTATTAAAGTGAATAATTGGAGTGAGGGGGGAAATGCAATATGCTGCAAGCACATATATTTCTGCGTTGCAATAGATTCTGCCATCTTTTAAAAACCAAAAAAATGTTTTGCCCCAATTAGACTAAACTCTCTCTGGTTTTACATTAATTTAACAGCACCAGCTTCTGTCGTGCTGCATCGGATTTACACGACTCCTTGGAGGAGGGGAAGAACATCTCCTGAGTGTCATAAAGAGAGGGGGAGCCATGCTTGTGTGTTTCTCAGATATTTGACTTGAGAAGGGAATTTGTATACCACGATTTTAAAAAGCATTTGGTTGATTTAACGATGCCCTCAAATATCAGCCTTATTCTATATCATCAACAATTTGTGAATGACATTTTAGATGCTTAAAACATAAAAACAGTAGCCTTATTACTCCTGGTTTGATGGCAATCTGTTCTTGTGCAATGCTGAAAGGTAAGATTAAATAAATCTGCACATTACCAGGCAGCAAACTATCCACTGTATAAGGGAAGGAACCAGGAAAAGTTCCTTTATGTTCTGAAATAACTTGAGAGATAACTACCTGCTATGCTTTACTGGCCTGGGAAGATTTTGTGCCTTTCTTCCCTCCCCCATCTTTATTTGGTAAGGTAAAGGTAAAGGACCCTTGGACGGTTAAATCTCATCAAATTGAACTATGGGGTGTGGCACTCTTCTCTGCTTTCAGGCCGAGGGAGCCGGTGTTTGTCCACACACAGCTTTCCAAGTCATGCGGCCAGCATGACTAAACCACTTCTGGCGCAACGGAACACTGTGATGAATGCCAGAGTGTACGGAAACACTATTTACCTTCCTGTCACAACGGTACCTATTTATCTACTTGCACTGGTATGCTTTCGAACTGCTAGGCTGGCAGGAGCTGGGACAAAGCAATGGGAGTTCATCCCGTCATGCGGATTCGAACTGCCGACCTTACAATCTGCAAGCCCAAGAGGCTCAGTGGTTTAGACCACAACATCACCCACATCTGATCTACTATTCCTATGGTTATTGATATATATATATATATTTTGTTATGTACTCAGTATCCATCAAACCTGGCAGAGACTTTTATTTCTGAGGAAGTATTATTATGGGGGTGGGGGTGTTTGTTTTTCAGTTGCCACAAATGTGTCAGTAAATTACTTTTTAATATTGCACATTTGGGTCACTCTGCGTTTTGACAATAAGGAAAAGTCAGAGGACTACATACTTGTTGGTTGGTTTTTCAGTAATTTCAGTATTGTGATATATGTGAGTGGATCTGTTTCTATTATTTAAAAGATTATTATGTCATTCTTCAGTAAAACTAACAAAACAACATGTTTTAAAAGCCCCTTTTCTTCCGTGTGGTTTATTTCACTTTCATACAATTCTAGTCTTCTTCATTAAGAAGTGTATATGTGTAGTCTTTTGTTGTACTTCAGGCTAATACCCTAGTCCTGACCACATTTATTTGGAGGTAACGTCTGTTGATTAACAGTGTAATCCAAACCCAAGTTATGCCAGGGTGAGAGAATTTGGATTGGGCAGATCTTGACCAGCATCTAGTGTTGGAGTCTAAGCAGGAGCTGAGCCAAGAAGTTCTGGATATGGATGAGGGAGAAATTTAATTCACTTCACATTTAAATGCGACAAGACCTAATTTGCATTTTCTGAAGCAATAAGTGAACCGAAACTTAGCCATCCTTCAAAATTCACAAAACTATCTGAATTTTGCAGTGCATTACTAGCCTAGTAATGTGTACAAAATGGGTAAAGTGTGTGTGAAAAAGATTATATTAGTAACGTCTGTGCTGAAATGCATATATTAGTGAGAATAGCAAAGAAAAATGCATTGCTAGACAAAATTGCACACGAATATGCTGATGAATTTTCATGCAGACATTTTTTTTAAAAAATCACAAGCCAATATGAAAATGTGGGGAACTGAACATAAGATTGGGAAAATGAGAAACTGAAATTGACCAAATTCACCATATGTAGTTCTGGGGCTGGAGGTCATCAAGTGAGCGTGGCATTAAGAAACGCAACAGGGTGTGTTAATTCAGCAGGGCCCCAGAAGAGACTCCTTTGCTTTCATTGCTTTCCCTTCCTGGTCATCTTCTGTGTTGTTTTTTGAAGCTAGAGCCTCTGCTTCCTCCATGCAGACCTCTAGCAATGAAGCCTCCTATAGGAACTTGGGTCTTTCCACTGAGTCTGCTGCTACTTTCACTCTTGAAGCCTGGGGAAAGGGAGGAGTTGGGGAACAAGGAGGGCTCTGGAAGTGTTAGAAGGGTTGTTAGGGAATCCAGACAAGACAGCCATGAATGGAGCTGTTCAGGCTGTCTTCGGTTTTTGTGGGTTCCTTGGGTCTTCAACTGAACTGGGGATCTCTGTGGGGATCTTCTGGCGGTTCCCTCACTGCGAGAAGCAAAGCTACAGGGAACCAGGCAGAGGGCTTTCTCGGTAGTGGCACCTGCCCTGTGGAACACCCTCCTATCAGATGCCAAAGAGATAAACAACTACCTGACATTTAGAAGACATCTGAAGGCAGCCCTGTTCAGGGAAGTTTTTAATGTGTGCCATTTTAATGTATTTTTAATCTTTGTTGGAAGCTGCCCAGAGTGTCTGGGGAGACCCAGCCAGATGGGCGGGCTACAAATAAATTATTATTATTATTATTATTATTATTTCCCAGAAGGGGTGTCCCCAGGGACTGGGTTCAGTGGGATCCTGTCAACAGTTAAGCAGAGGAGGAATGAACATCCCCTCCCTATACACGCCGGAAAAACACACACAAAGGAATCAGTGCTGTTGAGCCTTTTAATTCCTATTTGTGGTTTTCTTTTTTACTTTAATTTTATTTAATTGCATGAACCTGGCAGGTGGGTTCCCTACATTAGCCTACCTCTTCCTTTCATTCTTCACTCGCTCCTGCTTCATCATCGAGTCAGTCTCCATTTTCACATGCTAATTAGCTGCCTTTACATCCCAGCTGCATTTCTTAACCATATGGCACCGTTGAAATGCATGTGTGCTGTCTTTGGTTTCCATATGAGTACGCTTTCGAGACAGTATGGCAGGAATTTCAGGTGCCTTCCCGTCCACTTGCCGAAGCAGTGCTCACAGTTTCATATCCAAATGCACCCTAATTATACATTTAAATTCCTTGCCTCCCGTGTTTTCAATTAAGACATCACAGCCATTACACTCCCGTGACAGCAGATTGTCCTTTTTACAGATGTTTGTGTTTGGATGCCATCACCAGGAGATAAAAGTCGCAGGGATTAATTGTTTACAATAAAGGTTTAAAAAGGAAGAAAGTGTATAGTAACAGGGTGGAAAACTAGAAGTAAAGCTTGCTCAGGTGGTAGGATGTTGTCTTAGAGTCAATATCACCAAATGCAGAGGATATATGCAGCAGAGAAGGATTTGACTAGCAACAAAGAGAAACCACAGTAAGGTGACACCCCACTTACAGAGGAGTTACATTCCAGGCCTCTGCGTACATCAGTGAAATGTGTGTAAGTTGGGAGCACCTTGGAGAGTCCTAGTGGCTTGTGAGAAGACCTTCCACATCCTCTCCGGGCTCCAGGAACGGTCTCCCTGTGAGCTGGAGGGGCAGCAGGACTTTGTGGAGGCTGCTCAGTCTAACAGCTAACATGTGGGGTAGTGCAGCAGTAGCCGTTTCCCAGAGCATCAGCTGAGCAGCTCAACAAAACCCTCAACAAAGCCACCCCCCCCAGCTCATGAGGAGACCCTCCTCAGAGCCCAAAGAGGATGTCCTCTTCAGGCTGTGGGGAGGGTTTCCTTGCAAGCTGAAGGCTCGTTCATGCTGCTCAGCTGATGTGTTGGAAAGTTTTGTCACACATTAGCTGAGCAGTGAAAATGCAAACCAGGAGACCAGAAAATGCAATAAACATTATAACCCAAACCAAACATTGAAATCAATTAAGAAGAAGAAGAAGAAGAGTTTGGATTTGATATCCCGCTTTATCACTACTTGAAGGAGTCTCAAAGCGGCTAACATTCTTCTTTCCCTTCCTCCCCCACAGCAAGCATTCTGTGAGGTGAGTGGGGCTGAGAGACATCAAAGAAGTGTGACTGGCCCAAGGTCACCCAGCAGCTGCATGTGGAGGAGCGGAGACGTGAACCCGGTTCCCCAGATTACGAGACTACCGCTCTTAACCACAACACCACACAGATCTTCACAGAATTTACTATCATATAAAATTCATACTGGAATCAAGTCCCTCCCAAAATATATGTGCTGGCTTTAGAAATTCAGTTGACTTGCACTGGAAAAATATTGTTCAGATATGAAGTAAACACAAACCATCGATCACTGAGTGAGTCCTGTTATATTCACCCATCAGACACACGTACTTGCTCAGTCAATTTGTCCATCAATGCTAACTGATTTTTTTTAAAGGCATATGTTTTATTGCTGTTATGAAACAAGTCACAAAAGAACAAAGGAGAAAAAGAAAACCCACATTACCTAATTATTTGAATAAAACTAAGGCAAGTTGTTGTATACTCATCTCAAAAAATATTATGCTGTGTGCCAAGTTATGCATAATGGATCTTATATTTCTCAAAGGTAGTTTAGATCTGATAAGAAAATAATGATTAGATTTTTTTTCAAATGCCAGTGATAATACAAAAAGGAAGGTTTCCCTGCTCCGTGAACTTCAACATTTCCCGAACATTTACATCTGTGGTTGGAGCCAGTCCCAAAAGATACTGGAGTTTTTGTTTTGCCTCAGCGTGCCTTATAATTGTATCAGTAAAACTGGTAAGATGTGAAGCTGGGATGCAGGAGTCCTGCAATTTAGCTCTGCTCCCTCATTAAGGTGGCATCTGACATGTGCAGCCACCTGTGCTTTTGTGCCGGACTCTTCTGTCAAGATCATGCACAGTTGACTGGGCTTCACTCGAAAACCCTCACTGTCGAGCGAGCGCTGAGAGTACAGAAATCACCAGAGAAGAGCGGGAGACAGCAGAGCTCCTGGCACCATCCACAGAGGTCAAATCAACTCCAGTCTGAAAGCCACACACAGAACCTTTCCTGACACACAGTAAATGAGGAAGGACCACCACCTGTGTAAGAGGTGGGTTTGCCCCAACACGCAGTTGACATGCACAGTTTGTGGGCCAGCACTCTACAAAGCACAGTAGGTCGAAACTCTGGCCATGGAGGCTTCCTAATTGTAGCTAGGTGCCTGTCACAGGCAATCTTCTCCTTTCACTTGAAAGCAGTGGATCTATAAGAAGCAGAAGCAATTCCAAGAGTGTCAGTCAGCGCGGGAGAGACTGCGGAGGTGTCTAGCTGCTTGGAGGCCCAGGAAGACAGCTGATGAGACAAGCTATTAAATGCTAAGTCCCTTTCCCCACCTCCAGCATGTGCTCGGGGTTAATGACTCATGCACACGCTTAACCCACCACAGAGCCGCATCCAAGAGAAAGGCACTGCAGGTGTGACAAATCACTCTGCTTAAAATTGGAGCAACTTATCCCACCAATTTTTGTGACATCTTTCTACAAGAGTGGCAAAGTGACTTGATAACTACCACTTGCGTCCTGTGGACAACACCTCTGCTTCTGCTTCTTCTTCTTCTTCTGAATAAAGATTGTAGAAAGAGGAAAGCTTATGTTGACGGTTGGGAAAAGAAACCCAGAGAACTGGGACTTTCGATTTAGTGGTAAGAAGGGCCTGTTTACACAGCCATTGGGACATGCCATGGATGCAGGAGGAAAAGATACTGAAGATTCTGCTCTCAGTGGTCCTCCAGCCAAGCAGAATTTGGTTTGGTTTTCAGCACACATGGGGCCCTGTTAGGGAAATGGCAACTTTTCTGTGAAATAGGGTTGTCCAGCCCATGGATGATTAATGCCTAGTGGGTTGAGGTGGTAGTTAATGACTCGTTAAGGGAAAGGGTAATGCCTACTGCCCTGATGAAGGTAGTGGTGGGGCCCATTCTCAAGAAGCCCTCTCTGGACCCCGCCATCCAGAAGAAAAGCACTAAATGTGCTGCTGGGGGCGTCTAAAGCAGGGACGGGTAACCTGTGTCCCCCACAATTTGCTAATTCTGTCTAACTCCCATTAGCTTCAGATAGCAAGGCCAATGGTCACGGATTATGGGATTTGTAGTCCAACAACATGTGGAGGGCCACAGGTTCCCTAGCCCTGATCTAAAGGAATCTTCAAAATTGTAGCCACTGTTTCTTACTTAGTATGAAATCATTGTACCACGTATTTTTGAAGAATACGCCAAGGAGAAACTGCAGTAAACATAAGAGCTCTCATCCATTTATAAAAAGGATATCAGATGAGCCTCTTCGTATGAACTGTTTGATCTGATTTATTTAACATCTTTGTCGTGCATTTTCTCAATAGAGCTCAAGGCAGCTAACTCAAAATAAAATTCAATGCAATTATAGTGTAACAATTGAACACTAAAAACAGAAGAGTGAAAAGAAAATACAAGTAGCCATTAAAAGCAATTTGACCAGACAGCTTCCAGCAAGATAAAACAATTAAGTAAATGAGCCGATGATGGCCCGAATGCCTTCCTCAAAAAGGGAAGTTTTAGCGCACAGTCACCCTGGGTGCAGCTTCAGAAAAGGCATTCTCCCTTGTTCTAGCTAAACATATTTCTGTGACCACTGGAACAGACCAGGTGGCTTCCATTTAAGTTCCCAGAAAGTGAGAAGTATTGTATGGTGGATATCCTTTAATATATCCTAGCCCCCAAACTTAGAAGACTTTAAAGGATACAGACTTTTCCGACCCATCCTCCCAAGGACCCTCAGAACCACCAGAAGTCTCTTATCTGCAAATAGTATTTGTCAGCTCAGCATTCAGACCAAGATTAGACGTCTTCATCATGGACTGCAGTGAAGTTGTACAGTATCTACAGGACACAAGTTTTGTGTGCTATGTTGCTGCCACAACTAGCTTTCTTGCTAAGATGGTTTCTCTCCTCAACTGCCTCAACCCTTCATTCATCTATTTCACCTTTTTTTTTTAGTTGCTGCTGGGAAATGCTTGCCAATTCCTCTTGGACTTTCCCAATCTATCCTCCCTCCTTTCTCTCTTTGCTGTCCTTGTTGACTTCCTCCATATCTGTTTCTCTTCATCTGGGAGAGTCCACTCTGCTGCTCTCCACTCCTTTTCTTCTAACCTACCCCTCTCTGGAACCTGGATGAGATATGCCAATAGCTGCTTTATTTATCTTGCTGATGATTGCACAACTCTTTTTCTCTCTGCTGTGTGATCTCAGCACAGCCTTTCCATCACACCCTGATCTCCCTCAGAGCGGTGTGCAAAGCTCTGAGTGCCTGACGTGGAAACTGCCCCGGTAGCTCCTTACAGGGATCATAGCTAACACCTTAAATTGGGACTAAAAATAATAATTGGAAGCTACTGCAGTTGTTTCAGTAAGGGAGTCACATGCTCTTTGTATGTGACTTCCGTTAACAATCCAAATGCAGCAGTTTGGACCAATTGTTGTTTCCAGACAACTTTTCGTAGGCTACTATGCGCTACTTGACAGATGTGGTGGCTCATGTGATTACTTCAAGGACAAGCCCAAAGCATGCTAAGATCCAACAACTACATCCCTAGAGCTGACACAACAGAAGCACAACAACACTGCTACACAAGTGTTTTCCCCACTCTCTGCCTCCTATGGGACACAACTGTCCTGATCATGATGTTGATCATCAACTAGCAGCCCATATTTGTAGTATAATAATCTGTTGTTGTTTGTTGTTTGTTGTTTAGTCGTTTAGTCGTTTAGTCGTGTCCAACTCTTCATGACCCCATGGACCAGAGCACACCAGGCACTCCTGTCTTCCACTGCCTCCTGCAGTTTGGTCAAACTCATGCTGGTAGCTTCGATAGCACTATCCAACCATCTCATCCTCTGTCGTCCCCTTCTCCTTGTGCCCTCCATCTTTCCCAACATCAGGGTCTTTTCCAGGGAGTCTTCTTTTCTCATGAGGTGGCCAAAGTATTGGAGCCTCACCTTCAGGATCTGTCCTTCAAGTGAGCACTCAGGGCTGATTTCCTGATCTAGGGGACATTGAAATGGCCTTTGGATACCATATACTAGTTGAATATGTTTTCCAGGGCTGATGTTTATGGAAGTGACCAGGATGGTTAGAGTGAGGGGCCAATACCCAGCAGAGCAAAACCTGCATGGTCCTGCACATCTCATCAGCTATTAGATATGTATCTATGTATAGGTTCTTGGAACAGGCTTTTCAAATGCTCATAACAGCATTTCCAGAATATTTCCCAATATTAGAATAGAGGTCATGTAAAAAAATGAATCTGACTACTGCAGTCAAAGAAAAATGAAGTTCCTTGGAAATTCAATGTGCTGTTTGTGGCGGTAGAAAACTACTTTTGCTTCAGTAAGCCATGTTCACGAAGAAACACTCTTTAACTTGCACTTTGTCCTTGCATCCAGCAGAGGGAACTTTATGACAAACAGTATAATATTCTTTACCACCATCCCACCCCTTACCCCCCCCCCCATTCACTAAAAAGGAATTTCATACTGATACACCAAGAGGGAATATTCATTGTACGACGACACCAAAGAATCTTTCAGATCTCCATGCCTTTTTGTGAAGCCCGCTTGACTACTATGGCAGATTTATGCCTAATATTTCCTGCAGTATTGACATTCTTCTTTTAGGATTCTCACCACCTGCCCTGGCAGATGTTCTCCTGTACCTTCTGACAGGAACACAGTGCAGAGGCACTTGGCAGATACTGCCTTCCTGACATTGCATCTCCATGCTAAAGCTTTGAGTCTATGGAATTTCTCACAGATACAAACCCATAACTAAAACATTGTCAGTAGAACAGATCACAATCCTGAGATGCTGTATGTAAGCTGGTGTGTGTGTGTACACACACACACACACACACACACACACACACCTTTTAAAAGCACCAAGGAAGGAGCTGTCAGTGATGTTACTGTTTTCCCCATTTATTTCTTCCTGGTCCTTTCAACCACTCTCTTCCCACCATTGCTCCTGAGCTTGCTATTGCGGGTCGGAGAGAAGGGCAAGTGAAGGAATGTGCAATCTACAGGCAAGCATTCACCGCCTCCTTGGCGTTTACTCTGTGCAGCAACTCTTTAGTTGTGACCTGCCAATCCTAGTTACAAGAAATGTAAGATTAGATGTTCTCCTCTCTCTCTCTCCTCCTACTTGCTGTTCTCTTGCTAAGATCCATTCACTGCTAGAGCTCTTTCATAACAAAATACACCTGCCTGTACATGGTTTCTGTCTCACAAACACAAAAGGGGATAGCATCACAAATCCAAGAGGCAATGGCTACATGCACACCATACATTTAAAGCACATGACTTCCTGAGAAGCGTATTTTGTCAAGGGCACATGGGAATTGTAGCTCTGTGGGGAATAAACCACAGGTCCCAGGATATACCATGCCTTATGCCAATGGAATGGTTGCTGCATCCCACAGCAAGCACACAAAGCCAGATACAAAATACATCCCCAGCACCCTTGGATATTATCTCAGTGCTCACCAATTGGGCTGTGCCACTGCTGATGTCCACATGCTACTCACACATGGAGGAAGCCAATGAACCCACAATTATGGGCACAAGGTGTCTTCATCACAGCATACACAGAAGGAGTAATGTCATGCCAGCACACCCAGTCCATCAGTTCTAGTGGCAAAGCCAGCAATGACTCAGTGCTCCCAGTTTCCAAGAATTCCTACTGGATGGGTTTTGAAAAACCACTTTTGCTGCTCACATGCATCATTCTGGTGCACCCAAAGGGAAGGGAGGGAAGCTCACAAAACACAATGTTCACATAGCTTTCTAGGAGCTAGATACCTTCAGTGCAGAGCGCACACAGTTCTCCTAGCACAAGGGTTCATAATCTACCTAGGAAGGGGGAAACTCTTTTGTCAAGCAGCTGTGAGTGAGGGACACCAGAACACAGAACAAGGGAAGCCACAGACACATGCTGATACCAGCCTCCTCCAATAGCTCACCCCATGGGGCATAGGGGTCACAGCCCACAAGAGAGAAGCTGGATAACACTGAACATTCTCTAACTGATTGACAGCCCCATTTTAAGCATTTATGAAACTGTCCAGATAAGCCCAAAGTAGTATTATGATCAGGGCAAAGCTGCAGTTTAGAAAGAGTAATCAGAGCCAGCCCAACACATTTTGGCACCTGAGGCAAATGACAAAATGGTGTCCCCCTCCCCACCAGGGAGGAAGGGGTGAGTGAAGATCTGCATCAGGAACAAGGGAGGGGGGGGGAATAAAGAACTACATTAGGAACAAGGGGGAGGGAATAAAGATCTACATTGGGATCTGCTACCCCTGTGGATTCTGCCCCCTGAGGCCATCACCTCACCTTGCCTCATGGGTGGGCTGGACCTGACTGCAGTATAGTTTCAGTTGACCAGTCTTCACTCCCACATTGAACAACACAAGAGTGAGGCCATGCCAGGTACCCCCATCCCTGACCCTGTGCCCTCCTCCCTGATGTCCACACCTACATGTATGGATGTTGGTGAAGGAATGAACATTGGAGACGGAGCTCCTTGCTGTGGCCCTGGTTTTTCCTCTTGTGTTGCCAAGGTGGGAGTGAAGAACAAGGGATTTAATCTATATACATTGTGAAGGGACGTGGGTGGCGCTGTGGGTTAAACCACAGAGCCTAGGGCTTGCCAATCAGAAGGTCGGTGGTTCGAATCCCCATGACGGAGTGAGCTCCCGTTGCTCGGTCCCTGCTCCTGCCAACCAAGCAGTTCAAAAGCACGTCAAAGCGAGATGAGCGCCACAACCCCAGAGTCGGCCACGAGTGGACCTAACGGTCAGGGGTCCCTTTACCTTTTTATTGTGAATGCTTATGCATATAACCTTTCGTCACATTCAGAAAAAAAGTGCTGTGGTAAATGTGTCTCTGTGTGAGAGAGGCTATGAATTCACCCAGCAGGGTCCAGGGAGCAAATGCACTTCTGAGTGAATATGCATTGGACTGGGTTACATGGCACCTGTCAGACGTTTGCAGTTTATCATGTCAGGTGTAAACATAAAGTAATATTTTAGCATAATATCTCACACTTTAAACAAAAGCTGAATGTGCCCAGGTTCTCTCTTTTTAACCGTAATTTAAATAACCCCAGCAGCGCTCGTGGACCTTGACAGCCAAACGGAAATAAACTATCTCTTGCATCGAGCTATTTGTAAAGGATAGGTTTGGCCTTGCCTGGGAATTGCAGGAGAGAAAAAAATGTCAATCACTCTTTTCACCTATACATAAAACCCAGAGTGCAATCAATATGAATTCGAACAGCAGATGCCGCAGAAATGTGTTGCACACGGGTATTATTTGTCCTGTTCTCCAGTGTCCAAATCTCTCCAAAGGTACCTATTGTTGTCTGGATGTTTTTGCCTGTCTCCACTTCAACCTGGAACGTCCTGTGGGCTGTGTTGTTGATTCCAACAGAAAAACAATACAATGCACTATGGGTAAAGCGAAACTCTTATTGCCATCCTACTTCTGCTGATGTTGCAGAGACAATATGCTGACTTTTGAAGAGCCTTAAAATTGCCTCCGTTTGTCCGTGAATGTTAGGTATGTTGGCACAGTGAGGTGGTAAATCAGGTCGTTGTATACCTTTGTGGGGTATCTCTTAAAAAGGATGTTTTTGAGCATGTAGCAAACATTTCACAGGCAATAGATGCAACCCAGCCAAAGTTAGGTGTGCCTAGGACCCCTGAAATCAGTGGAAGGAAACTGCACAGCAAAATGCTTGAATATAATTGATTTCAGTAGGAATGAAGTGTATATAGCCTTCACTTAGACCTAGTTCAAGTATTGCACGTCATTTAATGGCCTGTTCACTCATAATGTTTGCAAGTGGTGGGCACAAATCTCGAGCCATCATATATCCTTTCCCTGCACTAAGAGTGATAAGTGACCTAGATTGTACCATGTTTATTTGCATGTGATATTTCACTGGCTACCTGTTCTGTCCCCAGAAATAATTGGAGGGGTATAAAGAATGTTGGCTGGGTGGTCAGGGAGATACTGAGAGTCAATGGTACAGTTTCATTCACTTAGGAGGAGGAAGGGATGCTTGTGCTTAAGATTCATTCTGGCTGAAATTTATCTCTAGAACGTAACAAATTCATTTTCCTCAATATTCTCTCCATTTCTCCATCAGCATCTGAATTCTTTCTATTCTGTAGACCGTTTCTGCATTTTTAAGTGACAGCTCAGCTGTGGAACCTGCAAACACTAGTTCCTAATGGATGCTCCTCTTGGGCTGATTTAAGTGTCTGAAGAAGCACTGCCACTTCTACAGTTCATTATTCCACTCCATGTATGCTTCATTTCCTTTGTGCTGGACTGCTGGTCTCTACTAGAAGAGATCCTGGGCTCTGATTGTTCGCTGTAAGAATGTCTGATTAGACCTTCTCTAGTGGTCGAAATGCTTTGAGATTCATACCAAAGGAGTGGCGTGGGGATGCCTCATGAATTTCAGGGTGGTTTTCTTTTCGTAGAGATGTGCAAATTGCCACTTTCAAAGTTTGTAGTTAGAAAATCTGGGAATTCAGGCGTACCAAATTTATATTTTTTATGAATGCTGAAATACCTAATTGCAGGAGTAGCCCCTTTAAACCCATCAGTTCCTGGGATGCTTAAGGAAGATGGACAAAAGCTGCTGCAGGTCCAGAGGATGATTTAAGAAGAGAAGGGGAAAGAACCAGTTGCCATCCATTGGCTGCCTCAATACCAGCTTGGTTACCTACTACCCAGTGTTTGCTTGCATGTCAATGAATCTCCTTGGCTGACCTCTTTGTCAAGTTGTTGGATAATGAGTTAGTGTGAAGACCTGGGAGGAAAAGATTCTGCAATATGCAGATTTATTTACATTCCCAAAACTTCTTCTTTTTTTTTTTTTTTTTTTTTAGTCTACAGGGACCAAAGGGACGTGGGAAGCTGTTCCAAATCGCTTTGTTAGTTTTCCTTGCATGTTGACAAATCCTGCATATATTTTGCTTTCATTCCAGAAAAAAAGGACAGTCATATGAATGGGACTTAGAACAAATAAGAGATAGGGAAGTAGCGACAAGAGACATCAGAGGGATGTTGATACAGAGCCTCACTCGTTAGACTTACTGTCTTGGACTTCCTCCAGATTCAGTGCATTCAGGTATTCTCAAAGGCTACCAGTAAAACTGAGCTGGGGAAAAGAACGATGGAATCCATGTTTTAAAAAAGGACAACATTGTTCAGTTATAATGCTATTCTCTTCCTATTTTAGTAATGATTTCTGCCAGTGTGTGCCAATCATGCATCATTCTGTTTTTCATTCTTCCCCTCTTGCCTCTCTCCCTACCTTGCTTTCTCTCTCTAATGCAGGCTGTTTTCCCCTATGTAGCATCCTCTTACATCTGTCTCCTTTTCTCTTCTGTCATCTGTCTTCCTGTTTCATGCCTCTCCTTTGTGTCAGACCAACTTTCATCCCTTTTCCTTTCCCCCACAATATCTCCCTAAATACATATGCATGGATTCCTCTTTACTCAGCTGAGAACCACATGCTGCGCACCTGCCTCATGAAGGATATTAATGCCTTCCAGGTCTGTCATATATACAGGCAGGTGTGTTTGCCTGCCGCACCCCCTACTTTAGATGTAATAAGCATAATCACCTTTTTTGACCGTGGTAGGAAAGCATAAGACATATTCATGTGCAATTTATTTATTTTGCCTTGTTCCCCACTGGACTGATGCCAGATGGCTGGCCTTCCCTTCATAAGTACACAGCAAAGCAACACACACAGAAAATTGTGGTGGTGCTTTACACTATCCCTGTGAAGTTAGATGTTAAGATGCAGACCAGTGACTTGAGTGACAACCAAACTTCCCAAGAATTGTCTCAGTGTGGCCAATGGCATTTGTAAATGTGTTGTTGTTGTTGTTGTTTAAAGAACATATTCTACAAACAAACAAACAAACACACACACACACACACACACACTACATAACATTATATTCTGACTATCAAATACATAAATACATACATTACAAGTACATAAATGATAGTACTAACATCCAATAAATATTAAATATTTTTATTTTACTACATGAAAAAGCAGTTACGCTTATCAATATTTATCTTATATCAAGTTTTCATAAATTCAGTTAATGGAAGTGATTTGCTGCTATAATTTTCCCTTCTTTGTCTGCTGTTAATTAAATCAGCTTAGTAAGTTTACGAATCACCGTTACCTTCCTGATTTTAGCTAACCGTTATTTTATCATTTTTGAACCACTAATGTATAGGCAGCTACTGCTCGTTTTTGAACCAATAACGTATGGGCAGCAACTGTTAGATGTCATCTATTGCACCTTGCAAGTGACAATCTTTGGGTTAATCATTGATACAACATTTTCAATCCAAAGCTGATCTTTCAAAGGAGGAGCTCAATCAGTTGATAATTTTTTAAAAGTCATTAGACACACAGGAATTTTGGTGGCTAGGAGCTGTTGAATGCTTTTACCAAATCTGTGCTTGGAAAGTATGAATGACCATAGGCAAAATCATGTATATATCATTATAAGCTACTGACTGGGTCCCCCCCCCATTTTTTTTTTTTAATTTTATTGATATCGATGCTGTATTTTATGTTGTATTCTATGCTGTTTTATGCTGTTTTTAAGACGCATTTTAATCAATGTTTTATATTTGCTGTTAGCCACCCTGAGCCCGGTTTTTAAACCGGGAAGGGCGGGGTAATAATAATAATAATAATAATAATAATAATAATAATAATAATAATTAGCTGCTGCTGCTGCTGCAAAGCCTAAAGCTGCCATCTGTCCCTCGCTAGTTGTTCCATGACCAAGTAGCATAATTGGTAGGGAAGAATGGTTGCATTACCTCCTTCTGCCATCCTCCTCCTGCTTCTTGAGTGGACATAAGATAAGCAAAACCAGCAGTGTGCTCCCCTGTCTCTGCCTCAAAGTTTGCTTCATTATTTGAAGGCACCTTAGTGTCTCTGGCCTGTTATTCTCCTGGTGGAGGAGCCCACAAAGCAAAGCTAGTTAATTGTTGTAGCATCATAGAGAGCTATTGTGCAGCACCATGGAGAGCGACTCACTCCAACAGGGTTGGAAGTAGACATCTCTTAAATAGCCAGCCCTCTGGCCTAAAGATGGGCACTTTTCCTGCATTCCATGGCCTCCAGCCTTGCCATCGGACTGATGGGGTATGGTGGGAATCATTTAGTTACTCAAGCCCAGGGGAAGGCACTCATAGTGGTCCTGGTTATGGTTCCATGGGCCCTTGTGCTGTGGGATCTAGTTCAGTGGTCCCTGGACCACTATACCAGGCTCAGAGCTAAAACCTTACCTAGTAGAACTATAGCATGTGGCTAGACATTGTGATCACCGCTAGTCATGACAGTTCACTAGCAATCATTAGACCGGGTTTCAGGCAACTCCAGAAGAACTGGAACACATGCACACAGAAGTATTGCAAAGATAATGAGCAGCAGCTTAAAACAGAAATGTGCTATAGCTACAGTTCCTTGCTGCCTGCTGTCCTCCTTGCCCTATTTTACAGTAACTTCTACTTCCCTTTGACAGATTCTCCAAACTCCAGTCTTGGCACGGATTCAGGACTCTAACTCTAAATCTGTGAGTTTTGCAGTTAAGGTGGCTGGCCAAAATCTGGCACTTAGTTCCTGAACTAAGAATAACTGATCAAACTGTGAAGGAAATGCCTTTGCACCTCAAAACTTTGGCACCCCAGGCCTGTGAGGCAATAGTGAAAATATCTTACACGTGGTCACAGAGAAAGCAGCAAAAATCAGAGAGAAAAAGGTGGAAAGTTTTTTTCTGTTTAATTTAGATACTTAAAATTTAACTTTTTGTTTAATGTTGCTAGCTATTGTTTACTGCACTGACCAAAGGCTGTTGTCTCATTCTGTCAACTTGGCCAGTACACAAATATGAACCTTGAGCTATGTGTGTGGGTTAAAATTGTCAGAGGCTGATGTATAGTAAATGTTAAATAGTTATATAACAAATACAATGTGTGCATATGGCACACTTTGACGTATTTTGGTTAATTATTTCCTAGTTACAGAAATGTATAAAAGCCTTCATTTGGGGCAGTACTTTTGGGTTTTCACCTGAGGTGCTGTCCTGGTGCAGCAGAAATGAAGAAGGCTGTCTATTCTGGCCTATCTTACTTGAATATACCTTGGTTGCATTTTTATTTGAGAAAATCCCTATCTGGGAACGATCTGGATGAATGGAACTAGCCACTTCCTTAACAAAACACACAATTAAACCACTTTTGTAACTACTTGAAGTAAAGGGGATCTGTTACTTACTGCAACTTGGGCTTTTTGTTTTGGAACACAGAAGATGATGAATTGTGTGAGTCAAAATGCCTTGCCCTTTATTTGTAGTTCGTTCACCTGAGAAACCGCTTAGCTATAATTACATACATTTATTTATGTGTCATGTTTGTGTCCCATCTTTCCTCTGAAATGCTCAGGACAGCATATATGGAATTATCTAATGCAATCAGCAGTTTATGTAGGTGAGATTCTAACACGATGACACACTGAAGGCCACTGGGTGGCTTCGTAGCTAAGAAAGGGTTTGAACTTTAAGGAGAAGGCTCATCTCTGAATGCCAGAGCAGGTTCAATCCCCATCTTCTCCAGATGGGCCCAAAAAAAATCCCTGTCTGAAATCCCAGAGAACTGCTATCACTCAGTATAGAATTTATAGTGACCTGGTCCAGCTTTTGCATAAATCTATGTTTTCCCATATCATGCTACATCATGCTGTATTAATTTCTAATTAGAACTACGAATGTGGACTGCTGTTTTTTTAAGCGGATAAATTAACTGAATTTTAATCAATAAATAGAATGCACATAGTTGAATATTCAAATCTTTATGAGGATATTGAAGGAACCAAAAGTTAGAGACATAGAAATTGCCTGCATGGCTGATGGTGCTGACTAGTTAGTCCTGTATTGTGTGGCCAGGAACCTGCCTCTGGAAGCTTACCAGAAAAGGATGCAAGTCAAAGCCTTTTCTTGTTTCTTGTTTCTGACGTGCAGGTTTAGAGGTATACTGCCTTCATTTATTCATGTGTATTAAAAAGCATACTAACTCTCTATCAGGGGTCAGGGATTGCTTTTAACTATCATTACTAATACTGACCAGCCCAAAAGAAAAACCAACCCAGCAATTTAGTGACCATCATCTCATCTTGCAATGAAGACGTTAAAAAAACAAACCTATCCTGAATCTATTGCCACTTATGGTCATTGGGTAATGAGTTAAACAGACCATGGTCCTTCACAGAACTGCTGGGTAAATTTGGGAAATTAATTCCCCTTGAAATCAATTCAGTGAGATTTAAAAGTACTTAAATTTCAGTAGAATTGTGTATATTATTATTATTATTTTAAAATGCACCATGTATTTGCTTTGATATTTACTTTAAAAGACAAGACAAAAAAAGTCACTGATGATTTAAGAAATTACAACTGTGCACTTTAATAATTGTCTTAATTTTTGTGAGTATTCATCAGGTAGATTAGGATACACAATCCTCCCCCCCCCCCCCCCCCGCTATGTACCGCATTCCCTGGAAGTAACTTGATGGAGGCTGCCTACTGATTGTGGGGCAGGGCTGGTGTGGGCACAGGCAGAGTCAAAAGTGTGACCCCTTGCTCTCTGTTTCTGTGGCATTCCTGTCTTCTTCTGACATCCCCTCCTCTCTCCTTCCCCACCCAGCAGGCTGCCAGCAGAGGGATATAGATAGCTCTTGACAGCATCTGAACTGAACACCTGCAGAGGGTTTTGAAATTAGGCCAACAGCCATATAAAATTAGTCCGAGGGCCACAAGCAACCCTAAGGCTGCAGATTGCCTACACCTGATACCGGCTATTAAAAACAACAACACACAACTGAATCCCACATTGGACTATTAATTTATGTGAATTATCTTTGGGGGGACAGAAAGGCCCCCAAATATTTAACGAAACAATAATAAAACAGTCATCAAAAACAAGGCAACAGAAATCACAACAAGTCCTTTGAAGCGGATTGAGGAGCAAATGGGCAACCAGTGTTCTGAAAGATGCACATAAAATAATCTGACTGCTTTATAATACAAATGGACATGACATTCTTGACTTCAATAATGCTAAGTGCTTTGGACTTGTAATACAGGTATTCTCTGTGCAGCGAGGGTGTATATAGAAAGAAACCATGTGAGATTTGGATGTAGATAAAGGAGCCCTGTTCCGAAAGGGATGTTGTCTGCTTACAAAGAGAAATTCCTGGGTTCTCCAGCAATGTTCTAATGCCAATGGGAAGAGCCAGAGGTATCAAACAACTGGCAGACAGCTGTCTGGAGAACAAGCGCCACTCTTCAGTGCTGCTCTGGCTCTCTTTGATCCCGGAAGTGAACTGGGAATACTGCAGACTGTATCATGGCCCAGATTTGGCATAAATTACATCCCTGCTTGCATGTAAGTGCAGTCTTGGTGATTTTCTGTTTTTAACCAGATGCAGCAATGCCTTCTCTGTGTTTACATACAACATTTCATTTGTCCAGCTCATCCATATTTTGTCCTTATTCCTTGCAAAACATTTAGCAGAGAGATGCAGAGTCTTAATTAACAGGAGGATCAAAATAAATGCTTTGAGAAGTTGTATAGAAATGGTTATTGTTGTTAGTATTGTTTTTAAGGTGCCTATATTTTATTAAATGATTGACAAGCATTATGTACGATTAAGTACTTGCCTGTAGGTTTGCATTCTAAAGCAGATACTGGCAGACTTTGGGCTTGTGGAATCTCTTTGTTTTTTATCAGAGCCCCAAGACCCATCAATCATAGCATGGTGCAAAGATCATATATACATATATACAAACACACACACACCGTATTTTTCCGTCTATAAGACGCCCCCATGTATAAGACGTCCCCTATTTTTGGGGACTCAGATTTAAGAAAATGAAGGGAGATGGCCCCATGTATAAGACACCCCCTAATTTTTGACATTATTTGGGGGGGGGACTTAGTCTTGTACATGGAAAAATACGGTACTTCAGGTATTCTGAGCCCAAGAATTTGTTCTGATCACCATAAACTGAATGTAGCACACAGTCCTCCTACACAAACCCCACTTGTGGTTACCACAAGCTTTCCTCAACTCAGCCGTATTATTTAGAATAATGAGTAATCATTGTGTTGTTGCTATTGTTAAACAATTTAGGGTTATCAATCCTTGCTGGTATACTGCAATCATCCAAAGATCTGGTAACAGACCCAGACCTACCTTCTGCCCATCCCTGTTCTAAGAGACATGGCACAAAAGGAAAAGGAAGGAGAAAACAAGCAAGCTCAGGCACCAATTATTTGAGGTACATAGTTGCCATAATAACTAGCTTGAATGGAAACACTATGGCAGCTGATTTCTCAGTAGAGCTGGTGGAGTGGACCCTGCTGTCCTGTCTCTCCCTGTACCATAACTAGGTGGAGCGGCTGATGATAAACTGCAGTGGATGGAGAAGGAAAGCTCAATGACAGGTGGTCTCTCAGCCAAACCAATGGAGTGAGCCTGCTGCCCCTCTGCTGCGGCGTAGCGAAAACGTTCATTCAGTCTGAAGTGAATTTATAAATTTGTTTGGCAAATCTCCCCTGGAAAGGACTAAGGTTTGATGCAACCTGTCTGAGAAAATTAATGAGCAAATGCCTAGATTTTATTTCATCGTAACTGAGAGAAGATGGCGTCTGCCACCAGAGAAGGACTTTTGGATTGATTCGGCATAAACAGCAGCGTGTGAGGACATTCTGCAAACAATAGACTTACCAGCTGCAAAAAAAAGCAGAGTCATACAAATTTCACACAGAAGCACATTATTGTTTATTTCAACTCAGAGGCCATGAAAGAAGGAAGGATAACAACAAGAAGATTTAAAGAAGGAACTATTGGAAACTCAAGGCAGTAGAAACATAAGATGATTAGAGCCCCACCGAACTTGAAGCATGGGAAGCCCCAACAAAAATTTATAATTTGGCAGAATATTTGGACTATATGTTATGTATTTGTATAATTTGGAATACGTAATGTGATCTGATTGGATTGTTAAAATGGAAAATTTAATTTAATTTTTTTAAAAAAAGAATTTATAAATTTGTTTTGCCATTTAATAATAATAATAATAATAATAATAATAATAATAATAAAATTTTATTTGTACCCCGCCCTCCCCGGCCGGAGTCGGGCTCAGGACAGCTAACATCATAAAACTAACACAGCACACAAAGAACATAAGAGCATAAAAACAGGCAATCAATTAATTAAAATACATCTTAAAATTAGTTCGGAGCAAATTAAAATCTGGACAGATGGCAGTCCACGGGTAAAATTGAGAGTGGTTAATATTCTCCAGGGCCAAATGTTACCACTGGTCTTATAAAGGACCTACAAACGGGCTAGGAGGCCTCTATAATGCTTGTTCTTATGCAGAAAGAAAAGAATCAGACTGAACCCCAACCAAAGGCCTGGCGGAACAGCTCCGTCTTGCAGGCCCTACGGAAAGATGTCAAATCCCGCAGGGCCCTGGTCTCTTGTGAGAGCATTCCACCAGGCCAGGGCCACGGCCGAAAAGGCCCTGGCTCTGGTCAAGGCCAGTCTAGTCTCCCTGGGGCCTGGGATCTTCAGAGTGTTACTATTTGGAGAGGTCCTCCATGGGGCATACCAGGAGAGGCGGTCCCGTAGGTACGAGGGTCCTAAGCCGGCACCTTAAACCTGATCCTGTACTCCAGCAGGAGCCAGTGCAACTGGTATAGCACTGGATGAATGTGCTCCCGCGGTGAGGACCCCATGAGGAGTCTCGCCGCAGCATTCTGCAGCATCTTAACGTAGTTCAAACTTTAAGAGAACATCAGTTACATTATCTGATTTATGCCTGTAGGATTAGAGGGATACCGCACTATGCCAGCAAAATGTCACATGGGCCATCACTATGGGACGCACTACTAGCACAGCTGTTCACGTAATGTAAGCTGGTGGGGAGGCTAAAACAGGGCAGAGTCCCTAGAATTTCCTCTCTAGGGAAATTCTTAGATTTCCTAGGACCAATGTGTTTCATTATCCACCTGCTCTTATTACAATCTAATACACAATCTAGAAGTCTGGTGTGTTTGCAAAATCATTAAGGTAAAGGTAAAAGGTAAAGGGCCCCTGGGGGGTTAAGTCCAGTCAAAGGCAACTATGGGGTGTGGCACTCACCTCCCACCAAAGGTCCATGAGAAATTCGAAGCTTAGCAGAGCAGAGGAGCCAAAGTTGTTGGACTTTTTTAGGGCGAGGTGCCAAAATGGTTCCGCAGCCACTCCTGTGCTATCCTATCGTTCAACCCAGACACTGGGATCCAGCGCCAAGGGCCTTCTGGTGGTTCCCTCACTGCAAGAAGCCAAGTTACAGGGAACCAGGCAGAGGGCCTTCTCAGTAGTGGCGCCTGTCCTGTGGAACACCCTCCCATCAGATGTCAAGGAAATAAGCAGCTGTCTTATCTTTAAAAGACATCTGAAGGCAGCCCTGTTTAGGGAAGTTTTTAATATTTAATGCTGTATTGTTTTTAACACTCGATTGGGAGCCGCCCAGAGTGGCTGGGGAAACTCAGCCAGATGGGCGGGGTATTAATAATAATAATAATAATAATAATAATCCTACAGACCCTTTGCTATTCAAATAGTGTGTGTCATGGGCTTGCATACCCTGACAAAAACAAGAAAATAACTATTTTCTGGGGTGTTGTGTTTCAGTTTCAGAAGACCATTCTACCATGTCCCCAATGCAAGTAAAAATTGTTATATGAATCAACTCTGTAAAGTGGAAGGCCCTTTGTCCAGAAACAGTGGGCAAGATTTATTTTCCTCCTCTGTACATGTTTTCAAAGGATGTAGGAAACTGTGCCCAATCTTCCCATTTACTCCATTTCTACAGACTACATCGGTTTGCTACGGTTCCACTGGGGAAGCAGAATGACAGATAAATCAGTTCAAGACTGATGTTGCTACACCATCTACTTCCTACATGGGTGAGGCGAGTCTGTGGGGGGGGGGACCAGTGACTAAATATTTTCAGACCCTCCAAGTGGCCCTATTTCCCAGGGACATTCCTGATTCAGAGAAGCCGTTCCAGTTTCTGATTTGATCCCAAGATGTCCCACTTTTCCTTAGGATGTTCCTATTTTCACTGGAGAAATGTTGGAAGGTATAGAATAATTCCACCCAGAGCTGTCAGAGGACAATCCTGGATAGGGATATTTTTTTTTTACATGTTTAATGTTTTATTATGTATTTATATATATGTTAGAAGCTGCCCAGAGTAGCTGGGGGAACCCAGTAAGATGTGTGAGGTATAAATAGTAACATGTATCATTGTGGAATGGGACGTCCCTATTTTCCTTGGAGAAATGCTGGAGTTCCCCAAAAAGAACTGCTACATTGAATCTTTAAAAATAAATAAATGAATGAATAAATCCGGATCCTTCCCAACAGATGAACGACAACGGCGCTTGCATGGCGCGATAATAAAACGAGCATCTGGGCAAGACTCTGGGCTTTGCCTTCCTTTCATTCGGGCGGAGATTCAAAATGGCTGCCGAGCCAAAAAATAAAATAAAAGAAGAAATAAACCACCTTCCTGTCCGCCGCGCGGTGGGAGGGGAGGCGAGGGAAAAAGAGAAAGGTTGGAAAGCTAAGTAGGTAGAGGGCAGGAAGGAAACCCGGGCAGTATCTCTTCAGGGAGACAGAAGCTCATACTTGGCAACGGAGAAAGAAGCTGGAATAAATAATTTAAAGAGAAAATTCAGAGAGAGAGAGATTTGGTGAGGCGGGTGGAGGAGGAAGGGGAAGCAGCGCTGTGGTGGTCTAAGTGCTAACTGGGAAAAGGAGGAGCTTCGCATCCTCTCGTGTTTGTCCTGAGACATCCTGCGGTCTACGAGGTTTCCGCCTGCCATTTCCCATCCTCTCTCTCTGGTTCCCCCCCCCCCCTGTCTGAGAAAGAGAGAAGCATTAAAAAAGAAAGAGAAAATGCCAGCCCAGGCTGCGACTTGTGTCGTCGCAATATGGCCTCATGATTCATTCATTTCCCCCAGATCTCTGCTCCTCTCCAGCCCTGATCTGGGGACTGGCGCGCTCTCCCCGTCCCTGCAAGAAGCCTAGCAACTGGCTGCGGAGGGAGGGAGGGAGGGACGCCTGGAAATGCTTCACTGGAGCCAGACGGAGAGGAGGGCGGTTGCTGTCAATATACCGGAGTTGTAATACATTGACAGGGCTGGAAGAGGAGGAGGAGGTGGCGGAGGAAGAGGCGAGGGGTCTGTGCCGCAGTACTGCTGCGGTGGCTGTGGTGCGCCTCCTGCCCGCCATTCCCGCGCGGACTTGGGAGGGCGAGCCCCGTTGGAACCGAGGGGACTCGCGGGCTCCTGGAAGAAGCGGGGCGCGGGGCTACGCAGCGTGTCCACGCAGGGCATCCTGGAGCTCCAGGCGCAGAAGAACCCTTCTTCCCATGGGCATAGCCAGGATTTCTTTATGGGGAGAGGGGCAGACCTTATGATAGGGGAGCAGAACCGAGTTATCTACGACGTATTTTTGTTTACTTGGTTTAGGGGGACAGCTGCACCCCCCGGCTATGCCCCCCAATAAAATATCTGAGGTCCCCCCCAAAAAGTTGATGGACATTGCCATTCTCATGGGTTGTGTATGTCACGCCTTGTGATTGATGATGCCCCCCTATATTTTGTTTAAATTGGCCCCCCTAGCTCCAGATTTGCTGGCGGGGGTGCGGACTGCCCCAACACACACACACACACACACACACACACACACCAATCCCCTTCCGACAACAACCAGCCACCAGTTTCTGGAACGCCCACGGCTGGAATTTCAGCCGCAGCTGGGCTGCAGAAGCCGATGGGAATGGGAAGTTGGGTTAAAAATGTAACAGCAGAACCAAGCAATGGCGCCCGGGTAGGGTACCAGACAGCATAGGAGCCCCGGGTCCGAGGTCCCATCGCCCCCCCCCCAATAAAATATTTGAGAGGGAGCTCCCGCCCAAGTTGCCATTCAAATAGTGTGCGTGGGCCATGTCATGTGATCGATTATGTGGGGCGGGGCTTACCCCCCCCCCCAATATTTTATTCAAGTTGGCATCCCTGCCAGAGAGGGAAATACAGAGATCTCAGGAGAACCTGATGTTGATGGTTAGAAAAACACGCACGCGCGCGCAAAATAAAAATAAAATAAAAAAATCTGGCTGTCGTTTGGGGAGTCTTGCGCAAGGCACGGTGTGGAAAAACCCCCGTGCAATGCGGATCTCTCTGTGTCACGACCGTTCACATGATCCTCATCTTGGAGGCGGTGGCGGGGTGCGGGGAAGGGGGAGACGCTTCCCTGGCGCGGTGACGACACGCGCATCCCCCCCCCCCAGCTCCCTGGTCTGGTCGTTGCTCGTGACCGACTGTCACCTGACGGCGAGGGAAAATCAGACCTTGGTCTCCCGGAGACAGGAAAATACGAGCGACCTTTTTTCCCATATTTTATATATGTGGAAGTAGACTGTAAGCGATTTCTATTCTTTGCTCCACAGAACATCCGATGCAGTGCCCAATCAGCTGTACAAGTTGCGCAGACGTCATTAAACTCTCAATATCTTCCGTGTGTGTGTGTGTTGTGTGGTATGTGCGCGCGCTTTTTGTGCACGGCCAACTGCGGCTGCTTTGCTGATCGGATCCTCCATTAGAGGAGAGCTATTGATTTCTGATTCACGTCGCAGCTGCAGCCAGCAGCAGCCGAACCCGGAGTGCACCGTTGGAGGGGACTAGCAGGGATGGAAGGCAGAAATGGGGAAAGATGGTAGAAGAGGAGCCATGTCTGCATGTATGGGACGGTGCTAATAGGTTGCATGAGAAAGCGCGACTGTTTGCGCCTCCAGAATCATCTAGTCCAACCCCCTGCAATGCAGGAATCTGTCGCTCAACGTGGGGATCGAACCCATGAGCCTGAGATTAAGAGTCTAGCCATTAAGCTATCCCAGCACCTTTGCTTTCTCTCTTTTTTCTTCCTTTTCTCTCTCTTTTTTTCATAGAGACCCATTTTTAGGTGCATGCAGACGTTTCAACATAGACTGTAGCTATCCGTTTATATACATAGCTATAGCTATAGATTTGTAAACCAAATCGTTCTTAAACCAGATTGTTCTTAAACCGAGGTACCACTGTATATATGCGCACATGCCACTTCTACAGAGAAGGGGAGAGCGAAGATGGACAGGGCGCAGGCGCAGAATGCGCAGGACCATCTCGAAGACGGTGACCTACGGCAAGCTAACCAAAAGCACTGGCTTACAGTACGCTGGGGAAGGGATAGGCTGGCACAGCCGGAATCTGAGCAGCCAAAGCTTGCTTTCATTTGCCTCCTTCCTCCATCGAAAATATGAGCATATATGAGCAGTAGCGAAGGAGGATCTTCGTTAAGCAGCACGTTTCGCCCAGCCCAAACCAAAATAAAATAAAAATGGCTTTGGGGGACGACATCATGTTTGAAAGTGTAGAAGCTTTCTCGTTCTCTTCTCCCACCTCCCAACGCGACTGGCCGCCCTCTTCTCATCCAATGAGGCAACTGCGTTTCAGGACATCCCTAAGCTTTTCCTCCATCCCAACTGCTTATTGCGGACACACACACACCGCGAATGGAGCAGAAGAGACTTGCTTTTTCAATTAGCAGTGGGGATGGTTTGGTGGGGCATAATCGCCTACTTTAGACACATCGTGTCTCTCCCACATGCGCACATTTCCAATGCTCCCTCCCCACCCCCGGAGTATAAGGACAGACGGATAAGAAATTAATCGGGCTAGTTTCTCTCTCTCTCTCTCTCTCTCTCTCTCTCTCTCTCTCTCTCCCCTTTCCTTGAGCTGTCTGTCGTAGCTCAGGGCTGGCAATAAGTTCTAGCTGCCAGCTAAGATGCCCCCTTACCACCCTAGCGCTTTTTTTTTTTTTAGGAGGAAAACCCCGGAAAGAAAGCTTGCAGTTTCACAATAAGCGCTTGTCAGCCTGACAGACTGTGGCTGCGAACAATATACAATTAAGGGGCGAGAGGAGGGAGAGACGGAGGGAAGGAAGGGAAATCAGAACCATTATGTGTGGGGGGCGGGCGGGAGGGGAAAAAAATGAGGGTTGGCGATGGTGGAAGGGGTGGGGGGAAACGTGCTGGGTGGGGTGGGAGGAGAGAAAGAGAGAGAGAGCGCAGGAAGCCATTATTAGCAAAAGCTATATTGAGCCTGCTTGCTTGCCAGACTAACAGCAGCAGCAGCAGCAGCCCAGCTCGGCTCTCCAGTTCCGCCCAGACATGTGCCTTGCCATTCTCATTGTAATCAGCCTGCTCAGGATGGCTGCTGATTCATTTCGCAGGATGGCCCCCTGGGAGCCAAGGTGGAAGCCTGAGGCGAGCCGCTGTTGCATCAATGCGCCACTCGACAGCACAGAGAAGGCACGGAAATCTGGCACCAGCCCGCAGCAGATCCAGCTCAAAATATACCAGCCTTTCTGGGTTGGGTGGTTCTTCTCCCTTTCCCTCCGCGCCCCCCCCCCTTTCTGTTTTTAAAGGAGGGAGAACGGGGCGGAATTCGCGAAGGAAAAGCCCCACTGCTCCCCAAATAATTAAATAAAGCACAATTAGCGACAGAATGAGAGGATCACCTCTGGACCATCGCCTTGTCTCTGCACTCGGTGGCAATGCCCATCGCACGCCCCCCACCCACAACCTCCCCGGCTTTTGCTGTCTGTGTTTACTCCGATCCTTTCCTTTCTTCCTTTTCTTCCTACCTGATAGCTAGTCGTGGGGTGGGCTACCTGATTTAGCCGGAGACTTTGATTTGTGGGATTGACAACCTTATTATGCAGCGAGGCTTATTATTGATATTATTCCCTTCTCGGTTGCCATGACCACCTTGTGAGAGACATTCAATTTTCTCTCTTCCATCATCATTATCTATGAGGCCATCTGTTGTGGAAAATGAATTCAGCCTCATTTGCATGACTGATAAGCAATTTTTTTTTATCTATTTAACAGAAGGTCATATGCCGGGGATTTGGAGCTGGTGGAAAGAAAGAGAGGAGGGGAGGGAGGGAGGGAGGGAGAAGTGGAGGAGGAGGAGGAGGAGGAGGAGGAGGAAGAGAGGAAAGGGGGAACCGGGAGGAGGGAAACCATATCTAGAGAATGAGTGGGAGTGCGTGCATTAGGGGATGTATGTGGAAGTAAAACAGATCCCTTAGGCCTGCTAGCCTTTCCTTCTGAATTTGTCATCTCTGCCAGGGCGACATTTTCCCCCCATAGCTCCTGCACACTAAAGAGAAAGAGGGGAGAGAGCGAGGGGCTATTTCCCCCCCCCCTCGCAGTCTTCTCGCAGCCCCCACCCCCACCCGCCGTTTTCAACACTGAGCGTTGGTGGGTGTGTTTTATTTTATTTTTTTAAAATCTATGGAACGTGGGATGTTTTTTTTCAGTATTCAGTGAAGAGGGGAAAAAACGGAATCTTTCCGGGGGTCTCCGCGGTATGCTTCAAGCTTTTTTTTTTTTTAACTACTTCTCGTCCGTTTAAAGTTGCAGCGAGCTAAGGCATATGTGTGTGTTCCCACCCCCACCCTCTTTCCCTTAACCGTGTCGAGATTTCATATGTTGTAGCTTATCTGACGGTGAATGAAGGTTGTGGATTGTGTTCATCTGGGGGTTGGTTGGCTGAGCTGACTGCGTGTTATTTTGCTTCAGTTGTTGGGTAGTTTTAATACCTACAGCTTCCATTGTTTGCTTGCCCACCCCCACTCCCACCCCCACCCCCCTTTGCCCCTTCTTTCCCTCCAAATTCTTCACAGCATATTTGCCGTGCTGTCGAAACTGCATGGGAATCTGGAATAGGAAGTAATCTCAGGGTGAAATCTGTCGCGAATGTATACAGCCATTATCGTGCATGCACGAAGCATGTTGTTTATATATAAAGTTGCTGCATGCTGAACAGTACTTGCTTTGCTAAGAAAACAATCGAGGCAGAAACTTCATAGACACCCATTCATCACTTGAATATAACCAGTCATTAATAGATCTAGATACATTTGAACGATGACACTAAGTTGGCATTCCACAACTTATTGTGGAGCAGTTTTGTTGACTTTAATGGGCTACCCTGGAGTAAGTGGACTCCAACTTGTGCCTTTATTCTCAACACCTGTATTTTTAAAATCACCATGACAAAAGACTGGCAATATATATATGTTATGCAACAAGTTAAAATAAATGTATACATAGGTTTCAGTTCTAGAGCTGAGTTATGATATATTTAACTTGTCACAACATGTGAGAATTAACTCTTATTAAATTCCATTTTTATATTCCACAACCTTCAATTTAAAGATGGCACAGAGTTGAGAATACTGCACTGAAATTTTCAGATATGCAAACTTGGTGTGTGTGTGATAAATATTGTAATAGTTTGGCACAGCAAATTTACTTCCCTTTATAGAAGAACAGTTATAAATACTAAGCTGATTCTCTTGCTGAATTTATACTTGCTATGAAAAAGATTAAACACCAAAGAACAAATTGACTTGCATTTTATTTCCTGTGATACAGTCCTGGAAGTCAGCTGTAAATACTGCAAATCAAAGACTTTTATATATATTAAAAAGTGGTTTACTGCATACAATGTAATTATAGATGTTTTTAAAGTCATAGTAAAAGTAAATATCTGACAAAGCATTGGGGACAGTATTTCTTCACTGAAAAATATAGAATGTCTACTTCTGCTAAATAACTAAAAGTGCAGCCAATGAAGGATTCTCCCCTTGTACATAACTTTAATTCCAAAATGTATCAATGAAGAATAACTTTTGAATTGAACTATTCTGCTGGGCTGAATTTAAAATGGAAAAGAAATTTCACTAGTCCTCAGATCAATTTCAATGGGAAATTGGAATTTTTGAATTAACCCTATTAAGGAAGTATACCTTGCTTAGTTCATATATATATACATAGAAGTTTAGAGGTTTTAAAACAACTTGGTTGACAGGTCACCTGACCTGCCATTTTAAATAGTACTTCTCTGCACTGCTGTCTCTTGCTGTACAAACTGTTTGGTTTACCCTTGCTTTAAAAAAATATATATATGTATGTATATAAAGAGATGTAGGTATCTAACTCCACTATAGTTCTGTATCAAACATAGTTCCAGCACTAATTGGATTTTCTGGTGAAAGTTGAATTACACAGCCTTGTTCACACCAATATGCTCAATCACAACCAACTCTCAACAGATTGAGGAGATATAAAATTGCTAGTTTCCTCAGTTGCTGCCAGCTAGAGAATATTGGGGGGGAATTAATAGCTTGCTTCATAACAGTTTGAGCCATTCATAGTTTAATAACACCACCCTTTAAGTTTCAGGAAGTTCCAATGGCTTGTAGTGAGGTGGGGGGGGGCGGGCGGGAATAACATGCCTTTTTTCAACCACCAAAAAGAGATAATGCACTTGATTCCCTTTCCCTGCCCCCACAAAAGTTAATTACCAAGCTTGGTTGGATTCCTCCTTGCCACCCTGACATTTGACTGCTGCTAATTCACTGATTAATCTCATTAATGTGATTATGGTGGGATTTGGAGTTGGCTGCCATTGTTCTGCAGACAGTGCTATTCAGCCCAAGAACTTGCCACCTCATTCAGTTTTGCTGTGATTTTTCCGAAGGTTGTTTGAGTGAACTGTATTATGAAAGCGGCTTCTCTTTTCAGCACCAGGAGCTGTCCGTTGCTGATAGCAATTACTTTTGAGTCCTGACTTCCTATTAGTTCACTGGCAAATAGGAAAATAACTCACTTCGCTCAGTTCAGCGACTCTACTACAAAGAGCAGGTTAAAGAAAGGGGAATGTTTATACTCCACAGCCATCATAGGCACTATGCATATTCTTGAAGAGGGAAAAAACACAAGATATGTCCACTTTTGTCCTTATTCATGCATGCATTTTACTTAGCCTGCTAAACGTTGGGGTGGGGAAAATATAGGAATTTCTCTCTCTCGCATTGTTTCATACATACAGTTTTAAGACTAGGACATTATTGACATTGCAGGTTTTTTTTCCTTCAACAGCGTTGCTTGCCTTCAAATGAGCCCGTTTGGAACAAACATGACTAGTGTTCCTTACAAACCTACGAACAATAGCATGCCTACCACCACTTTAAACTCTTCACAATTGCAGTACTCCACCGCGCTTGCAATGGACTCCCACCCATATTCAGACTTTAAACGCCCCCCTATCTCTCACTCACTCACGCACATTTATTTCTTCCGAGAGCGTTTGCTCAACTGAACGTCTCAGCTGTAGTACTAAATAATCATAGAGATTGTCTTTTCTGAGAAGTCTCTGCTCCCCCCCCCCTTCATTGTGTGGAGCTAACACTCCGTCTAAGTCTAAAAGAACATTGTTTGAAGCACGATGCTTTGCATAGCATCCGCGCATGATCAACGAAGCTGTCTGCTGTTTGACTTTATTATTTGAAGCTACATTGTTATCATGAGATGCGGTTACTGCGCATGTGCAGCAACTTTTCCATCCTGTTTTGAATATCCTCCCTATTCTTCAGGAAACGTGCCACTATGCTGAAAATTTCAAGCCATCATTAGACTCCATTGTGTTCAGAGTTTTCTCTGAATTCAAGGGACTTGTGGCAGAGACAATTAGATATGCATATATGCCCCGCTCCTCATTCTTAGGCAACTCTGTTAAAGATGCAATCCTATGCATGCTTCTAAGAAAATGTGTTTAGTACTGAGCTATTAAGCATGCAATAATGTACTCTCAATAATTAGGGCTCCTGGTTGCACAGTGCGAACGCTTTATTTGAGGCCAGTTTTATTTGCTACTCTCTCCAGCAACATATTCTGCATGTTTACACGGGAAGTAACAATGGGAGTTGCTACTACGTGTGCATGGGATTTCAGTATTGGACTTCTGCGTGTGCCCGTGTGTACTGTTTTCAGGGTGGGTGGAAAGTAAGAGGAGGAAGCTAGTGGAAGAGAGAATGTATAGGACAGAGGCATTCATAGCGACACCTACAATTTGCTGTTTAAATGAAGGCTGTTCACAGCTCTGCATTCCCACAAAGATCTACACTTCCAGCCTGGCAGTGGTGAACCTTGTCTGTTGTACTTCTGGCGTTGTCTCGTGCTCCTCCAGGTCCGGCCCCTCTCCCGCTCCAGCCAGTCAAAATAAATGAAATGTTATGTTTTCAAGTGTAGGGGCTGAATGAGACAAACTGCGTTATCCTGCTCCCGTGTGCATCAAAGAGAAGGCGTTGCATTCTCATTATAGGTGCTTCGTGGATGACAGCTTTACCCAGTGGAAAGAGCGGTCTGCTGCAGAGATACCTTTGGGGAACGGAAGCCCAAGCCCCACGCCACCCCACCAACATTCAGCCCAAGTCTGGCGAGTGCAGCGATTTGCCGCACTTGCTATTGTTCGAACTTGCCACGGTTCTGCTGCAGTCGTTTGGGGTCCCTACCTTGACTTTCAATCGAAGCCAGGGCGTGGGAGCTTTGCGATGTTTCCCCGGCGGTGCACTAAAGTTCCTTATTTTTTAGGTGCCCCTAACCCCCCTATTGCAAGTGCATTAGCCCTAGAGTGGGGGCTGCTTGCTTTTTCGCCAACACTTCTCTCAGGAGTAAATGTATTCACACTTAAAAACAGCACAGTGTATATATACTCAGTATCGTTTTCCTTAGCTCCCTATAACCATCCCATCATACTCAGAGTCACATTGGGTAAAGGATGGATTTCCCCATCCCCATCCCCTTGCACTGCATGCTCATCAAGAAGGGTGTCTAATCCGCGTTAGCACTTGAGCCTATGCAGATGACCAAAGAACCTCGGGTGAACTTTCTTCTGCACCAACGTACCAAGTGGTAAGGCGACTTCTCTTACACAGCCGGTGGGAATCTGTGGTAAGGTGTTCGTCTGCATGGGTTCCTGTGTACTACAGCGCCATCCTAACGATGCTTACTCAGAACTCAACGGGGTTTACTTCCCATTGTGCTTAGGATTGCACCCTTGGTGCTGCGCTAATTATGAAAGGGGCTGTAAAGTCTTGCCTTTGTGACTTCAGGGAGGCATTTAATGCAGATGATGTAAACATTCTGGAGAAATGTGAAAGATCCGTATGAGCTTCCTCATCCTGCTCCTGCTGATAGCTGCATGTAAGGGGACTTCGTGCAGGACATGCTTTTGTTTTGTTGTTAAAAGACGGTCAAATTCTTAACAATTTGATTTATTTGTTTTTTGAAAAGGGGGAAAGTAGAGTTGACCTCAAAAGCCATAGAAACAGATGCCCATTTAAACTGATAATTGATACTTATCCCTCTTCCCATTTCAAACGTTGAGTAATTTGGACGAGGACCCTCCCCCCCAAGAAACCTAATCTGCCACCCAAAAGGCACTTGCACATATCATCATTTTAGGAGGAAGTCATCAGTAGCCCTGGCGAGTTAACCTTCACCCAGCTTTATTATCAGTACCCTGAAAGCAGTGACAAAGCCACAGGGCCTTTGAGCCAGTGCAGGGTGCGTCCCCCCCCCCCAGGATATCTGAGGGGCACCTGCCCTCCCCTGGGTTTATCTTCTCCTTCAGAGTGCCACTTCCAGCTCCTAATTTTACCCAGGAAACGGTTCTCCTTGACCATCAAAATCGACGGGGCTTTTCCAGGACAAGTGAAGATGCTTTATATCACGCTTTGTCCACGCGCTGTATCCGTTGAAAAAGCGCCTTAACACGCTTTCTCTCCCTCCCTCCCGATCCTGGGTTCCTTTTATTTATTTATTTTAATGAATTTTTATTTATTTTTACCTGAAAGTAAGTCCCCTGAGTTTCGATGACGAGCTTTAAACCCCCCCCCCCCGGAAAAGCTGCAGTGCCGTCCTGCACGCACTTACTCGGGAGTAACAGAAGCTTACTCCCGAGAAAGCCAGCGCAGGCTTGGCTTGGCCTGGGTAACCTTCTGATCGCCACCCTTGGTTCACACCAGGTTACTCCGAGTCTGGTTTTTTTTGTTTGCTTCCCCGGACAGACGCACTGCTTGAGGCTTTAGGTGTAACCGAGGGAGCCCCAGGAGGCTCCGTCGATGGAGAAGCCGAGCTGGGGGAGGCTAGAGGAAGCCCAGGTGCGAGGGAGAGGGCAGCCCGCTAAGATCCCTTTTCCTTCCTGGGGAAACACCTCGGCGTCCTGCCTCCCGCCCCCCCCCCCCGAATCGAGTCCAGGGAGAGAAAGGCTTGTGCCCTCGCATTCTTTCGCTGCAGCGCGCGCACCCCGACACACACACACACACACACACACACACGTTGGGCAGGATTTGTCAGCAAAGTTTGCCCTCAGCGTGGCTGCCTCGTCTGTGGAGCTGCCGGGGAGAGCCCAGGAGGGAAGCGAGAGAGCGAGCGAGCGAAGGGCGGGCTGCGCTCCAGCGAGGCTTTCCCTTCCCCTCACAGACTGCAGTGCGAGCTGGGAAGGGAATTGCCAAGCGAGAGAGAGAGAGAGCGAGCCTTGGTGCGCGGCCGCCGCTGGCCGCGGCGTCTCTCGTCTCGGGCCTTCTTCTCTCGGGCCACCTCAGGCAGCCGCGAGAGGCGGATTACTCTGGCTGGTGTGTGGCTGCGCAAGGAGGTGCGCCGTGTGACTTCCCGCGCTGGGGTCAGCCCAGCTGCTTCCTCCGCCGCGGCAGGAGCGGTCAGTATTGTTGTCTCTCCTTTTCGAGGAGGCTGCAGTTCCGAGGCGGCGGCGGGGGGGGGGGGGAGAGGGCGCGCGCGCGCGTTCACACACACACACACACACACAACACACACGCCAGGAGCTAGTGGATGGCGAAGGAGAAGAAGATGGGGGGAAGAGAGATGGGGAGAACGGGGTGTGTTGAGAAGGGGCAACTTCACGCGTGTCTGCATTGTGTGGTGGGAGAGATGGAGGCGGTGGGCATTGTGTGTGACAGAACTCTGAGGGGACTCGGGTGTGTGTGTGTGTGTGCGCGCGCGCGCGTTTGTGAGGGGAAATTGTGGAAGGTTGTGCTTGTGTGAGGGGGGAGGTTGGGGGAAGAAAACGGTGGGATGTGAGTGAATGGGGTGGTGGGTGGGTTTGACCGTGTGTGAGAGAGAACTCGTGAGGGAACTATGGTATGTGTGTGTGTGTGTGTGATATATATGGATGCAGGCTTGTGTTACTGTCTCTGTGTGTGAGAGAGACACACACAGAGCACTCTGATAAGATATTGTGTGAGAAGGTGGAGTGGGCAGAGATTTTGTCCCTCAGTCACAGGGAAAGCTTTTTCTCTTACAGCTCTTCACCAGTTACTTCTCCAATGTCCATACATGTTTTATACATGGGGAAAAAAATAGTACCAGGAAGAGTAGTTTGTGTGTGTTGCCATCTGTGTGAGATGTTTCTGGTTTCTTTTCATGGCTTTCCTGTAGTTGTGGAGTGCCTCCGTGTAAAGGTCCCTACAGCTTGTACCTAGCTCACTGGTTTTGACCACAATAATTAGAATTTAGAAAAGTTGGCATAAAATTAAAAAAGACAAACCTTTCTTGTGCAGGGAACTGGCCAGTCAAATTTATTTTGACCTTTTAAGCATAGGGTTACAGTCACAAAGTTCCTAAAGGGTCATGTTTCAAGCAACAGTAACAGCAAAGTTACCTGTCTTATGACTGAGTATTATGCAGGTTAGACTTTTCAGGTATGTGCTGTGTGCCTGAAGTGAATTAATTTAGATGTGTGTCTGACTGATGACCCTTTAAAACAGTTCTTTGCTAGCCTTGGGAGAAAGTGCATCAGAAACAAAATACAAAATTCTGAAGAAAGCTTCCAATACCCTTGCCGTTTTGTATATGAATCATCACATGTATGTGTATGTATACACATACACATACACACACAAACAAACAAACACACACACACACAAAAGTTTTGTTCCCAAACTTTATACCAGAGATGGTTTTTGTTTAATGTATCTGGCTCTGCAGTCCTGGCTTATTTTCATTTATCCTCATTAAAGGTTTGCTTTTCTTGCGCATTCCCTTCAAAGGTATGTGTGGCTATCTGCTAACCAAAATGAGGTTAAAGACATACTTGGAGTTAACCCTGTACACGTTGCACGATTATATAAGGATTAAGTAGAGTTTTAATTCTTTCCAAAGAAACACATCAAAATGGTAGGGAGCTTGCTGAATTTCCTGGCTTTTTCTATAACGAGCAGACTTTTGTCCGTCGTAGAATTGGAGACCGCATGTTAAAAACATATATCTTTCACTGGGTTGCTGTTAAATAGCTTGAGTAGTATTTACCGTTCCCATCTATTATATTAAATACAGCATTGCACATGATACACCTCCAGAGATTTAGGGGCCTGTGGGTAACAATGTAGGCAGCATACAGTATGCATCCTCAATCTTGCCTGACTCTGTTGGCGAGTCTAATAAACAGGAGATTTAGAAACTATTGTTGTAATCCAAAAGTGGGGGCAAAGGAAGGTGAGGAGTCCCTCTCTTAATTCAGAGGTGAAGTTTACAGCAGCTGGAGGAGGATATCAGTCAGCAGTATGCTACTGATGTTATTTTGCTGCAGTAATGTGGTCTCTAAGGGAACCTGTTCTTGATGCATATTCTACACAGCTAGGCTTTCCTGTAGCCCACTGCCTGCCTCTCTGCTGCTAGTTCTTTTAAATGGAGGCTACTGCTGATCCTGCAAGCAGAGTGCTGCACACATGTACATCTTCCTCCGCCGTTTAGTGGCGTCAACTTATTAATTTCTTGCCTTCCAACTTTGGATCCATTGTGTTCCTGTCTGAAAACATTATGACTTCTGTCTGTGTGGCAAAATAATTAGCATACAAATGAGGAGCAATTCCTGTCTCTTGTACCTCGGGAAATGCACACACAGAGAGAAGATGTGCACTGGAAAAAGTTGACTGGGTGAATGGCAAACAAATGGTGGACATTTGGAAGCACTGCAAGAGTTTGTGTTGTTAGCGTGAAGCTGGTTTGTCACAGATTTCTGGGTGAATATCTCGAAGATGGAAAAGCAGGGTGGCTGGTGTTTGAAATGATTGCTTGACGGTGTGGCCTACTTGAAAGTGCAAAGTTGGACTGCATGCATAGATAATTCATTTGGACTACTTTGTTTTGCAATTTTCCTGCATTCCATTTGATAGCCCATAAAGGTAAGCATGCCCTCTTTTATACTTCGTTATTTTGGCTTTCTGTTCAGCAACTGCAAGGATTTTGATTTGCTTGATGAGGGAACAAAAGAATAGGCTATTTCTTTTTATTGCATGCATGGGGGGGGGGAATATATGAAATATTGAGAGAAGCTGATTCTTCTCCTAAGTCAAACAGGAATTTAGTGGTTTTGTTTTCTGAAATGCACAGCAGACATTATTCAGTGTTTGCATCGTTATTTTTTGTTTTTCTAAAAAGGAGAAAGTCAGACGGACAGTCTTAATAAATGTTGTTTCAGTTAAAATTTCAGAAGGAATTAATTCTGTGTGACATGCTTGTGAGAGAGTATGTGTTTTCACTGACTGAAATATTGTGCCTTATATTGTGATTCTGAGAACCTTAACGACTTACTGATACAGAGATGGCAAAGGGTAGAGGGAAGCATTATTTTTGTACTCCCAAATGATATTCTGTATAGAAAAGCAGAACAGAGATAGCAAAAAAAAGCCTATTTAAATGTAGACAGTAAAATCTATTATTGCAGTTACTCCAAAGTCTTTCACAGGACCTGAATATAATTTAGTCTTCTAGTAAGCTAATAATTGACTTACATGTTTACTGTATAATTGTGCTGGATTACTAGAATGTTTGGTTGAAAATGCCTTCCTTCTTTTTATGATATAAGAGTAGTTTTATCCTGTTATAATGGCTGTTAATCTCCTTAAAAACCGAGGTTTTCATTTTAACTGACCTAATTTTTTAAAAAGCCAAAAACAACCTATCCTGGTTGTGAGGTTGGAATTAAGCATAAATCATCCCTTAATTGTATTTAATTAGTCCTCTAGCCACTAGAAATTGACTGTGGAGTGTTTGGGGTTTTTTTGTTTTTTGTTTTTTGGGGGTCTAATTTATAAGTATACCCCCTCACTTCTTTTCTTTGTAGAAAATATATGTATACTAAGAAGGTGCAAATCTTAAAATTTTGGGGTTCTCAGGCTACCTTTGATGAAATACCAAATATGAGAACTAAGTATGGTAAAAATGACACAATAATCATCAGACAAAGAATTGTTTGAGCAAACTGTTAACCCTTCATATGTAACAGCTTGCAGTTACTTTCGCTCATTGTTCAAGTTTGAATGCTGATCTTAAACTTAGTGGTTACCATCTAGTTAAATCACCATATGCATATATATGTATTAAGTATAGTGAGATTATAATACAAAATAAAACCCAGATAAGTGAGAGAATCAAAAAGCTGTGTAAATAAAAACATAATTGCTTTTTAAAAGATAGAGGTCCTGTTTTTGGCCACTGGGAAAAAAGTGAGCTGTACTGACAAGCTTGCACAAAGAAGAAAAAAGACAAAATAATTGAAAATGGGGATGGGGTGGGGATTTTAAGAAATAACTAAAAGGAGTACTTTGATTTTTAGCTTAGTTTATAGATTGTCTTGTCTGATGAATTAATAAGTGTTAGGTGGCAAGCCTAAGAGCTTGGCATGCAAAATAGTTTGCTCATTGACAGCAACAGCCCTTCTTTTGTGTTTGAGTATACACTGCTGAAGTATGTTCCTGCCACTGCATACGTGACTAGATTGTTCACCGAAGTTATTAATTTATAGTATGACTTTATGGTGAGCTATCTTGTTGTTGTTGTTGTTTTTTTGGTCCGATTTCCCTGCTCTTGTTTTCCATTATGAATCATTAAATTTGCTTTTTGAGGAACTCTAGTTTGTTTTGACTCTTCATAATTTCACATTATGCAGAAGTTGAGTCAATACATATATATAAAAAATGAACATGTGGGTATACCCACCCCTATATATAGTGAGAGAGGTGTGTGTACTCACAAACCAGCCACAAACATTCTCATGGGAACTTTGCAAGTTGAATTCAGAAAGTGCTGTTCTGAATGTAATGAAGCAGTGGTGCCTTGCAGTCATAACCATTGCTATACTTTATCAACACACACACACACACACACACACACACAAACAAACACACACATAAACTTAAGCAGGCACACAGTAATTATACTTTTTGACACAATGATAGTTCAAAATATAGCTGTTCTTTCAAATGCCATCCTTCAGAATCACATTTAGTAAGTGATCTCATTTTCTAGGATAACACTTGTATCAAGCAGAATAACTGCTGTTGTCATCATGTACCTCTTGCCATTATAGTTCAACAAAATGTACCATTTTGTTATTGTTTGTTCCTTCTTTGATTGTAAGCAATGGGGAGTCTTTGTGGTGATATTTAAACCCTTATGAAACACAGAGCCCCAACATTTGCAAATTGTTTATTGGGGCAAGTAACTTGCACGCTGTAAATTCTAAGGTTTGTCAACAAAGTACAGTTCACCCATGCTAATAGTATATTGATTAAATGTGATTTCCTCCCATTAAAGTACATTATTCTTTTATTAGTACCAACATGTTTATGTGAAAAATTTAAAGTTACAAAATGATTGAAGGAGAATAGAGAAGTGGTTCGAGTTGCAAAAATGTCCAACAGACCATTAAAGTAAAATGTTTATTATATTTATTTTATCTCGTTAGATATGGTGTGGATACCAAAGTTTAATATTGCTCCTTGGGAAAGGCTGCAAATATACATTTGCCACATAACTATGCTAGCCAGCTTGGATGTGAAATAATCAAGGCTGCAGGGCACCCCATAGAGAGCCATCACGTCTAGTATGGAGCAGTCTGGTAAATTGTGAACATACAGAAATCAATGTTGCATCTGCCAGTAGGCCCTTCGGTTCTCTGAAACTCCCACGTGTCTAATGAGTCTGGCCGATTGGTTTCAGACACTAGTTTCCTTCAGGATAAATTTAATGCATCTTGAGGGTCAGGCATAAGCAAATTGATTCTGCACCAGGCAAACTCATAAACATCTGTAAGATTGAAGATTTTAAGGCCATTCAGCATCAGGGTCTGCTGTTTTCAAAACCCATCTCCCTCATCCCAGCATGGCATATCTCATGCCAGCATGGTGCTCTTGAATTGGGAAACTGATTAGAAAAAGGGCATGGTATATACTGATGTTCTATTTCTATCTGGCAATGATCCAGCTGTTTGTAAGTTGTGGGTTGTGGATTGTGCTGCTCATTGCTAGTTGTTATTGGCCATGGGGTGGTAGGGAAAGCACTGTTTTAAAAATCATTTGCATGATAGGTTTTGAGCAGACAGCTACTTTGGTCTTGAACACAGCACAGTTAAAGCTTCTTTGTCCTCAGTGTCCATATATGCTGTTTATAACAGCAAAACCTTATTTATTTAGCTTCAGTTGTATGTCGTTCTAGGACTGGATGTTTTTAGCTTTCTACATTTTCCAACCTTCTAGAATTTATTTCTATTTTGGTTGTAGAAATGAATAACATATTAAATAGTCAAGTTTGTGATGTATTAGCTTAAATGTACAGGTACTGGGTCCAACAGACTATACGGTTCCCCCTTACATTTTATACTTATTGGGGTATTATTGGGGCAGAGTTAATGTCAAAATTCATTTTTCCAAGCAACATTTTGTCTTCTACCATCTCTGGTCAGGGCTGAAGAATATTACCAAGGGAATAAAATGTTATGCCTAATTTTAGTGTTCTTCTGCCTAATGTGCTGTGAATAAGTACCATGTTACAGCATTTAACTCTGTCCATCTCTGTCACTTCCTGAACATTTGTTCTTTTCATATAACCCCCTCCCCCCAATGCTGTGAGCTTAGGATACCTGAGATTTGTTGTTTGAAGAAATTATGGAAGGGATGATCTTTTGCCTCTGAGTCCTGTCTCACATTTAACACCGGATGGGATGTTGTTTCTGCTTCTAGGCTGTACATAATGATTCTTCTATGCTTGATGGATCACACAACTGAAAACTCTGATACAAGGTGCTTTGGAAGGACTAACAGATTGGAGATGAAAAATATAGTTTAAACAATATTTCTCTTCAATCTGTCTTGAAGAAGGAATCATGACGTATTAGTACTTCCAAAGGATGTTCAATCAATGGGCCATGGCGCTATGAACTGAGGTTCTGACATGCTTTTTATAGGAGCACAGCTGAGGAGAACCTCTTGATTTAAAATGTATACTAAACCAGGGAAGCCTGGTTTATCCTTACTAGTATTGGGTCTTTTTGTCTCAGATTTTTTTTTTTAAAGAATTTGGGCTATGCAGGTAAATAAGTGGGCCAGTAAAATATGTTTCTCTCGTACCGCCTCTAGTTTAAAAGAGGGGTTGTGGTCAGTAGTAGTGGATTTGTACAACCATTTTTGGGATTGCAGCTGATGTGATAAAGCCAACATAGGATGATTTTGCCTCCATCATGGTGGTTAGTAGTGTTGTGACACACATACCTGACATATATCAGGCATGTTATGAGATTGCTTATCACCATACCCTATCTCAGCTCACATTCTGAAAGTTTTCTAGAGGTGGTGGGATATTATCTTGTACAGTGTTCTCTCTCACATACAAAACTTACAGGAAATTTATTGCAGAAAACATAACCAAGAAATGATTGTGGGGACCCACTCTGTTTAAAGTTGAGCTCATCTTAATGTGTTTGAGAGCTGCAACAAGAACACATTTGTACCAGTCCAGGCAAAGCCATTTGTTCTGAAGTTGTATTAAAATAAAGAAGAGCTCTTTTGCAACTAGCTCCATTCACATTTAGTTCAGTAGGGCTTAAGCAGGATTGATTTTGTCTCTGGAGCTCTTGAATATGACTTTAACCATTGTGATTTCCTGGAGTTAGTGTGGCATAGTATTCCATAGCAGCAGCTAGGGGTGGGAATGATTCCCACTTCAAATCCTTCCTCAGCCACAAAGTCATTTTGTGTGTCTCATCAACTTCCTTTAAAAATGCATATACTGTATAATCTTGGCCTATCACAAAGGGTAGTTGATAGCTTTGAGATTTGTGTATGTGAAGCATCAGACAAACATACATTATGACAAATAATTGAAAGTAATGTGAAACCCAGTCCTAACCATATTTACTCAGAGTTAAATCTCCCAGAGTTCATTAGAACTTAGTTAGTAGAAGGCATGCTAAGGATTAGGGACACTAGAAACAATCCAGTTAAGTTTGAATTGTGGCCTTAAGTGTTGGTGGTTTTTTTTGGAATGTGTCATTTAAAAGGTACATTAAAATGGTAAGCATAAAAGGGCATTAATGAATTTGACCAGAGGCCAAGGTTTGTTCTTTGTTATAGCTCATGGTTAGTCTGAATAAAACTTAACCACAACTCTGGAGTTGGACAACATGCCAAACCTAACTTTGTTTTAGCTTGGCGCAACTGCAAAAAGACAGGGGAGGAGCAAAGTGCCAAACTAAGCAAAGAATTGTCATGCTAAGCAAAGATTTGGGTTAGCGTGACCGGGCCATTGTCTTCCAAATATTTTATTGGGAACCAGAATAGTCTTGATAAAGCATGTTGTTAGCAAAATGTGATTGTCAACAGGTTGTATACTTTTGAATACCATAAAATTTATAATTCACAATAGTGTCCCAAATTGACCTCGTAATTATCAGTACCTTCGATCCATTTGATAGTCCAAGGGACTAGCTAGTCAACTTTATTCCCATTTCCAAATATCCTGAAAAACTACTATGCTTTTGACAAGTTTAAAAACAATATTTCCCCAAGGGATTAGCTACACATATACAGCAGGCCAAGAAATGTTCTCATTTGCACCCCTCCAAGGACAAGTTATTGTACCTGTTTACAAATGAGAGAGAGTCACTAATGATCTAAACAGTAATAGGCTGAAATATTTTACTGGTTATCAATAATATTAACATTTAAATGCCAGCAAATTAAGTTTTGGTAGAAATCAGGAACTGATGATACTATTATGATTTAAACAATTTCATTGTCAGTTCCTTGGACTTAAAATCCAGATCACTAATGGATTTTTTTCTTCTTCCTAGCAGACTTGTCAACAATCTGTCTGTCATGACCATCTACTGCCTTTGGATTGTGGACAGAATGTTCAGTGATAGCATTAAAAATTATGTATGCAAACTGAGAGCACAAGATTGTAGGGCTGCACTTAAAAACGAGCTGTCTTGGAGTATGCTTTATTTATTCAAATTTCTATCCAGCCTCTTCCCAAATGTTCAGGGTAGATGATGGCAAATTAGCAACATGCACTGATTTTAGTAGCATGATTTTGTTTTAACACATCAAAATGCTACACTCTCATCTATATGGTGGCACAACCTTGCATGCTAAAAGCTTCTTGTGCATTATAAACTGCTTACAGCTATTCTTAAAAAAAAGCTCAAGTGTTTGACAAACCTCTGGGTGAAGGCAGTTGCCCAGTTTTAAGGCAGCCCCGAGAATACTTCAGTTTCTGCTGAATTTGGGCAAATAGATGGTATTGTTAAGATAGCTCTTTCAGCCAGTCTGAGAACAGATTTGACTTTAGGCAAGGGTATGATCTTTTTAAATATATTGGGCACAAGCCATTATGCAGATTCAACATTTGTGGCCCAACATGCATATTGCCATTAGTATACAACATTTACATGTGTTGTGTGTGCATCTCAGGTGTGGAACTGACTCAATGCAGTGCTGAGCCAAAATAAGTCCAGTTACCTACTTTCTTTGTCAAGAAATGGATTTATTTCTTTATTTAATTTGTATCCTGCCCTTTCTTCCAAATGCGGCCAGGGTGGCAAACAAGGGATAAATCAATAGAACACATTAAAAATGATTCTAATACATACTGGGAAAGATATCAGATTAAAAGGCTTGTTGAAAGAGGGCGATTTTCAGTAGGTGCCAAAAAGACAACAGGGATGGCACCTGTCTTAGATTCAAGGAAAGGGAATTCCAAAGGCCAGGTTTTGTAATGTAACCTATTCATAGACATTTAGAAACTTTGGAGCAACTGGGTTTCTCAGTTTGTTTTTACACAGACTTGCATGGAACTTGATTTCTCTATTCGTTTTGATTTGCAGCTGAACATGTGAAAGGAATCAAGTGAAAAGCATTGTGTTTGAAATGTGTGCTGATGTGAAAGTTCTGTCTGCTCTGCTTGATCTCTGATAGCTTATTGACACGTGCAAACCACCTCCTGACACTGTAGTTATAAAGTATTGAATATTCATTTGTGAACAAGTTCATGTTCTAGGATTTTCTGTGTGCAGATACAATTGCAGTTACTCTTCATTTTTAATATGTTTCTCCCCCAACATGGAGAATACTACAGCTGGACCTGCCCAGATACATATATAAAATAAAAGGAAAATAATCATAATATTGGCCTAGGTTGCATGACAGCTTAACTATGGCTTACTAGGTCTGTGCAAATGTGCTCGCTTGCAGAGAGAGGCTTATACCCACTTTGCTCCCTACCTTCTAGTTCTATCTCTGCATGGTGCAGGAGCTAAACCGCTGTTTGGTTTAGTTTATTGTTTGAACCCATTTCATGGTTAAGCTCTCTCCTTAACTACAAGGTCTAACCAAGAACATCCTGCCATACAGGAGTGGATATCCTGTTACTACATGCTCATGAGTGAAGGGCAGATGTTAGAGAAGCGGTTCTGGATTAATGAGCATGGAGTGCAAAAGTGGGTGGCATGCTCTTAATGGATGTGGTAAAAATTAACATGGGAAACCCTCTTGGCATAGTGTTAGCATCTCAAGCAAAACATTCCAGTTTGGGTGAAAAGCCCATATCTGGCTGCTGTCTAGAATGCACATGTGGATGGTTCTATGCTGGAGCCATTTGGTGAATTTCAGGTACTCCAGGCTGCAGTTTTACAGGTATAGCTGATGCCAGCTGTGAGGTCCTGTCATTCTTATTACATCTGCTCTGCATAATTACCTTCCAGTAGTCCCCACCACTTTTGCTAATGTATTATTACTAAGAAGCAGGAGACCTTGTAGAAAAGACTACATTCTATTTTGTTTCTTCTCAACCTTCTGCTGCAAATTCAGATAGCTTTTAGTTGTGCTAATGCCGTTTCAGACCTTGATCTCATATTTTATTGTGCACTCACCAATACTAAAGAAGCTGGGCACCAGCAGAGTTCTCTTGTAGTATTTTGACCCAAGATTGCTTGCTTGCTTCTTGTGGAGGCCTTTAAAATCCAAGCTCTTCTTTTCTACTGATACATTCTGGCAACTGATTCCTTTGCTCACGGTGTGTGTCTCTGATGATGGTGTCACCCTACGTCAGCAACACAGGCTGATGACCCTTCATGTCTTCACCATGAAAGGTTTCTAAGGTCACCTTGCTGAAATTTTATTTCTCCCCATCCCACACCTAACTACCAAAAGTGACCAAATTGAACCAGATATGCTTGTCTACAGCGGTGGACCAGACTCCTAATGACATCTGCCCACTGGTCAGTGTGGAGCAGGTGAACAAACCTCACCAGCCACAATGAGCAACCAGTGAGCAAAAAGTTCCTATATAGCCTCAAACCACCGTAGCCTGCACTGAGAATCAAGGAAGGAGGGCATGTGCCACCAACAGAGGAAGAGGGAGTGAAGTTAGATCCCCCCCCCACTGTATCGTGTGCAGGGGAGTTATGTGGTGATGTGAGGCATTACCAGGAAACAAGGCCTGACTTCCTGTCACCTCTACAGGTTGCAAAGGCATCCTGCTGCTGAGAAAGGGTGGCTGAACAGCATTTTGTGGTAGGCTGCCATTACTATGATGACATTGTGAGGGCTTACTTTCCCACACTGGTGACTGTCCCTTGCCCTCTTCTGGAGCTGTGGGAGATTAGAACGAGCTATATAAAAAAGCCTCCCCTTTAATAAAGGCTGAAGCACAGATTTTTAAACCTGTGAAATCTGGATCCCTGTCAGACTTAATGCATTGTTCCTTAATGCATCCAACAACTATTAATTTCTTTCATATTAATTCCTATTTCAGTGTTAAGAGTGTTGTTGTTTTCATTTGGTTTATCTGACTAAGCATGTTTTGATGTAGTGAAATTAAACAGTCATGTCTATAAAATGACAAACGCAAATTTTCATTCAGAGCCTCTTCATTTTGAGATACAGCTTTAGCGCTTGCCAGTTGCCAACTACTTTCCAGTTTAGAGTCAGCACTTTTGAGGCAGAAATAAATTTGTAAGGATACCAATAGAAGTAAACACTGTAAATGCAATCTAACAAAAATCTGCCTGATTACGTAAAACTCCAAAAAAATATAGCCTTTCTCTTCTCCCAGTTCTAGCAGTGACTTCAGGAAAAAGAGCAATGATTTCAAAGTAGTCTGGAGCAGCTCCCTTATCTATCTAATAAACCAAAAGTCTGCCTAAACAAACAAATAACAGTGAAACAAGAGAAGGGGCAAACTGACCTTTCCAGGACAAAGAGTTTCATGACTTCCACAAATTAGGCAGATGCTCATTAGAACTATACCTGATCAAGATATGTTTCCTGACCAAATCTAATATTAATCCTTTTTTCCACACTGAAAAGCATAATGGTCATGTGTGATGCATTTAAACTTCAGTAAGGTTTGGCTTTGTAAATATAAATTAAAGTATGGAAAGTTAAATTTGCTGGACAGCTAAGGAAAAAACAAAGCCGTTATCATTGCTCCCTTTTTTTAATATAGGTGGCAACATGCATGGTACATTTCACACCCAGGAGTATCTTCTAATGTATAGTGAAGCTATATTTAGATTGATGATGTTCTTGAGTGTGCTTATTTCAGTACAAAACAGTCCCATTCTGTTGCAAATTAACTACAATCAGATGTCTAAATCTTCCAAATTAGTTCATCTCTGAAGGCTTCTATCCACACCAATTCCATTTATAATTAAAGGGAATTTTATTTGCTAGCCATGATCTGTCAGGGATATTTCATTTTCAGGACAGACATAGAATGATTATCGTCTTTAGTGCTGAAGTACACAGGAGCTTTAGCAACTTTATGGAGAAGATACATGAGAGGAAGAATGTGTGTGGTCCATGCTGCTTTTGTTTACACTCCTGCTGCTGAAGCACAGTGTATGGACCTCTCCACATCCACCCTGAAGCCCTTCCCCAGAGTGAGATGTAAGCTGTCTTTACATCTGGAGTTAACTCATCTCACTGTGGGGAGGAGATGCCCAACTTTGCTCTGATCTTTACAGAGGGAAGTTCAAAAACAGGAAGCTAGTTCTGCATTTCACTTGTTCCTTGCATTTCTGTAATTCTGAAAGTGTGGAACAATAGAACATAGGAAACTGCCCTATATGAAATCAGTCCATTGATCCATGTAGCTTAGCGTCGTCTATGCTAAATGGTATCAACTCTTCAGGGTTTCAGACAGGAACCTTCCACAGCCCTACCACTTGGACATGCCATTGATTGAATATGGGACCTTCTGTATGCATACTTAGGTCCTTTCATGGGGCCTTCCTGTATTAGAGGGATTCTTGAATTAGCTCCCTGAAGCCAGTCGTGGTCTCTGAAGTTGGTATTATATATACAAACTAATTATATATGCTTTAGCATATTACAATATTTCAGCTAATATTTACCTTTTGGAAACAAGTCCTGAAGCCCACTAAAATAGAGTGTACCCAGTTTTGGGACATCTAAAAATACTAGCGGTATTTGAAGTTTCCCAATGAGTGGTATTGGTGCCCCCATTCAAATTTGGATGAACACCCATTAACAGTTTGGAGGTTCTGTACTTCCAGTTATCATAAAATTTATATGTCCTGTATTTGAGGCAGGTATGTCGCTTAATGCACGTTTTGTACTGCTAAAGTGAAGTGTGGGTTACTGACTGTTTCCTGGAAATATAGTAATAATTGCCTACATTTATTTCACATATGGAACTTTTCATAAAGGGTAGGTTTGAAAATAAGTCAGTCTTATCCAGAAACTGCTTCATATGCATGGAGGCAGGTTTTGGCGCATGGATGAGCATTAGTGGCATCATGACAGGCTGCTGTGAGCATGTATGAGATAGTTAGCAAACCTGTATTCATCGGTATTCAACGCCATAAGTAATAATATATAATCCCAACTTGGATATTTGTATGGTAGCCATGGACTTTGGCAGCAGGTATTCAAGTGGCCTGTTATTTCCTGGATTTGGGGTGATTTAAACACAGGGACAAAGGAAGGAGTTAATGAATAGCAGTAATTTGTGTTAAAAACTATGGTATAAATAACACCTTATGTCACACCAGAAAATGAATAAAATGTTTCCAAACAATGTTCATGAAACATAGCTTTGAAAATTCTCCAGAGTGGTAAGGAATGGAAAAGTATGATAATAAATGGAAACTTGTATGGCATTGTCTTATTTGGTCTCCTGTGGGAATTTTATATGGTAGAAAACACTAGAGCAGGCTTACGACTCAAACAGTTTAAAAGTCAAATTCCAGTTTGAATTGTATCCTAATTTAAGACCAGCAGAAATTGTTCCTTGAGCAGTGTAGACATTCTTGTAGGATGAAGACTGGGAGGGCAGGGCATAGATAATAACATTTTATAATGATTATAGCATGAAGACACAAAATGTAGAGACTGATTACATAATGCAGACCCACTCACTTTCTACAGAGATTCCTGAACAGCTATCTCACTTACAAAATATATTTAAACTAGCACTCTATTTCTAAAGGCAGGCACTCTGCATTATTCAAATGGACCATCTCTTGTTGTTTGTCCCCAGTAAGTGCCTTTCAGAGGTACAGTGCCTCTGTACACGGTGTTTCTATTTAGCTAACGCAGCTAATAACCCTTTACGGATCTATCAAATTTGTCTAACCTTATTTAAAAACAATTTAAGCAAGGGTCCTTTGTCACATCTTGCTACAGTGAATTGTATTTAGTTAACTGAACTCTATCTGAAGAAGTACTTTTGTTGTTGTTCTGAGCTTAATGAATTTCATTGGGTGACCCAAAGCGGCAGTATAACATGGGAGCAATCTGTCTCTCCATTAAAAACTGGTCCATTCATAATTATACAAAAACTCTAGCATTTACAACCCTTGGAATTCCCCCCCCTCCACCAGGAAAAAGCCACAAAACTTTAAACCAGTTTTTATGTGAAAGGTTATCCATTCCATGATCACCTTTAAATACTCTGTTTCTTTCCATCTTTGTGACATCCTCAGATGTGTGGCAATCAGAACTGTGCAGAAGACTCTGAATGTGTCCCAGGCGGATATAATGATGGGCATGGGATGTTTTGTGTGTATAAATTAATGTTACGGTTTCTGCTGTTGCTGTTATTGTTGTTAATGAAACATTGAATGCTACCAGTGATTATTTTCAGCATGGATTTATAGAGCTCTGCCCTGCCATACTCGCTAACATTTCTCAGATGAAAATAGAGATGTCCTATTCAACAACAACAACAACTTTATTATTTATACCCTACCCATCTGGCTGGGTTGCCCCAGCCACTCTGAGCAGGTTCCAACATATATAAAAACATAATAATAATAAAAACATTTAAAAAACATACAGGGCTGCCTTCAGATGTCTCTTTGGCTTGGGGTTGCAAAGCCTCCAACATTTCTCTGATGAAAATAGGGATGTGTAGTGGTACCTCCAGTTATGAACTTAATTCATTCTGGAGGTCCGTTCTTAACCTGAAACTGTTCTTAACTAGAGGCGTGCTTTCACTAATGGGGCCTCTTGCTGTCACTGCACCTCCAGCACATGATTTCCATTCTCATCCTGGGGCAAAGTTCTCAACTCGAGGTAACTCTTCCAGGTTAGCGGAAGTGTTTGTAACCTGAGGCGTTTGTAACTCAAGGTACCACCGTACTAAGGAAAAGTAGGACATTTTGGGATCAAACCGGGACAGCGGTAAATCTGGAACTGCCCCCTGGAAAATAGAGACACTTGGAAGGTTTAGGAAACCCAGCCAGATGGGTGGTGTATAAATAATAAATTAGTATTATTATTAGTAGTAGTAGTAAAAAAAGATTATCAAGCTTTCCACATCAAACGGTGTTCTTCCCAGCTAGAAATTATTTTACGAAATTCAGTGGTTGTACAGCCAAATTAATTTCCAACAAGATACGAGACCAAAGTTTAGACAAAGTGTTGTTGAACTGTTTTCACATTAAGATTCATTTTTTCCCCACTTACTGCATCATTGTCCATCCTGAATCAGGCCCACTATACACAAATAAAAATTGAAAACTTTCTGAATGTCCTTCATGTGCAAAATGTTCACCTGGCATAATTACCAAGGCCATAAATACTTGAGCTGAGTTGAACCCAGGTTTCTGTCTCTACTAGGAAATGCATATATATTGAGATCACCCATTTTAAGTTCTTGGAAAGAAGGCATTGTTTAAAGACATGCATTTACCACGTTCACAAATTAGCTATGCTGTACTAGACCTCTGTTCTGTGTAAGAAACTTTAAAAGCATATAGCTTCTATTTTCTGGAGTCTGCATCACATTAAGAAGTCTGAGGCCAAGTAAATTCCAGAGATACAGGTGTGTGCGTTTATTTTTAATTGCTGATATTATCATTAACAAACGCAACAAGTGAAAGAAATGCAAAGTTTTGGGGGTTTATAGGCGGTGAACTGTTTGCTTTTGTTCATTCCCAGTGTGTACCAATGAGATAAATATGGGGTGGCAATGACAATCTGTCTCCATCCTGCCCCCTACATCCCATTCTACCTAGTCATTATCACACATGCTTTATTCACATGCTTAAAGCTGTGTATGTTAAGTGCTTTAGCTGATCAGAGCCCTGCACTCTTACTGCAATAAATTACTACACAGAGATGGTGATCTCAAACAAGGCCTTTGGCCAATTAGAGAAGTTGATTTAATGGCATTCACTAGTTAAAGGCATATAGGGTGCAAAGCAGTAGTGCAAGCAGCTGCTATCAAGAATAGGCAGGAACAAAAAATTCTGCAGTACAAGCAGAATATTGGTTATATCTGAAAAGAGGCAGCACATTGTGTGGCAGGTTCTGTAGCCATAAATTCACAGCAAACGAGTGTATGAGTGCATTAACACTGAAATAGTGGTGATTTTGTTTGGATTTCCCCTATGCTGGATTAGAAGCATACCGGAAGAGCTTCACGTTAGGGCCAAACTAGATAAGACTCCAACAGTTCTGTGTATGTAAACATGGCATTCATGTAGAAATGGTGGGTCTGATTTTAAAGGCAGTGTGCTTGTGTGAGGTACTTGAACTCTCCACGCACTTGCCATTGACCACCCTGCAGCCCCTCTTCTCTATATGCTTCCCACTTGTGTTGGTGTTCAGCTAAGAACATTCACAACGTGTGAACTTCTGTAAAGGAGGAATGTAAGTGTGAGGGTTGTTCTGCAGTCCTCCTCACTCATGTACTCCTTTTGCTATTAAGAATGAACAGGGATATTTATTATGAAACACAGTATGCAAATGTTGTAAATAAAATCTCCTTCTCTCTCACAAACGTGCACTTGCTCTTGTGTGATTCTATGTGTAGCCACACAGGACTGCTGTTGTAATGTGTAGTTTTAAATAAGGCTAGAGAAGTTAGGTAAAGGTAAGGGGACCCCTGACCATTAGGTCCAGTTGTGACTGACTCTGGGGTTGCGGTGCTCATTTCACTTTATTGGCCGAGGGAGCCAGCGTAAAGCTTCCGGGTCATGTGGTCAGCATGACTAAGCCGCTTCTGGTGAAACCAGAGCAGCGCACGGAAATGCCGTTTACCTTCCCGCTGGAGCAGTACCTATTTATCTACTTGCACTTTGAAGTGCTTTCGAACTGCTAGGTTGGTAGGAGCAGGGACCGAGCAACGAGAGCTCACCCCGTCGCGGGGATTCGAACCACCGACCTTCTGATCAGCAAGCCCTAGGCTCTGTGGTTTAACCCACAGCGCCACCCGTGTCCCTAGAGAAGTTACTAGCCTGCAGAACATTTTGCTAGCTTGTTGGTGGGGGGCAGTTAGCAGAGGAGGGACTGCGAACTCCATTACACATCAAGCAGCCTGCTGCATTTCTATGCAGGGCACAGAGCAAGGGGCTTGTCTTTTCTGGCAATCCACTTGGTTTCTATGCTTGTTGTAGAAGTGGGATACTCAGCATCGAGTTGAATGTTCTGACACAGCTTTAGCCCATAGGCATTGGCATATTTTCTGGCAATCCAATGGGCATCACTCCTTGAAGCTATAGGGAACCACGCAGAGGGCCTTCTTGGTAGTGGCGCCCACCCTGTGAACAGCAGTGTAGCTAGCCACTCAGGTGCCGGGTGTGGGTGGGGCACGCTGTGTGGAGCCTCTCCACTGCCTCCCCCTCAGCTGTAGGGTAGCTGAGGGAGAGACGGAGGGCAGATGCAAGTTCCATGCTGCCGTTTCAGGCAGCACGGAGCCTGCAGGTGCCCAAGCCACCATGTTACTCCCAGGAGAGATGCGTGGCTTGCGCACGCTGCAGCCTCCACGGAAAGTGCTGTGTGGTGCCCAGTGCCAGCCACATTCCACTATGTTTGTTGACTGAGCTAAAAAGTTTTGTGAGCCCATTTCCCCCTAAACTCATATTTTTGTCATTTTGTCACCCCCCCCCCCGTGATGACACCCGGGATGGACCACACCCCTTGCACCCCTCTTCCTCTGTCACTGCTTATGGAACGCCCTCCCATCATATGTCAAGGACATAAGCAACTATCTGACTTATAGAATACATCTGAAGGCAGCCCTGTTTAGGGAAGTATTTAATGTTTGATGTTTTATCGCTTTTTAATTATTATGAGTAATATTCTGTTGGGAATTGCCCAGAGTGGTGGGGTATAAATAGATAAATTAATATTAATATTGCCTTTCTTTGTGCAGCAAGCATCTTCTCACATGGCACCTACTTGTAGTTCACAAGAGCCTAGTCCTTTGTGGCAATAACAGGCTCCATGTCCTTAATGCCAGCCTCAAACCAGTCAGGGATCTGCTGCTGTTTTGCAACAAAGCTGCCTCTTCGATGTAGTTCCACCTTGCTTCAGTGCTGTCTGTGGGGCAGTTCAGTAGAGCTTGTTTGACGGAATCGGCGAAGCACCCACAAAATTCAAGTATGGCTGCTCTGGAAGTGTCTGCACTTTTTGTTTTGTGCTATAGGTCCTCTTTTGCTAGAGAAGGATCCTGCTCGCCACCATGATGCAGAATGTGTCCATGAAACAAAGGCTGTGGTAGAAGCACAGCTCAAGCTGCCTTTGTCAGTTCTTGTTCATGCTTCCAATACCAAAGTGGCCTATGCAGTTGTCCCATGAGTGACAATTGTTTCCAACTCTGGCACTGAAATCTCCCAACAGGAATAGGTGATCACAGGCTAGGATTCTCCCAATGGCCTGGTCTAGTTCCTTGTAGGTTCTTGGTCTATATTGTCTCTTTAACCAGGCATTTGGCTGCTTACCATTATGTGGGCTTTTAAATGTGTATCTGCGAGGGGGGCTATTGGTTTGTTTCACTTTCGCTTTGGTTTCATTATGCCTTTTGTGTTTTCATTTTGTATTTTTATGTTGTGAACCGCCCTGTGGGCTTTGGAGACACATGCCCACACACCCATGTCCCTGGGAGCTTTCTAAAAGCAATAGCTGAAGGTGCTATCATAAAAGGCAAAGGGTCAGTCTACCTCTTGCCTCTCTGTAATGCAAGTATGCTCTGAATGTAGTACTACTGTTTCTCACGAATTATAACAGCCTTTTTTGTTCCTATGTCTTGTATACCTGTCCAAAGGCTCATTCCATCAATTCATTTTGGGAACAATAATTGTTTGTTGGCTATTTGTGGGGGATCTAAATAATCACCCATAAGCAGTTTCAAGAAAATTGTGCTTTGCAGTGTTCAGGATGTAATACTTGGTCAAATGAAAAATGAGATTATCTCTACTCATGCTGGTGTTTCCTTTGTGCTAGCAAGTTCGGTGTGGACTATGGTTCCCAAGGCACCATGTATACCAACCTTTTGCGTGATACCCAAATATCAAATGACACACACAGTTTCCTCGTGCCTGTTAGATTCTTTTAGGAACATTATTTAGCAATGAAGTTTTAAAGCACTGGAATGCTCATACAAACTGTTTAAGACAGGGGTTCCCAAACTGTGGTTTGTGGACTGTAAACTTTATTTGGGTAGACCGTGGCATGTTGTAAAATTCTAATTAAAGATCACACTGCATCTAGCCCAGTGTGTTACACTTGCTACAACAGGCAGAGTAATGATTAAATGGTCCACAATGATCTTCAGCCATTTTCACAGTGCAGTTGTTTACCTTTTCAAGAATCATTATTATTATTCATTAAATTTCTATACTGCCATTCATCCGAGGATCACTGGGTGGTTTACAATATAAAAACACAAAGATATATACCACCACCACCACAACCACACTAAATCTGCTGCCCCCATTCAGAGCCAGTGTGGTGTAGTGGTTAAGAGCGGTAGACTCGTAATCTGGGGAACCGGGTTCACGTCTCCGCTCCTCCACATGCATCTGCTGGGTGACCTTGGGCCAGTCACACTTCTTTGAAGTCTCAGCTCCATTCGCCTCACAGAGTGTTTGTTGTGGGGGAGGAAGGGAAAGGAGAATGTTAGTCGCTTTGAGACTCCTTTAGGTAGTGATAAAGCGGGATATCAAATCCAAACTCTTCTCTTCTTCTTAAAAGGAATATTGTTTAATTAACCAAAGACCTGGAAGAAGTGGGTTTTTTTTGCCTGACCCCTAAAGATATGTAGTAAAAGCACCAGGCAATTCTCCCTGGGGAGAGCATTCTATGAGTGGGGAGCCACTCATTGTTTGAAACTCCCTTTGTTCTAGGTGCATTTTGTGACATTAGTGCGAACAGTTTGTGATCTCTGGGCGCAGTACTGCGCTAAGATTTCAGATTAAAACTGCTGTGTGGAAGGAAAGGAGGACCTTTTTCTGCTTCCCCACTTCCAGCTACTCTCTGAAGACTGGAGAAGAGACCCTCTTAAGAATATTAGAGGGGTGGGCAGGGGAAGGACTAGACCATGTGAAAAATTAACATAATATTTTAGCTCATTCATTTTCTACCTATTTATCTACTTGCACTTTGACGTGCTTTCGAACTGCTAGGTTGGCAGGAGCAGGGACCCAGCAACGGGAGCTCACCCCATCGCGGGGATTTGAAGAAGAAGAAGAAAAGTTTGGATTTGATATCCCGCCTTTCACTCCCTTTAAGGAGTCTCAAAGCGGCTAACATTCTCCTTTCCCTTCCTCCCCGACAACAAACACTCTGTGAGGTGAATGGAGCTGAGACTTCAAAGAAGTGTGACTAACCCAAGGTCACCCAGCAGCTGCATGTGGAGGAGCGGAGATGCGAACCCGGTTCCCCAGATTACGAGACTACCGCTCTTAACCACTACACCACACTGGCTCTCTATTTGAACCCCTGTGGTTTAGACCACAGCTCCACAGGTATGTAGATACCTGCAAATTTGTGCCTACTGCTTAGAGATAATTACATTACATCCTACTCATAATTGGGATCATAATTAGAAGGGCTTCCTGTCAGTGGTCCTAAGATGACATGGGGGCCAACATCTTGTCAATGGTAATGACCCATAAAGGTTAACCTGGTGCCTATATCGTCTTTCAGATGCCAGGCAAACACTATTATAGCTTCCGAAACTTTTTAGAAGCAATTATAAGTCTGCTGACTGTGCTTAGCCTACTTTTTTGTAATGTTGTGGCTTAATATTATTTGTGTTTACATTTTAATTGTTGTATTCTTTTTGTAAGCTGCCCTGGGAATATGATTGAAGGATGGTATAAAAGTACTTATAATAAATCAATCCTATTTTGAGCTTAGTTGATGAATGAGGTTGAACTGTATTACTGGCACTTTTTATCTGTCACTTTCTGCCCAGTATCACTTCTGTTGAGAACACATTTTTAAAAAATATATATTATTTTCTTTTGCTCAGTGCTCTCCTTTTCTAGTGTTGAGAAGCACAGCCTACAGAACACTTATTCATTGCCAGTGTTACCTTGTTACTTTTTATTCTGTGGTGGGCTCTTCCTTCTGACTTTGCTCAGGAGAGCATTTGAAAACACCAGAAAGGTTCTCTCCACAAGTGCATCCAGTTCATTCCAGTCTTCTCATGTAAGGTACTGTAAGGTACCCAGGGCCTCTGTTTAGGGTTGCTTCCAGACTCAGCGTTTAGAGTGGAATTGCCATGCCTCATTCACTTACGTTTTATGGAAAGTCCACATAACGTCGTCATCCATTTGTAACCCTCCTGTGTTTTCTCAGCACTTCTTCCACACTTTTTTTTCTCACTGCAGAAAAAGAAAACTCTCTTATGGGAACGTGTTTATCTTCTGACAGTCTCCAAAGGTATAAATGCTTTTAGCAGTACTCTTCCGTCTTTTTAAAGAGGTGTGGTTTTGACATGGGACTGACTGCATGTCGCACTAGACAGGTGAACCTATCACAGCTCAGCACACGTTCACTATAACCTCTGCAGTGTGCATCATTTAATAATCCCATTTGTATTTTAAATCAATCATCATTGTTTTAAATTTAAAAGTATTAGTAAAATATGGTTTAATGAAAGTGTTGTAGCATTATAACACTATCATACTAATTTTAAAGAGGGAAGAATAATCTAGTCACTGCCATGGGTTTTCCTCCTAATTAAACACTTCAAATCCCAAACAAACATCAAGCACTTGTTTTTTGACATTTCATGGGTAGCAGTGATGAATAGATTCTTAGTGCAACATGCACGACTTTTTTAAAAAAAGATTGCCTGGGTTTTTTTCTTTTTCAAATGGCCACCCAAGTGAACTGGGTTTTCCCTTTATCCACCTACAGTAGCTGTGTCATGCCCACTGGGTATTTCTGCAGTACATGAACAGGCAGAACGTACAGAAAAAGTACAATTTCCCTGATGATTAGTGCTCGCTTTGCCTTCCTTTTCTTATTAATTTGTTTGGTATTTAGACTACTCTTCCTTTTAAAAAGACCACCCAGTTTTTAAAGCAGAAGTTTGTGTGCCTGGTTCATACTGTAAAGTTGTGGACATATATTGCTTGAGCAAGATAAAAGCAGGGAATGATGCTCTGCTAAAAAGCTGTACTATTGCAGTACAGTGGTACCTCTACTTACGAATAGACTAGTTGCAGAAACTGCAACTAGTTCAGAACATGATGGTGAGGTTAACAGGCATGCGTTGCAGAGACCAGAACTAGCTGCAAGTTAGTTTGTGAGTTCAATTAAAGAACTGGTATTTCCTTTTAAATTGTTTTGAGTCCTGGATATCTGAAGCAATGTCTGCAACATAACTCCCCCCCAAAACACAATATTATCTGGATTGGATTTTTCCACCTATTCTCCCACCATCTTAGGTTTGGTGGTTGGCTGCTATGTCTGGGGGATCTTTGGCTATTTGACTGCTTACACACGCTAGCAACACATCCTGTCAAATTCTATCCATTATGTTTTATCTGCACTATCAGAATGAATTTCAGAAACCAAAAAGTCATTGAAAAATACAAATTTTGAGCTGTCTGGGTCCAAAATGACAACTAGTCATTCTGTTTTGGTGATTATAACCCTAATTTAAGGAGCCATTTGGTGCCTAGCATCTATACCTGAGCTTCTAACACTGTGTAGAATGGAAGGCAAGAGGCAGAGGGTTGGGGGATACCAAATTTTGGTGTCACACAGGGTGCCACTGAAATTCGAGGGGATGGTCACTATCAGCTTAAAAGAGATGGTGTTACATTTGCTGCTGAAAAAAACCCTCCCTAGACTCTGAGGTATTTGTCCCTACTGCCCAGTCCCTAATACAACTCCCCTTTTGAGCAAAATGCCCTAGAGGGTAGTGGCAATTAAGCTGGAAGCATATTTGGCTGAAACTGAAACAAAGTACCTGGACTCATTCCAGTCTGGATTCAGGCCTGGTTTTGGCATAGTGTCAGCCGTGGTTGCTCTGACAGATGACCTCCTTCAAGGGAGAGACAGAGAGCTGTTGCTGCTGATAGATCTCATCGTGGCTTTTGGCACTATCGGCCATTGTATCCTGCTGGTCTGTATATTTGTGCTAGGAGTCAAAGGCACCTGTTTTACAGTGCTTCTCCTTGAATGGCTGGTATCAGAAAACTGCCATGGGGGACTATGTATCTATACCCCGGCAGCTTAGCTGGAGGTGCCAATATTTTGCCCTCAATCCTATTAAACATCTATATGAAGCTGCTAGGAGAAGTCATCAGGAGATCTGGGGCACAGTGTCATTATACTATATGCTGACATACAGCTCAATTTTTCCATTAAATCTTGAGTCGTAGACACTGTGCATAAACTGAACCAGTGCCTGGATGCAATGATGGGGTGGATGAGGGCCAATAGACTGAAACTGGAATCCTGCTAAGACAGAGATGTACTGGGCGATTGGTTCCCGGGTCTGAGGTCTAGTGGGTCTGTCTGTTCTAGAGAAGATTGCACTCCCTGTGAAGCTACACAGTTTTTGAGGGGTATTATTAGAACTGTCTTTGTCCATGGAGGCCCAAGTGGCCTTCATGGTGAATAATGCCCATCAGCAGCTTTGGCCACAGTGTCAGCTACATCCTTTCCTTGACACTTTGGCCACTCTTAACACAAGCATTGGTAACCTCACATTTTAGAGTATTGTGCTCTATGTAGGGTTTCCATTAAGGCTGGCCCAGAGGTTGCAGCTGGCCCAGAATGCAATGGTCCAGGTGGTGAGTAGTTCTCCTTATTGGGTGCATATCATATTACAGTGGTACCTCGGGTTACAGACGCTTCAGATTACGGACTCCGCTAACCCAGAAATAGTACCTCAGGTTAAGAACTTTGCTTCAAGATGAGAACAGAAATTGCTCGGCAGTGGAGTGGCGGCAGCAGGAGGCCCCATTAGCTAAAGTGGTACCTCAGGTTAAGAACAGTTTCAGGTTAAGAACAGACCTCCAGAATGAATTAAGTTCTTAACCCAAGGTACCACTGTAGTACTAGAGGATCTGCATTCGCTGCCTATTAACCTATTATAAGATCCTGCTACTTACATATAAAGCCCCGAATAACTCTGGACAAGGTTAACTAAAAAACTGTCTTCTCCTCCACTGCCAACAAATGGAAGCTGGCTAGTCTGCCATGATCTGATGATTACTGGCATGTGGTAATACGGAGACAGACTTTTTCAATGGTGGCACCTGTGTTGTTAAATCCTCCACCTTTCGAAATTTCAATATGGCAATTCTGCCAACTTTTGAAAACACTTTTTTTTTTTATTTAACATGAGCATTTCCCTGATCTGAGCACCCTATTTTAATTGTTTTAACTGTTGTTTTACTACTGCTGCTTTAATGGCCTTGTTTATGGTACATTTTCTTTATGGATGTTTATTTTAATGTTTTGAATGAATTGTTCTATTGTATATTTCAATCACGAGTGGCCGTATTTCTGTAGCTGGCTTTATACTTGTAAATCACTTGGAAGCAGGTTTTGGCAAGTAAGTGGTATATAAATTAATAAATAATGCTATCCTATCAAGTCATATGGGTATTGAGGGTAAGTGGCATTAACGATTGTAAAAATGAACTTTAAACAGGTAAAGGTTCTCACAGGTTCTTAAAAAAAAAATTGTTGTCATGCATCCCTGTTTTGCTCTTGAAGAGCACTTAGGATACTAGCGATAAGAAGAATGAAGTCAACTCTAATAATTCTATATAAAAACAATCTTTCATTTGCCAGTGGGTATTTTTAAAGCCAAGATATCCTTGGAGATTAAAATTCAAACCTTTGTGCTTTATGGATTGTGTTCATAAACATTAATGGATTGCTGTACTTAGATATTCATTGCTGTTTCGTTCTTATTGAGAGGCCATTTATTTTAACAGTCAAAACTTTGGGATGGAGAAGATTGTATAGAGTCAGTCGGTGACTAGGTACTTTTTTCCAACAAACATCATTAGTATATGCAGGGATTGCAGTCCCCTTAACCCTGTTCCGCTGCTCTCAGGCAGGTTTATGAGTTTATTGCAAGCCACAGTACTTTAGTGCAAAAGGCCTCGTTTTCCAGGTTTCCCCCCCTCTTGCTCTCTCTCACTTTCTTTCTTTCTTACACACACACACACACACACACACACACTTATGGTGGAATCGTACAGGAGGACCTGCATTGTTAAACATTCTCAAGTGAATGAGGTCCCATCTGTAATATACATTTATAGCATCATTATACCACTTTAAGTAGCTATGGCTTCCGCCAGAAAATATTAGGAACTGTAGTTAAGAATGCTGACAGTTGTTATGTGAGCTTTGTGAGGACCTGTATTGTCCTCACAGAGCTCCAATTCCTAGAGTTCTCTAAGAAGAGGGATGGACTTTTAAACCCAGGGTTCTTAAGATCTAAGAGGTTTGTTCAGCGCTCCTCATATGCCAGTGGTGGTAGCAGTTTAGGGTTCCTTTGACTTGTATATAAATTGGATGTTGGCTCATTTTCTGAACGTGATGGATAATGGGGTTCCATCCACCTAATTTTGTGTCCTTGACAGCCACAAGGTTGTGTTAATTCATATTGCTATGATTAAAGTTGACTTATTAGATAGGATATCACCAATTATGGGAAGCATGCATGGCAATGCAAAAAAATAAAATAAAATCTGCTGCATTTTGCTAGGGCAGTTTAGTGACATTGACATAATTATTGGTTTGGAAATCCTTAGCCAGAGAAGCTGCTCCAGCTCCAGGATTCATAATTTAGTATGAAAGACAATAGTCCAATGCACAACTTGGCTCAGTAAAGACAATAAGATTTTAACCCTTTTAGTCTCATTGAATTTTATGGGGCTCACTGAATGCACACATTTAACTGTTTAACTATAACAATGACTAATCCTGATTCAAATTATACTTCAAAGAACTGGAGCAGCATAAAGTTAAATGCTGGAATGGGCAGGTATTCATTTTGGCAGCATTTTTTTAATGCCTCTACTTCAACAGCAGGTTTCTCTTCTTGTAAAGATCTGAGCTGCTGGCTCACCTGCCCCTTGTTTCCTGAGGGTTATTGTGTGTGTTCTCACCACAGGCATTTAGCATGAGAACATTGAGGAACAATGAAGTCATGGAGGCCTGCCTGGTGCTGAAAAACAATGGCAGACATTCTGCACCTGGGGTGCCACCACCGGGGAGGCCGTCTCTCTGGTAGCTGCTTAACTTATCTCAGGGGCACCTACAGGAGACCCTCCATTGAAGAATTTAATGCACAGCTAGTACTCTGGTTCTGGAAGAGATTCTTGAGAGTCCCATGGACTGCAAGAAGATCAAACCTCTCAATTCTGAAGGAAATCAGCCCTGAGTGCTCACTGGAAGGACAGATCCTGAAGCTGAGGCTCCAATACTTTGGCCACCTCATGAGAAGAGAAGACTCCCTGGAAAAGACCCTGATGTTGGGAAAGATGGACGGCACAAGGAGAAGGGGATGACAGAGGACGAGATGGTTAGCCAGTGTTCTCGAAGCTTCCAGCATGAGTTTGACCAAACTGCGGGAGGCAGTGGAAGACAGAAGTGCCTGGAGTGCTCTGGTCCATGGGGTCACGAAGAGTCGGACACGACTAAACAACAACAAAGCACTCTGGTGTCAGGCTGTGAAGGGCTTTAGAGTTTACCACTTTGGTTTGATCCCGGAAATGAACTGTAAACTAGTGCAGCTGACATAAGCCTTACATGAACACACAACTCAGTTGCAACTACCGCAGAATATGGCTGCTTGATTCCTAACTGCAGTCCCATGTGGCATGTGTTATAACCTGGAGAGTACCAGGCCACGGATTATTGAGGCCGGGCAATTTCTTTCCAGGTGGAACTTCAACTGTATCTGGCTTAAGCTAATAAAAAGCCCTTTGTGCCATAGAAACAACCTGAGTCTTCAGTGACAAGAACACCCAAGTTATGGACAGTTAGGGAGAGTGCAATTTTGTCTAGCACACACCACTCCCTTGAATTGGTGAGCTACTCTCCCAAAGAATCTGTCTTGTCCTGATTGATCTTCAGTTTTTTGTCTCTCATCCAGTCCCTTACCATAGCCAGAAACTGATTTAATACTCCACTTTGATGAAAAGAAGATAAATATTGGTTGTCATCTGTATATTTATTTATTTGATTTTCATACTGCTCCTTCTTACAGTTTTGGCGCCCAGAGCATCATCATCATCATTAGTGAAATATTAATAATCTCTCAATTCATTCTACTAGTTGACGTTACTCAGATGTTCATGTAGATATTAAATAGCATGTCATCCAGGATCCCAAAGTATAAATGCCAAAAACTCAAACTGTAGTTTACTAGAACCACCACCAGGAATTGTCCATAGAGGTAGAAATGGAACACAGTGACTCCAATCCCTCTGGACTCTCCAGAAGGGATATCATGGTCAATGTTAACAGAAGCTGCTGAAATGACCAGGAAAATCAACGGGGTCACACTCCTCCATCTTTCTCTTGTCATCGGTTATCCATTCAAGGTGTCCAAACACCATGATGCCCAAACAATGTCCTGAACTCAGATTACAACGTATCTGGAAATTCATCCTCGACTTGTACATCAACCACATGCTCAGGTATCTTCTGTAGGAGGTGGATTTTAGCAATTGGCTGATAATTATTAAGTTCTTCTGGGTCTGGAGTTGATATCTTCAGGAGTGATCAGCTTGCTCTGCGTCTGTAATAATAGTCTGCTTTAGGGATGGTCTTAAACTCATCTTTTGGATATTGTGGATGTCTACTGGCACTTTAGTGGTGAGACAGTGGAAAGTAGGCAAGTATATCTGCTGAAATCTCCCACAGTGGCATTATGAGTTCAGGCAACATCTGCCAAGTTGAGAAAGGGAGTGAAAACAGAAGGAAGCTCTATAGAGGATAAAAGTACAATGGTATCCAGAAAGGTAATTTGAATTAAAAGCCATTCCAGGAAGTGTTTCATTTTTCTCTCTCTAATTGTGCTTGGTCTATAAATAGTTGGGTTTTTGTTCTTTATGGATTGTTGAAAATCAAACAAGAAATACCATGGTCTCTAAACTGTTCCACTTATATTGTACATGCTTTTGTACATGCTGATTTAGTCTGGAGGAAAAATAGCCTGATAACAATTTATGTTAAGTGGCAAGAGCTGAGACTATTACTTTTTATTTATTTCTTTGCTTAATACTACACAAGATGAGTGATTCAAATCATGTTTACTTCAACACTTAAAAATAATAATAATATGAAATCCTACCTGAGTGCCAATGGATTTTCTATGAGAGAGTGGATTGTATTCAGTCCTTAATTCCTGAAAGCAAGCAAGCAAGCAAGTGGTGCTGGGGCATATTCATATCTCAAAATCGTTCCTTCTGAAGATGTTTCTGTCAAATCCAAGATACATTTGGCTTAATAGGATACACAGAGGTGCATTCTGTACATGCTCAGGGGTATTAAATGTCATTGTTTTTCATTTTACAGGCTCTTGCAGTCAAAATAGCTGCCAGAGTTCAACTGCAGTTAGCCTTTGCTCAAATTAATGAATATGTTATACATTTAGAGTTCTTTTGTTCAATAATTGATGTCACTTTGCATGGGTGGGGAAGAAATGTTCATTGCTACCAGTAAATGTATATTCTCCTTTGCAAATGGATGAACCATTGCTTTGCTGATGGTGGCTCTTTGGGGCTGGCAAGTTCATGTAAAAGTAAGTGTTGTGAAGTTGCTTGAAGTTTAAAGTTATGGCCAAATCCGACTGCTGTTTGCATCTGAAGAATGCTAGTGCTTAGGAAAATTCATGTCAAAATGAGTTCTTTAAAGTATCAAAACACTTGTGATAATCAGTAGATGTGGCATGAAATATAACTCCATTAATCAATTTTTAAAAACAACCATTCAATAAATAAATTCCACAGTGGTTTTCTGAACTTTTAGGTAGCCTTCCATTCATAACAATTAGTGTCTTCTTTTACAGATTCAACAAGATTTTTATTTTTTAAAAAATATTTACTTACAGAGACAACTCGAAAGAAACTTCACAGGTTTCTCTCCATTCTTCCTGCACTCCATAAGTTCTGAAGTTCGTCTGAATTTGTGTCTGGGGTGTGTTTAAAAGAAAAACTATTGGTAAACTAATGATATCATATCAGTTGTGACTGATGGAAGGGGAGTGGGAAATTGTTAGGTTTTATCAGGCTGGTCCTGTGTAAAAAGTGTAGAGATGAGTGCATTTTTGCTGACTCCCAGTCCACCCCCAGGCTCAATTTGAGCTCTGAAGGTCCTTTATGACTCAGTAGGTTGGTACCTACTGGATTGCCTCTTCCCATAAACATGCTTTGCGATGCGTGCCCTCTCTCCCCAAGTGTAGTATGGTGAGTGGCAGTAAATGAATGAATGCAGTAGAGACTCCCTGCATTGTAGAAGGTCCACATGGCACCTATCATAATGTCATTTCACTGCCAACAAAGACCCTTTTCATTTTGCTAGGCCTTTAAAATTATGTTGTGATGTTAACATTGTTTTAGCTCCATGGATTTTGTTTCTCTGCTATCTGTTTCAAGTTGGTATAGTGTAGGGTTGCCATATTTCAAGAGGTAAAAATCTGGACAGAAAAAGTTGTTGAGCTTTTTTTATGGCCTGTTGGTTCCTCCATAGCAAAGCCTGAGCCACCCATGCCCAGAGCACAAGCCCGGGTTACCCAGGCCAGAGCCACTTGTGCACAATTTTTTTAAAAAATCCAAACATTTGGTTTAAAATGTAAAATTCCCGCCAAATGGGCATGTAGGACCCCCCAAAGAGGATGTGTTTGAGAATTCCCAGATGTATGGCAACCCTAGTATAGTGCATTTTTAATTCCTCTATTCTCTGGTTTTAAGTGATACATTTTGATCTATTTTCATTTTCATTTTTTACTTTATTGCAAAATTATAATTTTTGGTACACAAAGTACCTTTATTTGCCTGCCCAAAAAATAGCCCAGATAAATAAATATTTTCACACTGAAAATTGTGGGCTGAAAGTCCATTGCTATGCCCATTGCTGAATAATGCTGATTTTTGTCTTTTTATTGTGTGTTCTAATAGGCTATCCTGAACTAATCTAAAAGCAGAGCTTGGTGCGGTGGGGGGCAGAAACCTCATAATTGCCCTACAGTAGCCCAAAGTAATAACTTCATTAGGACCACCTATAACAGGGAAGGGACCCTCAGACCTGAGGTCCAAATGAAGTCCTCCAAGACTCTACATTCTATGTGTTATTCCTGCTGTTGTTTATAATGTGTTATTCTTGTTACTCGTTTCATTGTTTGGAGAACTTCTTTGTTTTGTAAGTGGGAGCTATGACTTTGAGAAATTGCATTTTGTAATTTTGTGTTCTATATACACATTACCTTTAAACGTGTTCACATGTTCATGTTCTAATAATAAGTCTCTCTCGACAAAAGCCATCAATTAAAGTGACCAAGGCTGCTTCACTGCCAGACTACCTACACTGAAATAGGTATAGATAAGCACCCCTGCTAAAGTTCTCTTTCTTGTGAACTTTTAAAGGCATAAGAGCACCATCCTACATTTAAGCTGGCAAACTTAGCTGATCGGCATGTAGTTGTGGATTTCAAGTGCCATGGCATTTCACAGCATATCCAAATGAAAACCCTGTGGGACAAATAGAATTCTGCTAGCTGCTGTGTGCTTATATTTATTCTGAATGGAAACATGGTGAATGCTTTCTGAGCTATGTGCAGGAATCAAAAGATGGGAGTGCCTGTGAGGTTCACTGATATTTTAAAGAATCCTGGACCTTTTGGCTACTCTTGACTGATAAAAGCTTCATTGCTGCATATTTAAGCACTGTCTGGATTTCCAGACTAGCATGGCTAGACTATTCCTTTGTTCCAGGAAGCAGGACCTTATCATCCCATACTCTGTCACCTTCAATGACTTTTTATCCATCTCCCAATCCAATTCGATTTCTCTCCTCATCCCAGGTTCTCTGCACTAGCTCATCTGTTCTGTTTTGACCTTTAGTCTACCTCCCTCCCTGACAATTTGCTCAGCTTCTTCATTCTTATATATCTCCCTGCTCTTTCTACATGTCCTTGCAATTTAGGGTATCTTACATGCACCACCTCATCTTATCTCTAGTGCTCATTTTCTTCTCATATTTCTCCCACCCTCTGAATTTCTGGCAGCTGACTAGGCTAGGCTACATAGCCAATCTGTTTGGATGTATGCCGATTTAGTCTTGTTGATCTCACTAGGACTCAGTGGTTGAAATCCAGGTCTGTCTGTTTATCTGGGTTATAGATTTGCAGGCACACTGTGAATCATCTTCTCCCTCGGATCTTGACTTTTAAACACTGTTATGCTGGATGACTAGCTGTAACATTCTTCGCTTGACAATTCTTAACTATTCATCCATTTCCCTTCCTTGTCCTTCCTGTGTTTTTCTATTTTTAGTCTGTCACAATGCCTTTTGTTGTTTTACCCCCCCCCCTTTTCTTCCTGCTTTTTCCTATATTGCCAAATGTTCTTGGATTTCGGTTGCTGCTGTAGCCAGCAACATTTTACTAAGATTCCATGTGATGAGAAGGATTTCTAATTCTGCTTTTCTTTACAGGTGTTTTGCCTCTTTTGTCTGTATAGGGCTGGGATTCAGTAGGAATTGCATCAAAATAGAATAAATAGAGCAAATAAATAAATAAACCGAATAAAGTTGGAACTGCAGTTTTCATGTCTTATAAAAAGCCAACCTTTTCTCTGAAGAAGCACCATATATTTCAGGGTCTCCCCTCCTCTGCCATCCATTCTAACTAGATCTGAAGGATGAAAGGGATTTTTTAAAAATCCAGACAACCAAAGGAATGCACCTAACCCATATTTAAACACTTATTGTGGCACAATTCCACTGCAGCACAAATATTAATTAAAGGGACCGTGATTGAAACTCACTCCATTGGCTCATGGAAGCTGTAATAAACTGAGGTGCTATGAGCTTCCCACAAAAGAGCTTTGCCATATGCAAATAACTGTGCTAATTAGCATGAAATCCTCCGGGTGGTGAGGTCTGCAGGCTGGAGGAAGCTGGCTTGGTTCAGAGCTTGGCTGTTAAGGGAGATAAGAGCTGTGGGAGGCCCCTTGGCAGTAGAGAGAACCTTAAATATCCATGTGGCCCTTTTGCCATCTTTTGTTTTTGACAGAACAGCTCAGGTATGTTGGGATTTAAATGTTAAAGGACTAGGGCTTAGAATTGTTAGTCAGGGATGATGCTTGAATAACGTTTATTTGTATTCATATTAATAGAGTCCGCTGACTTTGCGTTCAGTCTTACATCTGAAATACGAAATGTAAAATATAAATTAAAGAAATGTATACCTGTGGGACCTGATTAGCTTCTGCCGAATTTTCCTTTCTGCAAGAGTAACTGTATAGGTGTCAGTATAATTACCCCTCATTTATAAGAGAGGCTGGAAGATTCCATACAAGACAAGAGATCACTTGCTTTCAGCACTGGCACAGAAAGGGGGAACCTGATTGGATATAATGTCTCCCACCTTATAGTGCTTTACTAGGAGGAGATATCAGTGTGCCATGGAGTGTGTAGAAGCCTAATTCATGGGATGGTCTTTGACAAGTTACAAACTATGTCTCAGCTAGGGATGTAAGACAGCATCAATTTATCTTCAGACCTATGTTCATTGCATGCAGTTCTGTTTCTGTTCCACTGCAGTTCAGCTTCCAACAAAAGCTACACTGTTCATCTTGCTGCCTGCTGTGGTGGAATTTTGTGGAATTAATAATGTAATTAATTATGTAATTGCTATATTGTTCTAAACTATTCCTGTCGATGCAAAGGAAGCACCATGCAAATGGGCAGGGAGAGGTAATCAGTTATGCATCATTTGCAGACTGAAAACAACAGCTGCCACGGATATCGATCCTATCAGGTGGATTGATTTCCATTCTGGACATGGGCCGAATAAGCAAACATCAGCAATCTCTCTCCTATTTCTGTCAAAATTCTACAACATCCCTAATTGCTGTAACTTGTTTTGCATAGCCTTGAAGAGGGCTGAATATGATAAAAGGGGCAGACTTTGGTAATATGGCTCCCTGAGTGAGGACAACATTTGGTGCCCCATCCCCAGTATTTCTTATTTTCACAATCATACATTTTGATACAGTTGCTTTTAAAATTAATCTCAGTAGGTATCCATATAAATATAGGTGTTGTTGTTGTTGTTACTGCCCCAAATCCAGTGCTGACAATAACTCTATATATGCCACCAAGAGGTTGCTTCTTAAGCAATGGGAAATATGCACATTTGATAAACTAACAACAAAAACAATTTTATTATTTATACCCCAGCCACTCTGGGCAGCTTCCAGCACATCTAAAAACATAATGAAATGAACAGTTAAGGGGGGAAAAAAGGTCACCATTAATTGTCCAGGTTACATTAAACCATATAAATGTTGTTTAAAGTTCATCAGTTTTCAGGATTCTGTTCATAAGACATCAAAACCCATCTACAATCCCAGATTCCTATTTTCCTGTTTTGACTACTGTCGTTCAGTTCCAGCTCCTGCCCACCTAGCAGTTCGAAAGCACCCCTAAGTGCAAGTAGATAAATAGGTACCGCTTTATAGCAGGAAGGTAACGGCGTTTCCGTGCGCTGCGCTGGTGCTGGCTTGCCAGAGCAGCTTCGTCACGCTCGCCACGTGACCCGGAAGTGTCCTCGGACAGCGCTGGCTCCTGGCCTCTTAAGCGAGATGAGCACGCAACCCCAGAGTCAGACACGACTGGCCCGTACGGGCAGGGGTACCTTTACCTTTACCTATAAAATAAAATAAATGTAGACTTCCCATCATTTCCTGATATAGTTAACATTTATGATTTTGAATGTACTTACAATGATTACCTTACATTTAATATACTTTCTAATACTTTCTTACAACGTATCGTACCGATTTTTCTTTATTTCTTAATATTTTACTTTCACTGGTTCTCCACTACTGCCATCGTGATTAGGCCAAGGCCTCTGCTGCTGCCATGAAGCCTCCACTGAAGCCTGCTGCAGCAGCAGACGTACTTCCGGAAGCTGGGCGTTGCTTCTGGAAATATGTATCCTGTGGCTGCAGTGGACCTCAATGGAAGCCTCACATTGGAGGCAGAGACCTTGTTCTTGGCACCACACCCATGGCATGAGTGCCACTAAATTCAGTTACAAATAGGTGCGCATAAGTTCACAGAACAGATATGTCTTTGGATATGTGGTGATTAAAGGAAAAAGGCAAAAACTTGTTGGTAACAAAAGCAGCATTAATATCCTCAGTTTTTCTAGCTTTAAAATGTGTTGTGAAATATCTAGTCTTACTAAAACTGTTTCTAGTAATTTATGAGTTAGGATATATATCTTAGCATTATTAGCTTGAAATATATTTAGGTCTACATAAATAAAACACATCACTGTCATTCACGAGATATTATATGATTACTATCTTGAAAGCAATGATTCTCTTTGTGAAAACTAAATTTAATTTGCTCCAATTGGATATCTAGTGTTTCTGTGATTTATAAATTTTGGATAAGCAGGTAGCCCTTTTATTTTAATAATGTAGCATTTATTCAGCAAACAGATTTTTGAAAAATGAGCAGGCTGATTTTAATAACAACCCCTTTCAGAGACATTACAGTATATAGCTAATGTAAAGCAGGAATAAAATATTCTGTGCAGTATATAGAACAAGGTGTAAAAGATTATAGAGTCATAAAAATAGCCAAGTAAAAAGAGCAAATTAAGGTCTGTAATTGGCTAGAAGCAATTAAATGCTTTTGATGATAGCGAAAGATATGGTTGGGCACTTGTGTGAAAGAATGACCCCATACACATTCTCCTTGTCCTTTAGCAAGTTTTGTTTTTATAACCTCCATGTACACCTCTTAAAAGTCCATAAATGTCTGATTATACTTCAGAGATGCCATTTTGGAGAGGTTACTATCACATTTTGAAGAAATATATCTAGAACAGCCAATTCCACCCCTACTTTTTGTTCTCTGAAGTACAGTGGCTAGAAGATGCACCTTCACCGTAGACAGATTTTCTGCATTAATATGCAAGTCTACACCTGGTGGGCCTATCTTAGAACAACCAGATATAGAGGTAAAATGTGTTTGAACCTTGAGTGCATTTGAGGTTCTTTGCACAAAGCCTGTAAAGGAGCAAGACCTGCTGTCTTGATGCAAGCTGGGAAGATTAGTCAAGGGCAAATTTAGGATCTATGGAGGAAATAGAAGTGACTGCTTTTGTCCTAGAAAGATGCTATGAGAACGTCATCCAGACAGGGAGTTGCGTAAGAGTGTTTGTGCTGCATCCACCCACGTGAAATCTTGCCTGTGGGTGAACATTAGGTTTTATGTTCTCTGCAATGCTTGAATCTCTTCACCTCTTGCAATTAAATATAGCACAGTTTCTGCATCAGGGGATCTTGTCAAGAGAATTTTTCCAACCTGGGCAAAGGTATACGATCTCTAACCTGACACAAGTTTGTCTTCCACTTTCCAGCCCCCACCAGCACATTTCTAGATAATACAGAAAGAGATTGTGTCTTATTACTGTGGCCCATTCCTAGACAACATCCCTAGACTACTGCAGTTCACATATTGTTGCACACCAAACTCAGAGTGGTGCAAGATTCCAGGGGTTCCAGGAACTTACCCAAGGTTTGTGTTGCCTTTTACAGTGGAGACTGTAGTGTCTTTATAATATATGGTTTATTTACATACACACACACACACACACACACACACACACACAACCTGAGCCTACAATGGAGAGATTCTTAGAATCAACACCCCAAAAGGGTCTTGAATCTCCCATAGCTGCAGCATTGGATTCAAACAGACATCAAACATTGCTCTCTGACTCTCCAGCTTGCTGCTTTTTAAAAAAAGGGATTTTTATTGCCATTTAAAATTCCAGGTACACATCAACTTTTCCTTTACATTGACAACAGCTTGTTGCTTTTTCAGCTGTCACATTTCTGCTCCAAAACTCTACTTCAAACTTTGGCTTTGTCTGTTGAGGGATGGGACACCACGCATTTGTCGTCTCACACTGAGAGTCTTAATCCTTTGTTCCCCTTAACGGCCCATCACCCAGGTGAACACCTCACCAGGAAGCTAGTCTGTCTTATATTTTACCACTTGCTGGATCCAAGGGTTAGAAGGGTCTCAACTTCCCAATCCCAACTCGTAACAATATTCTTTACCGTAAAGTTATACCTAAACAAGTGCAGGAACTAAGTGATAGCCTGTCTTTATTATTTAAAGTTGTTGCTGTTTTTGTGGTATACTTCACGGCTAGTAGCTACATATTGAACTTGGTTGTGTAAACGAAAAACACTTTTGCATGCTGACACTGCCCTACCTGTTTCTATATGTCTCTCTGCAGTGCTGATGTTGATGGTTTAATCAATTCCCCCTTATTATAGCATGCTGTCAGTGTGTCAATGAACTGTGTGGAATCATAATACAAAAATTCAGTTGCAGTTCCTTATTTCCCTGAGTGCTGTGAAGTTCCAGGGGTAGCGATATCTGGATTGGGTTTACTTTTTACTTGGAGACTTTACTGTGTCCTTGAAATATTTTATCTATAAATATACAACCAGAGCCAGAAGTGCCAAACAGAAGGCATTTCTAGAAGGCAGCAGATCTACAAGCCTCCATTAAGTGCCCAGGAGAGACTGAAGACTATCGAAGTGCTTTCTGTGTTCTCTCTTTGCCACTGTCTTTGGCTATTCTAAACATCAAACTGTTCTCATTCGCATATGTGAACACAAAGACATACATCCCTGCACAACTTCCTTCAGACCATGGCTTAGCACAAATGTGCAGTCTTCTGAAGAGGAGATCCAATACATAGCATTTGTAGCTAATGATGTAGATCAGAAGTCCTGCATCTGGACAGATGTAATTTATTTGGAACTCTGGAGCACTTGTCCTATGTTTATGAAGATGGTATTTTGCTAGATCATAATTCAGATTGTGCCCCAGTGATGTTATAGCTGCTACTAATCACAGTGTTTTGTCGGTTTGCTGCTGTCTTGGATTAACTTGTACCAACATTTGGGTGGGTGTGTCTTCATTATGTTGTTATGGTATTTTCTAACCTGGCCCTCATCACCTGGTACCAGGGCAGGACAACAAAACAAGCCAATAAAACCATACCCATATATAAATAGTAAATAAAACTAAATAAAATATCCTTAAAATGCACAAGATCAGCTAGCTGCAGGTAACACACAACTTCATACTGAATTGCTCATTACAGTTCTCACCCCATCCAAAGGTCTGGGCGAAGACGTGTGTCACCAGCTGAGGAAGAGTCTCAGTGTTAGCTTTAGACACATCACCATGTTCATGTATGATAAGTGTGCGGTTGAATGACTATGGTGCTTTTATCCATTTTCACTTAACTTGACTTAAGCTGAATCGCCAAGTGAATCATTTTCACTTAAGTTGAACAGCTGGACAAAATAATGACCATCACAAAAACTTTTCCAATAAATAAAATGTGTATAAAAAAATAATTCAGAAGCACGTTTTTTGTAGACATTTGAAAAATTAAATGTGTAAATCCAGTTCAGGAAATTTGTGTGGATGGGTAGTATCTGTAAAAAGGTAGAGAGCATAACCGTTCCCAAATGTCTCATTTTGACTTAAAACTTGACATGACAATATGGACACTTGATTCATCATGCCATGTATCATATTGTGGACATGCCACAATAATTGCAGAAGGTCGTTAAATCTGTTCATTCTCTTCTATCCATAATAGCTTGAATATTCTTTTATGTATACCTGTGCTGATGTTGGTATCTGCACCAGTATGCTGTTTCATAATGTGTTGTAACTTTTTAGATTGTGAGACTGAGGGCAGGGACCATTGTAGTATTGATTTCTACACACCATTGTGGTGGGGCATTAATGCCATAGGTAAGTAAATGCAATAGATAAATGTTGAACTGTCCCCAACTAACATCAATTGGACAATAATAGCATGGTTGGTAAGGCTACCTTGGTTCTTTCAGTGAGGTTACATGGGAAACTAGAAACAATGTTGAATTTTATAGTTAAGGACAACTGAAGAGAAAAGATTTTGATAAGAGCAAATTTGTAGAAAGGATTAATAATGGCATTAGATTAAAGAGCAAATGGTAGAGGATAATTGCCGTGAAACAATTAAAAAAAGAAGAATGCTGACAGAGTAGTTTGATGAAACAGAATGGCTCCCTGTCATTTTACCAATGACATTTGATAAAATAAGAACTTGTAGGATAACAAACAGAAGCGCTTTCTTTGAAGTTCAATCAACAGTTATTTGGTTGCATTCAGGATTATCAGTGGGTAGATGATGTTCAAGTTGTATATGCTAGAATTCTCTGACATTCCAGGACAACTGAATATATACACATATATATTTGGTCAAGTGTATATGTATTTATAGGGACGCAGGTGACGCTGTGGGTTAAACCACAGAGCCTAGGACTTGCCGATCAGAAGGTCAGCGGTTCGAATCCCCACGACGGGGTGAGCTCCCGTTGCTTGGTCCCTGCTCCTGCCAACCTAGCAGTTTGAAAGCACGTCAGAGTGCAAGTAGATAAATAGGTACCGCTCCGGCGGGAAGGTAAACAGTGTTTCCGTGTGCTGTTCTGGTTCGCCAGAAGCGGCTTAGTCATGCTGGCCACACGACCCAGAAGCTGTACGTCGGCTCCCTCGGCCAATAAATGAGATGAGCGCTGCAACCCCAGAGTCGGTCACAACTGGACCTAATGGTCAGGGGTCCCTTTACCTTTACCTTTACCTTTATATGTGTTTATATGCTTGAATATAAATATTGCATAGAGATTATATGATGGAACTACAATGTTGTAATACATTGGAAGAATACCTATTGTGACAAACATGGAATATTTGGTTGTAGGACATGTATCTTGCAAATATATCTGTGTTGTGGCATAGTGTGGTTTTTTGTGCTTGTTGCAGAGAGAGGCACTGTAATCTCTTCAACTAAATTTATCACTGGTGGATGAGCTACCCAGTGTAAAGGGGAACAGGCAGGTTTTGCTCTTCCAGGCAATCATTCACAAATAGTGGAGTACCAAAAAAACACTGAGGACACCACTGAGATGAGCCTTCTGTCTGCTCCTCAGAGCAGCGGTCTTCTAGGAAGTATTTTCTTCCTCCGTAGCTCCAAATGCTTATCTGTATTCTTGAGCCAAGGCTTCCTAAGCCTCCCCAGTTTGTTTCCATATCTGAGCCTGGTAAACCTCAGCAGCACCTTTGAGTCATAATCTAGATTTCAAAACTTCATAGGTTTTGACGGAATCTGGTATGAACTAAGCTGTGGATCTTAATAATGCCATTCAAAAATATTAAAACATTTAATCAGAAAATGTCATTAATTCAGAAAGTCTGGTGGATTTTGGAAGACTAGGGTAGAGACTAGGTTCAAATAGTTTCTGATTTTCATTCATGCAGAGGTGAACGCTAAAACTTGAGTCAATACTTCTCTTGCTTAAAACCTGTGTCACAGAGCTCAGCATTCTTGTGCAGAATGACTGAGAATCAAGTTTGTATGGTTTTCTTTTTAAACTGGGATGAAATCAAATGAAACGGAAACATCTGACTATATCCACTCCTGACAGAATGATACACTGAAAGTTCTTGCCTCTTCTGCACCAGTAGGGCATAGCCAATTCTTTTTTGGGGGTGGGGTGGGGGAGATGAGAAAATGCCGCAAACCCTGGCAAACAGAGCAATGTCTAAAATTGGCATTGCTATTACATAATGCATTGTCAAGGGTGGCTAAACTTCAAACTTTAAAGTTCACGGTTTTAAGAAAATGCAGCAAGCTTTTAGAAAGGTGAGTGGAGAGGGTGACCATTCACATCACGCATAATATAATAAATTATCAGCACGGCACCTTTAAAATATATCCAACTTCATGTTGTATATTTATGGGTTTCATACTCTGTTGATTGAGACAGTCAAAGCCTAGTTTAAGGGGGTTGCTATTTTTGGTGATACTGGACAAGGATTCTGAAACATTCTCGTGTTGAAATGACCAGAGTTTCCCAACTAATTTGCATTCTTCAACAGTGTTAGCTGGGGAAAAAAATTACACAAGAGGCTTCAGACCTGCCTGCATTAATAATTCTCTGTGATTTACAGCTTACTAATAATAATGATAACAATGCTAATTAAGATGATAACATTGTGTGTGTGTGTGTGTCTGTGTTTGAGATACATATTAGTGTCTGTGTATAAAATAAGAGAGATGTACAATTCAGCATGACCACATCATTCTCTACATCCTGGGTGGAGGCTTGTGGAATATTAATATTACTTGTGTTTTTTATACCCAAACAGTGAATATGAATGCTCTAAATAGTTTAGCAGCATGCCCACAGTGTGATTCTAGGAGAAAGGTTCAGGTTTGGAGAGACAACTGGCTCAAACATTGGCAAATAGAAAAGAAGGCTGAGGGAAATAGCTACAGCGTTTAGTGCTGGAATCCTAAAGTGGCTTGTAGTTTAGTCTTACAATGTGAATAACGGAGGTTTACTTGCAGAACTTCGCTTGGGTTGCATTAGTTCTTTCTACTGAAATGGGAGCCAGATGAAATAAAGCATGCTGTTCCCTTTTCCCAAATGCACATTATGACAGTTAACATCAGTCTGATATGCCATTTGAATGAAGTGTGCCAGGAAATGGGTGTGACGTTCCCAAATTGGGGGATTTCAACTCTGCATCAATTATTCACAGGGCCCTGTGTGGCAAACAAATGAAAGCACACCGCATTTCCTGAGTGCATGTTTCACAAACTGACTCGGCTAAACAATGCACAGGCTTCTATGCTTCGACAGCATAGAGAGAAGGCAATTTCTTCATTTTATCCATTATTTGTGATTTAATCTCATAATGAGAGCTTAACATTAGTACTCAGGACATAATATCTAGCATTTGAAATCATGCGGACTTATGAAACTTCTCGAGTAATGAAGTGTCTAAAAGAATACACTACGTAGAATACTGTACACCGTTCAATACATATGTCATGGCTTTTCAAGTACACTCCAGATGCAATTTAGCACAGTTCAAGCACACTCCAACTGCAGTGGCTGATTTCACCAGACCACTGCCAATGCTTTCAAGAGATGGTCAGTGACAACATTTTAACCTCTACTGGGGAATTGGTTCTTGGGTACATAGTGAAGGAATCATACAGCCAGTTGTTCTGCAACGGCTGCAGTGGCATTCAGTATAAGGAAAGAGCACAGCTATGCTTGGCTTGCCTCTTCACTAGAAGGGGGGGGGGCATTGCAGCCCCTCCTAGCTGGTGCAAAGAGCTCTTGATCCTTCCAGGAAGAGACTCTTCACCTTCCTGCTCCAAATAGGCTTTTTGCACAATAATTCTGCTTCCCACAGCAATCCGGTTGGCCCCTGTGAGAACAGGTTATTGGACTTAATGGGCCACTCCCCTGATTTAGCAGGGTTTCTCTTGTGTTGTGGCTTCCTGACTGCCCATGAAGCACAGAAAGGAATGGGAATGGGCAACATCATCCTTGCAACTGGCAAGTTAGCATGAAGCCTCTGGATAAGCCATGCTTGGTATAAATAACTAGGAGCCGAACCTTCTGCCTTTGCCCAGCAAGCATCTTTTTCTTGCGACACTTAGGTTCCATCTCAAGCCATTAGCCCCAGAGACCATAGCTGAAATATTTGGGTATAGTTACTCACACTTTTGACCTGGCACTGAGAAATAGCCCTTGCACCTAGTGTTGGGAGCCTTGAGCCTAATAATAATAATAATAATATTTTATACCCTGCCCATCTGCCCAGTCACTCTGGGTAGCTTACTGCATATATAAAAAATTGTAAAACATTGTCATGCATTGCTATATTAGAAATGCGTCATATACTGAAATACAACTGACATTCTTCGTTGTCATTGATGCTCACGGAATTCCTACATGAAGGTAAAGGTAAAGGTACCCCTGGCAGATAGGTCCAGTCGTGGACGACTCTGGTATTGCGCGCTCATCTCGCTCTATAGGCTGAGGGAACCGGTATTTGTCCACAGACAGCTTCTGGGTCATGTGGCCAGCATGATTAAGCCGCTTCTGGTGAACCAGAGCAGCGTACGAAAACACAGTTTACCTTCCCGCCGGATCGGTACCTATTTATCTACTTGCACTTTGACGTGCTTTCAAACTGCTAGGTGGGCAGGAGCTGGGACAAAACAACGGGAGCTCACCCCGTCGCGGGGATTTGAACCACTGACCTTCTGATCGGCAAGCCCTAGGCTCTGTGGTTTAGACCACAGTGCCACCCTACATGAAAGAAAGGCATTTAATAGCCAGCACAAGTTCATATATACGACTATTGCCTGTGCATTAGGAACTTCACAAAAAGATTTTTAACAGAGTCTGGGTAACATTTCCCCCATGTTGTTTTGCCTAAATCAGCTTTGATCAAAAAATTATTTCCTGTGGGAATATAAAAATAAACATGAAATTAATGTTCTCTTAAATAAAGTGCATTATGATGTTGTCATACCACTGTAGTGTGTGTAATGATAACACAACTTGTGCCTCATTACAGTGTTAAAAATCAAATCATGGTGCGTTTGTGTTTTCCTGTGTCCAAAGTCTTGTTGACTAAGCAATTTGGAACCAGTAATGTCTGTAGCCATAACTTTAATTTTGGACCTCAGAAATGTTGTATTGAGTCTTGTGGCTGTGTAAATTTTTTTTTTTATATTTTATTTTATAAATCTTTTATTAAACTAATAATTTGAGATAAACTGCTGTGTGGACCAACACCCTGATTTGGAGATACTTTATTTATAGTCAACCCCCTAAACCTTCAGACATTAATAAATGGAAGCAAATCCTATTGAGTTAAGGGAGACTGCTTTCTATGTAATTAGCTCTGGGATCGCCATCTGAATCTTTCCATGAAATGGGAAGAAAATAGTAGGCAGTCACCATAAGCACAGGGCTGACAGCTAAAGCTGAGGGAGGCAGGCTTATGAACCTATTGAGCTGTGTTGTTGTCGTCGTCTGGTAATTCCTTTGTGTCTTATGAAGGAAAGCCCGATTTCTTCAGACTTGTTATACCATTCATAGCGAGCTGAATTCAATTCCAGTTATTGACCTTTCACTGACATTAAAGGCCCAGCATTCACTAAATCACTGATGCACGCCACTCATGCTGATTTGCCGAGGCATGTCAGTCATGCTGAAAATAGATCATAGAATCTGAGCTCTGGGGGTGGGGAGGAACCTCTCCACTCATAGCTTGCCTGCCTCCTGTTTAAATCACCTATATGAGGGCATTACAGGTTTGGAAGCTTAAATCTCTGGGCTTGTGTATAAATGCTTAATTTCACCATTTAGGGGTCCGTCTGGCAGCATTGATTGGCTTTAACAGGAGTGCTGGTCCTAAATTTTGAGGCCAGGATACAGTCCTGAGAAAATATTCTCCTTTCTGCAAGTGCTTCACCCCACTTGCCCCTCCCCGTCTTCCCCCCTTTCCCCCTTCTTCTTCTTCCTAATTGTTTAAACCAAGAATATATACATTGATCACTAGTAATGAAACATATGTTGTAGATATTTTCCCACATTTATTATGCTATATTTGTGATATACAGATGACATGAGAAAACTCGGTATACTTATGCATCCATATATACAATTACTCCAGCCAGGTTACCAAGAGCTCTTTATCGTATATATATACCCTTTTAGTGCTTTGCATTATAACATTGTATATAGGTTAATACTAATTAAGACAAACCTATTATATCAAAGTTGCTGGGGCTGTTGTATACTTCTCCAGAGTGTTCAGCACGCTGCCCTTGGGTTATCAGACGTCTTCCTCAAATTAGGATTCGGTAATCTTCAGGGCTTACCTGTGGTGCAGATGCCTCTCTGCTATGGTCTTGGCCTTAATGAGTCTCTCTGGACTCTTAAGAGTCTTCATCATTTATTCTTCCTATTGGTGGGTGGAACTCCCTGAACAATATGTGACAGTCCCTTAGCCAAGGCATTTCTCTATGGGAAGAGGAAGGTTCGAGAGGTGCCCTTGGATAATGAGTCTAATTTGCAGCTAGATTTGGGGAACTTCACTTTTCTCCTTGCAGATTTTCACCTTCTTTCCTTCCATTTAACCATAGAGTATTATTCCAGAACTGTCTGATTAATGGAGTGAAGTGAATCGGGTTATTTAACAAGGATATTGCTAACCAGATTTCAGCTTGAAAGGCAGTGATGGGGGTTCTCACAGATCAGGGCTCCCCCGCCCCAAGCCGGAACTTACAGGAGCTCAGCTCTGGCACCTCTCAGGTGGGCACCATTGCCATTCTAAGAGAACAAGGGAGAAGTTTGTGGTGAGCTCTGGCACCTCTTTTTCTAAAAAAAAGTACTGATTTAGATGTTCGCACAATCAAACCGAGTGTAAAGTGGGGGGAAAGACTTCATTCTCAAATGGCATTCTGAAATGAGTGACACAACCACATACCAGCCCACATTGGGCTAGCTAATAGATAGTTGAATTTCCCTTTTGAGATGTGGTCTTTGTACTCACAGGGAAACTCATTCACAACCGTATCTGGGCTTTGCAAACGTTTTGGAAATACCCATTTTAAGCTGCACTTTCAGAGAAGGGCTTGGCCTCTAGGTTTTACTAAAGAGATATGATTCATACCCTACTCTCCAGTGTGCAAAGGCAAATTCAGGACAGATATGGCCTGCCAGTATGGAAGGAAGCCGGAATTTGGCCAGGAGGTGTGGAAATCTTATATGTTCCTTTTAATTAATCCCAAGGCTTTCATTAGGATCTGTTCACCTTTTCACCTTCTACCTCCCCCCCAAAAATCCCATGGCACTCAGTCTTAAATGTGTCAATGTGACTTAAAATGAGAGTAAGGGCCCTGGATTTCATAACTCTCTGTGAGATAAGAAATATCTAAAAACGGAGAAAGTGATCCAGATGGTGGAAAATGATATTAAATCACCCTGCTAAAACTATCAATAGTCAACTGTTTAATAAATATTACTTCCCTCTACAGTGTACCTTGGTTCTTGAACATAATCCGTTCCGAAAGTCCGTTCGACTTCTGAAACATTCGAAAACCAAGGCACGGCTTCCGATTGGCGCAGGTGCCCCAGAAACAATAGCCAACAACTGCATTGGATGTTCGGCTTTCGAGAAACGTTCAAAAACTGGAACACTTACTTCTGGTTTTTTGGCGTTTGGGAGACCAAATGTTCAAGTGTCGAGGCATTCAAGAACCAAGGTTCCACTGTATTAGTAAAGTTAGTACCCCTGGTGAGATGTGCAGATGTGAGATGTGCAGAACACCCAAGTGGTGGAGAGATAGGGCTGGAGTAGACTCTGCAGTATGCATGCATGCCCTCTGGTGTGGGTGCCTATAGTGTTAACCCTATCGTGTTTGACCCCAGTCAAGACAGTGTTCTCTCTCTCTCTCTCTCTCTCTCTCTCACACACACACACACACACACGAAAATCTCAGCAACTGTGTTTTGTTGGAGGGGATGCCCTATTACAAGAAAGAAATATATATATATATGCAGTAGGTGGGCATGCATTAGGATATAGAAGTTACTGGAATTAGTGTGAACTAGTATTATGAAAATCACAAATACGACTGTAATGTTGACCCTTAACAATGCTCTTGAGTTATATTAATGGCTAGGCTATACAATACTTCTATAAGAAATTAGTCCATAGTTTGTTAACAGCTGCCTCATTTCCATTTTTGCACTGTTGAAACCACTATTGAGTCTAGTAGTTCTCAGCTCTTCTAGGTGAGGATGAATTGGATAAGAACTGAAAACACTGGTACTTTCCAGTTAGAAGGACAATGAATCATTGTCAGAATGGATGCATATATGTTTGGGCCACAGTATGCAAATGTTGCTAAAGTTGTGTGTATGCAGTTGTTGCTTGGTATGGCTGAAGGGGGGGGGGGGAGCAATACATTGTTGGTATTTGGGGAGGATGAGGTCCATGACTAATTCAGCTAGAAATGGGCTGTTTCCATGGCTATGGATATAGAATGTCCACAAAGCTTCAGGGAGCCAGCCGTCATGGAGATAATTTATTGATAGAACCTGGGTGGCTAAAATGACAAAAAAGAAAACAGGAGTTGGCCTTGTAAATTTAGATTGTGTTATGAATGGCATGCTTTCCTTCTTGTAAAATATTCTCTGTTATATGGTTATTTGCACTAGCATCCCTGTGAATAAGACAGGGAATGAACCAAGCTTTCTGGAGGCCTCCCAGGATTTTTTGTTATTGTATAATGATATTGGTGGTGATGGCCTAGTTGTGGATCTTCCTTAACTCTGGAGAATTATGAAAGCCGATTGTGACCATCTTTTGGAGCACATTGTGAAACCTTGCAATTTGGCCTTCCTCATCGGGTGCCTTGGAAGTCTGTTGGTTCAATATATATGTCGTATTTGTTAGTTTTTGGTGTGTTAGCCCATGTTGCTGGCATGTTCACATTTTAAATGAATAACACAGAATCAGTGTTTCACAGAATCAAGACAGACAAAAAGGAAGTACTTCAAACACAGTTAAACTATGAAATTTGCTCCCACAAGACGCAGTGGTGGCCACCAGTTTGGGTGGCTTCAAAAGAGGTTTAGACAAATTCATGGAGGATAAGGCTATCAGTGGCTACTAACCATGATGGTTGTGTTCACTGTTGGAAGAAGAATGCTTCTGAATATGCTGGAAACCGCAGAAGGGGAGACTGCTTCTTTGTTCAGATTCTGCTTCTGGGTTTTCCCCAAGCATCTGGTTGGCTGCTGTGAAAACAGGATGCTGAACTAGATGGGCCATTCATTGGCCTCAGCCAGCAGGCACTTACTAGGTTATAAAGTTCTTACGATTTCAGGGTGTGTGTGGAGAACATTTTGTCATGTGTGAAAAAAGCAATCCTCAGTGAAAGTTATCCATTCCTTTGGGATGGAATAGGTGAGAGATTTAAATATATGGTAACAGCTGGCACCCACTCAGTCCATTACTGCAACCAGACACTGTTCTGGCACACCCACCACCTCCCCTGGTTTACATAATATAGGTGTATAAAATAATGCTTGGGATGGAGAAAGTGGACAGAAAGAAGCCCTCTCTCTTTGCTTTCTTTTTCTTATTGTAGAACCCGGGGTCATCCAATGATGCTGAATGTTAGAAGATTCAGGACAGACATAAGGAAATACTTCACACAATACATTTGGAATTTGCCACCAAGTATGCAGGAATTTGCTGTATAATGGCTATATGCTTGATATATATGATAGGCAATCACAGGCAGAATGCCTCTGAATAGTGACTGGTGTTCAGTGTGAGAGGGTTATTGCCCTATTGTCCTGATTGTGGGTTTCCTGTGCTTTGATTTGTAGAAGTATTCTAATGGAAACAGACGGTTGGGTCACTTCACAACCATGTTGGCATCGAAAGGGCACAAATTCAGGGATAGACAAATGGGAAAAGCAGACTAGATGTTCGGGGGTGAAGTGAGGAGGGAGACATTGTTATCTGAATCTTTGAAATATGAACGGGTTGATGCAGTGGGTGGTGATGATTCCAATTATTTTCAAGACACATGTGACAGTGGTCTTAGAGCCATTATTTTCAAGACGCATGTGACAGTGGTCTTAGAGCCATGGTTACACACATGAACCATGGCTGCCTATAACCTGAGTGTTGAGAATTCTGGAATATCCCTGTAGAGAGGCTTAGAAAGCTGGAGGACACTATGCAGTTGAAACAGGAGCTAATGCCTGCCTTCCTCTCTCTATTGCTTATCTCTCTTTCTGGCAAATGATTTCCCCTCAGGGTTAAGAGTGGGAGAACCTTCTAAAATGGATATGACAAACAGAGATTAACAACAAATGAATGGGGATAAGAGAGGCAACCATTGGCACCAGCTTTCCTTTCCTGACTGCCTGTGGGGCTTCAGAATTTTCGGAAGTTGGAGCCTGTCTTAACAAGCCTGACTACTTTTCCTGTATAAGTGTGTAACGGTTTGTGATAGGCACCTTAACAAATACATAGGTTGCCAAGACCTTGGTTCTCAAACATAATCTGTTCCAGGAGTGCATTCGGCACTCAAAACTGTTCGAAAACCAAGACATGTCTTCCGATTGGTTGCAGGAGCTTTCTGTACTCAATCGGAAGCTGCAGAAGCCGCGTTGGGATGTTTGGCTTCTGAAAAATATTTGCAAACCAGAACACTTACGTCTGGGTTTGCGGCATTCGGGAGCTGATTTGTTCGAGAACTAAGCTGTTCAGGAACCAAGGTACCACTGTATTAATTAAATGGATACAGCTGCTTTTACAGATGTTGGTATTCTCTAGTTCCAGTGGGGTAGTACCATTAGTAAGGAGTCATATAAGCACAACAGATTTGTTGTTGCATAAGCTTTCATGGACCAAAGCCCACATCACGTCATCGGTAGACAGAAAGACGCATCATCATAAAGGGTGAAAATACCCCAAAAGAGCAAGAAGTGTGGTCTGCGGCAATTATAAGAAAAGTTTAGCTGAATATAAGATAACCAAGCATAGTAACTGTACAGCTATTTAGGTGATTTGTATGATTAGTTAATGAGTAGGAATGTTGGAGAAATTTGATGGATTAAGTGAACCTCCTTAATCCATGCTTTCCAAAACAAAACAAAGAACTGAAGCACATCTATCCTTTGAAATTCACACTTTCCTGAATTTTGCAGTGTAGTTCTCCAGTCAAATAATGTGTATACTGTTAAGTTCTGGGCGAACATATCAGATGACACAGCGATTCTTCAAACAGCTCTTGTTTATTCAGAGGCCAGAACAGAACTGAACTGAAGAGCTCAGTCAGCCTGCTTATATAGAGCTCCAGAACAACGTAACTAGCAACTTTCTAAAACTACCCAATCACTGAACGTCACCTTCAATCCTTCATTTGCATACAAACTATCCAATCACTGAATGCCACTTTCGATCCTCCATTTGCATAACTATCTACAGTATCCCCCTGCTGGCCCAGGGTGAGAACTTCAGTACATAACATATACAAATGCATTTACAATGGAAAGGTATGGATAAAAATGCATTTTAGTGAAAATAAACAAAATTTAAAAACAAAAATGCATTCTAATAGAGGAAATTGCTTTGCAAAAATGTATATATTGGGCAGAACCACGTATATCCATTAGGAGAAATTCGACTAAAATGCTGACAGATTTTCATGATGTGGAAATGTGGAGAACTGAAGATTGGAAAAATTAGAAATCAAAATCGACAGATTTGCCCATTTCTCCTAATGAGATACAATTCAAAGTATTCCTCAGGATAAACTTCAGTTATTGCACAACTATTACTTCATGTAATCTGGAGTCACAGATCTCTCATCATCAACTGTTTCTGCTTGTGTCCCAGTTTGTATAGCCACATTTGCTAGCAAGGAGAACACTCATGAAAGGTAGAAGGGCTGGGAAAAAAGGTATCATTTCCTTGTGGACGAGTACTTAACACCCTGGCAAGTTTCCCAGACAAGTAGGGATAATTTTTAGGCATTCCAGCTAATAAAACTCTGCAGTTTGCCAAAAGGTATGGTGTCAGCTTCGCTGCTGTAGATTTGTAATAAGAAACTTAACTTTTTCAGATATCAGAACAGTGCTTGACGATCTTGCAACTAATTCAGCAAGGCAGGATGTTTTTTGTACAGTGACTTTACCCAAGTCTCTTCCTAGTTCTTGTAGCACCAAACCACATCCTTGCTGCTGTTAAAACAGCCCTAATGTCTTGAACTTATAGAAAAGGGGATAGGTCTGTATTGGTTTTGAGGAACCTCTAACCTGGGCCTAATTAGACTTTCTGTTTAAACCAGTATGATCTGTTAGTTTGAGCCTTCCTTTTTAAGCCAAGTACACACACATCCAATAATGATGCTACTATATTTGTTGGAAGATGCATGCACAAGGAAGAGTGCATTACAAATAGATGTTTTATGAGGGATTCTGAGCTGTATGTTTCTGTATTCAGTGGCCTATGACTAGTCAGTCTGGATGTGAGCTTTGCTTGAGTTTCAGGATTGTGGTGGAGACATCTCAAGGTAGTACTGGGAAGTTAACAAGCTTACTGTTATTCTAGTTTCTCCACCTCTTATTTCCTACTCCCCTTTCAGGAGGAGCATGAAGAAATGGTGCCTATATGGCAAATGATGAGCTGAGTGCCCACTTTGGGCCATTGAGAACCATTTCCCATTTCCTATTTCAGAATCCATTTCTCGACAAAAATGCCATTGTACAGTAAACATCTTGAATATTTATAATAATGAATAGATACTTACAGTTGACAGAAGATAAGAGAAATGTTAAGCACTTAATGCAGCCATTTAAGTCATTTCTCCTTTCAGTTTGCGCATTCCTTGTTTTATTTGCATCGCTTTGCAGGCTGGCAAGCCCACGCTGTGTACTTCAGTATGTCTGTTAAAACTGCTCATCAAATAATTAATGCTCCATATTTATGACCCATGTTTTCTTAGAACGTCAAAAGAAAAAGTTTGTTAGCTTTGAGATATTTCGGTGTGGTGCCCCCATATATATTAGTGCAAGAATTAGGAAGCATTCAGAGAGGGCAGTCTACAACGCCCAATATACAGAGGGTCGTATTCTGTTTCCTTTACTCAGCTGGATCTGAGACTTGGTTCCATTCCTTTGTTGCAACAACCATGTACTCCGTAAATAGCATCTTTAGTTGAGCTACATTTGGCCAAACACTGACTTTACAGTATTTGGGGAACACAAATGCAGCTCACTTTGTTAGTGACCACACTCCAAATTACTGGGTGTTTCTTATGTTTAACCTGAATGGGCTTTTATAATGCAAATGTCAGGGCACAGGAAGGTTAGAGGCAAGTAATAGTATAGTCTAGGGCAGGCATTTTCCAAGTCTAGGGGTCTGAAGAACCAGATGCGGATAACATAGCATTAGGTTGCCATGTGACCAAGTTCTTTCTTATAATTTACAAACCTCTATACTTCAGTGTACTTAAGAAATCCCCTGAGGATGTAGAAATCACTCGTTTATTTTTGGGTGGCTCTTGAGTTAGAGAACTTGATAGATCTTACTAGTGGGCACAGAAATAATCCAGTACTACTTTCTAGGAATGACCACAAAGAACTGTAGCTAAAATAACATTGTGTTTTTGGTCCGCCCGTCATCAGCAATACAGTGGGAGGTACCTAAGCCAGGGCTTTTTCAGTTGTGGCACCCAAGATTTGGAACAATCCCCCAAGGGGCATCCAACTCTGTTTGATTTTTAGTATTATTGCAGAGCATTTTTTTTTTATTTTGAACATGTTTTATGCTTCTATTGCCTTTTAGTTTCATTGTCCTCTCAGACTACGTTGACTGTTGTCATTCTTGTTTCCTTTTGTTAACTTACCAGTAGTTTTTGTGTGGTTTTATTCTTATTGTGAACCACCTTGAATATTTAATATCATCGTGGGATACAGATTTAAAAATAAAATAAAAAATCCAATGACCACAAAATTCCTGGTACCAAAATTACCTTTCTTTCTTTATGTCATCTTTCCTTATTCCAAAATCACATTAGTTTCTATGGGAATTTATCACCACTTGGGGTCAGATCACAGTTTTGGATTTATTTGTGCAATCCACATACCAGTGCCTTTTTTCTGGGGGTACGTAGGGGTACGCATACCCCTAAACATTTTGTGAATCTAAGTTTGGCCTCTTTGAGGGGCATTATTTCAATATGAGTAGGAAAATGAGAGTACTTCTAAACATTTTTTAATAGAAAAAAAGCACTGCATACATGAACCAAAAAGAGAAGAAAGATTATGTCTGAACTACTCATACAGTAAGCCAACAGCTCCCTCCATGAATGTAGTCCTACATACGTGAGCCTCATTTGGGTAAATAACTTGCTCAGTGAATGAATGGCCTGCACAAATAATTGCTTGGAGGAAGATCTGTAACAGGCCCTAAGAGGCTCAGGAATTTTAATCAGGTGCTTACAGTATATTCAAAAGTGGATGTCTCTAAAGTGCTTTTGACACTCAGTAAGGAGCCAGAAACTCCAAACCAAGTTCCTTGGGGCACTGAGTTATGCAAAATGTGTATTTGCAAACATTATTTAATGGTCTTAAGGTTTAATGTGGTTATTCACTTCTTTATAAATACATAGGCGATCTTAACGGCCTTCCACTTTTCCCTGCACAGCAACATTGCTGACAGCAGTATGCTTGGGGACTATGCTTTTATGATAGGATTCCATAATACGTAGTTTCCCATTTGTTATTTTGAGTTGGCATTGAGTACAGCAGGTTGCAGAACAGAAGACAGTTGAGCAGAGTCGGGACAGTAGATTCTGGTGCTAGCAGCGAGACTTTCTAAGGAACCCTTTCAGTAGGCGTTAATCCTTCAAAAGGGAAAGGAAGCTTTGAAACTAGGAAGGGTGGAGTTTTAAGTGGAAGAGTTATGTTGTAGTTAAAAGGGATAGGGGCAAAGAAACTTCACTTTGCACAGAGAATCAAATCTGATTTTTTGCTGTTCTGCTAGAAGTAAGGATTTGTCACTTTTAAGAGACAATTTTCTCAACCCACAGGTTTTTCACCCGTGCCACAGTGCTGTGGTTTTAGTTCTTGTCTGTGCTCTATCTTCTAACATGCAGCTTTTATACAACTGAAATAATATCTGATCAATCTAGTAAAGGGTCACTCCAGGTCTGTTATGGGAAAGGAAAATTACAGGAAGCAAAGGAGAGAAAACAGGGAAACAGACCTGGTGAACTACAGGAGGGGTTAGTGAGTATAGGGAGGAGCAAGAAAGAGCAGAAAACACAACAGGACCAAGAATGCACAGTCAAAATGCTCTAACTAGAGTTGTTGACCAGCCTGCCTACAGGTAGTGGTTCTTCTTTCTATAGGAGCGGCTGGGAAATTAGACCCAAAGCAAGCATGGAAGTTAAGTGGTCTCACCTGAGGTTGTGTTCCAAGGAACAGCGGGGTGAGCAGTCCTGGTTGCTGATACAGTCTGCTCTTTGCCTTTTGAACCTGTGTTTTGTAAAATGTACAACCATCTGGAGCCACACAAGAACTGGAAATCTTCTTTCCCTTTTGCCGCCATGTTGTGTTGCAGATATCATTTATCTGCCCAGCATCTCATTGTCATCATTTGATGCCTTCTTTTACTCAACATGCCTAACATAACCCTTTTTGAGGGTTAGTTCATGCTTGTATTTGTGTGAAGGTACTTTTTTTACTTTAGCAAAAGCTACACTGCTAAATATAAGGGAGGAGTTTATTATTTTTTATTTGTCTCCAACAAGTATTTGAACATGGTCAATAAATGCAATACACTATCCACTTCATAGTAGACTGAAATGGCAGTGATGTGCATCTATTGTTTCAGTAGCGTACAGCAATATTGTGGTGCACATGAAATGCAGCTCCTTTAGATCATGAGTCGAAGGCAAACACAGTTCATTAGTTCTGTAACTTGCTCAGGTTGCGTCTCCATTATTAACTAAAATGAAGCTGTATTTGACTTGATCGTTTCTCTCCCTATATTTTTTGTCTATGTATGTGAGTTCATTCTTAATGGAAAATGCTAAAAGGTTTGCTTATAGTAATTGAGCTCAATTAAATTTTTTAACACTTCTAAAGTATCTAGACATTAATGATAAGATTGGAAAACAAGCACCTAACTAAGCCTTAGCCTAGGATCCCTCCTGTGAGTTGAGACTGGGCATCACTTCTAACCCATGAGCCACCTATAACCTGAATCACAAACCAGGTAAAAAATACATACTTTTAAAATGAACTTAAGTCAAATACACTTATTTCTGGTGAATATTTTTTTTTTTTTAAAAAAGCTTAAGCAGGGGAAAAATGGGTTGATAAATACTGGTATATTCACATTAAATATATATTTTAATCTCATAACAGTAGCTGTCAGCAAAAGAAATGGCTACAGATAATGAAATATAAACAGTGAAGGAAATAATTTAAAAGAAACTAGTTAAGACACTAGAGAGCAATATCAAAAATTTAATATTGGCAAGCATGTCTATAGTTTTCAGATGGACAGCTGTGATAATTTACGGTACTTTTTTAAGGGAGTCACTCTGGTTTGGATTAAGAGAAGTGACAGAGGAATTGTCTACCTAATACCTCTTTTATAACTAAAGGACACACATCTTTTGAATCTGACACTGTATTATTTGTCTCAAAACAATCTTGAGCACTATAGCATTTCATCAAAAAATTATGTTAGTCTTTGCCTGGCATTGTATATGTGCATTACTTTCATAAGTTTTTAATTTTAAAGTCGTGTCTTTGACACTGTATCTTACAAATCCTAAGACGGTTGGATGGTGCCTTCTCTATGACGTCTTTCGGCAACTTGTACAGCCAAGCTTGTGCCAAATATATTGTTCTGCATCCCTTTGGACCACTTCAAGAGGGCCTTGTCTGAGCAGCCCAGGACCTCCATATGCACTTCCCAGGCTTGCACCCCAGGGAGGTCACTTTGGTGTTGCTAAAACAACAGTTTCACTACATGCTCAGAGGCACACTCCATTGTCTCTTGAGACAGATGGATACCTACAACAATTTTACACTTTGAATTCAGAATCTTCCACAAAATTGTGCCTTAATGTTAAACATTCTTCTTAGAAACCTCCTCTCAGGAATTGCATCCGCAGGTCAATGTCCTTTGCCCTTTATACATAACTCAGTGCAAAATAGATTCTGAGAGCTTGGTGTAAATTCCCCAGATAGCTGTTCTAATTAGGTCATAGCCTTTCCCACCACCTCTTCATCTATTTTTCACTTAGAGCAAAGAAATTCTAAGCAAAACTAATCCTTACATAGTCTCTAAGCCAACATTACAACAGTCTTCAAGCAGAGAATCTTGATTCCATTGTTATTCTAACACATTGTGATGTGTATGTACTCTCTGGTACTATCACAATAAGGCACAAGAACTTTTCAGCCGAATGTCATAACTGGAGTTGATGGAATCGCAGGGAATTTCTGTCAATAGTTTCCGAAGCAAATGTACTCAAGAGCCACAACATCCATTGGCCTGAATGGGTGGGTCTGAGCTTTAATGTAGCAGTGATTTCAGCAAGTAATAAACAACTGTTGGACAGAGGCAGAATGGTGCCCTTGGTGATTTGTTGCACCTTGGCAGGGGGCAGGGGACTGGTGATAGAGGGAACACAACCAAGGAAAAATAGTTAAATGTGCCAGGTACTTAGTTCAAGCACCAAGTTGTTGCTCAGTGCACAATATCTATTTAAGGGAATGTTGCTTTAGTGGTTCTCGCATGAGGTAGCATTTCAATATCTCTCTTCCATCTCAACATTCCAGCCTTTTGAAAAGTGAAATTCCCCATTAACTTTTATTGATCAAATGGTGGATTTTGGGGGCGGGACTTATATTGGGAGTCTGCAGAGACAACATGCAAAGTTTATTATTGTGTTGACTCTCTGTTCTTGGTTCTTTCAGTCATTGGTCTGATAAGTAAAAGTTCAATAAAGTCAGACTTTGAAAGTCTAAATGGTAATCAGCTATTAAAGATTCAAGTAGCAGTGATCTTTGACTGTAAGAATCCAGTATTCAAATATTTATATTCATGTTCTGATAATCAAATGCTGACACAAATTATTTAAAACTAGCCCAGGTGTCACTCTCTGTACATGTTTATTTGTATTGGAATGTGAGAATCAGAAAACGTTAAACCAGAGTTACCGTATTGGCCTGAATATAAGCCTCACTTTCCCCCCAAATTCTGACCATGAAAAGTTAAAGTTTGGTTTACATTCGCGACCTTACGGTATGCAGCCAGGAGTGCGGTGAAGTAGCGCCCGTCTCATTCATAGTTCCCTATTCTTTCCCCCAAGGCCGGGAAGGGAGAGAGTGAGGAAGGGGAAAGGCCAGTGGCAATGCAGCACCCCCCCCCCAGTATGCAGCCAGGAGCAGCGAGAAATGGAACGGCTTATATTCGGGTATGGCTTATATTTGGGCCAATACGGTGTTTAATTTTATTACTTCCTGCGGTTTTCTAATTTTTCCAAAAATGCATTTGCCCACATCTATGTAGATAACATAGTTTATAGTTTTGAAATAATATATTAATAAACATGTTGTGCATGACACATGAAAAACATACATTGTTTCTCATAAATGGAGGCACATTTATTTCTCATTCTATAATGAACAAGTGTTCTATTGCATTTTTCGGGGGGAAAACAGGCAATTATTCCATGCTGCTAAAACTTCACTAATTATCCTCCCCCGATCTAATATAATAAAACAACTTTAAAACAGAAAATTTCCCCACACTTGATTTTATAATTACTGTATTGCAGTAGATACCCCAGTCTAACAATTTTGCTGCTAGATTTTTTTTTTTTTAAAAAAGAGCCTTCAATCCTGTACATAGTTTTCTCATAGTAAGTCTTATTGAAGCCTGTAGTTCTTTCTTTGGAGTAGAGTGTAACCCAGCCCCTTATAATTATTGGAGTTTTGATTTTAGGGTGGAGTGGTTTTTGTTTGTTTGCATTACACTTCAAATAACCTTATTCCTGTGACTGTGATTTAAATAGGTATTTAAATAGTGTTAGTACTCCAGAATGAGCTGCTCCTTCTTTTCACTAACAGTGATGTCACACAGTGTCAGGGACTGACTGGATGATGAGGAGTGGTGGGAGGTACCAGCCAGGGAACCCCCAAGGGAACCCCCAGAGGGGGAAGGCTGAGAACCCAGGAATTGGTGGAGGGACACCAATGAAAGGTCAAAAGGAGAAGAGTGGGAGGAGCTGTTAGATGCTGAAGGGGCACCAGGGTTTAGTGAGGAGGAAGAGCTTGTAACAGGAAGCAGTTTGAACTCAAGAGGCTGAAGCTGGTGAGGCAAGAGGCTGCAGAAGGATCCAAAGAGATTCCCTTTCCTGCAGTGACCAATTCCCCTCCTGCTTGTCTCCAAGGATGCACAGAATGATGCGTAGGGATGTACAGAGATTAGAAGTGCCCAGGCACAGTCTGAGGCTGCTTGGGAAACATCCGGCAGATGAGCCTTAGAAAGAGTTGAAGGCAGGGACCATCAGTCCTGGCAACTGCTCTATAGGGGCAAGGCTTACTGGGCAGAGTTGCTGATTGCATGCTGTTTCTTTGAATAAAGAGTTAACTTCTCTGGCAAACTCTCATTCTTGCTTGCTGACCTGCATCTGACTCCAGCCCTCACACATAGTGAAATCTGATTGGCTATGCTATGACATCACTGGCTACATTATGGCATTACTTTATAGGAAGAATATCTTGATGGGCATAAAATGGTGTAGGAAGTTGATAAGGGCTGTGAATTGATGGGGTGGGGGAGGCAACTTTAAACCAAATCACACTAACTCATGCCAACTCATTTCTTTTGGAATCCCAAAGACACTTGGAGATATGTATTTGTGGAGAGTTCTTCCTAATTTTTGTTTTTTGCAGATGTATTTTAATATTCTGCTGGAAGCTGCCCAGAGTGGCTGGGAAACCCAGCCAGATGAGTGGGGCACAAAGAAATCATCATCATCATCATCATCAATTATGTGCTGTGTCCTCTATGGGAGTATTAAAAACTACAACACATAGCCTAACCCTTAATAAGGATTTCCTTGCTTTTATGAATACTGTAAACATGTTTCCACAATAACCAGTTCAAAATATCAGTTAGTCCATCTAACTGAGAAATTACAAGCTCCCTGATTCTTGCAACAATATAGAATGCCAGATCTATTGGTTTGTGGCTCAGTCCTGACACAACAGTAGAATGTTGTGACTGTTCCTGCTAGGAGAGAATTTCATCTGAGCTTCCTGTTTTGTTTCTCATAAAATGAGATAAATTGGTGTGTTCAAAATATGGGCACATTGTCATTGGTGTTCCTGCTTTAGCTTAGCTAACAGAAGTGCTAATTAGTGCTGACTGTGGTGAAAACATTTAGTGATGTTGAAGGGCACTGCTTTCCTCTGAGCTCTAGCATAGCCACCAGTTTGTATCCCTTGCACCAGGCCATTTTTTCTGCCATAAGATGCTAGCATTTTGTCATTAGTGACCTGCCCCATGCATGAATAAATCAGTAGGTAGGAGAAGACAAGTCCATTAGCACCCTCCCTTCCTCAAGACATTCTGCCAAGAAGCAACAGTAATTTATCCTTTTAATGCAGAGTAAAAATTCAGTGGCTAACCATTGTTGAGCTCCCACTTCCCCTTGTGAGAGTGCATATAAACAACGTTGTGCTAGATGGCATCATGAAAATACATAAGTTGTTAGAACTGTGCTAGGTTGGCTGTCCAGGCTTTCCTTTTTGCATCATGTAGAGCATCAGTTGTACACTGTACAACACTACTCTCTTCTGAGTAATAGGAGTCCTGTTCAATATGATTAGTCTTGTAATTATCTTTCCCTCTATTCACTAGTCTGAAAAACAGGGTATAAATCTTATTTTTGTCATCTGGAGTTTTTAAGCTTTGCACAGTATAGCTGGTGATTGTTTATGCTTTGGTTATGTTGTTAGGGCTAAGTGGATCTGGGAATCTCAGATGCCCTTCCATCAGTTGCAACTTGTAAGTTTCACTGGGCTGTTGTTATTCTGTTCATATGAAAGTTCTGCTATATGTGAAGAAGAGCACGTTCAAATATATAAAAGGATGTCACACAGAGGAGGGAGAAAGGTTGTTTTCTGCTGCTCCAGAGAAGCGGACACGGAGCAATGGATCCAAACTACAAGAAAGAAGATTCCACCTAAACATTAGGAAGAACTTCCTGACAGTAAGAGCTGTTCAACAGTGGAATTTGCTGCCAAGGAGTGTGGTGGACTCTCCTTCTTTGGAGGTCTTTAAGCAGAGGCTTGGCAACCATATGTCAGGAGTGCTCTGATGGTGTTTCCTGCTTGGCAGGGGGTTAGACTCGATGGCCCTTGTGGTCTCTTCCAACTCTATGATTCTATGATTCTATGATTCTGTGATCATTGCTATTAGCTTTTCATGCACAAGAAAGCCCATGTGTTAAGTGTTATCTGTGTAGGTGTCATTGCTGCTGCATGTGCAACATAAATGTTTCAGAAGTCTGTGGGTAGTACAGAAGTCTGCAGGAAGTTCAGATAAAAGAGGAACTTTCAGCTATGCACAAGAGATTAACCAAATCCCCCTTTTATCACTTTGAGTTACAGGTAGAGTGATTGTGGCATTGAAGCATGGTGACCAAATGTTTAGGCTGCTTGATTGAGTATCTGATGGTCACTTCTCGCTTAGCAGGGGCACACCTTGGTAATATAGCAGCCTCAGCGAGGCAAAAAATTGACACACACACCCAACAGCCCTCACCTTCCCAAAGCCAGGTAAGAGAGGCACCAGGCTTCAGGAAGGTGGTGTGAGGCTCTGGCAGGGTCCTAGAGCCCCACACCTCCTTCCCAAAGCCCAGTGCTTATTGGGAAGACAGGAAGATGCCTCTTGGCCCCTGTTCCCTGTGCAGAGGAACCAGTTGCGTTGCCCTAAATCTGCATCTGCACTTAGGTAGATAACTATTGGTATGTTGGGTGCTGTGAAGACAACAAACTGTAGAAGCAGTCATCAAGTTAGAAAGTTAAATTTCAGTGCTGGTAAGTGCCAAGTGATGTTCATGGCAAAATACTCCTTAGTATATTCACAAAATGATGGATTCTTAATGAACTACTGATACTTAAAAGCCAGTTTACACATGTATTTACATCACAATGTGCCATTACTTGATAAACACTTAATGAGTCACAGTGAATAATGTCTGCAAAAAAGCACTGGTGGTGTGATATGAGCACCTCTTGTTTCTCAGTCTTCATATGCTGACCATGCTTGTGTGAAACATGCCTCAGATTAATTTCGGGACTGCTTTGTTGGCCTTACACAATGGTGCAATCTGAGTTGTAGGGGGAACAAACCCGGAATTGTTTGCATAATGGTTGTTAGGATTCTCCCTTAATCACCACTGCAAGATAGGCTTTGATTTTCAGTGACACACAGTTTGCTTCCATTTGGCAGATCTGCTTCTGTAGTTATCTACTGTCTTGTAGATATCTTCCTTATCTTGGCATACATTGTTTTTGTCTTCCCTCCCACATTGCCAATGGGAAAAAACCTGTATGCTTCTCAATATAAATTCAGTGCCAAGTAAAACACACTGCAAATATGCCACCTGTATTCCTACTAAATAGCTGCCAGCTGTTCAGCATCCCTATGCATGGCAAATCTAATGCTAATGGAGTTTTTTTGTTTTTGTTTTTTTGTTTTAAAAGCTATAATGTCTGGCAGAATGTTTTCTAGTGGATTCAACATTCATATTACCCATGACATGAAGCTGATGGAGTAAAATGGCCTTTGGGCAGATGCTCCATAGCCCTTCTGATCTTAATCCTTGTTTTGGCTCTTGTGGAAAAGCTCTGTGCTACAGTTTTTAGGATAGTGAACTCCTTTGTTACTGAAAGCCCCATGAAGGACATGAAAATACTCTACCATATTTGGAAGAGCTGCTTCCAACTGATGTTTTTATCTTCTTTTCCAATGTCTGCATTTCTTACTTTCCATCACTTTTTCTCTAAAGAAAGATGTCTCCTGTGCTGGTTGAGACAAACGTTACCAGTTTTTTTGGAGGGAATAGGATGTACAAACATATTTGTGGCATGGGTTATAGCATATGGAAACACAGGAGAAGCAACTGGTTGAAATAATATGAGGATTACACATGCTTTCCTATGTGCTGAAGAATAGGAAGATGCGTTTGAAATCCTGCTATATTTATTTAATAAATTTGTAGTCCACCTTTCTGCCAGGATCCAAGAGGAACATCACATGGTGACCTCTAGTTTTTCTGAATGACTCATCCCATAATACCTGACCATTAGCTATGCTGATGGGAGTTGTAGCCCACAACATTCAGATGGCACCACATTGATGTACCCCCTACTTTAAGGGCTAATAATCATAAAGAGTTAGCTGAGCATACAAATGACAAATGGGATTCTGTTCTTCTGGTGTGGAACCTAGCGTAAGAAAACACAGGAGAAACTCTTCTCCTCCAGGGAGTTCCTAATGGCTCCACAGTTGTCTGGGAATCCCTGATTCAAGTTTAAGCCTTTCTTATCAGATGGTTGCTGCAATAAAAATGGTGATTGGCAATAAAAAAATGAATGGGGGGGAATGGGGAGGGTGGGAGAGTTGAGGAGACAAGGCTAATAAATTGGGAGGGGGGGAGAGAGAAAAGGTTTTGAGCCAAATAAGGGCGTGTGTGTGTGTGTGTGTGTGTGTATATATATGTATGTATGTATGTATGTGTGTGTGTATATATATATATATGGAGAAAGTAAAGAAATGTCAAGTGTGGAAGAAAATGAGACCAAGGAGGGAGAATTGCATGAAAGAAATATTCAGGGATTAGAAAGGATGCAATGCAAACATGTGAATTGAAGGGATGGGAGGGGTAAACTTAAGTGTGAAATGAAGAAAGGGTGAAGAGTGGAAGGAAGAGGAAAAAGAGAAGCATAGAGAGAAGAGGAAAATCTGCAGAACTTGTCTTAAGCAGGCACTGGGGAATATCTGTCGGTTTTCTTTTTTTAAAAAAATAAATAAAACCCCAAACTACATTTGAAATCCCCACTGTTCTCATTATCTCAAAGTAAAAAAGAAAGATAGATAATTGGGTTAGACAGAGTGTAGGGGCAGAAATACTAGTAGAGAATGAAATCTCCATATCCAAGAGAATGCAAGATGAAGTAGAGGCTAGATCCTTTGAATACACTGGGAGCACTCAGCAAAAACTTACGTCTGTCCTCTTGAGCAGTCTGGGTGCCAGTCGCCAGGTACATCCTTCCTGGTGCTATTGGGTGCCCCTGGGTTTTTGCAGTCATGCTAATAACAGTTTTGCAGCAACCAGAGCATCTCTACTCATTCAGGAGCTTTCCAAGCCATGTATCCATTTGTTCCACATAATCAGAAGTAGCACAAATGGAGTGATTACGCTGCTTCTGAAGATCCTGATTTGTCTTCCTGTTGGCAGCGAAAATTTGGGGAGGGGAAAAAATTATGCACACACAGTACCTCTAGCTTGATTCTGCACTTGGAAGATCATGTATTTTAATCACAAGGGAAGCACAGATTATGGAAAACGTTTGAGCTGAGTAAAATAGAGTGGGTGTGAAATATCCCTATGGAAACAAGATATTTTAAGGTTGGGGTTCATTATGAAGATCAACCTTTAAATGATGACTTCAGCAATTATACAGCGTGTGAAGGCATAATGACTGACACATGTCAAAGAAACATTGTCTGGGTCAGACGGCAGAGAAGGAGGCTGCTGCTGTGCTGGCAGTACTGTATTAGTATTAAGTAGCATTAGTCCACAAGTGAGACGTTATAGATGGTGAGTTCAGGAACTGGAGAGGTGTTGATGGGCACTGGGATGCTTACAGCAGAAGAGCTCATGCTCACAGTTGTGTCGAAGGAGAAAATTCACTGAAAGGGAAATGAGTGAGAATGGCAGCTGACAAGGGGTAGCATTCTTGCCCACAGAGATTATTTATATGAGGTGTTTCTTGAAAAGAAGAAGAAGAGGAGGAGGAGGAGTTTGGATTTGATATCCCGCTTTATCACTACCTGAAGGAGTCTCAAAGCGGCTAACAATCTCCTTTTCCCTTCCTCACCCACAACAAACACTCTGTGAGGTGAGTGGGGCTGAGAGACTTCAGAGAAGTGTGACTAGCCCAAGGTCACCCAGCTGCATGTGGAGGAGCAGGGAATCGAACCCGGTTCACCAGATTACGAGTCCACCGCTCTTAACCGCTACACCACACTGGCTCTCTTATTCAGTTGTGTCACAGGCTTAAGTACAATTATGCTTCAATGTTTTGCTGTAGGAAAAGAAGGGGAGGCACATGTTGTTGTTTTTTTAAAAATATTGTTTGTATTTATAGATACTTGAAATGACTTCAGACTATTTTTTCATACTATGACTTGAAGCTAACTTATTCTAGCCATGCACCAGCCATGTTCATATGTCATGGTAAGCCATGGGTGATTGCTTACTGTAACTGTGAATGAGCAGCAAATTCTTGTACCTTTCTGGTTTTGTTCCACTCTTCCTCAAGCTAGGAGTGGCAAGCCTTGTGACATGTGAACAACAACGGCAAACCACGAATTGTTGGCTTAACAGTTGTGGTTTGTTTGGGAGAAACAAACAACAAGTGCTGATTTACATGTCACAAGAAGCCAAAGTTCATGGCTTGTTGCTCGTGGCTCAAGGAAGGTTGCAGCAAAACAGGACTGCTCTGGTATCATGCACTGGCCTGCTGCCAGTTCATGCATGCTGTTTGCAGGAAATGTAAAGCGACCCCTGACCATTAGGTCCAGTCGCGACCAACTCTGTGGTTGAGGTGCTCATCTCGCTTTATTGGCCGAGGGAGCCGGCGTACAACTTCTGGGTCATGTGGCCAGCATGACTAAGCCGCTTCTGGTGAACTAGAGCAGCGCACAGAAATGCCGTTTACCTTCCCGCCAGAGCGGTACCTATTTACTTGCACTTTAATGTGCTTTCAAACTGCTAGGTTGGCAGGAGTAGGGACCAAGCAACGGGAGCTCACCCCGTCGCGGGGATTCGAACCGCCGACTTTCTGATCGGCAAGTCCTAGGCTCTGTGGTTTAAACCACAGCACCACCCACGTCCCACTGTTTGCAGTAAGCCATGGCAATTGCCCAGTTATTGCAATAGCTGCCCAGTTTTGACTTCCATTCCCCCCCCCCCTCGTTTGTTTTCTCAAGTATTTGAAAGGAACGGCTCTATATAGACAGTCACAAATTTAAACAATCTTCAATCCTTCTGATCCGGCGTATGCTTTACTCTTCCGTTGAAAGCAGTAGGACTTAACCATTTTTAACTTTGCAACAATCATGCCTGTGGGAAGTAAGAAGAAGAAATATGTACATACTTTTTTAAAGGGTGGTTATCATGGTTATCAATGTTTGTTTGTCTTTGACTTTCTTTTGTTCATTTCTACCAATCTCTCCCTTGTCTCCGTTTCTGGTGTTCAATCCTGTGATGATGAACATGGAAAAATACTAAATGGGAAAAGTGAGATTTAATATTCTGGCTCTCGTGAAATAAGAACTACTTTCTGAAGTGTACAAAGTTTGAAGATTAGAAGGTACCCAGTGCTATACAGTGGTACCTCGGGTTACATACACTTCAGGTTACAGACTCTGCTAACCCAGAAATAGTATCTCGGGTTAGGAACTTTGCTTCAGGATGAGAACAGAAATCGCGTGGCAGCGGCGCAGCAGCAGTGGGAGGCCCCATTAGCTAAAGCGGTGCTTCAGGTTAAGAACAGTTTCAGGTTAAGAACAGACCTCAGGAACGAATTAAGTTCTTTACCCAAGCTACCACTGTATCTCCTGATAGTATACATTACGTGATTTTTACCACAGAGAGTGCATAAGCTTGAATTATAACTATTCCCCTTGGTCATTGTTGCAAAGTGGTCGTGAGGAACTCATTTGGAGACCATGCCTATCTGTTGACAGGTTGCAAATGCACAAATAGAGAGAGTGCATGTGTATGCACACATGCATGTTCACATGCTTGTAGTAGGTTTTCACAGGAGCTTTCCTCACTGCATAATCATATGCAAATATTTTAGGATCAAAGGTAAGTCAAAGAAAAGTGGCACTAAGACAGCTCAGCTAGCAGCCTAACTACATGACAGACCCACAGGCAACTTCTGAGCTGTCAGCTTCACTGCCTGTGGAGCTCACTGTAGAGCCAGATGCTGCTGCTGGAAGAATATTCTCCGCAGCGTGGCATCTGGGCTCTATGATGGCCTTGTGGATCACATGTCAGAACTGGAGACGGGCACAAAGGAAAATAGGCTTTGCCTTGTATTAATAATAATTAAAAATAAATTGGCAAGGCAATTTCAAAGTCAGTTTCCACCTGCCACTGTTTAGGAGCTAGAGGGTATTAGAAAGGCCAACCCCTGCAGCTTGGTGCGTACATACACACACACACACACACACACACACATTCCTTGCCGATTGCAATGACTTCTTTTAGCTATGTGAATATCATGTGCACATGTATCTCTCTGCAAATATGGGGGAGTAGGCAGACAGATTGCCCCCCCCCAAATTTGGCTACAATGCAGAGGGGAATGTAAACAGAGTGGCTTTAGGTAAGCGAGGCACAGGAAATTAAGCTGTGATAGCCTTTACTTGCAGTTTTGCAATATGCTGAGGCACTGGATTTGCATGGCTTTTCTTTTAACATATTGATTTATTTTTTTAATTATGAATCCATACACATCAAAACATACTCATATATTTTGTTTTTTTCTACGTTGCTCTCATGTAGTTATTGCCAGGAAAGCCTACATGTTTTATGTAGCTTGCAACCCACAGCAAAAGCCATACATGTGTGTGGAATACTCATGTTTGTTTGTTTTTAAAAAAAACATTCTAAGGAATAATTCAGTTGATTTCTGGTTAAGTTGGAGACACTATACTTAATCATTTGAAGTGCTCACAAAACTATCATACCATGCTGAGATGGAGGTGAATAATTAGCAGAATCATGTGACACAGCTGTTGTTTTTCTTCTCTTCTTGGGTATGGTTCTTCAGTGGGTAGACGTGGACCAGATCCAGGCGCTATTGGAGTAAACTGATTTTCTAGATCCATTTCAATCAGGGTTTAGGGCCTGTTTTGGCACAGAAACTGCTTCGGTTGCCCTGTATGATTACCTCTGTCAATTCTCCTTGACCTCTCAGCCACTTTCAGTACCATCGACCATGGTATCCCTCTGGAATGGCTTTTGAGTTGGAGGTGGGTGGCACTGCTTTGTGGTGATTCTGGTCATACTTGGATGGTTGTTTCCAGAGGATGATGCTCTTTGGCCCTGTGGAGCCTTCAAAGTGAGCCTCAAGGCTCAATTTTATCCCTCATGGTGTGTAACATCTACATGAAACCTCTTGAGTGGAGCCATCCAGAGTTTTGGAGTATATTGACAGCAATATGTTAATGACACACAGCTCTTATCCTTTACATCTGCAGATGCAACAGTGAATCTGCTGGACCGTTGTCTTGCCTCAGTGATGGACTGGATGAGAGCCAATAAACTGAAGCTCAATCCAGATAAGACTGAGGCACTGTTAGTGGGTGGTTCCTTAGACAGGATGGATGGGAGGGTGCCTGCTCCTGATGGGAGGGTTACATTCCCTCTGAAGGAGTGGGTATGTAGCTTGGAGGTTCTTCTGGGTCCATTGCTGTCACTTGAGGCTTAGGTAGTCTCTATGGTGCAGAGTGCCTTCCATTAGCTTTAGCTGGTGGCCCAGCTGTGCCCCTATTTAGCCAGGGATAGCCTAACACCTGTCATCTATTCTCTGGTAACCTCCAGGTTAGATTACTGAAACACGTGGTAGGTGGGGCTGCCTCTGAAGACAGTTCGGAAAGTTCAACTGGTGTAGAATTCGCTGATCAGGTTGCTTACAGGGGCAAGATAGGTCAAGCATATAATGCCAGTCCTGGTCTGACTGCACACTGGCTGCAAGTTAGTTTCTGGGCCCAAAGCTTTAAATTGCTCAGGACCACAATGCCTCAGGAACCACCTCTTCCCATATGAACTGAACCAGACTCTGCAGTCATTATCAGAAGCCTTTTTCTGTGTGCTTCCTCAGCAAGAGGTCTGGAGAGTGGCAACATGAGAACAGGCCTTTTCTGTGGTGGCTCCCCATTTGTGGAATGCTCTCACCAGGGAGGCTCACCTGCTGCCTTCATTACTTATCTTTAGGCACCAGGAAAAAACATTCCTCCTCTCCCAGGCTTTGGATAATTAAACAATTTATGTCCTTTTAAGCTGGGGGGGGGGTTATTGTTTTTGTTTGTTATTATATTATGTAATTTCGTGTTTTTATATTGTGAACTGCCTTGTGATCCTCAGATGAAGAGCGCTATTGAAATTTAATAAATAAAATACCAGTTTAGACAGAAAACGAAAAGTCAGGAATATATATTGCAACATGCTAGTTTTCTGTGTGCATGTATTATTATTTTTTTTAAAAGCGAGAGGCTGTTTTAGCCATCTTGGATGCTTGTGCACTCTGAAATGGTCCAATTCTGAAAGACCTGCACACGATGATAATACTGTTCATATAGCTCAGCAGTAACCTGAATTGAAAATACATTACTCGTTAGGGATGGACAGTAAAACAAAGCAGACTTTCATGTATGTGAGTGGAGTCTAGAACCACCCCTCCCCCCGCCCTGTCTTTTTTTTTATTTAAAAGGTAGAGAAAGATAAAACATGCACAAAATGTATTATTTCTCACACTGTGCTCAGTAGTGGCCTGTACTCTCATTTAATTTTAGATTTCCTTCCTTGCCTAAACCAACAGCTCAGGGCAAGTTACAATATTAAGAATACACTATCCCAACAGGGGCTGACAAGGAATTTTCTCAAGTTAGGATTTTCTTTCTTTTGTGCAAAAGGCAAACTACATCTAAATATTTATTTTATTTGTAGTATGCATGGCTTGCCTTTTCCGTTAAAAATATATAACAAGCCGAAACTTTTACAAAACCCAAAGGCCCAGTCCTCAAATCTCTGTACGTACTTCTTTGAGAAGCATAGTCTACATTTTGCTTGAATTTGCAATGCTGCATGAATACCTATCTAAAGTTATTTTTTGCCTGTATCTAGGTCTATGCTGATGTATCCGTCAGAACGGGGGAGTTAATTTATGAAGAATGGAAGCATGCATGTATTTTCAGCAAAGAGCTGTGCAGTGTAATGTATTAAACTGAGAAGCATGGAAAAGTGATGGTCTGTGTCCAAGCAATTTGGGAGAAATTTGCCTGGTGTTTTTTTTTTTTATAAACTGATAGGGATACTGGTAAACATTGAATAATGCTTATCCCCTGCTGCTGTATCTATGCAAAGGTGATCATTGTAAATCATTGCAGCTTCTGCCAGGATATGTATACTGCAGCTGGTCTGCCTGCCTAGCGAAGATCACATGGAAACTTGCAAGGGGGAAAAAAAAGAGTCACATTAGTTACAGTTAGATCAGTCCTTGTGCTCTGGGATGTTAGTTCTACACAGTCCCACTGAACCCATCAAATGTCATCCTGCACCATCTGTTCCAGAGATACCACTTTCCCATTCTCAAAAGAGGAACTGCCTGGTCGTCATTGCTATGCACCTCAGCTTTTAAATAACTGAGCATGCTATAATTACATTGCAACAGTGATGTGACATTCCTTTGGGAAGGAAGGGGGTTGTGCTGACATGATGTTTATAATGGATGCTTACCCAGTTTGGGGTGGGCAGCGGTTTCGACCCATAGCATCCAGCTGCCCATTCTCCATTGTGCGGCCAACCATTGGAAATCACCAGGCCGTCCCCAAGGTACTATGAAGGTTCCTGCCACCCCCCCCCTTTGAATTCAGCCAATCCAGCCAGGGTGGGTGGCTTTGGAAGCGGATCTGACTGCAGCAGTTTTCACTCCGATAATAAAAGGTGGCAGCTGCTTTCCTCAGCATCCATTTGGCCATGTTGTGAAGAGGAGAAGCAAAAGGAGTTTCACAATGCAATCTTATGTATGGGATGAAAGTTCTACTGTGTACAACACCAAGGGTGCCCTTTTTGTCAATAGCAAAAATATGTAATGATTCCAGAAATGTTGTTCATTATGCGGGAGAAGCTAGGGTTGGAAGTCTTAACTTCAGTATGTAGTAGAATAGGGCCACAAAGAGAAAACCTGCGGCCTGAAGCAAAATGTAGTTTTGGGGTCTTCCGCTTGTACCTCTTCCAATTGCCATCAATACATTGAAATACACAGAATATCAACATAATAAATGTATGCTTCATAAAGTTTAGTATGGAGTATTTAACTGTGGTGAATTCATTAATAACATTGAATTTCAATTCATTGGGCAAACCTATTTTAATGGTATGCAAAACGAATATCTTAAAACATCAGGAAATTACAAATCATTAAAGTTACTATAAACATTATTTACAGTTACAAAATTTAAGAACAGGAATTTTCAAGTGCTTGCATTAGTTCAAACAAAGCCCTTTATTACAATAATTAATGAATCGTGTAATACTTAAACTGGTAGGCCACCTGAATGACTTCTTCCTTTCTTTCATTTTGGTGAACATTGATTAAATAATGAAAAGAGATTTGGCTAGCAAACCTATTTTCTTTTGAGAGCATAATAAGGTGGTTTAACCTTTCTTGCCCTGTGTAGATCTCAGGAAATCTTTTCTCACTTTTAGGTTACTAAAGGTACACTCAGCAGAATAAAGAATAAAGATGTTTTATTCTTGCTAGCTTTTAATGACTTAGAACTGATTGTCACCAACAGAATTACAATCAACTATATCTGCTTAGTTTTTTAAATTTGTATTTAATATTACTGAGAGTTTTATTGTATTCTTACAGGTGTATAAATATTTAAATAATTGTGCACCTAAAATGTTTACTTTATACACCTGACGTATAGTTTCTTTCCTGTGACTAGATTTGCATCGCTGGATTGCTTAAAATGGGGCTTCCATCAAATTTACTTTCTACAAATGTACTGTATAGAATTTTAAAAATGGACCCAGGCTCAGTCACGTCATCATATGTGGTATAAGAGAAAGCAAAACTCAACATTACCAACATTTTATATGAATTTGTAGGAAAAGGGCTCTCTCTCTCTCGTATTCAGTGATTCTAGTAGCACACATTTTTCAAAGTTCAATTTCACTAGAAAGTTATTGCCCCTACATGATTTATTGTGATTCATCAGTTGGTTATCAAAATGAAAGGGGAAGAAACAAATAACCCAGGGATAAGAACCATTTGTATTAATGCCTAGATTGCAAATATTTCAATAAGATTCATATAGTGTGTGTGTGTGTGTGTGTTTTCGTGGACTTAACTGTCCAGGGGTCCTTTACCTTTATATATATATATATGTGTGTGTGTGTGTGTGTGTGTGTGTGTGTGTGTCCCGTTCCAGACCTGGCTTGAAATACCAACTAAAGAAGTTATCAATGAACAACGAGGTCCAGCGGTGAGGGCCTTCTGGCGGTTCCCTCACTGCGAGAAGCAGTGATTATTCACCAAGGCTAGACTAAATGTATTTCCATCAGAAGTACTAAACGACAGACTATCTGGTATACCCTATCAGAATAGGCTCTGCTTATGCTCTCAGGGTGTCGACTCTATGAAGCATATCCTACTACACTGTGAGCAGTTCAAACAAGCCAGGGATCAATTTTTTTTTCTTTTTAAATAAGAAGAGTTTGGATTTGATATCCCGCTTTATCACTACCTGAAGGAGTCTCAAAGTGGCTAACATTCTCCTTTCCCTTCCTTCCCCACAACAAATACTCTGTGAGGTGAGTGGGGCTGAGAGACTTCAGAGAAGTGTGACTAGCCCAAGGTCACCCAGCAGCTGCATGTGGAGGAGCGGAGACGCAAACCCTGTTCCCCAGATTACGAGTCTACCGCTCTTAACCACTACACCACACTGAAGCCAGGGATCAATTAATTAAACCCATATTGGTAAACTTAACTGGAAAATCTGAAACTTTCCACCTTAAGTACCTCCTTGGAGATATGTCAAATGGCCATGGCTATGTTCCTCTCGGAAGTAGTATGAAACAGAAACCTACATGCTCTGGATAAAACATAGGGACCGCCTTGGAACCCTTTCCCTGTATTTCTGTTTCATTTTCCTTTTGAAAATGTTTTTTTGTGTGGAAGGGCACAGAATTCAGAAGAAACAAAACTGAAGGCAGGATTCTATATTTGTGCGTGTGTGAAACGAAAGAGAATGGCAGTGGCGGGGGGGAGGGAGGGCAAAGAGCTCTTTAATAAACTTGAGTACGGGTCTATTTTAAATCATAGAACATAGCATACCACCTAGCACAAATTCAGTAAAGTAATTTTAAATGAATACCACCCTTGGCATCTCATTCTGCTTAAATGGGGCTTATGGTGACTGTGATGTCAGCTGAGTTCAAAGAAGGATTGATTTAATAAAATAGTGAGCTGAAGCCTGTAGTTGTAGTTGATGGCAAAACTCTATGATCGGAAGTTAAAAATAAGTTTGATATTAGAAAGACCTACTGTTCAGTATTCCCATCAATAGACTGTGACATACTACAACATATTTTCCCCCTGTTGATTGCCATTATTTAGGTCTGTGCAATTGACAATTTGTTCTTTGTGGGGGGTGGGGGTGGGGGTGGTGGAGGTGCTAGTAGTCATATTATTGTAACCCACCCTGGGAGCCTAGGGTGAAGGTGGACATTAAATTGTAATAATAATAAAAAAATTATATATTGATAAATGTGCTGTGGATGCTAGCACATAATTGGCTGCCACAGGCATCGAAAATAGAATAAGACAGTACTATGTAATAGTGAGTACTGACACATAAAGTTGTTGGCATCCATCTGTCGCAATAGAAAATGGAGTGCGCTTTCAGTGGTGAAGTCAAACCGCTGGAGAATCATAGCACCTGTTGTGGCTGCAGAGACTGGTAACTTGTAACTGCTGCCTCCTGCATTGTTTTTGCTGTGCTAGCAGCACCAAAGTGACCTCTCGGGGTTGCAAGTGTGTATGGGGGTCCTGGGCTGCCCAGGTGACAAGACCCACCTCTTGGCTTTGCTGGTGTGGTCCAAGGGAAAGCAGAGCAATACATTTGGCACCAGCTTGGCTGCAGGAGTTGCCAGAAGGAGGCGTCCAAGGCGTCATCCAACCATCTTAGGGACTCCACTCTGGATTTATGTAGGGTTTACTCCTTAGCTGCTGCTTCTCCTGGAGTTGTCCTACATGGAATTTTCCTTGGGGTTTACTCCTGAAGACTTTCTAATGAATGACTATAGTTGCAAGGATCAGAATTACTTGCAGAAATCCAGACTGCATGACCTGGTCAAATTTGTTGTCCCACCCCACCCCCCATTTTATTTTTACTTACCCAAACTACTCTCCCCCTCTACATATCAGATGTGTTAAGAATTTGCTATCAGTCTACCAGTTCACTTGAAACCAGTAAATTGATGGCTCTGTGTGCCAAATATAAGTCCCACATCCCCCCCCCCAAAATTTTTTTTTTCTTTGCTGCAGCCAAGGCAAAGGTTCCATTACCACACCAAGTTAACTAAATGTAGCCCAATATTTGCATGCCTATGAGCTATATAGCAGCAGTAGGAACTTACTTAGGCAGATTTGAAACCTGCTTGAGAAGTTTTGTTTGGAGCACAGTGTCCGAATCTTGAGTGGTCACTTTCCATAAAAAAAATCTGGCTATCAACTCTTAACATCAGTCGTTTCCAGTGTGCATAAAATATTACTCCCTTTTAAGGACAAGTAAAACTCCATAGTCTTTCAAGTAGGCAGGGTAGCACCAGTTTTTTAAAAAAGTGATCCAGATGGTAGCTTGACATCTGTTCTGGGAGAACTAGTGGAAAGCATTCTTCAATTGGTTAAAGAACAAGGGCACTGGATTCTGCAGTGGGTGAGGAGGACCAGCAAAAATCAGGTGTTCTAACCTGTACAAGCAGAAGTGTGATCTGCTATTGCAAAATCACCAGTAGATATATAGTAATTCAGTGTTTTGTTTTCAGGTTGTGTTGTATTATGTGTGTGTGTGTGTGTGTGTGTGTGTATATATATATATATATATATATATATATATATATATATATATATGTATATGTATATCTGCATGCGCACACATAAGTATTTGGACATGCCCATGTGTGTGTCTGTGGCCTTTGATGATATGGCTCAAAAGCTCTGAATTATCATGAGAATATGTGGTAGTACAGAAAAGGGTCAGGTATCTTGTAAAGGTGAATACCAGTAGCATTTACAGTGCATATTAATTACAGCAGTAATATAAGGTAAGGTGGAGGACGTCCATTTTTTAAAAACCTACTTTCTTTCTTTTTTAAATGGCTACAGAATTGCTAAGTAAGCTTTCCTGATAAGAAATTGGGGTTTCCTTCTGGATTTCTGTGATGATGGAGTGTGCCCGCATGTTAATATGTAATATCAATTAGAATACATTTCCAAATGATTCTTCAATAACTCAGATTTTGAATGAGGAATGTATTTATAGAATAGTTTCAGGTATTTTGCTTTCTCTCCTTTGTGCCCAGTTTTTATTTCCTTATCTAAAAATACATTTTTAATGGCTATGTTTCTCCCCCCCCCCCCCACCTGCCAATCATCTAATCATTTAGTCCCTGTTTCTTTTCTTGTGGGGCATAGCTGGCTTCCTCCTTTTTTTTTTTTCCTTTTTGCAGTTCATCAATACAAAACTGATTTGAAGCTGAGCTGTATAATAATAAGGCTTTCAGCAGCCAGGCTTGACACTTGCCTTGTAATTAAGGCCTTGATGGTTGTGTTGATGGCAAATGAAAGAAAATGGCTTTGTTCTCAATTCCAGAGGCTTGATTGCTGGTTCTCATTCTCACCTGAATTCGACCCATTCTGCATTGTGCACATGATTGCTGGAGTGTGAGTAATTGCAGCACTGGCAGATGACATTTTCATGAAGCACACTCTGTACTGCTCCAGAGGGAATTTGCAGAATTTAGAGCTGGGGAAGCTCATCAAACATGGATTTAGGAAATGCCTGTATGAAAAGTGGGAGCCCACAACCAAATATCAGAGGTTTTCTTTTGACATTTGCCTTTTACATAAAGACAGCTTTGCGCAACCTGCTTTGCCTTATGTTGGCAGTCTTTTTAGAGCCAGGATTTGGGATTGTAGATGGTTAGTTATGCTCTTTAGGGCCAAAATTCCTTTTTGGGCTTTCCTTGATTTGCTTCTTTCTATAAGAGTACCATTAAAAGAGAGAGGCAGAAATACAGAGAGAGATTTGCATGTCTCCTGACTTAATGTCTGTACAAATAAAAAGTCTTTACTATTGCTTTAAAAAAAAAATCTGTTAGCTAGTCATATACAAGGGAAACTACCTTGTACTACTTAGATCTGGTGATTAGTCGTATTGGTGAAACAAAGGTTTTATCATTTAAAATAAATTCATTTTCCCGATTTGTTTTCAGTGTCTTACATATATTTTTAATGAATTAAACATGTTGTGGTGAGTGAAATGGATAAAAGAGCAGGCATATAAAACAGTGAACAAAAAAAATCATTGGTTCCAAGGGAGTCCTTTAGGAAGAGAAATTATAAGTAAAAACTGAAAATGATCTGAATGAACTGTCATAACAAGATTCCTATTCTGAACAAGAAAAATAATAGCTTTATTTGGCAAGCTGCAAATAACTGCATATTGAAGTGCAAACTCTCTGTGTCAAATTTAACAAAAATCCCTGTATCCCTTCATTCCATATCCTGGATTTACTCCCCCCCCCCCAAAAAAAAACCCCAACAACTCCTGCAGCCTGTTTATGGTGGTGGTATTATTTTCCACATACCATCATTACTCTAAGAAGGGGGCGGGGGGAGTACTTCTAGGCAGTTCAGTCCACTGTAAGTCCAACTGAAATTTTTATACATTTTAAAAAAGATTTTGTTCTTGTCATATAGAACCACCTCCTGTGCACCAGAAAATTCCCAACCAATGGTGACTTAAGGAATTTTTATATTCTTGTCTGTCAGGCTAGAAAAGATCTCCCATACTAAGTACTGACATTTTACGAATCATTCTTAGTAATCCAAATATGTTTTTGTGTTTCATATACCCTTGTAATATCCCGCAATGTTGCATTATTAAGGTTTTCCACTGGGCTTATTGATCAGCCGCTGCTTAAATTAAAATAGCTACATTCTTTGGGTCTCTGTAGGAAGCTGACTTGATCATTTGAAATGAGCAGTCCGGCCTGTAACGCGGGATCAGTTCAAGCATCAATTCTGCTAGACAGTGTTTTAAATGAGACCTTGCCTCATTTAAACCATTGAATGGATCCCTATCTTGGTACTAATTCATGGCAATGTGATGAAAGATCATTCTAAGTTACAATGAAAAGTGGCTGAATATGAAATTGCAAGCACTCTTGAATTATCAGGTGTCTGCATATACGTTCACATTTCCTGCATTTTGGAGTTGTGTGTGTGTGTGTGTGTCTGTGTGTGTGTCCTGCTGTGTTAGACACACACACACACACACACACACACACACACACACACACAGAGAGAGTCATATGTCTCCTTTTTGAGGTTGCATATTCCCCCCACAAATGTTCTTAAATATTTGAAGCTGCAATTACAGTTTCCAAGTATAGTTTCCAAGCAGCATATACAGTGCAGTGCATGTGCAACTTTATCTCATTTTTGCATTAAAGAGCTAGAAATCCTTTTGAGCTGTGGAGAGAGGCTGAGCCATGCTCCCATAGCACACTGCTCTGTTTTGGATTGGAAATTTACAGTGCATATTTATTGTTACAGTACATTCTCTGCATTCACCTTAATGGGGCAATGCTTCACTAATTCATGGGAAACAATCATGTGTGGAGCAAGCTCAGTGCTGCACTGTATAGCTTGGGAACCACAATTGTCTCCCTTGCTTTCTCTTCATATTTTCCATTTCCCCCTGCTTTTTATCCGTCTCTTCGCTAGTCAGTTGATGATTCTCTCTAATATTATCTTTCCCAAACCACTTTTGCACATTCTTTTTCCCACCCCCCCCCCCTGCCCCAATCTCTTACTTTTAGCATGCCCCTCTACTGATTATTTCAGTTACCCTTTCTTCTCTGTTGTTGCCTTTTTCCACTATACTGGTTTGTCTTTTGCTCCTCATTCCCTGGATTCCTTGCTGATCCTTGTATGCTTCCCCAGTCCCTTCCGTTTTTCAGTTCTCTGCTACCCTTTTGCCACATAAAGTAAAACAACAGTACCTGCTTTCCTATCCTGCCTTGAAGGTTATGGGTTTAAAACCAACACATACACACACAAATCTCAGTATCAGTGTATGTTGGTCAAGTTGAAATTTTCTATTGAAGAACTGCTTTGCACTTCAAACACCACACTGGTATTATACTAGTGTCTGTGGTATTCTACTAGTGTCTGTAGTGGTCACACACAAGTCTGTGTACACGCTCCCATTTACTCTGCATCCCATCCCTGGTTTGAGAAACTGTGAATGCAAGAAGTACTGCATTTTGATGCATTTTCCTCCAAAGTAGCTTCAATCTGATTTGAAAACAAAAGAAACATGTAAACATACTTCCCCCTCTCCACTCCTTGATGTGAATAGTGGTCCACTTGGAAACACATCGGAGATGTGCAACTGTCATCTGAAATGCAGAGTGTGGTGGAGGGGTGGGGAACAACATTGCTGAGTTTTGAGACAGTCGTGTGTACACAGCCAAAGTGTAAATATAAAACATTTTGTAATCATTAATAGCTTGTGGAAAGGTTTATAGTTCATGAATGGAAGCACCTCTGCTCCTATTCTGGTGCAGCAGGTTATCTTTGCTCATTGCGTCAACACTTGTGTGAGCCATTAGGCTTGAACCCAAGCAGAGGTGTTGTGGCCTCCGAGGAGCACAATTCTCTCCCTATTTTTACAGTCTAAAGCTGGAAATAAAACTATATGCTTATCATACCTCTGGTTGTTTTTATCTCGGTGGATCTGACTAATTTGCCCTTACTGTTGCGGTGGTGTAATGCAAAGTTCCAAATTGTGTTCTTTTTATATTGGTATTATTTGTTTGTTTGTTTGTTTGTTGTTTGTTTATTATGTTTGCTGCTTTGGGAGGATATTTTCCTGAAAAGTGGGATAAAATAAATAAATGGCTTTCTGTATTCCTTCAGTAAGAAACATTGACCATCCAAATAGTGAGCTTTCATTTATTCTCAGGGAGCTCAAGCAGGGTGTGTGTGTGTGTGTGTTCCCAGGCATGGTATTGGACTATAACTTCCATCGTTCTTGATCATTGATAATGCTAGGCCTATAGGAATTGAAATCTAACAACACCTGGAGTGCCACAGATTCACCATCCTTTTTTTATGAGCATAACACAGTTTTCAATTGCAAAATTTGAGAGAGGTGCCTTTCGTAGGGTAGGTTAGATGAGTAACCTTCAGAAGATCTAGGCTTCTCCCCTAGTGTGCCATTTGCGAATTTCCAGCGTACTTGGTTTCCTTCTGTTCATGCAGCAGTAAAATGCAAGCTACTGATAGAATGCACATGAACAGGCTTCAGAGTAGCATGAGTAAAAATCCCTGTTGCCCTATGGAAGTTGATTGCATGCTGGAAACAGTTAGTATTAAATATCCCTATGTATCCCTAAATATATCAAAATTGCTTCACAATCTGGATTGAAAGCCCACATCAAAATGTTTTATGTGCATTTGAATCTCTTGATAACATAGGGATGTGTTCTTTATAAATGTCTATACCAAGAGCGTTCCTGTGCTTTTTATCAGTTGTTTGTATTGAAAGTATATTGTATGCATGCTCATTAAGCATGGTTTAGGAGTGGTCCTTTGGTGTTTTGTCCATTGTAAATTAAAAGCTTTATATCTCATATTCTGTGGGAGATTTTCTTCTACATCCAATTTTTAACAGATGTTTGGGATTCAGGAATGCAGAAAAACAGAAAGATGTTGGTGGAACTCAAAGGACCTTTCTCAGAGCTGGATAGATATGGGGAGGGCGAAGAGAAGAGAGAGCGCGACAGAGTGCTTTCAAACAACTTTCCATTTCTCTGTCAAGGATACTGTTTAGTTCTCAAGTTCTTCATGCAACAGAATTTCCCCAATATTGCAAGGTTCCTGTGAAGTTGTTTATGACTTTCTGTCAGCGAAGCACAACTAGCCAATCTTCTTTCTGCCCATCCCACCCTCTATAACTTTGCAGTGTTGTTTTGGTTGTACTCAGTACTGGGCAATCAAATGTGCTGATATATCATCAATGAGTTCTGCTGCCACCAGGCCAGACTTTGAGATGAATGAGTGAAGCTGTGAGGAGATATTCCTTAGGCAGAACAAATAACCAGTTGCAAATCTTTTCCCCACTTGCATCTTGCTACGCTGTACAATCCTCTCACCTTACAGGATATGCAAATTCCGAAAAAGAAAGGTAGAATCTGTTCTCAACAGACAGAGAAAACTGGAGGCGCGGGAGAGGGAGCAGCAAAGTTTTGTTAGTGTTCCCAAGTTCTTCTCTTTTTCCACATTCCAAATGCGAGAATTTATTGTGCCTCTTTATATTGAATGGGGGGGAGGTAAAAGTAAAAACTAAAATAAAAGAATGATGTGCCACTTAAGGGATTGTGGTGACAATGCTAGAAATGCTGCAACAATCTGCAATGTTCAGTTTCTCATTTTGATTTTGTGGTTCCGCTGTAGTAGACAAGTATCCTGGGTCTTTCTTGGGCCCCGTTCTGTCCAATTTAATTTCCATCAGTGAAAAGAATTATCTGGATGTGCAGACTTTTGCACATGCTGGTTAGATGAAAAAAATACCAGCAGTCCATATTTTTACACATGCTGATCAAAGTAGAATGTTAGGAGTGGTTAAATATACATCTTTTGCTAATTCAGAAAACAGTACGCAAAAGCTGTGAGCCGAAGGAGTGCAACTGAACCCCACTCCCCACCCCTTTACAGGAATTTTTTAGAAGTTCCTGCAGTACAGAGTGACATTCGAAAGGAGTTTGAAACTCCTTCCCAGTTTCATTTCTGCAATGAAGAGATTTTTTGTTTTTGTACACCCTGCTGGGTTGGGGGGAAACTTGTCAGTTTCGCCACTGGGTTGCAGCAGAGATGCTTCTCCTAGCTCACTGTACAGGTGGAGAGAAAGCCTGAAAGTTTAGCTTTTGCTCTTTGTGGACTTTGTACAATGAGGAGGTAACACACAATTAGTGCTGAAAGTGCACATCATAGTGTGATCAACCTGTAAAATTGCAGATATAGAACGCTAACCTGCATGTTCAAAACTTCCACTGCAACGTAGATTGGGTTGGGGGGAATTGCTGGCGCAGAGGTTCAGAAAAAGAAGAATATTTGAGACACTCTGCAGACTTTTTGTGGACACCTGAGAACCTGGGGAGAAACTCCCAGCAGAAGACGCAAGATTGCCATAAGACATATAGGACTGTTGCCCCACCCAGATACACCCTAGCGGAGTGTATCTCATTTGGGTAGAAGCATACCACTATTTCATAAGAATGGCCTATTTCTTATATATAACACAGGATTATAGTATAGTGGAGTATGGAAATAAATAAATGAGTCCCACCAAGATTGTGTGGTCTGTTGTTCCCATGCAATATGAAGTTTCTCAGTCTTCATGCCTATGTTACCAGATTAGTGTGGTTGCAAAGTTCTCGTAACTTTGAAGGAAAAGAGTCATGTAATCCCGTCAGGGAATCCCATAGTGGTTGAAGCATAAAATGTATACGAGCTATACATTTTTTAAAAAACAATGCTGAGCATTCCTTTTTTTTAATTTTTTTTAAGGAAAAGGTTCTTGCCTTTAATTCTTCTCGTTACAGAATCCTTCCTCTATGGCTTATCAGTGTTGCCTTTTACATAAATTGAGATGTAGATTAACTGCAAAAATAGATTTATTTATAGTTACAACTGGAACTCAACATGTATGGCAACTGAAATGTATAGCAGTGTTGAAGCATGCCTCTTCAGGTTTGAAAGATACTACATCAAGCTCATGAAAGTCATTTTCATATGGCCTCCTAGAAGTGACCAGTGCTAGTTTTATAGAAAAAGAGGTGCCGGAACTCACTCTCCCTTGTTCTCTTATAATGGCAATGGTGCCCACCTGAGAGGTGCTGGAACTGAGTTCCCATGAGTTCTGTCTGAAAAAATAAAAGCCCTGGAAGTGACCTCTTCACTCTTTAGTTATAATGACAGAAAAGAGTTATTGGGGAACTGTTAAGGGAGCTTGACTCTGCTGGGAGTAAAGGATTACAGCTCCTCATCCCAACAGTGTTTCCCCAGTCACACAGAGATCAGCCAGGATGGTTCTGGCAAAGCAGATTGAAAAGCAACCTGAAAGTATTGTTATGGTTTTCTATAGCGGTGAAATTTGATAAATTAATTTTGTGCCCCTGGAGAGAGAGAGAGAGAGAGAGAGAGAGAACACGAACCTGAAATTACTTTTGGTTTGAACTATGACAATATTTGTTGTGTGGTTGGTTTTTGTGCTGGCAGAGCAATCAACTAGCTCAAACATCAGAGCTAGCAGAGCAGACAGTGATTTACCATCAGTTAATTGCACATATATAAAGCGTCATACTAAATTTTTGCTCACAAATGCAAATCTTACGTGAATGGAAATATAAAATATACATTGGTTCTTTAATCTGTATGTTGGAAATGGTAGCACATTTCATCACAATAATACTTAAGTCAGCTTGCAAGTGAAAAATAACTATAAAAAACAATCCCAAATGGCCATTGAATATGAACGACATGTTTAAAGAGAGAGATGTTAGGTATACATGTAATCAACGTACTAAGTGACATGAATACCTCACTTGAAATTCTCATGCATTTGACATTTCTTTCCCTTCAGGAGAAACACATGACCTTTATTAACATTAAGTTTGCAATTCTGTACCCATATAACTGGGAGTAATCCTCGTTGATTAGACATGTATAAGATTGCACATTAGGAGAATCCCCTCCCCGCTGTTTTATGGGAAATAACCGGGTGACAGAAGTCAAAATAGGAACTGCCAATACAAGGTGTTTTTTTAAACAAACATATCTTATTGGTACCTAATCATCAGACCAAGAGGCCTACAGAACTAGATGCTGGAAAAGGTAATAGTACTACAGAAACTTTCTACCAGTTTTAAACTGTTTTCTAACTTTATCCAGGAGCAAGGAAACTTAATAGAGCCATTTTATAGCAGATGTGTTTGAAGATTCAAACACTGTGCAGCTTAGGGACATAAGAAAAGCTCTGCTGGATCAGACCAAGAGACCATTGTGTCCAGCATCTTGTTCTCACAGTGACAGACCAGATAGATGCCTTTGAAAAGCCAATGTAAGCAACAGCAGTTTACTCGCTTCCCAGCAGCAGGCATTCAGAAGCATCCACTTTTTCCTTTGAAAACACTTCCTAATAGACACAATGAAACATTTAAAGGAAATAATTACTTAAATGGTGTGTATATGGTTAGGCTGGACTAGGTTAGGTTTATATATCATTTCTTACTAAAAGGCTCCTGAAGCCTTTTACAACAAAGTTGAAAATACAGTAATAAAACTGCATATTAAAAACAAATTTAACAGCACAGTCATATAAATGGTGCTGCCCAGATGCCTGGGAAAACAGAAACAGATTTGTCTGGTGCCAGAACAATGGCAAGGTTTGTGCTCAGCGAGCCTCCCTGGATATTCCATGAATTCATTCATGAACTCATCCTGAAAAAAAGCACAGGATAGGCGGGATGAAAAGCATGATATTTAGCATTGCTTTCTTTGTCCTTTGAGAGAAGGAAGAGCCAATTTTAATACAGTGGTACCTTGGTTTTCAAACAGAAAGCATTCCTGGAGTCCGTTCGACTCCTGGAACTGTTCAAAAATCAAAGTGCAGCTTCCGATTGGCTGCAGGAGCATCCCGCATCCACTGGAGGCCACGCCGGATGTTTGGCTTCCAAAAATCATTCAGAAACTGGAACACACTCAGGTTTTGATAATTTGGGAGCCAATTTGTTTGGGAGTCAAGATGTTCAGCTTCCAAGTTATGACTGTATTGTTTTTGAACTTTCAAAGAAGAAAGGAATGGGCTGTCATAATAGTTCACTTCAGCCAATTGACTGCTGCCCTTCACTCTTGATCCTGAAGTTTATGTTACATTTTGTATCCCATTTTGGCCTTTTTGAAAAATCGATTAAGTTTTTTATCCTCACACGCAATTTCGTTCAGACTTTTGGGACAAATACATTGGGACAAATAGATTTTGGAAAATACATCGGTAGGTATACATATCAGCTAAACACCACCAATGTCTTAGTTTTGTGAGAACCTATATTAACAGTAGTTTCATATCCAGATGGAAGGCACATTTTTAGTTCCCTGGAGATCTGTTAGGCATTTACAATAGTTTCTTTAATATGAAAATCAAGGAATAAACCTCAAAATGAAGTGTTTATTTTATTTTATTTTAGATTCTTTATTGAAAAATAAAAAAGTACATGTAATTACAAGTGCACAGAGTAAGAGAAGACACAAAAAGAAGGAAATAGTACCCATGTAGAAAACAAAACAAAACAGCAACAACAACAACAAAAATGAAATTGGATACAATTTTGATTTATTTTATAAAGACCGAATTAGGTTAGAGTTTGGTTAACCACAATAACAGCTCCCCCCTCCCCCGCCCCGCAATCTTAAAATGAAGGGTGATGTGTTTCATTTGTAAGTACATTCCAGCTTCTTGAATCTGTGGCCATTTTCTGCTCTGAAACTTTTCTGCCACAGAACTGGTCAAATATTTTGTCCTAATTTAAAGGGAGGAGGTGTTCTGAAAACACACAGTACATGTTTATGCCTGAGCGGGAGCAATGGAGAGAAAAGTCATATGTTAAATTTTGCTGCAGAAGTCAAAGTTGAGTTGTCTGCTTTCTGCTCAAGTTGTCAGTGGTGATGAATAATGCATGTCATAGGGGGGTTGCCTTCCACTGCTATGGTTACAGTCGCTAGCCTTGGTGCTGAAGCAGAGGAACCACAGTAAAGGAAATTAATTCACAGTGTAAACTTAACGCTTAATCAGAAGTTTTTCCATGATAAACATGCATTTATTGTGTAAACAAGTTTACAGAAATGAAGGGCATCCAAACAGTTTCACAGAGTTTCTGTAGCATATTTACTGTGGCACACATATAACTTCATAAATTTATAATTGAAGTTGTGTGAAGCACCCTTGTTTTCAGCATGCCGATCAAAAGCACCGATATTGAACCACTTCTGGCATAACTGAGGTCAGGGAGAGTTTTGCTGGAGGAAAGTAAAGGGTCAGCATTTGCTGAAAAGCTCCTGAGATGTGGTAAATCTGGTTGCTGTTAAACTAATATGCAACAATTAATAAGGTTCATTATTAATCCTGTAGACTGAAAATCTATAACCTATTTCATTCTGCTGGTTTGCTTTCACAAAACATACCTCCTTAGCAATTTATACAAATGTAAAGTGAAAACTGAAGTTTTGGCAGATTGTAAGTGGTTTGGTTCCATTATTGCAACCGAAAAGACTCTTCCATGTGAACCACAGATTGTGTAGATGAGGCAAAAACTTAAAGAATAATTTTGCCACCAAATGTTCCAATAGCGTCTTTGAATTTATGAAGACGGAGTTTGTACATACGTGCTCATGTCTGTTTATATAGGCGCCTTAGAAATCTGTTAAATCATACTTGTTACGGTATTCTTATATGCTTAGTATTTTTATAATCTTATGATAACCTTAAATGCAAGCTGTTGAACAGTGAAACTGTTTTCATCTTCAATTCCAATTCGTGAGAAGTAATATATAAGAAGCCTAGTATAGTTTCTTTTAGAAGATTTATGGTGATGCTGAATTAGCTGATCATAAACAACCTGGTGAACCCCTAAGGGTCCCTTCATTTTCCACTGCAGCCGCATTAACACGTCTTCTCTTATTGGTGCCATATACCATGTTTTAATTAGTATCTTTGAATTCAGAGCTGTATACTAGAAACAAAACCTTTAAAGGATCACCTGTTCCAGGTTTCCCAAGCCCTTTTTACAGGTGCTTGGGATTGTTAATGCTACTGCGTGCTCTGAAATCTTCAGCAGAATTTCATTATAACCTGCCTTTAGAAAAAAAAGTTAATATTGTAGTCATTAATCCCAATCCCAGTGTAATAGCATCAAATTTTATATCATACCTATCTAAAAAGTACATTTTATATTGAGCAGAAGTTTGCAGGGGAATCCTTGGTAAAGAAGCTTAGGAATGGATGGAAAGCTTACCTGAAAGACACTTCGCTCCCCTTCTCCTGGAAGGGGCAGCTACAGGAAAATATGGAGGATGATTCTTTAGTGAAGGGAGTCTGGCCTTTTTACTGTCCACAATAATCTTGCATCTTAGAAAGATTCCATGTTAAGGTGGACCAAGATGGTTTCCCTGGAAGTATGAAGATTAGATTGCTGTTATTGGGGCCAAATGAGGCCCTTTGTTACTCCTAGAATTGAACAAGCTACTAATAAGTATGAAAAATGCTGTTATAAAATGCACATCATTTATGTACAGAGCTGAACATAGCTGCATATTGCTGTAAGAGACATTCTCACAACAGTATCTCTCTCTCTCTCTCTCTCTGTGTGTGTGTGTGTGTGTGAGAGAGAGAGAGAGAGAGAGAGAGTGTGCATGATTTCACATATTTTGGAGGTAAGATCCTAACTAGGAGCAGCATTCTTCAGCCTATGCTTAGCACATGCCTGAAGCAAGCCAAATTAGGAATATTTAATAACAGTGAAAACATCTGATGAACCTTTCTGTTATTGTATTTCAGTATTTTAATTCATATGTATCCCCTGCCCGTCCCAGTTATATACCACCCAAGAGCAAAAGTTGTCTAGTTCATTTGGTAAGTGAAAAAGAAAACAGGCATACATTATAGAAATATAAGAAAGTGAGAAAATAAAATCCAAAAATGAATAAAACCTGAAGCAAAATAATAACACCCATACAACAGTACTAAAATATTTAATAGTTGGAAAATAAGAAAGGGTCTTTGGCTGGTGCTGAAAAAGGAGTAAACATATACATGTATATGTGCAATAAAGCCAAACTTATTTGTACAAGACAAATGCATATGAAGAGAGACTTGAAACTAAGCAAATCTGTACAGCTCAGTTACCACAGATAATTCCAGCTCATGAAATCTTTTTTGTTCACATGAGCCATCCAGATCTGCCGGAGCCTCCAAAATCTCTTAAATATACCCCTCTGAGGTTGTGGAAGTATAGTCCCAGCAAAGACATGTGTTTTCCTGCATGCAGAAAAAGTGCTATAGGGTTCAGATGTGTACAGCAAAAAGCTTTTATCTTCATCTGAAAGGTGGAATTCATCATTTCTGTACTGTGATGCTACTTGCAGCTGCCTCTCTTTGTAAATCCAAAAGGGTAATCTTGAAAGTTTAAGTTTCTTTTTAACTTGGCCTACATTCCACACAACTCCCCTGACCTGACATTGACAAGGTTTTCTGAGGAAGGCATGTCAGGCATATGTTGCTCACTGAAACCTGCTGATGTGCATGGTGGGACAGCATCTTCATTTCTCTTCCAAATTTCCCTCCAGTGTGAACATAAATTTGTGACAGTGAACATCAGTTGCATCATAATTTTTGAGTTCAAGGTTTTAAGTTTCTATTTGCTATAGGTGACTCTCTTGTAGAAAGGCAGAAAAATAGTATATACCTACTTGGCAGAAAGTTTTATTGAAATCAACAGGACTGTGGTGCCAGAACATCAGCCTATTCAGACTTAAGTGCTGGGGAAAGCTTGAATAATGGAACAGATATATAAATCTATCCCAGTATGTTGTTTGCAGACACTTCATCTATAAATGTGGCTTTTCTAAGGATAAAATAAGAAGGTATTGAGGTCTGTTCATGGAGGACTGTTTTTGACTACATGTTAGGGCATAGCACAAGTAAAGAAATCCAAAGGTGTTCTTCAGCTTGCAGAAGACACAGCTTGAACACTTCAGTAGAGGCTACCTGCTGTAGTTGGGCATGAATTCTCTTACTAGTATAGGTATTTATGAGTGATAGCAGCTATTTCCAAAACACTTGTGGTTCTTTGGATCCAGCCCAATCTATCTGGTTGCATACTAATTTATGATAACTTTTCTTTGGTTTTTTTATTCTGTTACAGAGGAATTTATTTTAATTTATTTTATCTTTTAGAAAATGAATTTGAAGGAAAATTGGTGAATCCAACCCAGTGGATTTGGTAGACTTGGAGAACAGAGTCTGGACCAAAGAACAATTATCCTGCTAAACAATTTCAGGTACAATTAACCCATATATTATTGAGATTGTTGGACCATTTCCTGATGTGCTTTTCCCATGCTTGCTTTTGCCAACCACATTATATTATCTGTTTGGTGTTTGGCAACTTCTAAGGTACAGTTAAGTTGCATTGTGTTGCATGTGCTTTTAAAATGGCAATTCATGCTATAAAAAATCCATGCGCTACTAAATTAGACAATACATTTATTGTTCTCAGCATTACCTAGATACAAAATGGCATTTGCCTGTGATCTAATCATCCAAACATATATTCAGATTTAGAGATTTATTTCAAAATGTGAGTAATAGCAGCAGAAGAAAATCACTGTGGAAATAAACCCGGCTGTCTTTCTCTATATACTCAGCAGTAGTGAAATTTTGCATTACCTCCTCTTTAAGGGAAATCTCAGGCTATAGACAGATCTGCAATTTTCATGAGGTGTCAGAAGAACAAATCACTCAACAACCTAAATATAGAAATGTGTGAAGATAACACACAAATGAACTTGGAAGCTTGTGTTTATGGTGCATATTTAATTTTTTCCTGGGTGCTCCCCAGGCTTTTAAAAAATAACTCATGTAGTCTGCCCCACTCAGTTTTTACATCTTTGGACTTGTGAGGAGTTTTCTCACCCTCATTGCATTCATGTTGATTTTGGTTGTATAGTTTTCTTTTGTATCTTTATATTTGTTTATTGCAAACCATCCACAGAATGTTACATTTTGGGGCAGCAAATAGATATTGTGTAATAGACTATAAACTATAAACTTGGATTTTGACCCAGGGAAATAGTTTCACTGCTGGAAATCAAGCTTCATGGAGTTACAGGACCCTACAGAACAGGGTGGAACGTAGCATGGCAGGCTCCAATAAGAGATGCCTAGATCAAAAGCCCCTCCATGAGCACACATGCACCAGTTGGTTTTCTTAATTATTAATTAAGCATCTTAATTAAACACATACATCTTAATTATTCCATCTATCCTTGTATGTATTAATAAGAGGATGTGGCACCTACAAAGAAAATGCAAGTGTTTTAAATCAAAAAGACTTGAGAGCAATTTTTTAAAAGCAAATAGAGTGACATTGCTATTCCTTCTGTTTTTATCAATGCAGTTTCACATCTGAAATGCAATCAAGAAAAGATGCTGTTTTTAATAATAATAATAATAATCAGAATCAGAATCTAAGTACTACCTGAGCTTAACCTAATTCTCACCCGCACCACTGGATCCCATATACATTGCGATGCAGATAGTTATGTGCAGATGGACTGCCCACTCAAATACTTGGATCTTTTGATATGTATCTTTACTTATGTGCACTGACCATAACATTTGGTTTGGACCCCAATTCAGTGCTTCAGAGAATGCTCAACACTGGTCCAACCTGCTTCATTTCATACATGGTAAGCTTAAGAGGCCTTTACTATTTTCCTTCTAGTAGATACTTGTCTTAAGTGTCTTTTAAACATCTGGAGCACTTAATTGCTTCAGAGGGGCCTGCTTTCACTTGTGCTGCTTTGTACGGGTCCCACTTTGCCTCTGAAAAGCCCCAGGTCCCACCATAGCATCCTGCTTCAGCTCAGGATTCAGAATTTGCCTGAATCCAACAAAGCCCCCTACAGACTATGCATTTAGAGCTTGCTATGTTCGCGTGAGTCATGGAACTTGGTGTATATGAAAGCTCCTATGACAGCTTGGAGTTCTCATTCATAAGCAATAAATTTTCTTAGTTTTGTATACCAAAGGAAACTAGTACTACCCACTGTTCCTTTAGAAACTATTCAGGTTCTGTAATCTTTCATTGGTATATGTGGTCTTAGGTTGGTTTTTTTGCTTTTTTAATGACATTGCTCTGCACTGGCGAACAAACTGAGAGTTATAGGGTTCTTTTTATATTCTACCAACAAATAATGAATCTGTTGAGAACTCTGGCTGCTCCAGTTAGAATATTACATAAACATGGATGGATATGAAAAACTATATTTCGACCACAGAGGCAGCTCTTAGCGTTTGTGCTTGTATCTGGTGGATTATTAAAAAAAAGAAGAAGCTTTCTTTGGGAATTCTTTTCTAATTTATTTCCCACGATTTAGTACTTTAAATCTCCCAGAAAATAAAAATAAGTAGAATGAGTTGACCAAATCAGAATTTGTTTACAATCTCAATTATTTTTCAGAATGTTTGTCAAAATACTTTCAAGCCTTTCAATACAGATAAGCATTTGTGTTAATTCTGAAATACTAGCTCTACTTTACAATGTTTTCCAAACAACATTTTCCATTTTTAAGAGTAGCTAAACATGCCTGAGTTTAGCTGTTGTATATTGTTCTAAAATGAACCCTTGCCCAAAGAGAAAAACAAACATTGGTAAACATAATCTTGGAAAAATGAATCCAGTAATGTAAAAAGATTTCCATTTATCCATCTATCACCCTGATTCTTAGCTCACTTGCTTGGAAGTAAATTCTTTCAATTTCAGTTGAATTTAAACTGTATAGACCAATATTCTTGGCTTGCTTCTTTTCTTTCTTCATTCTGTTCTAAGTGCAAAACTTTTGTGTTGCTGTTCATTTGTACCTTCTCTTACTGGAAATGAAGACTTCCATTAATAGCTCTTGGGTGTCTGAATTTTTGCTTGTGCACAGTGGAGTATGGTTTGTGTTGCTGTGGATTCCAATGTTAGTGAATATTTCTACTCACTATTTAGAAAGGAAGAGAGTGCCTTGCAATGAAGTAACCTTTTTACAACTATGAAACCAGTTATATATTGTAGGTGGCAAGTATTTGATTAAAAGAAGTAGTTGGTTTCAAACTCAGTTTATCCTGGTTATCTTTGGATGCAAAGTGCGCCAAGAGGATAATTTAAACCATGGACTAATGTAGACCATTAATGGAATAAAGGATTATGGAAAAGTGGACGTACCACTTTTGATTCATCAAAACTCATTCCAGTGCCTCCAGTCCCAATCTTATGCATTCTGGAGCCTGGAAGGTGGGAACTAGGGTGAAAGAGTTGACTCAGCTGTGTGGCAAGGAGGAGGGGAGCTTTATAGGGCTGCATCAGCGATTTAAGGGCATGTGTTGACTATTATTATTATTATTATTAGCCACTTAATTGCCCAGGTGCTTTCTAAACAGTTAACGGGTATAAAACCAATTACGAAAAAATATAGACACACTTAATTAAAATACACAATAATTTTTTTTAAATCTCTGAGTTTGATAGAATATTCATAGAAGGTCAAATCCAGTGCAAAACGTCATAGGTAACCTCCCAATAGAAAGCAGGTGTCACCATGGATGTGCATCCCAATGGATGCATGTTTCAATCAACGTTGTTAAAACTCTTTTATTTTCCATGTCATAATGATTCAAATCCCATCAGGTGTGTCTTCTTCAGCCTACACCAACCAGGCGCCTAGATGTTTTGGACTGCAACTCCCATCAGCCTAGGTCAGGGGATCTGTCAGTACCAGTCAGCATGTGCTGAGTGGGACTGATAGGAACTGTAGTCCAAAATATCTGGAAGGCACCAGAATAGTCAAGACTGTTCTGAAGATTTGAAGTACTGAGTATGCATGTGGCCATTCCAGTACTGTTATAATGCTGAGCATTTGTGCTAGTTAGACATTCTGGAGAGGGGTCTCATTTCCAATTAATCTTAGAAGTGTATATCTATGTGAAATATACTAAAGCCCTTCCGTCACACAGTATCATGATTGCTGTACACTTGAACATAGAATGGCAAAGTTAAGGAAGGAAATTCATGCATACAGCATTGCTTCTTAACAAGCTGCTAAAGAAAGGTAAAGGGACCCCTGACCATTAGGTCCAGTCGTGGCCGACTCTGGGGTTGCGGCGCTCATCTTGCTTTATTGGCCGAGGGAGCCGGCGTACAGCTTCTGGGTCATGTGGCCAGCATGACTAAGCCGCTTCTGGCGAACCAGAACAGCACACAGAAATGCCATTTACCTTCCCGCTGGAGCGGTACCTATTTATCTACTTGCACTTTGACATGCTCTCAAACTGCTAGGTTGGCATGAGCTGGGACCGAACAATGGAAGCTCACCCTGTTGCAGGGATTCGAACCTCCGACCTTCTGATCAGCAAGTCCTAGGCTCTGTGGTTTAACCCACAGCGCCACCCGCATCCCTAACAAGCTGCTAGAGAGGAACAATTCTTGATATCTGTTTTTGGACCTTGTTGTTTGAATCTAAATACTATATATCTGGCTTTCACATGATGTATTTCAACAAGAAGGGATGTACGTACGAACAAAAAATGTTTGAGAGGTCAGGTGGCCCCATGGGATATATGTTCTATTTACAAACCTAGCAAATCATGGGCTTAGACATCAGTTTTGCAGTGACTCCAAGGGACAGACTAGATGACTCATAAGAGGATGCCTCTGGCTCAGATGAGTCACTGCTGAAATATTTATATGACTTGCTCTCAGAATGGTCCAAGTTTGCAGCCTACAGAAGTTTGCAGCCTACAGAACTGGAGCTTCTGCTTCATTCTCTCCATGACTCCTTTGTAGGACACGACAAACTGAATTTCTTCAGAAAATAGTCTTCCAAGGCTATTAGTTGCCCATGTTGCTTCTTAAGAGTAGATATTTTATTATTGTGGCACTGAATTTCTTTGTGCATATAATATATAGAATAAGCTCTTATTCTGAAAACATATACTGTATGTTAATTCTGAAAACATATACTGTATCTTAATTGCTACTGGCTGATTTGAATATATTAAATAGCACCAGATCTGTCACAGCCTACCATTCTATCCAGTATGTAGCTTTGCTTACTCAGTTTCTTGACCTGTACATTAAGGCAAATATTATGAATGTTGTGAAGTTGGTTTATGCCTTCTGGTGGTTCCGTCATTGCAAGAATGAGGCTACAGGGTATCAGGCAGAGGGCCTTCTTGGTAGTCGTGCTGACCCTGTGGAAAGTCCTCATGTCAGATGTCAACAAAATAAACAACTATCTGACTTTTAGAAGACATCTGAAGGCAGCTCTGTATAGGGAAGTTTTTAATGTTTGATGTATTACTATGGTTTTATAATTTATTGGAAGCTGCTCATAGTGGCTGAGACAACCCAGTCAGATGGGCGTCATATGAATAATGTATTATTATTATTATTATTATTAATATTATTATTATTATTATTAATGATTAGTTAATCATTGGCTCCTGATTATCAAGCTTATGTTGGTAGTGATTTTTCTTGTGTGTTTTTTTGGTGTGTGTGTGTTTTTGGAAAAAAAAAGCTCTGATGGCTTATTCTTTCAGTGGAAGTTCTGGTATAAGTTGAGCTCCTTTCTTAATAACTGCTGAGACTATGATATAAGTGCACCCATTCTACTGTTATAGCTTGCAAGAGCATTTGAAGACATTCATGTTGAGCTGTATCTGAGATTAAATCTGTCCTTCAAGAGGGAAGGTCTTATATGAGAACTCTTAGGTACTCTGAAGGAAAAACTCTATACTAACAGTTCCATATCGTTACCATGATGCTCTAAGCTTAGGCACATGGAGATAGAAAGGTGGTCTTGAAGCTTGGGAGCCCCTGGCCAACAGCATGTTGACACCATTGTCACAACATATGGACTGGCAGCCCAGCTGTTACCAAGCCAAGGTCCTTGTGTTGATTTTAAAGCCCTGGACAACTTAGGTGTAGGTTATATCCCAGCTCGATTACAGAGATGTATAACTATTATAAACTGATAGTTTTTATGAATAGTGGTATATAAAATTATTTAGAAATAAAATGAAAAATAAATAAGTAGCAGGAAATGTATTCGTTATTTATATTTATTTATAAGATTTCTTATTCATGCTTAATCTTAAGGTCCTAGGCCATGTTACAACAATATATTATACAAGTATAAAAAGATAAAACTGAAAAGATATTTGAAAATGGCTATCATATCTCCTCTCAGCCTCCTCTTTTCCAGCCTAAAAATACCCAGCTCCTTCAACCATTCCTCATAAGGCTTGGTTTCCAGACCTTTGATCATCTTTGTTTTCCTCTTCTGCACACATTCAGCTTGTCAATATCCTTATAAAATCGTGGTACCCAGAACTGGACACAGTACTCCAGGTATACATATAAAGGTGGCTGCAGACGTACCACAAAGATGGCAGGTTTATATTAGTCACTGACCATATACACTATTTTTTAAAGTAGGATTTAAAAAAAATGTTAGTAGTATTAATATATTTCTCTATTTCTGTCATTGAATTATTCGTTCACCTTTCTCCCACTACTCCTCTCAGAGTCTCCTGCTCTTTCCTGTTGTTAATCTTCTTTCTTTCTTTCTTTCCATTTTCCTGATTCCCCCCCCCCCCCCATGTAATCTTTGGAAGTATACACCTTAGGTACATCGTGTATAGAAAACTAAATGCAGGTTTCCTGAAAAGGAAATACAGTATTATATAAATCAGCACTACAGCAGGGAAAGAGACCCTACACTCTCTTTCCTCGTGGTATATTGTGGTTTCAGAAATGAGGCACCAGGCTCTTCAAAATTATTGCTCACAGACAACATCTCAGCACCCTTAGCTACTCTGGCTGTTTCAATCTCATGAGACCGTCAGCTGTGATTGATCACACAGACTCTGCTGATGTCAGCGGGCTAAAGAGAGCAGTTATGTTCTATCAGGGCAGGGTCAGACAACACACCAATAGGAATTAGAAGAAGGAAATGTTTCCAGCGCTTTCAGAAAGACATAGCTTTTAGCCCACCAGCAAACATGATCCTTAAATCATTTTTAAAATCTTGTAGGTTATAAAATCAAATTAACTCTTCTCTCTTGATGGCTATGGAATGTCCTTGCTGCACAGAAAGCCATAGATGTAAATCTGTGTGTTTTGAGGGAAGTATACAGTTCCAAGGATATATATATATTTTTAAAGAAAGCTGTTGCTGCTGATACGGTTGGCAATTTGCACAGTAGACATTAATTAAAACACTTCTCAGCATGCAAAATAACACTTCTTAGCTTTATTAAGTGTATGTTAGAGGGAATTATTGCTTCTCATATGTTTTCTCAGCCACTGTTTCTATTTTGTTCTTTGGAAGTGAAATAGCCATATGCAGGAGAATATAAGTAGTTGCTGTATCTCCCTAGCTAGTACTGTGAAATATTCTAAGACAGAAAAAATGGGTGTCTGTCCTGTTCTTTCTTTTGAGTTATGAGTATGATTCTGCAACTTACATATTTCCACAGGATTTATGAAAATTTCCTTGTAATGTGGCACACCACAGAGATTCTGCTCCTTTGAAACAGCTGAAATACCAACTTTCTGCTGCTGAAGATTTTCTGCCCTCTCCATTGTTGTGAAATGATATGGTGATCCTACTCTAATCCCATATTTGGAATTATTTAAGATATAGGAGCCCTGTTCCTCTCTCACATTTGATCACTCTGGTTACATGGCCAATAGATTAAGATAATCCAAAGGTTATAAACAGGTCCAACCAAATGATGAGACAGCCATGTGGATTACCCCAAACCTAGAAAATGTTTTCTCTTTAAGAACCAATGCAATAATCAGCCAAAAAAATAGTTCGCCAGGTTCTTGGGGCTGTGGATCTGGATCTTGCTCATCCTTTTGCTTGTATTAACAAACCTATTGTTTATTTTTGACAATCTCAACCGAAAAGGCAGCAGCAGTACTTTAAAAGATGGTGACCTCCAAAAGCTCACTGAAATAAAACTGGAACATATATGGGGTTTTTATTCTACAATATTATTCTCAGCACATGTAGATTTTTTTCAGTGCCCTTGTTAATTTAATGAACTGCGTTGTGAGCCTAAATGAAATTCTGGAAAGAAATTTGGCTGGTCTAAGCCAGCTGATAAAATTAACTAATTCCGTGTTACAAATCAAGCTAAAATTGTTGCCATAGCTGAGAAACAAATCTCTGGTTCTGCCTTGAGCTGTCAGTGAGATTTAGATCTATTTGAGATCAGAATTTCGCCTTTGGGCAGCTGCATGTCTTAGGGGACAAGGAACTGCCTCCTTCATTGCATGACCCACATAACAGTCTCTGTTGCTCTCATATTGCCAGCCCAGGTCTGTTTCTTCCTATTCCTGGAGAGTAAGGAAAGGACACTGGAGGAAGGATGGCAGAAAGAACTTAAGGTGTTTGCTTCTTAGAATATAAATTCTCAAGTAGCATTATGATTTTAACATCCTAAAAGGGTTGGTCCTCTTTTTCTGCATGATTAAAATTCTGCGCAGAGGGAGAAAAATACAGGATGGATTCAAAATACCCATCAATACTGTACCTCCTGTAGATTCATGCAGCATTATGATTCATAACCTGTAGTTATACTTCAGACAAATCCACAGCTAAATAGCTTTCTGTATTGTATTTCCAAGTGGAGAATCCATTTATTTATATACAAAGCAGCCTTAGATAATGTTAAAGCATCAGCTTACAGAGAACGTGTTTCAGTACCATCCTCTGCAGCACTTTGCGGGTCTCTACGCTTTTATGGGGCACATCCTCCCTTTCTTGGAAAGAAATAACATCTCCAAACTTTCTGTGTTATATAAGCCAGGAGTGGCTAGCCTGTGGTCCTCCAGATGCTACTGGATGTTGCTGCCATTGTTCATGACTATTGGGCATGTTGGTTCAGACTGATGGGATTTGTAGTCCAACATATGGAAGGCCACAGGCAAGCCACCTCTGAAGCAGTGGGTTTAATCCAGCAGAGTCATTATATGAGCTGAACGACTTCACCTGGAGACCAGAACTCGTTCCCTTTGCCCCTACCCCCACTTGTCTGGTTATAGGATTAATTCTGCTCTGCCATATTATATTGAATCTTCCTTTTATTTCATTTGTTCATTCTCATCTGAAAAACAAGAGAGGACCAGAAAATAATGCCTAACTTTCCAAATGTTATCTCAGGATCTAGAAAGCCATTTACTGTGATTAAGAGTGATGAGCCTTATCCTGCTTCCCTTACTCCTGTGGGAAAGCCCACATTGATTTTCACATTAATCAGTGCCAGGGAATGCTTGACAATCTGCACAAGAGCATCCTTGTGGTATGCGTGCTTCCAAAATGCCTGCTGATAGATTTTTTGCCTCCAGTTGGTAGTGTGAGCTTGGAAGGCTTTCGAGTTTGCCCTGCCCTGCCCAATGCATACGTGACTGACATATCAAATAAATGGCAACGGCAGAAAATGAAATTAAATAACAACAATAAAACCAATTTGTTTTTGCCTTTTCTCACAGAGATTGAATCAGTTGTGCTTTGCTGGAGATGTTTACCATGCAACACATGCCTTTCCTCTGCTCATTTACATGCACTTATGTAAACTTTTTCAAGGCAATTAATCTTTTTTAGTCTGATCAGGAAGGAAGGATTCCCCAGTGTGATCTGGAGTCAGGCATTGACTGCTGTGTTGTGAAGGGCAGGCCAGCCTTTGTTAACTAAATAACAGCTGTGGTTCTTTATGCAGTACTTGAAAATACACAAAATATATTATTGTATTTACTTTTCACTGCAAATATGCAAGCCGCTTAATTTCAGGAAGTCCACGAACTGTTTCATGCCTTTGTAAAGATGTACTGGGGTCCATAATTGTCATGTATCTGGTTTATAAGGTTTTGAAGAAATAAAGCTTAGTATTTTTGCAGCTCATTAGATACTTAGATAATAGACCAACATACCTTTTGCATTTCCCAGGATAAAGTCTGTAGATCTTTTATCTTTTAGGATATTAATTGATATTACAACTTTGGTTTGCATGCATATTTCAGAGTCTGGCCCTAAAGAAGAGGTATGGCATATAACAGTTTGCCCTGAGGGGGACTGTGTAGGTAATATGAAGTCAAGGGAAGTTTCCTCCAAGTCTCTGCCATATCTACAATCATAGCACACACTGGGGTACCATAAGAGAAATTGCCGTTCTTGGATTAGAATGTTTCTACACAGAAGTGCGAGAGTGAGAGAGATGCCCGAGAGCTTTCCATGTTATAGTTTTAAGTAAGGGGTCTAGGAAAAAAAGTATCCACTGTATTGCTACCGAGTTGGCTTGTGTTTGGGAAAACCTGTATCCTATTCTACTCCGCTGCCCTCATTCAGCCTTCCTCTTATATAACTGTCTTTATGCCCTATGGGAAACTAATAGTCATAGCCCAGAATGCATTTCTCATGCTTAAGGAATTACTAGTAGTAGCAACATATTTGGGTCTCCCTTTGTCTCCATGATCACGATATGGCAGCCCAGATGTATACAGAAAGAAGAAATAATAATAATAATAATAATAATAATACCTTTATTGTCAATGTACAACCTGTGAAATCTGTGAAAGCACTTAAAGTGCACATCATGGGGCAAAGTGATATTTAAAACATGGCATGGTGAGTCCATGGTACCTTTTTACCCTTGCAGTTTAAACTTGCAATCTGAAACTACCTGCAAGTGGAATGTGGGTGTGATTTACCTTGCTGCTGGTAATCTCCAGATTGTAAAAACTGGGTCTCTCTCTGGGTTTTCCGCTCAGGCATAGGGTACAGTACCAAAGTTGACAGTGTGAATCTCTCTCTCTTTTTTTTTACTTTGGTTGATAAGCTACATTTCAAAGGAAATGATGGTCACTGTCCAGTGAAGGACAAAAATCAGAAGGGGTCTGTTCAGTGATTGGTGAGTGGTCACGAATAACCTTCGATTTATTCCTTCCTTTTGTCATGATTCATATCCCTTCACTTGTTTTTATTCAGTATCTATCTTTAACACTCATGTCATCCAGTTGCCAGAATCTTGTGTCCCAAATTCCATTCTTTGGGAGACTAGTTTCTTTTTAAAATAAAAAAAATGTGCATGTAACTATATACTTCATATGGTTTATACTGGATGTGTGTCTGTAATCCTAACCAGATATCTGATGGTTAAAATCACACCTATAAATCATTTCACTGCATCAACCTTTTCTTAGTATGGTTGTATAATGGCAGTCCAACATGCATGGCTTTACTATACAAGTAGAGACTGAGCAAGTTTTATCAAATTACATAGGTGGAATGGCAGTTCTATGAAATCTATGCACTGCTATAATCCAGCAGAACATGTAATTTGCTTCCTAGTGACATCTAAAGCCTATTTCATGTCATCCCCCTTTCCTCCCTACACAGAAAGCATGTGTGTGAGTGTGTGCTTTCTGTGGAGCTAAAGTGTAACATGAAGCAGCCCTTAGATGTCACTCAGGCCACTTGAGTAAAGCAGACTGTATTGCACCCTGCCACTAGATAGTAAACTGAATATTCTGCTATATTGAAACCATGGCAACAGTACTATATTTTTTTAAAAATCAAGGACAGTAGTTGTGGTGAAGAAATATAGACTCCTGATTTATATTCAAATATAAATTAGGAATTGCTTCTTTTCTTTCTGGATGCAAGTGAATTATTCAGAGTCAGAATATGTTGGAATCAGTATGAGAAGCAACCAAAAACCCAGAGATTTAGGTCCTGTTCAGCATAGAATCAGTGAAATAATGCCATATATTTACTAGAACAAGCTCATCTCTTTAAACAGAAGAGTGAATATTGATGATAAAAGACTATGGCTTTTGTGAGGATTGTACTAATAAGTATTGTGATACTACCAGAGAGACTGGGGGTTTTCTTCTTCTCATTATTACATTCATTTCCCAATGTCTTCTTGGAAAACATTGGAAGAGAGATGCAAAAGATAATAAACCTCTTCACTTTGTCAAAGAAGAAGTTACAGATTAATTTCAAAATATCTTAAAAGGAAATGTTAGTAGTACAAAATAAATGGGTGTGCTAACAAGCTGCAATTATTGGCTGTGAGCCCTTAGCTGAAACATCTTAGCCCAAGTACCTCATGTTACCACACTCTTGACTAGTTGTTGTTGTTTTGCAGTATCTGCCATGGGTAGAATGAGGAGAAACTGGGTTGGATCCAAAATCTCATGTGTGGAATTCAACTCACAAAAAGGGAATTCTTGGGACTGCCTGAAAATATGCTTTGGGGCGTGGTGTGGTGGGGGTAAGGACCCTTCAGAACAGCGCAGGATCATCAAAACCATGGCGGGAAGCCTTCACTTTTGGATTATCTTTTTGACAGTGGACCACCCATAAAATTATCCTCCTCCTACCAAAGCTGATAGGATGTGAATGTGTAGGGCAAACAGTTCACCAAATCTTGTGGGTGGGAGGGTAGGAGTAAAAATAATAAAAGGGGAGAGTTGAACTGTATTCAGTATCTAAATTGTGCTTTATTGTATGTACATTCCTTTTTAAAAACCCTTTTGAGACTTCAAGAAGATAGGAAGATGCATGAAAAAATTATTACAATTCTGTGAGTATATCACACACATATATAAAACGTGTCCAAGCAATACAACGTGCAAATAGTAGTAGCTAGGATTTCCTTAATAACATCAAATGACTGAATACCACATTCATTAGTTTCCATGCTTGGTAAGCTTCTTTTGCAGTAAATTGCCCGATTTTTGTATTTTTGTTTGGACTGGCTAGGTTGGAAATTGGAAGGAATTTGGTGATTCTTGTCTTATATGTCACACTCACCCTAGAAGGTGGTTCTAGGAGAATGTTTCTTCACCTCATGCAATTTATTATGTGAGGTGCTGCAATGTTCCTTCCTGTTCTTTGTGTGCTTAAACATCTATGGAACATCTACCAAGAGAGGTTGTCCAGAGATTCGGATTGAGGTACTATCAGTATGGTATCGGTGGTGGACTAAATGAGGCAAATCAACTGAATCTCAGACCAGACAGATGGTGGGCTGTTAATGGTAGATCATTTGTACTCTGCTCCCCTTGAAAAGGTGTGCTTTTTGATCCAGTGATTCTCCTGGATGTCCAGCTGGTATCTTTTTATTAGAGTTGCCAGTAAAATTAAATACATTTTTGTCTATATTAAGTTTTAAATATGCATAAATCTACATATGTAGAAAATAATGATTTCAAGTGGGAAATGTCATTTTAAATGCCATTTAAATTTATACGGGGGCAGGGCAGAGAGAAGAGAGATAGAGAGACAATTTTTCAGAATCTTAGAGCATTAAACAAGGGGGGGGGGCACACATAGGGTTATATTTAGCTGATGTTGTTGCCAAGAATGGATTATTTGTGAAGGCTAACTAGACCAATGATTTAGTCTCTGTTAAACAAAAAACCCTCAGCACTATACTCCCCCTGTAAATACAGAAACTTTGCACCTTCCCTAATAAAGCATCTGCCTCCTGAGTTCTTGTTTTCTATGTTCAGCTTTGTCTGCCTCCAAGGGGGGATTGGCAGGGGTTAAGGCAAGGGAGACTTTAAAAGACTGAGGTGTAGTATCTTCCTTCCAATATTAGCCAACACTTCTAGGTCACTCTGAGACTTTTGTGGGAGAAAGAACTCATAAACTGAATAAACAATACTTGCTTCTAACAATAGATGCTTCTAACAATAGAAAAAAAAAAAAGATCAGAAAGAGTTACCCCGGCAAATAATGTAAAGGTAGATGTGTTTAGAGGTTTCCCCAACCATAGTCAGCCACCCCACCCCAAAATTACTACAGCACCACCCCACTTAAATAGTGCCTACTTACTAAACTACTGAGGCTGATTACTGGCAACATGGCAGGCCAGCTTGCCTGGCTTTTCAGATTTGCTTCCACCTCCCTCCTTCTCCGCCAACCAGAAATTTCAGGGTCCACCATTCATGACAGACTATTTTCAAACAGGCAAGGTGCTTTCCATCCCACCAAGTCCCAGTAGCATCACTTCCTGCTAGGTTGGAAGAGGAGATTGATTGATTGATTGATTGATTGTACTTTTAGACCAGGTGTCATTGTGTAGGACCCTAGGGTGATGTACAAATGACAATAGGAGGCATAACACCTTAGAAATACAGCTGGGTTGTGTTGACCAAGATGCAAAGCCTTGGAAAGGCAAGTGGGCTTAGGTGTCTGTGTGCAAGGGAAACTCACTCAATTTACTGGGCTCTTACTTTTTTTCCAATGCAAAAAGGGGGGAAGGGGGAGGGAATCAATGGATAGGGTTGATTAAATTGATGACTGCTGTTGCTCCCTAGTCCCTATCAATGGAGGAGTGGTGCAGTCACATTTTTTAAAAAATATTACTTGCTCATTCATGCTAAGCCACAGTTTGGCATAGCATGATGTGTGAACCAAGCCAGTGGTTCCATCGGCCTCTAGGATGGGGACATATACCAACTGCATTATGTTAGGCTAGCTAGGGAATCATCACCATGAAACTCGCTCCACAGAGAGCTTTTGTTGTTTAGATTGGTTATGAATTGTTTGGGGTGAGGGGCATGGGTTTTGTTCCCCGCATCAGTGATATTTTATCAGAATCTGCTATAATGGATTTGAAATTCTTATTTATACGCTTTTTGTTCCATCATATTTTATTGTGTCATGTGGTTTGGAGCTTGTGGTTTTATTTGTTGCTGCCTTTCTGGAGATTAGCCAGGAAGAATAGAAATTGGGGAAATGTACTTACCTCTTTGTTGCTTTGGAGGAAAGTGCAGGAGACGATCAACAGGCTACGTTGCATTATTAGTTTACTGTTCGCTCTGAAGATCCTTTCTGAACATTCCTGCTTGTTATTATAGTTTTGTTGGCATTCGAAGTTCTTTGATTGTGTTTGCAATATTGTGATGGTTTTGACCATACTATAGAACTTGACTATGTATCTAAAAAGATACTTTAGCCAAATCCTTAGAATTTTTTTTAAAATAACAACAACTACAACTACAGAGAATCTCCATAGATGTATAAGCATAAGAATGTTCTTAATTCAATTAAAAATATATGGAAGCGGCTGTGGCATTGAAAGCCATGTAAGACACTTGAAGCTGTGAAAATTGGCTCCACAAGCAGTTAGCTCATGCAGCAAGAGATGAGCTGAAATGCAGAAGCCAATTAGCAATAAAACCTTTACGCAGAGTTAAGCTGCAGGCATTGGGGTAGCCAACCAGGAGATGGAGAGTATATGCAAATGAGTCCTCTTTCTCAGACCACATGAACTAATTCTACTTTTCCCCCCTCTGTAAAATATCCTGCAGCCTCTGCCTTACCATTTATAATGTTATATAGTTAACAGTATAGTGTGGAAGCTGGTGAAGAAATGTTCATAGCCTCACCTTTTTGTGAATGCATGCCAGACTGTACAGTTAGGAATCTAGGGGAAAGCAAGAGAACTATGCTCACCAGTGTAAAATCAGATAAGATAATTTATTGGAATGAGAGTGCAGTTGCTGTGCATTTCCAATAGAGTGTTTTGCATAGTGCTTGTTATGTTTTGGGCTCACCTAACCCAGGGGAAAGATATATAAACACATCACTCCCAAGTGGATGAGCAATGCTCACCTGAATGGGTCCTGACTTACCTGAGTTTGTTTCTGATTCAGTGGGAGGTAACACCACTTGTTCTGTGCTGTTCTGCCTTCTGCTGTGGCTCCTTTTGCTCTTGATTACTACGATTGCCTGAGTTAGTGAGACATGGTTGTCATGGGTTTGAGTGGATACTCACCTTTTAAGTGGCACCTGAAACATACAGAAAAAAAATATCAGGCCGTTAAGCTCAACCTAAACAAAAACAGACAAACTATGCATTAATTGTTATTTCTGAATCAGAAAACATAATTCAAACCTTATTTGAAAGTCTCTTTTGCACCTGAACCTTGAATAGAACCTTGAATAGCAAATGCCACCTCAGAATAAGGGTTCAACCACAAGCACACATCCTGGTATCAAGAAGTGGTGATATGATGACTCCAACCCAAATGAATCACAGGCACATAAAATTTGGTTTGTCTCTATTTGGTCATAGTCTGCTCTGTCTTTAAAGGACTGGAAAGCAGCAGAGCTGCTGTTCTCTTGGTTAAGGGTGCAATCCATGCTGATTAAGAAGTACAAATTTATAACATGCTACAAATATGCCTGTTTTGTTTTGTGCATCCTTCCAAGTACTATACAGGACTGTTGCCTTGGCTGTAGACCTGTTACCTTTCTTAACCTGCTGTTCCAAAACTGAATTAGCTCTGGGCTTGTGCTGAACTACTTAGTGAATCTTTGTTGACTTAAACCAAGACCAAACAGGAACAGTTTCAGTCACAGCAGCTGCAACCCAAGACTTCAATGGTTTGATTCCAAGGTTTTGGCCTGGAAGATGGATGTGCTGGCATACGTTAAGGCCCATCTCCATTAGAATTAAGGCAGTGTGACCATTATGCAAAGGATGGTTAAATGACGGAAATTAACCCGGCTTTTCCTGCACCTCCTTTTAATGCTTCCATTTGTACAGCAGTAAAAAAAAATCTCCTGCATTCTCAATGGTTATTCATGCAGATGACCCAGCCTAATTATCTGTATCAGACTTGGTGAGTCAGTGTCATGATCCACTTGCCAAAACTTGCAGAAACAGGAAGAAGAAATAGGGAGATTTAATAGATAACTATTTTGAGAAGTTCTTGTTTTTCTTTTTAAGTGCCTGCCCCCATCATATTTAAGATTTTTTGTTCACTTGACTTTGTACACTACAAACAATCAAGAAAATAATAAACCCCCACAGAAGAGATATAAGCCCTACCTCCCCAAAGTTGTGAAAAAATTCCTTCCATTCCTTGTTTCACTATTACAGCTTTGAGATCTCTTTCTAAATCTCATCAGAATGCCAATATGGCTTTCTCTTACTCCTTTATTTCATTTTTAAATGTTCTGAGCTATAGGTCAATAATCAACTAGTTCACCAGAGTATTTAGAAAAATGCAATATAATCTGTTGTAGTACTCCCCCCCCCCCCCCCGCGCCCAAGCCAGGACTGTGGGTTAATAGTTGAGCTCTCAGAATTCCTTGTTCATAAACCATTCTTTTCATTTACCTTTCAAATGCTAGCCATTTAACATTTTCTTCTGCTTCATGACTCTCCGTGTGGCTTTCTTATTTTTGGAGCAGAAGAGGTAACTCTCTTGCAGGCAAATCTCTGATATTTATAAATCTCATCAAATGCTGCCAGGAACTCATGTAGCTAGGAAAGACCATTTAGGGAATTCCCATTGCATGGCAAGCAGTTTGAATAAGTCCTCATTAGCTCAGCTATTTACTGACCCTCAGCAAATTCACGGACAGTTTTAGAATTGCAACACAGTCCTGAACAGTATTCTGCTTACACATAGGTTAGTGGAGCAAATTGGTCTTTCAGTGACACAGTTACTTGAGGAATGGGGTTCTTATTGAACTATTTCCGTATATCATCAAATGCCAATAATGCACCAGGAACTCCAGGAGGTCTGATCCTGATTGACCATTGCTTTTACTAGGATGCATAAAGCTGTACAGTGTACTGTAACCGGTGGCGGCTTTGCACTAGCAGAAAGTGCTCCTGGTTAAGAGCATTAGAAGAACCCGGCTGGATCAGGCCCAAAGTTAATCTATTCCAATTAGCTAATGCCTATAGGAGAGCAATAGTGCCCATCTCACTTGTGACTCTCAGCAACTGGTATTCAGTGACATATAACACAGTTTGGGCTAGTAGTCATTAGTAGCCTTATCGTCCGTGAATTTGTCTAATCTTTTAAAGCCACCCAACTTAGTAGATACCACTACATTCTGTGAAAGCAAATTGCATGTCAAGGCCCCAAGCCAGACCCCCCATAAGAGATAAATTCACACTGACACAGAATTTTGGCTTAAGGTTAATGGGCAAATTTTAGGCCACAACTTTATTGTTTACAGCAAATGTGAGTGGTATTGCCTTAGGCATTGGCAATAGACTATATCTGACTCCTGCCCACCTTTCAGGGAGTCATGAAAGGGTAACCACCAAAAGAAGTAACCACATTGGGGAAACCCGCCTGCAGCTCTCCTCGATGTTCCCAGAGGCCTGGCATGGCCCTAGCCCCTCAAGCGGACTTCGGACAAGATCCAGGCCCCGGATTCCTTTAACGGAATACCCCTGGACATGGAGGGGAACACAATGGCCGACCCCCCCCCCCCCATCATTAAGCAAATCCCTAACCGCCAAACCTTACATAGTTGTGACGATTGCTAAGAGGTAGGCGAAAACCAAGTGGCTAATGCCAATCTGCCAAATGGAAAAATTCCTACCCGGCCCCCAGTCCAAGACAGGTGACCAACCAAAGTCCAAAGCAAGGCCAGATGACACCTAAAATAAAAGGGTGGGTGGGTGTTCGGCAGCGCAAAGCAGGTGCACAGCACACAACGTGCTGTCACTTATATACCCCGCCCCCTCCCGATCACCCCACTCAAAGTGATTGGCCAAGGAGGCCTGGGATGATTGTGGTGCCACCTTGGCACGGAAGGCCTTACTCCACCCATGCTGGGGGTGGGGTGGGGTGGAGCTGTGTTAAGGGCCTGCCCGCAACCAGGACCATCTTTTAAGATGACCCAACTTGCATAGTTCAGCTGTGTGAAGAAGTGGTTTGTTTTGTTGACATTTCCAATCCACAGTAAAGATGTATTTGTGTTGTATTGTCTCCTCCCTCGGTTACAACTTGCCCATCATACAGAAGTTCCAGAAACCAGAGGCATTGTAGGCATGCACATGGGTATTTGCTTAACTGTTCAAGCACATATTTTTTTTAAAAAAACACACGTTCTGTTGGAATTGCGCAACAACTAACACCTACCAGAGTAAGAGTTTCAGACATGTTTCATAAGAGAGCAAAGTTGTCATTAAATAATAATAATAATACATGTATCTTTTAATTTACCAGTTGTGTACATAGCAGCAATGCTTTTTAAAAAAATTCTGCATGTGTCACACCCAGCGCTGTTATCTGTTATCACTACTATTTGCTCAATTCCTCGGATTCCCTTCCTGCCCCACATCTTCTGCTGTGAAGACAGATGCAAAGAATTCAGCCAGCTTTCCTGCAAACTCTTTTTCCTTCTTTAGCAGACTTTTGACTGCCTTGTCGTCCAAAGGTCCAGCCATATCCCTAGCTGGTTTCCTGCTTTTAATAGATTTTTAAAGCATTTTTCTTAACCCACCCAGGCTCCTGGTTTCATGGTTTCTCAGCATGCCCAGGCTTAAATGTGTGTGACACCAACCTTTGAAATGTGTGACACAAATCTCGCTCAGGAGAAGCAACAGCCCCAATTTTTCAAGAAAAGTAGTACGAAGTAATGCAAAATTCAGTTGGCTAACTTTCAGTTACTTTTTCCTTCTTTAATAAACCTGCCTTCATGTCAATAATTTATTATAATGAGCAGGGCAAGAGACCTATACAAGACAGAGAGAAATTCTTTTCACATGGTGCTGGTCTCCTGCAAGTAACTCTGACTTGTCATGGAAAACTTTCCTACTCATCTCTTATCAAATCCCTGTCTCCACTGGGCATGAAGGATGGTGAGCTAGCAGATTACTTATTCCCTAAACTCCTAGTAGCTTTGGGGCCTGGGGTGATTTATTTACTGAAATAAATACAGGACTAATTGAGACATATCTTTGTGAAATCAAGTAGGTTCCAGGGTTTAAAGCAAAATGCATAAGATGAAGGCACAGGTTGTTTTTTTTTTAAAAAAATACTACTTTGATTATAGTTTTTAACAATACAAAATAGCATTCAAGACAGAAATGAAAAAGGAAAGTTGAAATAGGGAAGGGATTCAAAGATTAAGGTGCTTTGACCACATAAACTAGAAATACGAATATATTGGGTTGTGGGCTGTGATGCGTATGTCTCAAGAAAAGTTGACAAACAAAACGTTGGCCACTGTATACTGATAAATTTCTCCCCAGCTGAGTAATGTTCCCTATGGTCTAATGATGTGATGCTACATAATTCTATAATATGATCTTCCTTTCTCTATAAGCAAGTATTAGCTTTCAGATTTTTTTGGAACATGACCATCGATTCCCAACTCTGGGTTGTGAACTTCTCAAGTCATTTGGTTGACTGCTGATGGATAAGGAAATAGAGACAATTAATTCCTGGCCAAATGAAACAATATAGATGTCAGGAACAATATATTACTGTAATATAACGTAATAATATTTACTGTTGCACAGTCAAACAATTAAACAAGATCAAGTATTTTATCTCTTGGTGGATAATTTCAGGGATTCACACCAAAACATTAGGAGTTGTAATTATTGCAGCATTTTTTCAATATTTGGGGATTTTTGATTCCAAGTCTGTTTAAAGGGATACGTGAGCATGACTCCTTATCTAGGCAAGCCTAAATTTGATTCTGCTCTGGAGCAGTTAATCCAGTAATTGTCATTTATATGCCACTGAAGAAGAGCTCAAGGCTGAAATTCATCTGGCAATTGGAATTGTTCATGGTGATTAGATTTTTGTTTCTACTTTGCAATAAAGACATGGTTTTGTTGTTACCTTTTTTACTTTTTTAAAAAAAAAACATTTTTTTGTGTTTCATTTTTCAATGATTGACTGTGTTATAGTAAATTGAGTAAAATTTGTTGCATTCTGTACTGATACATTGTGTCTGGTTTCTGCATTATTTTGTTGGCTGCCAATAGAAACAGACTGCTAGACCTAAGTAGACAAGCAAGTTTTTATGAAGATTGTCTGAAAGAGGTTCCCTTCTCCATAACCACTGCTAATAATATTTGAGATTTGGCATGCCCAGTCCCTCACATGTACATGTTTTTAGAGGCTACTTTATTTGTTTCCTTCTGGTTGTAAAATCATTCAGTATCTGTTGCCATTTCCCAAAATTTGCTATGGGACTTGACACCAGGAGCACCTGAAAGAGGTACAGAAATCTTCGAAGGACTGACCTCTTGATAGCAGCTGTTCTCCATAAAGTCTATGTTGAGGAAGCTTTTGCATCATAAATTAAATGGAACTGTGGGAACCTAGGGAAACTATGCAGTCTCATTTCCTAGAGATAGTTCAGGAAAAATAGAAAAAGAAGAAAACATTTACTAATAATGATTTAGTTATGCTAAGATTCAGCGCAGCTTTGTGGTATCCATGCTACTGAACTTCCTTACATCTCCATTCTAAATGTTATATATCGCAATGAGTAATCTTCTATGGAGAAGTACTATAAAAATTGTCCTCCATTCTAGGTTGCTTGTTGAGATTGTCTTCTTATCCCCCCTGCAAACACACACACACACACACACACAGAGAGAGAGAGAGAGAGAGAGAGAGAGAGAGACCTATCCCTTTTGAGTGATTCACAGTGCTGAATGAAGTTGCAGAACATTTCATTTTTATTAATGTATTAATAATTGAATAGCAACAGCTTGGTAGTCTGTGAGATATTAGGAGGCCTTCTATACAGCCAACAATTTAAAGATTAATTATAAATAGAATCAAAAGAAAAGTATAGAGAGTTCCTGGTCCATATTCTGTCTTTAATTTCTGATTTATGGATGTGTGGCAAACCCCCTTATTCTTATGTAGCTCAACAGTGCCATCTAGAGTGTCTGCAATCAGTTTTGGGGGAAGTTCACAGCAGACATCTTGCCTTTCCTTCCCCAATAAACATTTCGAAAGTTATTCCTTTTCCCCCTGCAAAGACTTATTGGCCAGCACTGGCTACTTCTTTTGACCTGTAAGTGCAGAGTCATTAAGAACAGGAACCAACCTGTAATTAAATTTCTGATTAGCCATGCACATCAGTGATGGGAGTGGATCTCAAAACTGGGCCAAACAATAATCCAACACCACCAAGAGGCCGGTTAAAAATGTGAGGCTTTGCTCTCACTTTCTATCTTCCTGTATACATCTATATAGGAATCTATATAGGAATATCTTTGATTTTCGCTCAAAGCACTCTACATGTGCTCTGAAACTCAAGACCTCAAGCAGGTAACATGTACCGTATTTTTTGCTCTATAAGACGCACCAGATCACAAGACGCACCTAGTTTTTGGAGGAGGAAAACAAGAAAAAAATATTCTGAATCTCAGAAGCCAGAACAGCAAGAGGGATCGCTGCGCAGTGAAAGCAGCAATCCCTCTTGCTGTTCTGGCTTCTGTGATAGCTGCGCAGCCTGCATTCGCTCCATAAGACGCACACACATTTCCCCTTACTTTTTAGGAGGGAAAAAGTGAGTCTTATAGAGCAAAAAATATGGTAAATAGCTAAGTTAAAGTCTGTGCGTCATTGTTTCCATTCCTCTTCCTTTCCTCCCCCCCCCCCCAAATATTTCTGTTTCTTCTGTACTTTGAGAAAATGAAGGTAAACTCTTTATCCCTCCCTGGAAAGACTAGTGTATACCAGGAAGTGCATCCTACTTTGAAACTACACCGGAAATGCAAAGCTGCCATCAAGGTGGCATGAATCTAGGTTGTCATCTTATCAATCTAGCAGTCCAGCAATTAAAACCTTTTAATAAGGCAATGCAACTAGCATGCCAGTTCTATGCTGCCTGCATTCTCTTTGTAAACTATCACAGTGCACAAGGAATCCTAGAAGATCTAGATTTGCTAGATATGCTAGGGAGGGGAAGTTCCTAGAAGATTCCTCTTGTAGAAATTTGTACAGATTTCCCCCCGCACAATGTAAATACCCAGCACGGCATGCAGTTAAGGGAAACGTATGTTGCATCATATCAGCAGTAGTTTATTGAAATCTTGAATCAATGATCTCATTTGTCCTACCATTGAAATTCACTGTTATCCAACAGGATTCCATAAGAGAGAGAGAGAGAAAAAATGTGGGCAAACATTTTCTGCTTGCCACGGACAAAGCTTCTGAGCTATGCTATGAGTAGTTGGATAGTAACTGTAAATATGAGGGACTTGAAAGGGACCTCAACAAAAGTGATTGATACCTCTTGCTTCATATATCATAGATTCATATCTTTAAGGTTTCTGTCAGTAAATTTGTCTTGGCCATAGACAGACAAAGAATAGAAATTTTAAAATGCATTAAAATAGACAAGTTGAAATATATATGGAGAGAGAGAGAGAGAGAGAGAGAGAGAGACTTGCAAATTCACATGAGAATTTGTAAAAATGGAGACCCTTTGAATGGGCAGTTGTCAGGTCAACGAGGTTGCACTGTGAGGACCAGGTGCGTAATGGGGTGGTGGTGCTCTTAGATGTGCCATGGTCACTAGAGGCCCAGGAGACCTCGGTGACTCAGAGCATCCATTGCCAACTTTGGTTGGTGTGCCAGCTACAACCATTTCTGGTCAGGGATGTCCTTACGTTGCTAACTCATTGTTTTAGGCTACTGTAATGTGCTGTTTGTGGGGTTACCCTTGTGCCTTGTTCAAAAGATGTGATTAATGCAAAATGCAGCTGCTAGAGTACTGGTGTACTGCATTGGGTGCCCATTAGTTACTGAGCCAAGTCCAAGGTTTTCTTGTGGGCATTTAAAGCCCAAAACAACTTGGGACCACAATACCTCCCAGACGGGCTTCCCTAATACAAACCAAGTTGATCTGCAAGTTCTTCCAATGATACCCTGTTGGTCAGTCCACAAACAGCAGATTGCCTCTTGTTGACAATACAGAAGTAGGTCTTTTTGCTGATAGCACTCAGTCTCTGGAAGTGCCCTCCTTGGGTAATTTTGGAAAACAATACAGTAATGATCTTTAAATGTGTCTTAAAAGCTCATGTTTACCTAAGCTTTCCTGGATTCTGTTGTTGTTGTTTAGTCGTGTCCGACTCTTCGTGACCCCATGGACGCCTGGATTCTGACTCAACCTTTAATTTTGTACACTGCTCGGTTTTGATTGTGATTTACAGATGTATCCTGTTTTTAAGAAAGTTTATTGAATGCTGTTTGTATTTTTTATTGTTTATATAAATTGCTTCAATACTGTAACTATTTTAACTCAATAAATAAATAAATAAGCAAGCAAGCAAGCATAGTTAGAAGGCTGGACAGGCAACATCTAAGGAAAATTTTCTATTTCTTTTTAAAAAATATTTATCTGCAAGCATTCCAACTTTTGCACAATAAGCCGATACATTAACTCTTTGGAAAGCTGCAAAAGAAGCTTTTGTCACCTTTTCTCTAAATGGGGGGGGGGGGGGGGCAGGGCGGAATCCCTGTAGTGGCAGATACTGTCTATATCACCACTGGTGAATATACAAAAACACAAAGTATAAGGAATGTTTTTATTGAAATGTAAGTTGTATATTTTCTCCTTACTGAGAACTTTTTCAACTGCAGCAAGTAAGTTGCTTATATCTCAACCTGCAATATTGTGATGGTTGTCTGAATCGTAGAATTGTAGGGTTAGAAGGGACCCCAAGGATCATCTAGTTCACCCCCCCTACAGTGCAGCAATCTCATCTAAGGTACCCATGACAGTTGGTCATCCAGGCTCTGCTGAAACCAAAGGTGTGTTCATATGATCAGTGACACTTGCTGCATTTAATTTTGTGGGGTTTTGTACTGTGAGGTGCTCATTTTATTCCTTGCTTCATTAAAACTAGGAATATTTTAAAAATCTGTGATTCATAGTATAACTGCAATGGAACAGCTAGAGGGATGTTTGGCATACTTGCAGTTGGTTAGCATGGAGAGCGGACTAACCCTTGCACTGCGTAAGTTTGTGAGAACAAAATAAAAATTAAAATTGAGATGGATAAGGAGAGCATGTTGCACAAAAAGAAAGTACAGTAGCTCTCAAGTCTTTTCATATGGCTCTGTCCAAAATAAATACAGTGTTCTGTATTTATGCCAGGCAAAGAACTGTCAGTGGTGCCCTGATTCTTTGTATTTCAAGCTGGTCAGCCGGCTCGTGGGTGAGCATGTATTTCTCTGGCTCTTCCATATTTTTGTTTGAGTAGGGTGCCAAGGGGTTAATTGCGGTTCCAGTTTAGCGCATACCCATGAATGATCAGTGGTGTTCTCATCTTTTGTTGGTAGCAAGCAACCAAAGCCAGGAAATATGAATCAGATTCAAAACAACACAAACATAGGTGTCAGCACAGCAGCTTGAAGGGAACAGGGAGTTGCATTAATATTTGTTAGCAAATAAATAAATAAAATTATTTCCAATATTAGGAATAAGGAATGCACAAAATTATTCATTTTTAATTTTTAAGGAACTTCTAGCAAGCCATGTATTCAAATAATACTGGGACATTGCATCACCCTTATGTGTACTCTAGATTCTACTCACAGTGGGGAATAGAAGTCGTGAACCTTGACCTTGTGTAGATGGGGATTTTGTGGCATTTCAGATATTATTGGACTTCATTGCTCATCAACCCAATCAGCATCACAAATGTTCAAGGGTGGTGAGAGCTGCAGTCCAATAACATCTGGAGTGTTACAGGTTCTTTTTTGCTACAAAAAATCTATGGAGAGATTATGAGTGGGTGGGATGAGCACATATGATGTCCTACGTGCTGTGGGATCCATGTGCAAATCTGAGGTTTGTTCCTATTCCCTGCTGCATGTAGAACCATTCTAAATGATGGGAATACAGATGGTGTTTGGTGATTTGTCAACAACATTCAGTTCACCTTGAGATTTACTGGCAAATGTAATAATCTAGCCTCAGATTTATTTATTTTTTAGAATTATCAGCAAACACCAGCATCTACTGAGTTTATCTCATTCTGTCTGCATATTTTTATAACATCATGGTAAATATCAGAAACAGAAAGAAACGAAATCAATGAATTTTTATCTCCTTGGTAGGATGAATGACCAATAACCAGATAAGTAAAACTGGGCTGCATAAACAAACATGGAATGAGGAACTCTTGAGTAAACAACACTGGTACTATTTCAGTAATCCTACATTCTGTTAACAAGTCTGTCCATACCCTGGAAATGTCCCATTTCCATAGTTAAAGCTACAGAGGCTCACTTCTTGCAAGACTGTCCAGTTTCTAAACATGATCCCATTTGAGGACTCTCTCTCAATCATCACCAGTGATGGCTGCACATCACTGTTCCCCAGTAATAATGTGAAGCAACTCTTTCAGCCTCTGCTGTTTCTGACTGCTGACCTTTCATGCTTCAATAGCTGTTCTGTATAGTTGGATGCCATCTGCTGTTTGGTGAGTTGCGTTGGCACTGTTACTTACAAACCTCTGCTCTCTAGTGGAACAGTGTAAAATGATTTAATGATCTATGAGAATTAACTTGGGTTTTTTAGGGTCAAATAGCCACTGGAGATCCCGTCTTCTAGCAGCTGACTAGAAGAATGAGAACATGCTTCAAGCACAAGGAAGTGACATTATAAGTGGACCATTGAAATAGCTATACTTGCTTTAGGATTTTAGCTGATTGCCACAGAAGCATGATTATTCCACTGATTAAAAATATTAATTCTACTGAAAGGCTCTTCAGTGCCATCTCTCTTTTATGAGAACAAGTTTCTAATTTTGCAAAAGCAATTAGAAATTCTAAAGATTAACTCTGTAGAACTTTAGAAGAAGGAACTAAGAAAACATTATTGTGCTGCTTTCAAAATGTATCAAATACCGCAAAACTCTTTGGGGTAAATGTAAACATCTTAAATTTGAAAATGCCTCCGGTAAGAGTTGCATGTTTGTAGACATAAGTAAAAAATACTAACAAAACATGTTTAAAGTAACCAAAAGGAGGAAACAGTACAGCATTATTGGTGCTTCTGTATGACATCAACTATTTCTTTGATGCTCATCCTCATCTTAGGCCTCCTAGTATGTTCATCAACCTAAGAAAACTGCCTTCCTTGCCAAACCTGGAAGTAAAGTCTCAAGAAGTAGACATGCCAAACTGTGTGGTTAAGACTTCAAACTATAGAGTTGGAAGGAACGTCAAAGGTCATCAATCCTAGTTGCCCAACCTTCTGTTAGTGCAGGAGATCTTCTATTAACGTATCTCTGATTGGTAGGTGACCATCCTGCCTCTACTTACAAATCTCTTAACAAAGAAGGGTTCACTTTCTTCCAGGGAAATCTCTCCCACTGTTGAACAGCTCATACTATCAGGAAGTCCTTCCTAAACTGGTCATCGAGTATTTGTCACAGAAGAAATTTCTGGGGATACCTATAACTGGTTACAGCAGAGATGCTACAAGGAGCTATTGTGATTATAAAAGCTCTGTGTTGCCTTGCCCCCAGAATTTCCCATTTCAGGGCTTTCCATGGAGTGTTGGCAGTGCAAATACAAATAGTGGTACTGATTCTGTTGTTCCCCCTACCTGAGGTTTCAGTGGACAGAACAGGAAGATTCACACCAGGGGAGTGGCATTCGCATCACTCTGCAGGTGGAAACTGTCAAAGCTGTTTTGGGTTGGCTGGAGAGAGACATCCCACCTCACCTCCTCCAGCACCAGATAAAAACCCCACCTCCTCCAGCACCGAAAAGCAAGAGTTTGGGTGGTACCCTTAAAGGCTTCGCTGGTGTGGGTGTTGTTTATGCCAATCACTCTTTAATTTTCTGTAGAAAAAGTTCAGAGAGCAATTCCACTCTCAGGCCCAATCAACTGACATTCCCACCCCCATATTTTTTTTTAAATTTGATGCTGCATAAAGTGTTAGGGTGTGAAACCTAAGACGCTGGCAAATTAGCAATGTAATGTGACTTTAAGTAGTCAAGCTCGTTAAGTTGTTAAGTTGCTCAGTATATAAAGAGTGTTTGTTTTCTCTGCCTGTTTGGGGGCGTGCTGGACGTGAAGCAAAAAATGTCTGAAAGCTCTGGAGGTGTTATCTTTCTGCAATAAACCTGTCTTTGGAAAGACAGGCTTCCCTGTGTCGTTTTTTTGCTGCTGAGACTCTGAAGCTTGTACTGCAACAAGAAGAATCTCTGCACTGGACTTAATTAATACTCTGCAAAGAAAGCTGTTGCTGGTGGCGCAGCGGAAGCGCTTACTGGACCAGTACACAGACTCTCTTAGGTTATGGGAACTTCTACATTTCTACAGCTGTATTGTGTGCAGAGAAAGTGAAAGCAGCTTTCGGATGAGAGAAGACCGGCTTGGTCGTAAATCCAGCTCTTAAAGGAACTGAGAGGCTGGAGGCGTCTGAAAAGTGAGTAAAACAAATCCCAAGGGGAAAGAGAAGCAAGGGCACACAGAGGGAGTAGCAGCAGACCCCAAGAATGGCAGTGGAAAATTTCCAGGTTCCCTTTACAAAGTTGAACTCTGCTAATTACGTGCAGTGGTCTAAGAGGGCTCAAGTCTGGTTGGAAGCCAAAGAAGTGTGGGCTGACTATGTCCAGAGGCGAAAGCCATTTGTGGCTGTTGCAGCAGATGCCACAGCAGAGCAACAGGCTGCTGCACATGCTCAGAACAGGGAACATGATAAAATGGACACTAAAGCTAGATGCATGTTGATGGTATCGATAGACGATTCCCAATTACCTCATGTGGAAAATTTAAGGTCTGCATTTGAAATTTGGGAAGCTCTTAGGCGAATTTACCATAGAGCCACGCCCGGAGAGAAGGTGAACATTATACGTGCTTTGTATGAGTTGAAACTGAAGCCAGGGGATAGTGTGGTTGAACACACGTCACAGATGACTGAGTATTTCAACCGACTGTCATCTCTAGGTGTGAATTTTCCTGAAAATATTAAAGTTTATACTCTGCTTAGCAGCCTGCATGCAGGGTTTGAAAACTTAGTACTAACTTTACAAGTTTTGCCAGAGGACCAGCTGAATATGAATTATGTGACTGGTAGATTGTGTGAGCAAGAATATCAACATCATCGAAAACGTATTGATAATTCAAATACCCCAAGGGTTGGATGTTCAGATAATTCCCAGCGTGAGGGAACTAGCAGGCAGAGCTGTAAGGAAGCCTCACAAGTGTCTGCTATGGCCAGCAAGTCATGTTTTCGATGTGGCAGCAGGTTTCATTTGATAGCAAAGTGTCCAGAAAAGCAACAGGAATTTCAACAGTCCAAGGCCAGTTTCCGGAGCTACAGGGGAAGACGACGTGAGAACTACAAGAATCAACGATTCAGAGGGGGAGCAGGTGCTGATAAGGGACTATCTGCAATGGCAGCACAACAGAGTCCTAAAAGGAGCCAACAAACCTTGAAGTGGATAATTGACAGTGGAGCAAGTCACAGTTTAGTTCCAGCGACATCTAGTGGCAGCTTGATGAACTGCAAGACATTGCCAGTTGCAAAAACTGTGACTATAGCAGACAATAGTAAACGAGAAATGAACCTTAAAGGCACAATTTATGTTAACTGTTTGCAAACTAACCTTCCTGTTTTTGTTCTTCCAGGAATGAAGAATGGACTTTTGAGTGTGTCATGCCTGGTAAAAAGTGGTTTTAAGGTTAAGTTTGAAAATGATGTGTGCACCATTTCGAAACAGGGGAAGGAGCTAGTTAAAATTCCCTGTGAGGATGGGCTTTTTGTTTTGGATGAAGAGCAGTTAGCAGCAGGTAGATGTTCAACAGGTGAAGCGCAAGCTAAGTGTGTAAATAAGGCTCCTCATACAGGTTGTGTACATCTACTACACAGAAGGTTAGCTCATATATGCTTTAAGTATGTAAGCAAGATGCCAGATTTAGCTGAGGAGTGTAACATTAAACCCTGTCCAAATTTTCTGGATTGTTGTGCTTGTAAACATGCTAAGGTTAAGACATGTAACTATCCTAGATCTGATAGAGTAAGCAAGAAACCCTTTGAACTTGTGCACACAGACGTGTGTGGCCCTATGCCAGTCAAATCACTTGGAGGTGCGAGATTTATGCAAATTTTGGTGGATGATTTTTCAAGAGCTAGTTGGGTTTTCTTTCTGAAAGAAAAATCACAAGCAGCTTCCATCCTGATGGATTGGATTGAAGAAGTCGAATGTAAATTTGACACCAGGGTACATAAAATACAATCCGATCGTGGTGGGGAATATGTGAACCACACGCTGGAGACGTGGTTAAAAAGGAAAGGTATAGTTCATAGACTTACCAATCCCTATTCACCACAGGAGAATGCAGTTGCCGAAAGAAAATTTCGAACATTACAGGAAGCCATTGCTGCTTTGCTGTTTGATTCTGGACTTCCACAGCGTTTTTGGGCTGAGGCTGCACTGTATGCGAATTATACTTTTAACAGAGTGTACAATAGCACAGTAGGCAACACTCCTTACTTCATGCTATTTGGAAAAAAACCAAAAATTGATCATCTAAGAGTTTTTGGATGTCGTGCTTATGTGCTGGTGCCTAGGGCACAACGTAGGAAAGGCGATCCTAGGTCTAAAGAAATGTTTTTCTGTGGTTATCAAGCAAACACAAAAGGTTGGAGATTTGTGAATGTAGAAGGCAATCAAACGAAAATCACAATCAGCAGAAGTGCGGAATTTTGTGAACAGGATGGTTGGAATAAAATTCATGGAAATCCTGACATACTATTTGATGTGGTGAACAGTAACAATGAAACTCAGGCCCCAGGGCAGGTATTAGTTCCAGAACAGGCTGAGGAATTTGAGTCTGAGGACAAGGGTGAGAAATCGCCTAGTTCACCCAAGTCTGTAAAGTCAGAATCTTCTAGCTCTAAAAGTTCACCTGTACAGCAAGAGAGACGTGTAAAGTCAGAATCAGAAAGTTCTTCAACTACTAGTGACAAACAGGTGACGACTAGTGATTCTGAGTCAGAGGGGGAAACTGAAGGAACATCGCAGGAACTGCCAAGGCGTTCCAAGCGTACCAACAAAGGTAAACCTCCTGAAAGGTACCAAGCTATTAGTGTTTGGGCTGGTTTGGCAAATTGCGAACCTGAAAGTTTTGAGGAGGTTGAGCAATTACCCCAGGAGGAGGCCAGTAGGTGGCGTGAGGCCATGCAAAAGGAGTTGAATTCTATGAAAGAACTGGGTGTGTTTTCCATCACCAAACTGCCAGAAGGTGCCAAGGCAGTAAGTTGTAGGTGGGTGTACAGGTTAAAGACAACAGCGATGGGGAAACCAGAGTACAAAGCAAGACTTGTAGCTCGAGGTTTTACGCAAAGAAAGGGGTTACATTATTCTGAAGTCTATGCACCCACTTCAAGGAGTGAAACCCTACGGGCACTATTAGCAGTTGCTGCTCAGAAAGGGTTTAAAGTGAATCAATTTGATGTCTCTACAGCTTATCTTCATTCAGACTTGGCTGAAGAGCTCTATATGGAGCTACCGCCAGGATTGAAAGTTAGTAAATCAAATCAGGTATGGAAACTACATAAATCTATTTATGGACTCAAGCAATCTGCTCATAATTGGAATGAGTGTTTGAATGACGTTTTGGTAGGCATTGGTTTTAGCAGGAGCAAGGCTGACAATTGCTTATATTTCAGAGGTTCAGGAGATGCTCAAGAATCTTTGCTTGTTTATGTAGATGACCTGATTTATACTTCAAAGACACAAGAACAAGTAAAAAAACTAGCCAAAGAGTTAAATAAACACTTCAAAGTTAAGAATCTTGGTGATGTGAAGGTCTATCTTGGTGTTCAGATAGATAGGACCAAAAATGGCAGTTTTCTACTGAATCAAAAAGGCAAGATATTGCAAATGTTGAAAAAGTTTGGCATGACAGAGTGTGCAGGTGTTAGAACACCAATGGAAATGGGTTTTGTAAAAGACAATGAGTTCAAGGATAGTGCTGAATTCAAGCGTGCTGAAATCTTTCAGTCAGCACTGGGAAGCTTACTTCATCTTTCGCAATGGAGTAGACCAGACATTGCTTACGCTGTTAACTTACTCAGCAGAGAAGCTTCAAAACCTAGTGTAAATGCATGGAAAGGAATTCAAAGAGTGTTAAGATATTTACAATACACCAAAGATTTTTGCCTTGAATTATCTTCGGAAGGACAAGCACAGATTACTTGTTGGGCAGATAGTGATTGGGCAAATTTAAAAGATAGAAAATCAGTGTCTGGCTGTGTAATAAAATTTGGTAACTCTCTGATTGGGTGGAGATCCAAGAAACAGAACCTGATTGCTTTGTCGTCAACAGAAGCTGAGTTCTGTGCCTTATCTGAGTTATGTAGAGATCTAGAATTTTACAAATGCTTGGCACAAGAGATGTATGAAAAGGCCATCACTCCAATCACTGTATGGGGTGATAATCAACCGTGTCTTAAGTTAGCACAAAATGGGCAGTTTAAAGGTCGTACAAAACATTTGGATATCCGCTTTCAAAATGTTTGTCAAACGGTAAAAGCAGGAATTGTTAAATTAAATTACTGTCCCAGTCATGAAAATCAAGCTGATGGTTTTACAAAACCGCTTGGGTTTCAGCGGCATGAAAACTTTTGTGAAGAAATGGGTCTGAAGTAATTTTGGTTTTGTATTGCCAGCGAGAGGGGGTGTTAGGGTGTGAAACCTAAGACGCTGGCAAATTAGCAATGTAATGTGACTTTAAGTAGTCAAGCTCGTTAAGTTGTTAAGTTGCTCAGTATATAAAGAGTGTTTGTTTTCTCTGCCTGTTTGGGGGCGTGCTGGACGTGAAGCAAAAAATGTCTGAAAGCTCTGGAGGTGTTATCTTTCTGCAATAAACCTGTCTTTGGAAAGACAGGCTTCCCTGTGTCGTTTTTTTGCTGCTGAGACTCTGAAGCTTGTACTGCAACAAGAAGAATCTCTGCACTGGACTTAATTAATACTCTGCAAAGAAAGCTGTTGCTGGTGGCGCAGCGGAAGCGCTTACTGGACCAGTACACAGACTCTCTTATAAAGCCCTCGTTAACTGTAACAGGCCCTGCTCCTTAAAACTGTCTGCACGAGCAGATGTTTTCCCTTTCCCTCTAAATTGTTGCTGCTATAGCATGATGGCTCTGCCTAAAGATTATATACATGAGTGTTATCACTGTGTTTGTCCCAGCGCCTGAGTGACAAAGTATTTTATACACCCTGTTTCTGTTGGCACAAGTTTTACAAAGATGGTATCCATACTAAGCCCACAGTTCTCCAGAGCACATCTAGCAAACTATAGAACACAAGCATTGGCTGCTAATAGACGATTGCACACATTGCTTGAATTACAGCAAAAACAGTAATAGCAGAACTATTGTCTGCTGTACTCAGTTTTGATACACTGACATGTCTTGATGGCATATTTTAATAATGTCCATCTTACACTTGTGCAGGCTTGGTTCTCCTAAGCATGGTCAAGCATTTCATTGTTGTTGTTAATTATTAATTTTATTGTTTATACCCCGCCCATCTTGCTGAGTTGCTCCAGCCATTCTGGGCAGATTCCAGCACATATAAAAACCTAATAAAACATTAAAAACTGTTGATAGGAGGGCATTCCACATGGAGGGTGCCACCACTAAGAAGGCCCTCTGCCTGGTTCCCTTTAACATCACTTCTCGCAGCGAGGGAACCACCAGAAGGCCCTTGGAGCTGGACCTCAGTGTCTGGGTTGAACAATGGGGGTGGAGATGCTCCTTCAGGTAGACAGAGCTGAGGCCTTTTAGGGCTTTAAAGGTCAGCACCAGCACTAATAATAATAATAATAATAATAATAATAATAAATTTACTTATACCCTGCCTTTTCCCCTGACAGGATACATGCATGCAGCTTACAGATAAAAACAAGAACCACTAAAACATAGGCTGCCCTTCCCAAACAGAGTGAAGGAGGCAAATACATGTATATAGGAAGCTGTTTTTTAAAAAATTAATTCAACACACACCAGGGAGTTCTGCCAGAGTGCCTATCCAAACTAATGAGTAATGCTAGATGTACAATCTTCTATTGAAAAGGAAGCCGAGGGAGGTCAATATAACTATTGGATAAATAATACCAAATGTTTTTGACTGACTATGAAATTATCATTCATATGGCTTATACAGGCATGCTGCCACAGCTGACAAGCTAAATACAATATTAGTTAGGAGCGTATATTAATGGTGCATGAAATCATGATAAACATCTCTGAAAGAATAGATGAAACAAATAAAACTGAACTAGGACTGGGGAAAGAGTTACTAAAATGTGGGCCAGGTTCTGGAGTTTGTCTCACCTACTTTAAAACAGCTGTATCCAGATGTCACCTTCTCTGATTCTCCTGGTCCAGAGGATTTTGGAAAGAGCTTTGTGCCCACCAGAACTGGCAAACTCTGGTATGAACAAGCCACGCAAGCCAAGATTGCAACCTATTTTTTTTATCTTGATTTGGAGGTCTCAAACTACAGTTTGTCAATTTAGATGTCATAGTAAACCATATGATGTATTTCATTAAGCCATTGGTATAGGGGAGTAATAGGGACGCAGGTGGCGCTGTGGGTTTAACCACAGAGCCTAGGGCTTGCCGATCAGAAGGTCGGCAGTTCGAATCACCGCGATGGGGTGAGCTCCCGTTGCTCGGTCCCAGCTCCTGCCAACCTAGCAGTTCGAAAGCATGTCAAAGTGCAAGTAGATAAATAGGTACCGCTCTGGCAGGAAGGTAAATGCTGTTTCCGCGTGCTGCTCTGGTTCACCAGAAGTGGCTTAGGCATGCTGGCCACGTGACCCGGAAGCTGTACACCGGCTCCTTCAACCAGTAAAGGAAGATGAGCTCCACAACCCTAGAGTCGTTTGCGACTGGACCTAACAATCAAGGGTCCCTTTACCTTTTACAGGGGGGATATGTTGCAAAAAACCAGTGAAAGTGGAATCAGTTACAGTGTTATTTGATATTTGCTATTCTGCTCAGTTTAGGGGAAACAATTAAAGACAGATAAACCCAAGCAAGGAAGGGCAAATATTTTCTACTGTTTTGACTGCAAAGGGCTTTGTAAGTTCAGTCTAATAAAATTAAAATGAATAAAGTTAAAGCTAATTGTTAACCAAGTAATTGATAATTAACTTTCACTCTGAGTTCAGGATTGGAATTGATCTCTGCTAGCTTTACCCATAGAGTGCAGGTGGTCAAGCCAAGTTATATTTAAATTATTTCATATCATTTAATATATTTCCAAGTTGATCAGTATTCCATACACAAAAAATAAGAAGTGAAGCATTTCAGTGTTGAATTTCAAAAATCTCAGAATTCCAATACAGCATTTGAATTTGCTAACACAATCTTTGAATTGCATTAATAATGGTAATATTTTGAGCCCATTATTATTATTATTATTATTATTATTATTATTATTATTATTATTATAAATTAATCGCCTTCCCTACATGTTGCAAGGTGATGTGCAGAATGCATTTAGAACAGCTAAAAAAAAGTTTAAAACAATACAGAAAATAGTAGCAGATAACAGATAGACACCAATGGTACAGAGCAATATATTTTGCTTTCTGCTGTTTGGCTTTCCCCACCTTCAGATATATGAAATAGGTTTCTCTGTTCATGAAGCAGCAGTTCTAAGTTGAAGTTTGGTGAGTGATAATTTGACCAACATAACAACTAAAGGTCCTTCTGAGGTCCTTCTCCATGTGCCCTCGCTGAGGGAGGTCTGGAAAGTGGCAATACAAGAAAGGGCCTTTTGAGTGGTGGCTCCATGCCTGTGGAATGCTGTCCCTAATAGGCACACTGGGCACCATCATTAAACTACTTTTAGGCGCCAGGCAAAAATGTTCCTTTTTAGTCAGGCATTAGGCGTTTAACTTTGAAAGTTTTAGATATTGTGACTCTTTTAGTGGGTGGGATTTGTTGATTCCTTTTTTAATGTAAATCGGTGTTTTTAGCTTTTCTTTTCTTTTAGCTTTTTTGTTTTAATTTTTGTATTGTAAGTTTCTGTGAGTTTACTTTTTCTAAAAAGATTTAAAGTGGCTAATAGTTGCGATAAATAAAAGTAAACTGAAACCATATTTCTGTGGTGGTTGTGCAAAACAGGAATCAGTAAACACAAGTAACTCAGCACGGAAAGTATACTTTTGTCTTTTAAATGGGTGCATGATTGGCCCTTTGTGATGCTGGCACTTTGACCGTAGGGAGTCCCAGCTACCTGATGGATATGCTTTTCTTCAGACACAAGGTGGAATTCTCCATTCTCCAAACTCACTCGCTGGTACGCAACCCCTCTCTGTGTTTTACCTTCTGTTTCTTACTTATACAGTATTGGTACGATTGTTCAGAAGTGGATCAAGCTACTTATCTCCAAGGAAACTGTTAGCATTGCACAGGTGTTGCACTTGACTTCTACATTTCTGGCACAATAGCTCATTGTAAGCCTCCAGATCAGTTATTATTGCATTACATGGCAGTTCATGGATTAGTTCCAAAGACTGCAGTGGCATGGCCTTCTTTCTTTAAAAAAATAATAATTTAAAAATGTACTAAAACATTTTACACATGTAAAGAAACATGGACAGTATAACACGGTACAGATTTACATGACGGAAGCTCCTTTTTATCATATAGGGGTTGTAAGTGTAAAGGTAAAGAGACCCCTGACCATTAGGTCCAGTTGCGGACGACTCTGGGGTTGCAGCACTCATCTCTCTTTACTGGCAGAGGGAGTCAGCGTACCGCTTCCAGGTCATGTGGCCAGCATGACTAAGCCGCTTCTGGCGAACCATAGCAGTGCACGGAAACAGTGTTTACCTTCCCGCCGGAGCAGTACCTATTTATCTACTTGCACTTTGACGTGCTTTCAAATTGCTAGGTGGGCAGGAGCAGGGACCGAGCAATGGGAGCTCACCCCGTCGCAGGGATTTGAACCGCCAACCTTCTGATCGGCAAGCCCTAGGCTCTGTGGTTTAGACCACAGCGCCACCTGTGTCCCTTATAGGGGTTGTACCACCAGTTTATATGTAAAATGAATCAATTTATGTATGAGCTCGTCCAGACTTCCACTTGTCCTGCCATTTGTTCTGATTCAATGGTAAAGTTTGGGTTTCCTAGGGGAAAGCAGCTAGGCAAACGGAGGTTGAGATAAACCCTTTGTGTGCACAACTTGAAGCCAGCACTTCCGACTCTTCCTTCCAAGTCTTTGTGTGGGAATATGCAATTTATGAACAAGGCCATTGTAGGTATTATCAGCAGCAAATCTCATGATTGTGGTAGCCGGGGAAATAATTGTTCCATATACTCCTGAGATTTTACCAGGGACCAAGCCTTTACTAGTGTAGTAGGTGTTACCTTGTGGAACGTCTTACCAGTAGAGGTTCAGAAGGAGTCATCCCTGCTCACTTTCAAGCATTTTCTGGAAACTATTTTCCAGACACGCCATTCAAATCTGAGTTTGTTTGTCAGCCAACTTTTGCTGGTCTTATTGTTCTTATTGTGTGTTTTTTTGTAGTACAACTGGGGCAGACTTTAGTAATATGGTACCCGGTGCAAGGCCAGAATTTGGTGCCCCAAAATGAATCTTCTCAATCATGGATCTTCTCAATTTTGTGCCCCTTCGGCTCTGTGCTTTTTTAGTGTGAGGACCATGCACACCACCCTAAATACAGTATTGTGTTTTTAGGTTGTATATTGCCTTGTTTTTAGGTTGTATATTGCCACTAGACTCTGAATATGGCCTCCCTATATATGTTCATTTTCCTTCCTGCTTTGGGCACCCAAAGCTTTAATGCAAGGGTTAGCAAACTTTTTCAGCAGGGGGCCGGTTCACTGTCCCTCAGACCTTGTGGGGGGCCAGACTGTTCATTCCCCCCCCCCTTTCAAAATATAAACTATGCCCCATAAGTAACCCAGAGATGCATTTTAAATAAGAGCACGCATTCTACTCATGTAAAAACACACTGATTCTCGGACCATCTGCAGGCCGGATTTAGAATGTGATTGGGCTGGATCCAACCCCGGGCTTTAGTTTGCCTACCCATGCTTTAATGACTACCACTGCCTGCCTGCCTGGCAAAGGATGCCCCCAACTGTATTCTGTGGCATGTAAACAAAGTAGTAAAGTTGAGTGCAGTGCCCCCCAAATACATAAATAAATGAATGAAACCTGGCTACTAGCTGCATAAAGCTTACATCAGCAAATGAGGCAAGAATGCTCCCATCTACTTTCCAGTGTGCAATCAGCATAAGGGTTGCTAAAATGGGCAATTTCCTTAACTGGCTGCCTAAAGTACTATCTGAGCTGCATGATCGGCCCACTGTATCGGATGTATACTGCCCCGCTGCAATGAGGATAATTCACTTTCTTACAGGATTAACTCTTGTGCAACCCACTATGCTTTTCTTTTTAAAATCACATCAAAACAATGCAAGTTAAAGCTCATTTAAAACAAAAACATGAAGTTATTCATTAATTTCATTGTTACATTTTTACCCCTCCTTTCACCCCAAAGAAGCCCAGGTCAGTGTACATATAGTCCACCAGAATAACAATAAAGCATTTAAACACTCATATTAAAATTGTGTTAGAAGAATACAGGTGGCCTACTTACACTGCGGTTACATTCGGGTATCACACCTAAAGTCAAAATTGTGTATACTCAAACCCCGTTGGGTTCAATGGTGAGTGCAGTTGCCATATTTTCCCCAGAACCCCTGCCCCCTTTATAATTTTTTTGCCGTGTGCTCAAAGCTGAAAGCACACAAGTTAAATGTGCACAAGTTGCAAGCTTACTGTATAACAGTGAAACAAAATCTGTACATTACAGCAATCAGAGAAAATAAAACATCCTTGCCTGAAGAGTCAAATGGGTACATTTTCTGCTGTCAGAAAGAAAGAAAAATGCTAGTGTGGGGGATAGCTGCAGTTCTATGGGGTGATAGATGATAAGCAGCAACCTTGTTGTGTCTTAATTATTCAGAGGTCCATTATTATTTAGGGTCCATGCACTTGAGCAGCTGATTCAAAGAAGCCTCACCATCTTATTTCCTACTCTCTGTTGCAAAGGAAATGCTAAGGTAAATACTTATCCATATATTCCTGCTCTCCTGGTGAGAGGATGGGAGTTGAGCAAGTTGACATAACTCTCCAACCCCAAAGCTAATCAGAGCCATTCTGCTATTCTTAATGAAATGGTTAACAGTTGAGGAATAATCAGCAACAACTCAACTTAGTGCTTATTCTATTCTGTGTATTATTAATAATTATAGCAATTGTAGGATAACCAGCCTCAAATAACCAAAATGCTTAAGCCTAATTAAGGCCTGAAGGGGTTGATGCCATAGAGTAAGCTGTCCAGCCAAGCTTAGACAGGTCACTACCCCTCACATTGGGAGGAAGGTCATCAATTCTATTGTTCCCCTTCAGTCTTCCATGTGAACTCCAGTGTGTAAAGAGGTCTGAGGCTTGGTTGCTCCAAGCTCAGACTGTGTGGCTTTCTACAAGCCATCCAAATAATTTAGGAACTGTCACCGCCTTGGAACTAACCGAAGTTTTGCTGCCTGTGTTTTATGAATGCTATATGGAAAAACACATGAACCTGACACCGTGGGAGGCACTGTGTTATAATGATTTGGCTCCCACCTGCAGGACTAGATTTAGAAACTCTCACTGGGAGGCTGTACCTTGGCATCCTGGCAGTTATGCTGTGGGGGTGCTGGCAGCTTCCAGCTACCAGTGTTCTTTAACCTCTATGTGAAGCTGTTGGGAGTTACCATTAGGGGATCTGGACATGAAGTGTCACTAGTATATCGATGAGACTCATATCCATTTCTCCATATCATCCTAATCAGGTGTGGCTCTGAGGAGCCTGCACCTGTGCTTGGGTGCTGCGATGGACTGGATGAGGAACTACTTAGTGGTTTATCAGGTTTCAATGTGTATTTCATTTTATTACATTTGCTTGCATTTTGGGAACTGCTCTGGTACTACTCAGATGAAGAGTACTATATTCCTGTTTGGAAATAGAAATGGATAGTAGTACAGTGGTACCTCAGGTAAGTACTTAATTTGTTCTGGAGGTCCGTTCTTAACCTGAAACTGTTCTTAACCTGAAGCACCACTTTAGCTAATGGGGCCTCCTGCTGCCGCCACGCCGCTGGAGCACAATTTCTGTTGTTACCCTGAAGCAAAGTTCTTAACCTGAGGTACTATTTCTGGGTTAGCTGAGTCTGTAACTTGAAGCGTATGTAACCTGAAGCGTATGTAACCCGAGGTACCACTGTAATACTTATTCCCTTCTTTTTTTAACCAGTCAAGCTCAGGAATCCCTAACCTCTCACTATATCAATAAAATAAAATAAAAATACACAAAGGACCTACCCATATAATGCTGACACAAACCCCCTACACTAAGAATACTTTTTCGCATATTGTGATATTTTTGTTATTATAAACAGGAAGAACAATGACAACAACAACAACATGATATAGAAACAGATAGTGAATATTACGCATGGGGGCAGATTTTGATTGAGACTACAGCAGGGGCATATGACGAAAGCCTTCTTGTTCCAAGTCATGATCCTGAACTGACTCCCACACTACCTTTGACTACTTTTGAAAGAAAAATGAGTCATACAAGACCAAATGTGATTTAAAAAGCATGTCAGTGATCGCAAGTGCACCAGGTAGGGTGGGAGTCCAGTCAGTTTGCCTGTTGCCCGTTCTTGTTCACACACAGTGGCTTATCCTATCTGAGATGGTACCTTCAGAGCAGGGCAGCTGCTATGTAGGTTGTATTTGACTTGTTCTGCAGTATGCAACATGATGACTGCTTGTATTGCGTTAACTCCCAATCATATCTCTGAAATACAACCCAGCAGGCATTTAGCAGTAGTGTATGCAAACCTGTCTCATGGGCTGTTTGTTTGTATGGGTGCAACCTAGACTGAGCTTCTGAAACCATTCTCCTGGTTTTGATTATTCTGGTATATCTTGTAGATATATTTTTTTAAAGTACGTATATCTTCCCATGAATAAGTTTCAAAAATTCTCTAGAATTATTCTCAAAACGCTGGTCAGATTTTCCTACTTCTCTAGAGTAATGTTTTTAAAAGATTTTGATTGATTCAAATTCTCTTTTGTTTCGAAGTTTACCTCTCTATTCTCAGTTCTGTGAATTGGGGCAGAGCATTAATGAGTGATGCCTCCTGCAGTTTGTCATCCCAGGAATCACAGAATCTTAGAGTTGGAAGGAACCCAGAGGGTCATCTAGTCCAGCCCCCTGCAATGCAGGAATCTCAACTAAAGCACCCCTAATGGCCATCCAACCTCTGCTTAAAAACCTCCAAGGAAGGAGAGTCCACAACCTCCCAAAGGAGACTGTTCCACTGCCGAACAGCTCTTACTGTCAGAAAGTTTTTCCAAATGTTTAGTTGGAATCTCCTTTGATTTGAGTTCTACGCTCCAGAGCAGGAGAAAACAAGCGTGCTCCCTCTTCCATGTGACAGCCCTTAAGATATCTGAAGATGGCTATCATATCTTCTCTCAGACTCTTCTTTTCCAGGCTAAACATACCCAGCTCCTTCAAGCGCTCCTCACAAGGCTTAGTTTCCAGAATCAGGATCCAAGCTACCCAGCTCTGGAATTTTTCCTCTCTGTTTACCAGCTGTGATTTCTTTTTGCCTATTCTGGAGTCACCTTTTGTTTCATTATTTTTTCATTTTCTGCCTCTAGGAAACTTATTCCCGATTCTGGCATGTTTCCCTCCTACTCCCAGTTGAACATACTGAGACAAACAAATCATTTAGCTTTGCAGTAATCTTCCCCTTGTCTGTCACCAATTTTACACTCAGAATCTTACAAGGAGACTGTGGGCACTGCCTGAGACCTCCTGATTCTTACCTCTGTACAAAACACCTTTTTTCTGCCTTTTTCCAATCTTCCCCATTTTGCTTTAGAACATTGTGACGATACTTTAAAAAGAAGACAGGTGTTTGGAAACAGTCATTTTAAACGAATTAATGTTCCTCCCTGGTGTTCTAGTGTGCTGTGGGTTTTATAAAGCCACTTCCGCCTTAGGAGGAAGTGGAGTTGCGGGTACTCACGACCCCTTCACGTGTGCAGGGGCGTGGTCAGCCCTGCACGATTGCGGGGGGGGGGGGGATTCCTGGCTGTGTCACTGCCCAGGCAACCAAGCTGATTGCACTGGGGGTGTGGCCTGCTTGATTTAAGCAGGACGAAGTGGGAATCTCACCCCTTTTCATACACTTCCAGCTGGAGCTCCTAGTTGATGTACATTAGCAGGACTCCTCCTACTAGTGGTTAACCCTTCCCGGACTCCACGTAGATGAGCGGGAGTCAGATATAGTCGGTTAGGTCCAGTGCCTAAGCCAATACCGCTCACAATCTGTAACCAATAAAGTTGAGGCCTTTTTTAGCCGATTAACCTAAAATACTGTTGTCAGGTGTCTTATTCAACCTCGTGGGGTGGGGGGGAACCTTGCCACGCAATGTATGCTGTCATATTTTGTGCTGATGATTTTAACATAAATAATGTACATGTTCTGAAGGCTTGCTTTTGCAAAGGGTATATAATGCTGCACGCATCAAAACTAAAGCCATTTGTGCCTGCTGCTTGATCATATCAATGATCTTCTCTTCTGTGAATTGGTGCAGGGCATTAACATGCATTATAGGATATTGCTAGGATATGTTTGCATCTTTCATAATGTTTACATCTTCAGAGATTCATTTGCTGGTACATCTATACTAGCACAATTTTGCTCTGTTTCTGTTGAGGTCAATGGAAACATCTATTAGTTTACCTACTTGTGCCAATGAGGACACAGAGCTTAAAACTGAAGAGATAATTCAGCCTGCATTGCAGGATAAGAAGAATCCTACATGCATGACCTAATCCATCAGGCCATGTGTTGGTTATCCCAAGTGCCAGCTAGACCAACCCCCTTTTTCTGCCTAGAACTTCAAAAATAGAGAAGACTGGAGAATCACCTAGATCTTTTATGTAGGTGGTTGGTGGGTTATATATAGGTAGGTGGGGTGTAAGTTATTTAAGGCCTGCATAAGAACTTTTTGATTGCAAAAAAAAATTGACCTGCAGATTGGCATGCAGATCAATAGAGAAGCAGTGACAAGCACAAATAATGGTCCTTTTAACACTAAATTTGGTTGTTCCAGGTACCAGGACAGTATGAGTTCAGACTGCCGTTCTCACACACTCAGAAAGCAATTAGAAGCCTTTCCTTGTTGTTTACATTACAATAAGTAATAGTATGAACATGTTCCTGCTCCTGACATTTATTTGCTTTTCTTTATATTTTTTATTGTTAGTCTATCACCTTTAAAAGATGTGTGTGCTTAAAGAATGAGGTTTCCTTACAAGGTGTTCTTTTGTCCTGTGACTCTTCCTAAATAAGATCACCACCCCCACCCCCTTTCTGCAATAGTTTTTTTGGAAGAGCCTTTTGCTTATCCTTGAATGCACATCTTCTGAGTATCAGAGTGCACTGAGAAAACCTGAATAAGGCTGTGGTTTAGATCTTCTACAGTTCTATTTCCGCCTTGGAAATAGTTAATAATAGATGAACTGATACCTGATGAAGCATTCAGTGTGACAGACACAAACAGGGTGTCTATTGTCACTCATTGCGACAAGCCTTTCAACAAAGATGATTTCACATTATTTAGGGCATGATCCACAAAACAGCTCCGCTGGCCAGATACCTGCCAGAAGGCATACTTCAAAATTGGGTGCTATGCAAGCAACAAGACCATACAACAAGGCATTTCTTCCATTCTTCACTGGAAGATCTGAGAGTCATCATACTGGGTGACAGCCTACATAGCTCCCATATTTGCCTGAGGTTTGCTACAGCTTGGCTGCCTGCACTGGGACGTGGGGTAGAAGAAACTGTCACTTACAGCACAGTGAAACATTTTTGTAAATTATGACCTTAAATGCTTTGTTGAACAGCAAAATAATGTTGTCATCCCAGGAACATAGGAAGCTGCCTTTTAGTGGGTTAGACCATTGGTTCATCTAGCTCAGCATTGTCTACTCTGACTTGGCAGCAGCTCTCCAGGATTTCAGAGCTGAGGAAGGGGATTTCAGTTCCCCCCTCCCTCAGCCTAACTGGAGATGAGATTGAACCTCAGGCGGTTTGCGTGCAAAGCTGGCTGGCTTATAGCAAGATGTTATGTACTGAGTTGAATAGGATCCAAAAGGCAGCAGTCTGATTGGTCCTAGAACAATAGGATTCAGAATTTAGCAGTCTGATAGGTCCTAGAACAATAGGGTCCAGAATGTAGCAGTCTGATTGGTCCTAGAACAATGCAGCAGTCTGATTGGTCTGCAGGAGCCAGCCAATCCAGCTATAGGTGGAAGTGAATCCGCAACCTGATCGGCCTACAGGAGAATCCCAGAATTAGCCAATCACGTGTGGCCCATTGTGTAAATAATGTATATAAAGCAGATATTTTGGGGAAACTTTCATACCTCACTACTATGAGCTGAATAAAGAGCATGAAATCCACACTCGACTCCGAGTATATTTCACAAGAGCTGAGACTATGTTAAGATTAAGTTCCCCATTCTGGTATCACACCACATTTGATATAAGCACTGCTTGTATCTTGAGTAGTGGAAGAATGGATGGGGCAAGTCCAGACAATGGAGGAAAGACCTGGGAGTCCATGAGGCAGGCGCCATATGCAAGAAACCTTCACAGATGGATGCTTGGGGCAACTATTGCTTTGCTCAGAGAGGGGAAGAATGTACAAGCAGGGGTTTACCATCACAACACAGTTCTCTAATTAATAACAGTGAAAATACATATATGAAGGACCAAAATCCCTCTACTCACATATTACAGTTGAATAACTTAAATATACAAATTGCCATGGGGTCAAGTTAAGAAGGCAAAGAAGATGAAAATAGAAAATGCTTTTTTTATTTTTAAACACTGGAACAAGACTGGCCCAAATCTCCCTGATATTTCTAAAACGGCTTCTCTGACAGCGGCGAAATGCTATAGTGCACTGTAAGTGTGAAACGGGAATAACCCAAATCCTTGTTGAAGCTAAACTACTTGTGAACCAATTCATGCAATAAGTTCAACAGCCTTTGTATCCGAGTGGGCACAGTGGCGCATAGTGTGAGTCACAGCTATGGTAAAATAGTGGTTTCCTCTACCTTTTTCTATAGACAATTCTCACGTTACACCCCAGGGAAGGTTTTTTTTAAAGGTACATTGAAGCTGGAAATTCAGGGTGTGCGATCTTTTCATATCTGTGTACAAAACATGAAACAATACTGGAGCCCTGGTATCTCTCTCAAAAAAGACAGTACTGTCCCTATTCTGTCACAGTTTTACATTATGAGAACATGAAAGGGTCATGCTTAAAAAAAGGCTCCCATTTGCAAAGGCTTCCCACCTATGGTGTTTGAATTTATTTTTAAACACTGGAACAAGACCGTGGCACTTCTGTAATAACCTGCTAACAAATGATAGCTTTTAATGCTAGCGATCACTGTGACAAATAAGGCTTCAAACTCCAGCCAGATGGGCGGGGTATTATTATTATTATTATTATTACATTCAGGGCAGCATCTAATGCAGATCCTCTCCCTGGGTGAGTCAAGGAATGTTGAAGTAAGAGTAGCAAAATCACAGCTAAGAAGCTCAAATCATATATATGATTTGCACCCTTAAAATCATAGAATCATAGAATCATAGAGTTGGAAGAGACCACAAGGGCCATCAAGTCCAACCCCCTGCCAAGCAGGAAACACCATCAGAGCACTCCTGACATATGGTTGTCAAGCCTCTGCTTAAAGACCTCCAAAGAAGGAGACTCCACCACACTCCTTGACTTCTTTGGAAGTTAAACCAGTACCCAGACTTTTAACATTCAAAAACTTTACTTGCAAAAATTTATAGTTATAGATGAATTGAAACATAACATTTACAGTCGCATGCTTCTCCAAGTTTCTTCTAACTTCCAAACAACTGTATTTTCTTCTCTTTCCAGCATTCAGCCCTCAGCTTTCTGTATCTCAATTAGGCCATGCCTTGCAGGTCCTATTAGATATTTCAACTTTTACCTTCTCCTACAGCTTTGCTCTCTTTCTTTCAAGAAGCACTCCAACACTCTATTCAACTTAGCAGTGTTCACAGTGGATTCTAAAACACAGTCACCTTGCTTCACATAAAATGGAGTCTCTCCTTCACTAGGTACCGCCCAACATTAGCCAATCACATGAGAACTACTGTAGAACTCTCTAAAATTCAGTTACAAAGTTTGTAGTTCGAATCTGCTGTGACCCAAGTCCTGACAACCTAGCAGTTTGAAAGCACACCAGCACAAATAGATAAATAGGTTCCACTGTGGTGGGAAGGTAAACAGTGTTTCTGTGCGCTCTGGCACTCAGTGTTCCATTGTGGCAGAATTGGTTTAGTCATTCTGGCCCCAAGACCCGGAAAGCTGTCTGTGGACAAACACCAGCTCCCTTAGCCTGAAAGTGGAGATGAGCTCTGCACCCCATAGTTGAATTTGACTGGTCTTAACCACCCAGGGGTCCTTTACCTTTACCTTACATAGTAATGCACACAAACATTTACAGTTTTGGTGGCTTGAATTACTATACTTAACATGGAACATAGGAAGCTTTGTTATACTGAGTCAGTCCACCAATCCTCTTAGCTCAGCATTAGCTACAGCGATTGGCATTAGCATTTCAGATGGGGGCAATACCTAGCCCTACCTGGAGATTGCCTGGGAGTTTCTACATGCTCTACCACTGAGCTATGGCCCAATACTTAATATGTACTTGCTCCCCTATTGCTAGGTGTGTAGGTCAAGGAAGAGACGGACAGAGGGAGAATGACAAATGACTGAAAAAAATTAGTTAGGTAAAGGATGTAAACTAAACTAAACTAAACTAAAAAGGATGTAAGAGAGAGAAGAGGCAAAATACTAGACAGAAGAAGGTTACGTAGAGGAGACCCACACATCAAAGTGTGAGTGGTTTTTAATATAAAGTTAGTGTATAATGAAAAAGGAGCATAGCAGAAGAGAAACAGAAATGCAAAGATTGAGAAACCTTTCTCTGCTGGAAGATTTTGCCTCTTCTCAGCAAGCATCACTGGCTTTCAGAACAATGGATTGAAATCATAGGAACTGGCAGGGAATGCCCAGAGTGGGGAGAGACGTCAGAGTCATATTTGCTTGTGGAAGTAATGGGAAGTGGAAAGGGGAATGTCTTCTCTGAACAGCACTTGCTTTATTTTTAAATGTGTGAACATTTGAGATAATTTTTTCTGTCCCCCTCACCTTTGTGTGTGCGTGTGCTAAGTAACAAAAATAGAGCCCCTGTGAGATTACCAGATGCTCAGTCTATTTGTGGAGAAAAACGAATGCTGGCAGCTGCGGTAAGAAAAAGGGATCCATAGGATCTCTTTTCCTCAGCTGCAACCCTCCCCGCATCACCACTGTCCCTTCCTGCTTCACATCCAAGAGTTTGTTTTTTTAATGCTAGATCCTTTTTGAACTGAGAAATCCCTGCTCAGCACTAGTGTGCTGCTATTTGATCTAGTATCTCTAAAGTGGAGATTTGACAAACAGATCTCATTGCTACAAATTAAGATTTGTGTTTAGTGCAATAAATCAGGACTGCATTAGATGCAGTGTTACAGGTTTTTAAACTATCATAATTGGTAGATTAATCAGCCAAACCTTTAGGGGACAAATCAGATACAGATCAATTTTAATGAGCGGTGCTAAGAGTTCAGGATGCAATTGCGGCTAATTTGGCTCTGGTGTCTTACTGTGATGGCACAGTCTGCAGCCTGCGCGGTGAGACCTGCAGCTGCAGCCACCCCACCCCCCTTTGCTTCGCCTAACAGCAAGCAGGTATATTTACTTTTCTCTGGCTGCCTCCACTGAAAAAGCCCCTTTAACCTTTTAGATTTTCAACCAGCTCAATCTGTTCTCTATATTATGTATGACACTTAGCTGTACGGTAAATAACAGGTGTTATAACAACAACAACAACAACAACAACAAAATGGTTGAAAATTTAATTCCTTCATAGTTCTCAAAACAGGGAATGAAGAAGATTGTCCCAAAGATGGCCTCTGAGTACAGTAAGCTCACAACTTATGTAGGTGTTATGTTCTAGGGATCATGCCTAAGACCAAAATTGCGTATAGTCAAAACACATTGGGTTCAGTGATGGGGTGGGATTCCCATAGTCTGTTTTTCCTGAATACCTGCCTCTTTCAACAACAACAACAACCTGTCAAGTGTGTAAAGCACAATATGCATGTTTAATATAAGTTGTGGGCTTACTGTACTTGCTTTTATATATTATTTTTTAAAGTTGCATCATACCGTATCTCAAGAAGGCAAAGGTTTCCAAAGGTTTTGGAAATCTGAATTTCAGTTGACCAAAACCACACACGACACGTCTTTAATTAGTTAATGCCACAATCCTTCCCCACACTCATGGCTGAGTAGGATTTGATCCTTAGCCTCCCACACCAGCACCTGTCATGTAGTGGGAGCAAATCACATGGCAATCCAATATCTGACAATGGCTCATTACATAAAGTAGCTGCAATTTCAAATGGCCTCCATGTGGCAATGGTATCATAAGGAGTAGCCCTTAGTTCCCTGACTTTTGTTGATGTTAAAGCTAACCTGGTGACCCTAAATACTATCATTAACTGAATCTCATGTTTGTTTAAGTTTAGTGTTTTCATTACTTTGACATTTTGTCAGAAATTGCTTCTGTTGTAAATGTGTGCGCTCAGAGTGATATGTGCTCATGCATACGGTGGGCAGGGGGAATACAATGAGGTGTGATGACTAAATGTATGACTCTCCCTTTCAATACCACTGTTTATTCTAGACAGCAGCATTTTGGAAATCTGATAATTAGAGGAAGGCGAAGAGAATCTGCAAGGAGAGTCAGTAGGAACACAAGATTCACTACTGAGAGATCATAAGAACTTTGCCCAATTCCATTGCTGAATCACAGTTTTGTTATTCATAAACTATGTTCACCTTTACATTCCTTATTTCTCCATCTTGTGGCTAGCAGCCTAGCTGTTCTTATTTTTGTAACCCATAATACATAAGAGGATGGCCATGGACCACCCCAGAATCTGCAAGTTATAATGGTGTGGGGGCGGCGAACCCCAGCATAATGACTTCAGGTCATAATCCGTGCAAAGGATGATAAGATGTGTATAAAAATAAGCTGATGAGAAACTGCATGAAAATTAATGTGTCAATTATCCAAGTTTGGCTTGTGAGGTCAGTTTTTAATTGCACCAAAGTAGAGAAGAGAGGCAGGAAAATATCACTATCCTTTGACACTACTGTCTTTGGAATCTGCCACCTGACACAGATTACTCCCCTTCATGTTAAGGCAAGCTTCAATATTATCCTGAAATTGCAAGGAAATGCCTGAGAAACACAGGATGTAGCCTTGTTCAGTTGTACACAGGCAAATCCTTTTCAGCTCAGCAAGTTTTTATATGCCCATAAGTGCAATAAGAATTGAATTGGGTTTAGATGAGTTATCAGTGGGATTACCTTTCCATTAAACAACAACAGCGGCATGGTTGTGATTGGGTGTTGGCTTGTCCGTGGCATTCCTAACTCAAATTTAGTAGGAATACAGCAGGGTGAAGAGTTACAGTGCATCATGAATATGAATTCTCAGCTTTCTGTTTTTCAATGTCCTCTAAAATAACTTTATGCCAAGCTTGCCTGATGGTTCCAGAGACTGGCTCCCTGCTGAATTGTCTGGCTGGAATTAAATATATATTCTGCAACTCTCTTCAGCAAGAAAGGTACAGAATATGCTTTGTTGACTAGCTTAGTTCGACATGACAGGGTATTTTATACCCTCATAATATTTTCTCCTGTCTACTGATGGACTTTTCTCATTTCATAAAAGACAAAGGCAAAACCTCCTCTGAGCATCTAGACACCATGCAGTGGTAGCAGAAAACATATTCTGTGACTGCATGTGGCTAATATCTTCCATGACCCAAATACCTGAGCCACAGATCTCTGAGTGTATTTCCCAATAGAACCATCATGGGCTATGGATCAGCTTAGATTGCTTAATGAAAATCACTGGAACACATCACAGACACATCAGCTTAACTTCTGCTCCAGATAAAGTGGAGGAATGCATGGAGGTTAGAATCACAGACCCACTTCTTAGCTAATAGCACCCCCATGTGAGTCGTTCTGGAGCATACTGATAAATAAATAGTTCTACTCAGCCCAACACTAATGTATGTTTTGGAATTTTTCCTTATTTAATTATTTTTAAGTAGTTATGGAATCATGGATTGGGCGCGTGCGGCAAAATTTGGGGTGGAACAAAATTCAGAGGCACCCGTTGTCTTAGAGCTCTTCTCCAGGATTCTACCAAGAATTAGCCATCAACTTTTTCAAAATCCCAAGGTCCCTATATAGTACTTCTGCTGAGGGCTGGGGGGGAAATGATGGCCAGTGGGAGAGAAGTTCTACAATGGGTGTGAATTCTATCCCTACCTACAAATTCCATGTCACAACCAAGCTGACCGAAACCTCACCCCATTTTCTCAACTCCAAATAAGGCAGTGAAATGGGGAAGGGGCATTTCACCTTGGCCTCACTTTTAATTAAACATTCAGCAAAGGATGCACTTCGAAGAGACTTCAGTGGATTTATTTATTGTTGATAGAATTTGGAGGGTTATTGATTGCAGTAAACCAACTGGCTGGGAGGGGAAGCTTTCAAGGATGGCTGGTTTCCCCCTCGGACTCTACTATTACTTGCAAACCTCTTTGATTTACTTTTGTCCATAACCATGAATCTGTGGGTTTTTAACTTCATTCTGGTAAATTATTTGTATTGGATGTTATTGGGAGCTGTCCAACCATGGGAATCAGTCAGGTGTTGGGAAAGACACCTCCATTTCCATCATAAGGCGTCTAGTTACCAATCCATCACACAATGGCTACACCATGGTTTGGCGATGATCTGTAAGTCAGTGGTGGAGCATAGACCTTGCAAGAAAATGGCTCCAAATTCAATCTCTGTCATCTTTAGGTGGGATTGTGAGAGACTCCTGCCTCAAATCCTGGCAAGCTGCTGCCAGTCAGTGTAGACAATATTGAGCTTCATGGACCAGCGTTCTGACTCAGTATATGAGTCAGCTTCCTATGTTTTCACATATTTTGGTTTGTTAGGAGGGAGTACCAAACCAGTTTGAAGCTGGTTTGTAATTGTGCTTTGCTGTTAAAGCCTGATAACAGAAGTCATCCAGAGTTTTGGAGTACGTTGACAGCAAAATGCTGATGACACACCAGCTCTACTTCTCCTTTACACCCGCAGGTCTGTGCTTTTAAACTCCATTCCCAAGTGTTTTTTAAGCATTGGCTGGATAGCTCAGTTGCTTGAAGTGTGGCAGTGGGTGTGCTGGACCATTGCATTGCCTCAGTAATGGATTGGGTGAGAGCCAACAAACTGAACTTAATCCAGATAAGACAGAGGTGATGTTAGTGGGTGGTTCCTTAAACCAGATGGATGGGAGGTGGCCTGGGAGGTGGTACACAGCTTGAGTGTGCTTCTGGATCCATTGCTCTCTCTTGAGGCTCAGGTGACCTTGGTGGCATGGAGTTAATTCCATCAGTTTTGGCTGGTGGCCCAGCTGCGCCCCTATCTGAACAGGGATAGCTGCACTCTGTCGTCAATGCTCTGGTAACCTCTAGGTTAGATTACTGCAACATGTTATACATGGCGTGGTCTCTGAAGGTAGTTCAGAAACTTCAGCTGGTGCAGAATTCAGTGGCCAGGTTGCTCACTGGGGCAGGACAGTTTGAGCATATAATCCTGGCCTGACTGCACTGGCTGCCAAATAGTTTCCAGGCTGAATTAAAAGTGCTGGTTTTAACGCCATAAATGAAGCCATAAATGTCTCGGGACTGCAATACCTAAAGGACCGCCTCTCCCCAGATGAACTGACTTGGACCCTGCAATCTTCATCTGAAGGCCTTCTTCGTGTGCCTTCTCCGTGAGAAGTCTGGAGGCTGGCAACACAAGACCAGAGCTTTTCTGCAGTGACTCCCTGCTTGTGGAATTCTCTCCCTGGGACACCTGCCTGGCACTCTTGTTACATATATTTAGGTGCTGGGTAAAAACATTCTTTTCTTAGGCCTTTGGCTAATTAAACAGTATATGGCCTTTTAAACTGTGTGGGGTGGGGGTGGAGGTTATTGATTTGGTCTGTTATTATGGTATGTTTTTGTGCTTTTATATTGTAAACTGACCCTTGATATTCAGTTGAAGGGTGGCATAGATATTTTAAAAAATTATAATCATAAGAAGAAGAAGAAGAGTTTGGATTTGATATCCCGCTTTATCACTACCCTAAGGAGTCTCAAAGCGGCTAACAATCTCCTTTCCCTTCCTCCCCCACAACAAACACTCTGTGAGGTGAGTGAGGCTGAGAGACTTCAGAGAAGTGTGACTGGCCCAAGGTCACCCAGCAGCTGCATGTGGAGGAGCGGAGACACGAACCTGGTTCACCAGATTACGAGTCTACCACTCTTAACCACTACACCACACATAATTGAAAAGCCATAATTTGGACTGTTGTTCCATGAGAAGAGGCTGCTTCACTGTGGATACAAGAGGAGCAGAGCAACTGAAGATGGCTGCTGAGATAGAAAATAAAAACAGACAAGCAGTTCCAAACCATGGTTTGCCTTTGCTACTTTTCTTCACCATAGTGTAAGTTTAACATGGCTAAACATGGCTTGAAGCGATTCAGAACTGAGCTGATTTCCTCCAGCCCCTGATGTGGAGCTAGTTCAATTAGCATTGTTTTGTGTTGCTATTTGTCTTTTTTGAACATCCTGCTATAGTGTATGACTTTTGAATTATCTCTTATGTGTTATGTAAATAGACAATAGCATTAACACTGACAGCAACCCCTCCCCCTCCTTTCTGGCCTGTTCAAAGCCAGAAGGGCTGTGTTTTATCCCAATATGCTACCAAATGTCAAGATACAGTGCCCTGAATGGTCCAACAAATGTTAGTTTAACTAGTTTTTAATTTGACGCTGTTCTGTGTTCTTACTATGATTTCTAAAATAGAGAGCCAGTGATCAACAGAATTTCTTGTTTATATTGTCTGGGTCTTTTAGAAGGAAAGGCATAGCTGAATTTTATTCTGTTGACTTTTTCAGAATTCATAATGGGGGGAGGGGAACGCTTTAGAACTCCATCATGGTTGTTATTTGCACAAAGGCCAAAATCAGCTCAAACTCAGAAATGCCTGAGGTGGTATTCTTTTATAGTTCAGCAGCTGCTATACAGTACATATAGGAAATAGGGAGTTGTGCATTTTGACGGGATAATACGCTACTTATCTTTCTACCATTACTGTATGTTTTAATAGTAATTTAATTTTAATGTCATGAATTCAACTGGAATACCAGATGTGTTTCTGTGCTGCAAAGCTTTAGCCAGTTGACACGCGTGTGTTTCACCATTATTCCCACTTACAAATTTCTAACTGTTCATATTTCGCAAGATTTCCCTTTAGTTTTCACTGGGCTGTGTTATGTTGTTAGCTGGCAAGTCGTCGTCCGTCCCCCGCCAAAAAACCCCTGGGAAATAGAGGTGTGCGTGTGTGTATGTGTATATAATGTCTTGAATACACTTTTGTGTGAGAGAGTGAGATAAAATGTTCGAAGATATTAAATCAAATCCTAAACATATGGTGTAGACACAGAAGCCTGAGCAAGTTCTGCATGTTTAGCCCTTTCCTGACTTGTAGATCAAACTGCAGAAATTGAAAACAACATGAGTTGTGTATCAAACACAGAAATTTGTAGTAGGAGCACCAGTAGCAGCGGGAGTGTGGCATATTCCCTGCTGTCAGATGCGTTGCTGGGAGTGTGGGCCAAACCTAGATGTGATGTTGTGGGGAGCTGGGCATGCACACTCCCACCTGTGGCATATAGAACAGATGTCTGTTCCTTCCTGGAAATATATCAAGGGTAAGAGGAGCGCAACATGGGTCTGTTGTTTCCCTGGCAGGGTTTTCAACTGACAGGTGGGAACCAATGAGGGAATAGAATCATCCTGTTTCAGAAATAGCAGCATCTAGAGAAATAATGCAAGAATTGGGGTCAGACTTAAGAAATTAAGTGTCTTGTGCAAATAAAGGCAGAAGCAGGTTAGTATGATCTAATACTGTTGCATCATTTTGTACTCAAAGAAACAACAAACCTCAGACCTTACTGCTGCTAGTTGCATTGTGAGCTAGTGTTGTGTAGGGGTTAGAGGGTCAGAGCTGAACCGAGGAGAGCCAGATTCAAGCCATCACTCATTCACAACGCTGGCTGTGTGATGTAGGGAGCCAAAGTCTCTTAGCCAAATATTCCTTGCAGGGTTATTTTGAGGATAAAAGGAGGTGGGCAAAGACCCGTTTCTCACTCTGGGCTCTTTTGTGGGATATGATAACATTGTAGGATATGAATGTAAATATAAATAAAATACCGTATTTTTTGCTCTATAAGACTCACTTCCCCCCCCCCTAAAAAGTAAGGGGAAATGTGTGTGCGTCTTATGGAGCGAATGCAGGCTGCGCAGCTATCCCAGAAGCCAGAACAGCAAGAGGGATTGCTGCTTTCACTGCGCAGCGATCCCTCTTGCTGTTCTGGCTTCTGAGATTCAGAATATTTTTTTTCTTGTTTTCCTCCTCCAAAAACTAGGTGCGTCTGGTTTTGGTCTGGTGCGTCTTATAGAGCGAAAAATACGGTAGCTTGTTTATCAGCAAATACGTTGGTCAGATGAAATCCATAGGAGTTTCATTCCTTTTGTGGAGTGATGCTTACTTCTGGAAGTGCTAGTATACATGGTATGCATTTGTCTCATAAATCCAGCCGGGTTTTTAAATCTAATTCCTCTAAACTTTTGATTCATTGTCCTCCCAAGTATGGCAGGGTCCTTTCTTACCTATTGGAGAGGACCTTAGATTTTACTGAGGCCCTTAACAAATGACAAATGTCATTATGTTTGCTATCTGATGCGTGAGTTGCACAAGCTTTCGTGCGGTAGAAGCCGCACTGACTTAGTCCTCAGGAACCCTCCACCTTTTACGTTTTTGGTATTTGTCGCCAAATAATTTTTCCCTTTGCTGATTTCCGAATTGGAGAGCTGAAAAATAAAATCGCATGGGTAAGTTGTTTACTTGAATATGTAACTACTTTGCGCTAAAAACAAAAACTAAGGCAGAAGAGGCGCTCTGCAGTTACAGTGAAAGCAGCAGCAGCAGTATTTCAACGCGACTGAATTTCCCAAAACTATGTTAATCGAAAGCACTTGGGATGCCGCAGCAGATTCTGTGCCTTCTGTGCGGTTCGCTGGTTTTGCTCAGAGGGATATTCTACATCACCCTTGACCAGCAACTGCACAGGTGCATCTTGCAATGAATAAATTATGTGTGCCAGTGAACTAAGAACAAATGGCAAGAGGCACACAGGACTAGAGCAGTGACAGCAATCATGTCTCTTGCTGTCATCGTAGGAGAAGGAAAAGGGCATCACCTCTCCCTCTGTCTCCAGTTTTGCCCATCTCTAATCTCCGGTAGACTGATTCCAGGCAGCTGGAATTTTTCTTAGAAAAGTCAGATGCTTGCATTTCAAGGGAAACACTAACATTTCCCCTCTTCTTTACAGAAGATTGCTTTGCTCCTTTCCCCCCTTATTTGTGCTTCGTTAACGCCTAATTGCAACTTTTCACAGACATATAAAGTAATAAGCGTCTTCTTTTTTAATATTTCAAAAGTGGAGCATAGTTCTGAAACCTCTGTTATCCCAAAGTTCCCCTAGTAACTCATCCTAGGGACCTGATTAGCTGTATTTGGTATCTGAAAATCTGGAAGGCAACATACATACATACATACATACATACATAGTTTTACAACTTAAGTGTTGGGTGAAGGAGGTTCTTGTATGAAAAAGTTTCCTTCCCATTAGAAGCCCTCATTTGTCATGGCCAATTGCTAGTATAATAAAGGATATTTGGATTGGATTAGAAGCCCTCACAAAGCCATCTTTGTGGTAGATAACAAGGCAAATCTGGGGAGAGTAGAACTTTTTCTCTCTCTAGTTTATCTAATTTATATACATCTGATTATGTTTCATTGCTTTGTCTTCTTTCTCACTTATTGGTGCACATGTGAACAAGGACAAAGCAGGATCAGATATCATAAATGTGGTGCTTATGCAGTTCTTTATGAAGGAAGGGACCCCCCCCCCAAAAAAAATTGACATTTCATCTGCCCAAACCATATACCTGCAATCAGCATTTCTGTAACCAGAAAAGATTTCCTCTTACAAATAAGATTTTTAAAAAGGTGTGGTTGAAGTTTTGGGGCATATTAGATTTGTAAGTTTTAATGCTTTCACAGTTTAAGTGGCAATTTGAACAGGTAGGTGCGTTTTAATTCTCCATCTGTGGTGAGAAATCAATACTAGGAAAATTAGATTCTGCTTTAATTAGTTCTACTGCCGGAACACTTACCTGCAGTACCAGAAATGGTAAACCTGATAGTGTCTGAATGATGTCCGGATTTAGCATAGTTTTAATTTTGTACATTGAAGATTGTTACCCTCACCTAAGAACTGATTCACATAGTCACAGTAATCACATGCTACAGCCTTGTCAGACCTGTACCACTTCAGAGTATTGGAATACTTCTCCATGATGAACAAAATCCCTGCATCCATAAATCTAGCATATTAGAGCAGAGGTTTTCAAGCTTACCTTCTTTGTGCGGCACCCCTGTAGGGCTCAGGAGCCCAGTTATGTCACCCCTTGCCTACAGAGCTGGCAGTCTCTCACCCTTTTTTGAACACCCTCCCTTCTGGAGTACAGTGGTACCTTGGGTTAAGAACTTAATTCGTTCCGGAGGTCCGTTCTTAACCTGAAACTGTTCTTAACCTGAAGCAACACTTTAGCTAATGGGGCCTCCCGCTGCTGCCGTGCCGCTGCTGCATGATTTCTGTTCTCATCCTGAAGCAAAGTTCTTAACCCAAGGTACTATTTCTGGGTTAGCAGAGTCAGTAACCTGAAGTGTCTGTAACCTGAAGCGTCTGTAACCCGAGGTACTACTGTATTCCCTCAGCCTCCTCTCCTCTCCCCTCTCCTTGGGAGTCCTCCAGGCAGCAATTGCTGCTGTCCCTGGTCTCTGAGCTCTGCCCCCCCCCCGCCCCCAAAAGAGGCACCATTCACTTGTGGAGCTTATAGCCAAGGCTGCTGCAACAAACAGCTGTGCAAGCCTTTGGGAAGCAGAGAGGCAAGAGAGCATCAGAAGAAGGGAGGGAAGGAAAGAGGGACAGAGGCCAGTGTTGCCTGTGGCACCCCAAACCATCATTCAAGGTACCCCGGGATGCCACGGCACACTGGTTGAAGACCCCTGCATTAGAAAGAAGACTGGCTGAGAACTTTTCTGTGTTAGATTTCTAAGTGGCTACAGGTTCTTCTTCTTTTTAATGGAGGATAGCCCTTTATCCAGGCATGCTCTGGTCCATGGGGTCACGAAGAGTCGGACACGACTAAACAACAACAACAAGCCCTTTAACCATCTATCTGCATTATAAGAAAACAGGGATCCCTGCAACTATCCTTCTTTTCTGTACTTCTGTGTTGTTTTGAAGTCCTGGGCTGTGTTGAAATCAGCATTGTATCATACATGTGAGGGATACAATCTATATCCTTAACTATTAAAGTAGCTTTAAAAAAATAGCTTTCATGACCTGTAGCTGCAGTTAGACTTCACCTATGGAGCCCAGATATGAAGCTCACCCTTCAGGTGCTAGGAAGCTGAAATGGTGTTGGTGCAGGGCTGTGTGCCGCAACCTCCATTCCCAGCCTTGCCACGTTCGGTGAAAGGGACGTGCAAGCCTTCCAACAACCAGGAGCTCAGAACATGCAGAGTTCTTGATTGCAAGGAGGCTTGTATTCATATGCAGGTGATCAGGCTTAGAAATCCATTCCACACACCCCTTCGCTGCTGATCATGGCCAGGTTGGACTGGGGGGTGGGGGGTGGGGCAGCATGCAAGTCTCCACAACTTCTTCCTGCTCACAACTCTCCAATTCCCGAATAGCCCAAGTGTTGAAGTTCTAATTTCTGCAGTGCTTTTGGTACTTCTGACAACTGCTTAATATATCAGCTGTTCAGAAGCCAAATACTGTAGTGAGAGATAGATAGCCACACACCCCTCGTTCATTGGGATTCCCACTCATCTCCATGGAAACCTGTAACACCAAGGGAATAAAACTCTTAAGCTGTGGCTCTTTTTTTAAACATGGTATTTAAAAAAAAAATTTAAAGGAACACAGAAGGAGAAATAGTAAATGCAAACAATAGTGGCACTTCTACCTCTAGGCTCCAAGTTTAAGATTTTTATTCAGTCTTAGAAGTTGCCTAAATTCAAATGCCTTGCAAATAACTATACTGTCAACAATTTTAGCATTGTGTATGTGTGCGCACACACACATTCATGCATTTGGGTGAATGGGGATTGTTTAGGAACTGCATGCCAGCAGTCAGGGTAATGGTACCTTTTAAAAATGTATATTGAATATAAGCTGACAATGCAAGTGTAGCTGGGAGCTATGTATCATGTTGATTTTAGATTGAGCACCAGTGGAACCTCTCTCTACGTAACTTCAAGAAGTATAGCTATTTCTCTCCCCACATCACAAGCTGGGGTCAATGAGGCTACTATGGCACAACAAAGATATAAACTGCAGCCGCATCTCCTCTGTTTTTTAACACGTGATTTGGTTAACATTCAGATGACTGAAACCTGTGCATTCATGTTAATTTATTTTTTGTGAAACAACGACAACAACAAATGCAGCTGGAATGTAATTGTGAACCCCCTAGAGAAAGTGGTTATGAGAGCAATTAACCTTGTCTTTCAAAATACAATGCCCGGGTAGCCAGACTCCATACAGCTCCTAAGCAACAGGGGTATGACTCCCCAAGGGAGAAAGAGATGGTGGCACAGCAGAAAGAGCAGCTTGGCCTTTGGGTCCTCAGGGTCTGACTTCCTATCTTAGGCTGTGGGGACAAAGGAAAGGGGCAGGCGGTAGACCGTGCAGAGAGAAGGGAAAAGTGAGAAAAGAAAATGTGAGGTTGCGGAGGCTAGAGAGGCAGTAGTGGGTGTTTCAGTTCCAGCACACTTGCACTTTTAAAAGTGTCTGTGAGTTGGGATGTGGGGGAGAGAGAGTCAGTGCCCGTGAGCATAGACTTCTACTAGGAAATACTTCAGGACCCAATGGGGATGGCCTCACACACCAGAAGAAATAATCCTTTAGTTGCTCTCTCTAGCTCAAGACCTAATAGCAGCCTCGGGAAAAAACCACCCTTATCTTTGGCTGAACGTTTTGCTGCAGCTTTAATAAAGCACATTTGTAAATGCCTTGAGCAGGTCAATAGGTCTCTGATGAAACAATGGTAATAGTGCAAAACTTGCTCCCATGTCTGCTCTCAGCATCTGTTTTGCTTTGGGTATCGGATATCTAACAGAAATTCATGTGCCGGGCTCTCCCTACTGCCAGATCCCCCCCCCCCCCAGGTTCTTGGTAAAGATGTTTATGTGCAGGTCTTGCATATGAGCTTTAAATTAACGTTTTCTTATTACTTTCTAGCACTTTGATTTATTTTGTTTTGGCGCTGGTAGCAAACATACAAGCCCAAGACTGAATGCAAAAGGTGTTCTTATTTCCTATCGTTGTTACATTCAAGAGGGCCCTGTGGTATTTCCACTTTAATTTATGCTAATTACATGGAGGGTATGTGTTATTTGCTTGCCTCTTATTAATTTATCATTTGACTGCTGCATTTCTAAACAGTCTTAAGCTTTTATGCCATATGCAATTTAAGTATAAATTCAGCAGGAATGAAACAAAATTCTGATAGCTGTTCTGAAACCGCACAGACCGTCCCCCCCACCCACAGGAGATAAGAAAACAGGAAAACGGATCAACTGCAAATTACTCGCTACCATTAAAACAAACTGAATTGATAGCATTCTGGTGCAGCATGACAGATAGCAGCAATGAGTTTCTTTATGGGGACTTGTTTACCAGGAAGTTGTTACTCTTTTCCTTCTTTTGCTCAGGGGGTTGTTAATTTCTTGAAGTCTGAGGCATGAGCGCACCTCCAAATTAACTACAGTAGGTTGGCAATAAAAGACCCCCCCCCATATATATATATATATATGCATGTTGAATTGGGTTTTATTTCCTGAAATTATGTTGCATCTTGTTGCGTTATTTAATTAAACATGGAAATTGCAAATGCACCTCTGCAATTATTTAATCTACTTGAAACGGTTTATGTCCAGGGAAGGTAGGGCTGTAGTAGTAATGTTTTCTGGAGCCCTGTGCTTCTCTTGGTCTGGTCAGTGAAGCCTGAAGCCAGTGCTAGGTCTCCTCTCTAACATGGGCAGCACAGTACAGGGAGAGGCATTTCTTCACGTTTTATCACATTTGCAGGATGCAAGGTGCTTCTGTTCTGAAAATGCTCCGAAATCCTTATTTGTTGTTTTGATATGGCTGGTAGGACTGGTTTCTGTTTTCCACCATTTTTTAAAGATTATTTTAAATTACCTTTTCAGCATTTTATTTATGCTTTGGAAGTTCTCAGCTGGAGATGGCAGGAAGGTGTAGGACACTTGCAGATGTGGCTGTCTTTTTTTAGATGCCTGGCTCACCCTGAGCTAGAAACAGAACTCATGCATGCTGTGGCACATGCCCTGGTAAGCTTACGTCTGGAATATTGCATTGTAAAGTATGTCTTGTGTTGGTTCCTGAGCTAGTCTCAACTGCCATCTTGCAATGAGGTTGATCCAAGTTCAGATGCAATAGAGCCCACAACCTGGAGCAACACAGCAATAAGGTCCGATTATTATGCCTCCCATCTTCTGCCATGGCAATTTTGTATGTTTCTGTTGTGAACAGCCCTGTGATTTTTGGATGAAGGGGAGTATACAATTTACAACAACAACAAGCCACCATGAACAGTAGAACGGTAGCTGTGGCAGTAACCCCACAACTCCAAAAGCCCCACAGAGATTGCACCCTAAAAACATTGAATTTAGTTGATATTCAGCTGCATAGAGGTGCCAGAATTTTTTCGTAAGCCAGGCTTGTAAGAGCCCACCTCAAAGGAAAGGCAGGTACCAAAGATTTTTCTTGGCTTGGATGAAAATATGAGCCAGATAGGAATTCCACATGTCCCTGTCAAGCTCCATTACCAATATGTATTTCCCCCTCCTTTTACTTACATATAATTAGTCTAGTGAAAATTATCCTTTCTTATGCCATATCTCTAGGGTTTCTGTGTCCTTTTTTTAAAGACATCACAGCCATTCTTTCTGATCTTATATAAATTTGGAGCTACCCATGCATTTTAAGGGCTTGGAAATGAACAAGTTGAAGATTCACAACACCCAATTTAACATTTCTCCCCTAATATCTGTCCCGCATTTTTTTTAATGGTATTTTTCACAGGCAGATATGTAAGACTCTGTAATGAGGACTTCAGATTAATAGTTATACCTTTATACCTTTTACTATGATTCCACCCTCTGCCCCTTATTGCTGGGATATAAAAAAGCATTTAACCAGACCAGTACCAGCCAGATGCACTTTCAACACTCAAGGAAAGCTGTCACAGACTAAATACACTATAGTATGCTGCAGATTTTTTTTTGATTTTTTAAATTCTAAACTTGATCTGTTCCTCCTTTAATCAGGATGTCATAGCAGCTTGTGAACACTGAAACAGCAACTGCTTATATAACATCCTTAGAATTAGAAATTTGCTGCTTATAGGGTATTTATGTTAAATAGTCTCTTCGTGTCCAAAATGGAGGAGCGAAACTGGGTCACATAAGATGTATTAAAAACAGTGATTATGGGAATGTTTAAATTTTTATGCCCAAAACTGTGTTAAGTCATTGGAAATTGCAGTTTCCCATTGGTTTCTTTGTGTTGCCATTTTTAATGTGTGGTTTACGTCTGTTCATACTCTGACGTTTACACTCTAAGAGTGTAAACTCTGTTCTGATTGTTGAAAGTGAACAACCAAATAAATGAACAACCAAGGTATGAGACTGGAGGATGTGCAGGTGAACGAGCATTGGATAGTACATCTCATGTCACTATACACAGTAAATGTGTTGCTGGGACAGAAGGAAATACACTGGTGATACCTGGCCTCATTATGTGTTTCCTACCTCATTGTGTCTGCTGAGTGGCATTATGCTGCTACTTGCTTCAGGTTCGGCTTTGTTTTTAAGTGAGGGCCGACCAATTGTTTCCACAGGCCAAAGTTTTGTGTGAGGGGATCATCTTCCAGGATGGTTTGCAGATAATTAATGATAGCATCATGGAGGTTTCAGCTGAGAACAGTAATTATTCAATTATGAAGTCCTGTTATTTTTTCTTATAAGACTAGTATAATACTGACTTTCCTTGACTGTCACTTTGGCTTTTCCTATGCTTAACATATTTCAAAAAGTAAAATTACTGACACTCCCAAAGTTTTTTTTTTTTTTTTTAGGAAACCACCGAAATTGTTGCGCTGCTTCTTCTTCTTTTTTAATATACCAAACATGTTGAACTTCTTTTAGGAAGCTGTACCATGCTTCCTCTTTCTGGGGCTGGTTAGGCAGCATGCATATTTCAGATCTGCACAGCTGGGCTGTTAATGGGCTCCATCCCAAAGGAAGAGATTTTGGATTTAGATTTGCAGAGCTGGAAGGGACCCTTAGGAATCTTGCGCCCAACACAGGGGACTCAAACCCACAACCCTGAGATTAAGAGGCTCAGGTTGAGCTGTTCTCAGTAGCCTTCACAAACTTGCACCATAGTGCTCCTGAAAGCGAATTTATTATGTGGATTAAGGCTGCTTCATGGCGTGATGAAGGCCATTGAAGGCCTGGGTGAAATGTTTGTAAGGCTTCTTTGAACATACATCTAGTTGATGTTGGTAATACTCATGTATATCAGGTATTGAAGGAGACCACGGTGCACTTTGGGCATGCTCAGGGCCAGCCCAGGATGTTTTGCCACTTCAGGCAAAACAAAAAATGCAAAAAAAAAAAAAAAAAACCCAGCTGCTGCCACACCTGCATACTTCCTCTGCCAAATCTGCCACCTGAGGCAACTGCCTCACTTCCCCTCATGGGCACTGGGTTGCTGAAAAGGGTACACAAGCTAGATTTGGGTTGGGTTGTTAAGGAAATCTTGTTACGAGGCTACTGTACTGGCATGTTGTGTAGCCATATTAACACCCAGGGCAATGCCATTTAGCCGAGTGTACAAATTGTCCCTGCGTGTTAACTGTCCTCATTTTTGTACTAACCGCAGGTGAGAGAAAGTTTGAAAACTTTGAATGCTAAGCAGACTTGTGGTATTGTCAAGGATTATGTTGCTGTTGGCCTTAACTCAACTACATGTTGAGTGTTAGTATGCAAAGGTTTAGCATCTGTAGTTCTAACCTGAGATAATTTCTGAGCTATCCTTCATGGAGCATGGAGCCTTTCTGCTGGAGATTCATCCCTACTTCACAAACAGAAAAAGGAATGTGGCAGTATATTCTTGCAGGGGGGGAAATGAGGGTGAGGTGGCAATATGGAAAGGAGGGGAAATGAAATAATTGAAAGGCTGAGACGCAGAATAATTGTGTATATGGTATGCCACAGTGAAAAAGATATGATTTCCCCAGCTTCTCCTCCTTGAACCTTATATCTTGACAAGCTTCAGTGTACTATTCAAACATAGTTAGCTATTGTTTCAGGTGGCTGAAGTCTTTGGAACAGGAAAGAAAGAAGGATTATGTAAAGTAATTTATAAAGCATAATTCGGACAGTGCCCTTTGGCTCTTCCAGAAGTCAGTAATTTTATTCTCTGGAACCAGAAATCACTTAAAAGCACAATGCGAAGAAAATAACAAGGGTGTGATAAGAACATTGAACAATAACCTCAACATTAGCTAGTTAGATATTTAGACCTAATATAGAGAAGAGTTGAAATAAGTATAAGCCGAGGCTTCCTTTCCCCTTTCTCTGCATACTTTATTTCCCGGATACCTTAAGAACTGCCTGAGCCCTTATATCCCATCTCAATCACTGTGATCATCCACAAGAGCGCTATTAGCTATAGATGTGTTGCTGGTCCCATGCTGTGGATGAAAGCTTCAGATGGAACCCTTGCTTCTGACTTTCAGGCATCTCTTGAAGACTTTGTTATGTTGACAGGCTTTTGCAGCTCTTTAATTATTTTTATTAGCCAAATGATTGTCCGCATTGTTTAAATGGAGTTTCATGTTTTATTGTTGTGCACCACCCAGATATTTTATGATAGGGCAGTACAGAAATGCTTGTATGAAAATAAATAACATGAGGAAAGTGCTGTTTTGCTATACAGTCATACCTTGGAAATCAAACGGAATCCATTCTGGAAGCCCGTTCAACTTCCAAAACGTTCAGAAACCAAAGTGTAGGCAGCTTCTTATTGGCTGCAGGAAGCTCCTGCAGCCAATCGGAAACTGCATAAACCCCATCAGATGTTTGGGTTCCAAAGAATGTTCACAAACCAGAACATTCACTTCTGCGTTTGTGGTGTTTGGGAGCCGAAAAGTCTGAGTACCAAGGCATCCGGGATCCAAGGTACGACTCTACTCCTTCTTGGGGATTTTCCATTGGCATCTAGTTGACTACCAAGAACAGAATGCAGGACTAGAGGGGCCTTGGCCTGATCTAGCCGAGCTCTTCTTAATTTTGTAATTATATCATGAGAGAGAGAATGAATATATGCTTTACTATTTCCCCCCATACATTTTGTCTCTGTGCTTTCTTTTTATTCTATGTTACTGAAACTTAATTTGCAGCCATTTTCTCAGAACTTAGTATTGCTTGTCAGTTACAAATGCTTATGCATTTAAAACTGTTCTGCAGATGTACAACAACTTGTAGCCTATGCTTATCAGCCTTTTCAAGCATAGCATACCAGCTTAAACTTGAAAAATTGCATTTTTAAAAATTACTTACCAGATTTCTTTCTCTTCCCCCTTCCTTGCATTTTCTACTCCATACTGTAATTGCATTTCAAGCATATTATGTGGCTGTTTTGTTGAACTTTGGGAATTATATTCATAATGTTGGGAACACCCCCTCCGCTCAATTCAGGAGTGAGTCAGCAATTACAAGCGTCTTTGGAGACTACTTGAAATAATAATCAGGTTCCCCCCCACCTTCGAATTGTGCATGTGTGCAGAATCTCATTTTACATTGTAAGCTACAAATGAACTTTTTGGGGAAATGATGCTCAAATCTGTATTCCAAAAGCAAAAGATGTAAAATCTTCAGCCACATCACTCGAAATCGTCACATGGGTTGTTGTTGTTGTTTTGTTTACAGCATTTATATTCTACCCAGTAACAGTGTTCTCTGATGGCTTACAGCAACAGAACATTAAAAACAATAACAATCGTGAAACACACGAAATTGTAGCACATGAGCAGGAAACAGTGTAGAAAAGAATGCACTGCTTCTGTAAAAATATTCATAAGACGCTTGAAATTCAGTAGATTCAAAAGTTCACAATGTAGAAGTTGGGGAGAATAAAAAGGTCTTCATCTGATAACAAAAAGACGGCAAAGAAGGTGCTACAACATGATCCTTTATGGGCAGGGCATTCCGTAACTGAACACTTCCTCTGGTTAGCTACCTGGGGCACCTCACGTAGTGGTGGAATCCAGGTTGTCATTCACAAACACGCAGATGTCACTACAGCTTCATTAAACCTCCCATGCACCTTCTGTTTCTCTGTATGGTGAGAAGTTGCCAGAAGCAGTACTTAAAGGGGAAAGAGACCTGAGTCAGATGTGCTTCTAGCAATTGAGTAGTGTTAAGGCTTAGCAGTTGCATGAGTGAGATCCCTTAGCAAAGCCTACAGGTTTCTAATTTGAGTTTATGAAAGATCCAGGAGTAAAACTAAGGGAGAATGGTCGATCATATTAAATACATTATGATGGTACATTCTTTACAGATCAAGCCTAAATTCAATTGGTGGAAGAGGGTTGGACCCAGCAGCGGCACTCTGCTGATGATAAGGCTTCCATCAGCAGAACAGGAAGTAAACAATTTTTGGCAAGATCCCCCATCAGAACCCCCCCACTTGAGCAGATTTAGAATTGTGATGGGCTGCGGGGCTGCGGGATCATTTAAAATTGCTTCTCTCCCCATTCTGCTGATGGAAGTCTTGCCATCAGCTGCATCACACCGTTGGATATAATTCTGAATTTGTCTGGTCTGTCAAAGACAGAGACAAAACACTGTTCCAAAATCGTGTTTTTTTTATGTTGCTTGCCAAGGAGATGGGGATTGGGGATAGAGTAGTGAGAAAGACCGTATACACAAGGGAGAGAGTATTTACCATTTCTTGAGTCCATAGCAGTAACTCACAAATGAGTAAAGGTTAGGAAATTGTTCCCTTCCTCATCTCAGACCACTCATTGGTGCAAAATGATGTGTCAATGAGAGGGTGTTAACTGAGAATTAATTGTTGCAGGGGTGAAGTCCTTTCGTGTGGAGGGAGACTGAAGTTTTTTTTTTTTACGGATTCCAATAGGATTGACATTCAATGCCCAGATCCAGTTAAGAATCTTCATTCTTCTATCACGTCTTTACAGCTCTGATTTTGAAACAGCTCTTTTGGCTTTTTCACTACTGCAGTGTTGCTTGATTTATTGAGACACGCTTTTCAGCCACAGTTTTGTTCGTCTGTGGTCGCTAGTAGGATTTGCAAATTGATGTGATTCAAGCTCAAAATTAGAAAATTAAATATTTAGTATCAATAAACATACTACCCTAAAATGCATGCACTTTTTAAATACCATATTTTTTGCTCTATAAGACTCACTTTTTCCTTCATAAAAAGTAAGGGGAAATGTGTGTGCGTCTTATGGGGCAAATGCAGGCTGCGCAGCTATCCCAGAAGCCAGAACAGCAAGAGGGATTGCTGCTTTCACTGCACAGCGATCCCTCTTGCTGTTCTGGCTTCTGAGATTCAGAATATTTTTTTTCTTGTTTTCCTCCTCCAAAAACTAGGTGCATCTTGTGGTCTGGTGCATCTTATAGAGCGAAAAATACGTTGTTTTTTTTTTACATTGCTGTCAAATTGGACGGAAGCAGTAAGACCTAATTTCCTTGCATTCCTTATGTGTTCTGCATTGGAAGCTGCACCGAACCCTCACTTGGTGACTGCAGATGTGTTGTATAGCGTCTAGACACATAGTGAAAGGATTTTGAGCATCCTGTTGTAACCTACCTACCAGTAGGGACACCATTTAAGCTTAAGGGGCAAGGAAAAATATTTTGACGAGCTTTTGAATATAAGCGGGATCTCCACTATTCTACCAGCTTACGGTTGCCTGTGCCCTTTTGTTACCCATAAACTCTTCACCATTGTTTTGTTCATTCTTTTGAGTTGCAGAAAGTTGAAGTCAAGTTATCTCCTCCTTCAAATTACTGGAAGCAAAAATATATGCCACTATAGAATCAAGTCCCAGCATTTGCGGGTGTTTGTGTTACGGAACATTCCAACAATCTGTTTTCCTTCGCCTTCTTTGCTGGCATGGGCCCCTGTTTTGCAAATTCATCTGTGCCTTATTTGCAGCAGTACGAAAGGATTTTTGATACAGATCACTAAGATAAAGTTGATTAGCGACTGCAAGTTGCTGTAACGTGAGGCTTAGCTGTCTTGTTGTGCACTTACCGTCTCATTATGGCTCAGCTATGGTGCAAATTACTAACATTGATCTGTGACAGAATATGGTCAAAGCCTTCCCCATACCAAGCAACCCCTTAGAAATTTGGCATGGAATAACAGCATGGAAGTCCTGCTATGGGAAGATGATGTTGGTCATTCGAGTTGATGGTAGCTAAAAAGTGATTTTGAAGTCCAGGTTTTAAAGCTGTAGTACCCACAATCTCCTCCAAATCCCATCAATCCCAACCAAGAAAGATGAGAGCTCAGCAACATCTGGAGGGGCACCACACTGAGTACTTGCTCTACTTAGTGTATTGTTTCCAAAGCTATTTGCCAATTGAAGGTAATTCTTCCTGCGTCTGGCAAGCACAGTTGTGGTATGTGAAAGCATATAGCATGGTATAATTGGTAGTCTTTAAGGTATTTCAGGATTCTCTGATGTTTTAGCTATGATAAAGGTACACAGCTACCCATGCAAAATTTGTTTCCCAGGCTGTGTGTCTGTTGTATGTTTAGTTGTGTAATGGTTAGTGCAAATAGTCTTATAACAGGTCAACCCTTTTCACAGCCCTCTCCTATATTTCTGCAACAGGAGCTCTCTGAGAAGTATGTTTCACTTCTTTTCAGTGCTTCCCTGAAGGTATCACTAGAGAGTCTGTCCCTTTGTCAGCATTCACAGGAGATTCAAGATGGCAGCTATAACCCATTACTCTAATTGTTGCCCTGTAAATTTTTATATGGTTCCAATTGCAAAACACAGAGCAATGGGCTGTCACTGCCATTTGGGATTCCTGGCGAGCTGAAATATAGATACTGGCAGCATAAAACTGGTAATGGCAAAAGGGAAATTGTGTGAGAGAAAGCAGCCACCCATTGGTCCAAAAAGTTTTGGAAGTTCTCGTGGTGCCATAAGAAGTATATATCATCAAATATACATGATACCATCACAATGTTAGCTATCACCCCTTAAGATATTCATAAAAAATGTAAAAGCTCTGGATTTTCTAATACATTTTATTAAATGTATAATTAATCTGTGGAACTTGCTGGTGTAGGATATTAATTATTGAAGTAAACAGTATAGCACGTTATAGAAATTAGATATTTTATATGAATAAAGGGGGGATATCTTATACTTTTTTTGAGGGGAAACAAAAATGGAAAGGTAGTCTGTCTTCATATACACATACATGCATCATTTGATTTGTATGCTGCCTTTCCATAGTTAAAACCATGCTCATTAATGGTTACTAATTTAGTCACTGAAGAAACGATATTTCAGACGTTTGTCTCGCTGTATCACGATCCCTGCAAGTTGTGCAATCCATGTGCAAATATTCTCAGGGTAAGGGCCTATATGACCCCCCTCTGTGTACAGCTCCTGCTGGAAAACAGCATGAATTGAATTCCAGGTGTGACTGCCACAGGTGCAGGCTGCAGTCTGCACAGATTAGCTTTTAGCAAAGCATCTCAGTTGCTCATCGTAGGCCAATGTGCACAGAGCTCAGCGTGCAAAGGAAATAGCCGCACAACCCCCATAGGATGCACAGCTAAGGCAGGAGTGCTCTTCAGGCTGAATATTTTCTAGCAGCCACTGTACACTACTGTAAGGTTGCTGCTGCTGTTATTTATTACTCTCCCTAAGGTCAAAGGGCAGTTTACAGTGGGGCAAATAGCAATAATACAATATACAAAACCAGTCAAAAAGACAATGGCTCTGATGTATTAATTAAATATCGTAATTATTAATTAAATATCTGTGCCATGCATTTTAGGTGGGTAAAATTCCAACAAGAAGCGGGTATGGGTCATGAGGCTTCCAGGCACCGGTGCTGGAGAAGTACAGGCCAATATGCTGCCAACTTGTACATCACCTTGAGAGGCATGTATGGGAGGCAATAAATCAATAAGTAATCTGTGATGAATTCTTAAGCGAGATATAGTTCAGACAATGTGACGCTTTTTAGCCATCTGGAATAAATACATTATTAATTTTATTATGGGGCCATCATGCCTTTTAGAACTTTAGAAATGCAGAAATGCCTAGATAATCACTGAGGCCCCTGGAATAAAATGTTGATTTGGACACTAATACTTTCCACCCCAATCTCTTTTAAGGCAATGACAAAAAAACAAACTCAGTGATACTTCTTGTTGACGATCAGCACAAATAAACATTTCTCCAGCCCTATAGGCAATTTCTCATATGAAACCAAAATATTTGTTTATCTGTAAAGTGTAGAACAGCCAATTGTTTAAGCATAGGTGAACGCAATAAATAAAAATAGTTTTGTTAATTAGGGTATTATAACTGCTACACACACACACTTTCTAAAGCTTTCTAAAAAGAAAACTTTTGTCCTATCATAGTATAAGGAACAAGGCACTCATAGTGCTAATTCCATAGTTTCTGGCATGGTTTTTTCAGGCCATTTCAAAGTGTCCACAGTGTTATCAATCATGTTTGCTAGGCCACCCAGGACATGGAACAGCTCCAGCCAGGCCATGTGTGCTTCACAGAAGCATCTGGTAGGATGAACATGAGAGATGGATAGTTGAACTCATGACTGCCTCTTGCTGAAAATCTAAAATACAGGATTGACACAGGGAGTTCACTTCTCCGGTGACATATCCCATCAATATTATATGCAGTGGCAAGAAGTAGGGGCTTGTGGAAGCCAGTTAGGGAAGGCTGTGCTAATTAGAGGATCCCGTTCTTCGTCCTTATGAAGGAAACTAAATTGGTCAACTTGGTTCAGCAGAGAAACAAATGTCCTGGCACTTACATAGAGAGAACCTAGAAGCAGGGAAACAGACATATGCAAACACTTTACGAAAGTGCTCGGTGAGGGGGGAAATAGTGACAGGCCTCTCTCACTGTGCACGACAGACACAGAATATCCATTAAACAGATGAGCTTTGCTGACTTCCAAAAATTGAGTTTAGGCTTTTTCAAGCCAAAGCGACTGATAGTTTTGGCTCCGCTCTTGAGAGTTTACCAGAATGAGATGGCATTAGCGAGACTATTCAGATTATAAATAATGAAATATAAATATACGAACATCAGGCCATCATCCTTTTCTCACAGATACCTGTGGGAAGCGTGCAAGTACGTCATGAGTGCAATAGCACTCTGCCCGCCTGTGATTCCCAGCAGTAGAGGTACAACATAGCCATCCATGACTCTGTCCACTCCTCTTTCAAAGCCATCCAAGTTTGTGGCTGTCACTGCCTCCTGTGGCAGTGAGTTCCATTGTCCAATTAACAAGTGCAGAAGCACTTTCTTTTGTCTGTCCTAAATCTTCCAGCATTCATTGGATGCCCATGAGTTGTACTATTATGTGAGAGGAAGAGAAACGTTTTTCTCTAACCACTTTTTCTACATTGCGTACAATTTTATAAACTTCTATCATGTCACCTGTTATGTTCCTCTTCTTGAAAACTGGGTAGTGGAAAAAGGCAAGCTTTTTATCCCTGAGCTGTGACACGCTTGTTTGGTGGAGAGGGGAATTGCAACTTCAACTGGCGGTTGTTGGCTTCAGTTTTATTTATTTGACAATGGCCAAAGAACACTACATTAGCCAATTATGGCATCAAGTACTCGTTTTAAACATAGCCACTAATTTTCACTTACATATTCTAAGAGAATCCCAACCATGGAATACAGATGTGTTTGGTGTCAATTCTAGCTTGTCCGTAATTGAAATAAACACCAGTTACAAGTAGTACTGATAAAATTACAGTAGCAGTAATCAAAATCAGGGTCATATTTCTCAAGAACTGCCCACAGCATAAAGAAGGCATCTCTGTAGCATTAATAAGACCTAATTTAGGCAGCAGTCTGATACCTACTTACCCAGGAGCAAGCCCCATTGAACACAAAAGGACTTCTTAGGCATGAATGCTATTAGAGTTCCCTTATCGAGAAATGTATGTTTTTTTAATTGCTCTGAGTGCCTTTGTCATAAAACAGCAACTTACATTGCACAAAGGATCTGTTGAGCAGAGGATCAGCTTTGCCCAATGTCAGTGCAGTTTTGGTGATGAGCTGTCTGAGCTGCTTCATTCCTATACATTTGCAAATCAAAACAGCCAGGTTGGCAGATGAACCTAATTAGATTATGAATAGACCACGGGTTAAGAATGTTTCCTGCAAAAGCTGGACTGGCTTCTTGACTCTGCTTCAAGCCCCTGGTAGAATAAGCAGGCACATTTAAAATGCCGGAAAAATCTCTCATTTTATTGATTTTAGTAAAGGCATTTTCAGATGAGTACAGTGTATTTTACAATTGCCCCTTGCAGCCTCTATAGCTTCTAATGTGTCAGCTGAAAACTACTCATTAGTAAAACAGAGAAATTAAGAGTCTCATTTTATCAGTGTACAGAATATTCTGCTCTGACTTCCAGGAGGGAACCTACTTGTAAACAGCAAAACATATGCATGATCACCTTTTCAGCTGTAGAAATACATTTCCTAGCTTGGTTTGGGGCGGGGGGATTCTATCCCTAACAGTTCCCTTCACAATAAAGACAGAGGCAAAAGAAAAAGAAAAAGGCTTAACACAAACTGAATCCAAAACAAAGATCACAAAGTATTAAAACAGAAGCAGGTTCATAACATACTAAACAATTTTGTTTGTTTGTTGTTGTTGTTTTTACAAATTTTGTTCCATTAGGCCCTGGTTTGTATTTAAAGGGAACGGATAAAAGGAACACATCTAATAAGTGTAAAGAAAACCTATAGGATAACCTAAAACTATAGTTGATTTGCAGAAAAGGATAACACAAATTTCTTTAGCATTTTTTAACCTGTGAGTAAATCACAGAACTGTTGAGTTGGAAGGCACCCCAAAGGTCATCTAGTCCAACCCCTGCAATGCAGAAATCACAAATATATTCTGAGTTCCGTGTTATTTGAAAATTTGATGAGCACTCCCTCCATTCCTTCATCTAAGTAATTTAAAAGATGCTGAACAACACTATGCCCAGGACAGAACCCTGTGGCACCCCAAGGCCACTTTTTCCAAGCATGACGAACAACTGTTGGTGAGCAATCTCTGAGTTTGGTCGGTCAACCAGCTACAAATCTACTTAACAGTAACATTGTCTAGCCCACATTTTAGCAACTTCTCCACAAGAATATGATAGAAGACTTCACTGAATGCCTTACTGAAATCAAGATATGTTACATCCATGGCATTCCCCTGATCAACTAAGCTTGTAATTCTATCAGAAAAAGAAATAAGGCTATTCTGACATGACATGACTGATAAAGCTTGCAAGGAATTTTCTCTGCTTCGTTTCAGGTTCTTTTTTGGAGTTCGGCTGTGTACACTATCAGTTTAAAATGCAGCTAGGTCATTCTTTTTCTCAATTCAGATTGAAACTAGTTGGGGCAAAATGCATCACAAGAAATAAAAGGATAGACATGGATTGTTGCTAATATCCTGTGTACACTGCTTCCCAAACCAGGGGTGAGAAGGCACTGAATGCAGACTAAATGGGACTGTATTGTCAGGGAACTGCCATCGGCAGGACAGGAGGTGCAAAGGCTCTCTGAGGTGGAGAGAGACGTAACAGCTGAAGAGGGAACCAGTAGGGGGCGAACAGGAACGTCAAGGGAAGGAGAGTCGGAGGAATGGCTCAGAGACGCTTCCAGCGAAAACAGTGGGGAGGTCTCAGGACCTCCTATAGGGACACCCGTTCCTCGCCGGAAACTGTCACGCCGAGAGTCCAGAAGACGTGTTTCCGTTAAGGAGCTTTTATGTTGGAAACGTTTCCGAAAGCAGCCACTTTCGGATTCTGCTAGCGATTGACGCAGCCATGCTGGAGGGGCTCCGTCACAGGCAGAGGTTTGAGAACTTGTTCAAACTCTGAGGGACTTGCAGTTTACGCACAAGCAGCTCTTCATCCCATCACAGCAATCCGAAAGTCACCGAAAGCTAGCTTGTGCCAGGGAGAGGCATCATGAGCGAACCAGCAGGAACCGGAGGAGCAGGAGCAGCTGGAGGAGGTCCAAGCCTGGAGGAAAGGTACAGGACGTTGGAGATCCAGCTTGCCTTGCAAACGGCGAGGCTGGAGGAGAGGAGGGCTCAGGATGCAGAAAGGGGGAAGGAGAAAACCACCCCGCTCACCAGAAAGATGCCAGGATTGGTGCAGAAATTTGGGGGGGACCCCAGAAACTATCATGCCTTTAGGACAGAGATGCAATACGCTCTCAATCTGCAATTTGATGACTTCCCTGATGAGGAATCGCGAGTGGCTTTTGTAATTAGCCATCTCGAATCAGGGGCGAAGGACTGGGTTAGACCCTTGATGGCAGCAAATAATGAGATCCTAAAGGACACGATGAAGTTTTTTCGTGCCATGGACCTGATGTTTTCCAGCGATATTGAGCAGGGAGGGGTGCGAAGGCAGTTAATGGCTTGCAAACAGGGGAACCGGTCTGTCCGTGAGTACTGGACTGAGTTCACTATGTTGATTCATAGATTGGGGTGGGACTTATCGTCGGAGCCCATCCAGATGCTTTTCGAAGAAGGGCTCTCTTCGTCCTTAAAAGATGAACTTTCCCGGGCCCCCAGAGCGGAGTCTATGGACCAGCTGACTAAATCCGCGCTGGCCATAGGAGCGCGCCAGGAAGCGAGGGCTTTGGAGAAGCGGGAGGGGAAAGGAGAACGTTGGAGGGAGCTCCGCATTCCAGACATTCCAGAGCAGCCTTTCCCGCTGGCAGAGCCGATGGAAGTTGGAACAGTGCGGGCGCGCGCAGTTTCAAACCTCGGTGAAGGGCGGAAGAAGGAGGGAAAGAGCGCCAAGAAATGTTATCTATGCCAACAGCCAGGACACTTTGCCAGAGTCTGTCCACGAAGAAAGGAATGGCAAGGCATGGCAGGAGCTGTTGGGGGAGAGGAGGAGGAAAGCAAGGAGCAAGTAAAAGCCAACGCCTGGCTGCCACCGTCGGGGCACAGCAGCCAGGCCCAAAAGCAGTGAAAGTGCCCTCACCAGAACCTCCCAGACCTGCTCTAGTGATAGAGGTGTTGCTAGAGCTGCCAAACGGACACCCCCTACAGATCAAGGCCCTTCTGGATTCAGGCAGCTCCTGTAATTTCATGAGTAAGGAGTTCGCAGCTGAGCACCAGATACAAACCCTCCCCTTAAGTAAACCCCTGCAGGTGACCACAATTGACGGCAGAGAGCTGTTGGGAGGAGAAGTGAACCAACAGACAGTCCCTATGATAATGAGGGTGGCAAGGCACACCGAGAGGATAGCGTTTAATGTGGCCACCTTAGGAGGAGCTCCCATCATTTTGGGGATGAGCTGGCTGGCACTACACGATCCTCTAGTGGGCTGGCATCAGAGGGTGGTCTCCTTTGGGTCAGCGCATTGCCTAGAACACTGCAAGCAGGGGAAGGATCCAGGGGGAGCCAGGCTCACCCTAGCTGGGATGGAGGTAATGAATAAAGGGGAGGTGCCTCCGCAATATGCAGATCTGAGCAACGTATTTAGCGAAAGGGAAGCGGACAAACTGCCGCCGCATAGACCCTTTGACTGTCAAATCAACCTACTCCCTGGGGCTCAACTCCCAGTGGGCAAGCTGTACGCCATGTCAGACAGGGAGATGCAGGAGCTGAGGGAGTTCATTGACAAAAACCTGAAGCGAGGTTTCATCAGAGAGTCCCGAGCGGTGGGGGGCAGCCCAGTGTTTTTTGTGGACAAAAAAAACACAGATAAGCCGAGACTTGTAGTGGACTTCAGGGCCCTAAATGCCGTGTCGGAACCCCTGGCTTTTCCTATGCCCCGAATTGATGACATTCTGACCAGGGTGAGGAAGGGGAAGATTTTTACAAAACTGGACCTGCGGGGGGCGTACAATCTGATACGCATAAGGAAGGGGGATGAATGGAAGACCACCATGTTCACCCCTTTGGGAGCATTTGAATACCTCGTAATGCCCTTCGGTCTCCAAGCCGGCTCCGCATGTTTTCAAAGTTTTATCAACCACGTCTTGGGACCTTTGCTCTACAAGAATTGTGTGGCCTTTTTAGATGACGTGTTGGTGTATTCGGAAGATGAAGAGCAGCATGTGAGGGACGTGAGAGAAGTGTTGGGCCGGCTGCAAGCCAATCAGCTGTGGGTGAAACTGGAGAAGTGCCAGTTTCATGCCAAGGAGGTGGAATTCCTGGGGTACCGCTTGTCAGACAAAGGATTGGCCATGGATCCAGGCAAGGTCCAGGTGGTGCTGGAATGGAAGACACCGAAGACCAAGAAGGATGTGCAAAGATTCCTGGGGTTTGGGAACTTTTATCGGAAGTTCATCAAGAACTTTGCACACTTGACGGCGCCCATCACCGACTGCCTCAGTAGCAAGAAGAAATTTGTTTGGACGGCGGAGGCGGAGCGAGCTTTTGAAGAACTGAAAAGGGCTTTCGCCTCGGAAGAACAACTTCTGCATGTGGACCTACAGAAGCCCATGAGAGTGGAAACAGACGCGTCAGACCGAGCGGTAGGGGCGGTACTTCTTCAGCCGGGAAGGAATACGTCGGAGTGGAGACCGTGTGCCTTCTTCTCGAGGAAGCTGAATAAGTCCGAGCGGAACTACACGGTGTATGACAGAGAACTACTCGCCATTCACGAAGCGTGCCGGAGGTGGAGACATTTATTGATTGGGGCACAACACAAGGTGCAAGTGTGCACCGACCACAAGAATTTGGAGTATTGGAGAACAGCTCGAGTACTCAACCAACGACAAGTGAGATGGGCACAGGAATTTTCCAAATTCCACTTTGAGATTTGTTATGTACCAGGCCCAGAGAACGTCAGGGCGGACGCTCTCTCACGCAAACCAGAGTATTTGGAGGGGGAGGGGGCAATCGAAGAAAGACATGTCATTCCTGAGGACCGCTGGGTGTGTGGGGCGGCGCTGGTGGGGAGACGAGAACTGGTAGAGGAAACGGAAAATGAAGAATATGCCCAAAATAAGCTCAGAGGTCTCAGGGGAGAGGGTGAGAGCCCGGAGGGTTTTGAGGAAAGAAACGGGGCATTGTATTACAAAGGGGCACTGTATATACCAGAAGGTGAATTGAGAGGGAGGGTACTCAAGCAGTTGCACGATAGTCCCACGGCGGGACATTTTGGACAACACAAGACCATGTGGATGGTCACCAGGGAATTTTGGTGGCCCAAGGTGAGGGAAGATGTAAAGGAGTATGTAAGAGGGTGTGACCAATGCCAGAGGGCCAAGGGGGAAAGAAGGGCGCCGGCAGGGTTATTAGAACCATTACCCACGCCAGAACGGCCTTGGGAGGCGGTATCAATAGATTTTATGACGGATCTGCCCAAATCCAAGGGGAAAACGGCCATCATGGTAGTAGTGGACCTGTTAACTAAGATGTGCCACTTTGTAGCATGTTCACATGCAGTCACAGCGGAAGAAACGGCGAAGTTGTTTGTAGAACACATCTTCAGGCTGCACGGCGCCCCCTTGAGGGTTATCTCAGACCGCGGGAAACAATTTACTTCCAGGTTCTGGAGGAAGCTCATGAGCTTGCTGCACGTGGAAGTCAATTTTTCGACTGCCCGGCACCCTGAAACCAACGGGCAGGCGGAAAGAGCAAATGGCATCCTCCAACAATATCTGAGGTGTTATGTCAATGACAGAGAGAATGATTGGGTCGAAAAGCTGGCGCTGGCAGAATTTGCCTACAACAATGCGGAGAATGTGTCCACAGGGATGAGCCCCTTTTTGGCTAATTACGGGTGTCACCCCAGGGCATTCCCAGGGGAGGGAGGCGAGAGATGGAGCGTCCCAGCGGCCGAACATTTTGTAGAAGAGATGGAAGCGGTCCATCGTCAGCTTCAGCTCAACTTAGAAAGGGCCAAGGCACAATATAAGAAGCAGGCAGACAAGAACAGAAGGGAAGGTGAAACAATAAGGGTGGGGGATCAGGTGTGGCTGTCTACCCAAGGGTTGCCGTTCAAAGGGGGTTGTAAAAAATTAAGACCCAAGAGATTGGGACCCTTTGAGGTCATTCAGCAGGTCAACCCAGTGGCTTTCAAACTCCGGTTACCCAGCCATATGAAATTGCACCCAGTGTTCCACAGGTCGTTACTGTCACCGTACAAGGGGGGAGGTGAAGGGGAGTACACCAGGGGACCAGTCTTGGAAGAGAGGGAAAGCAGTAACCATGTAGCGGAAATCCTCGATTCCAGGTGGAAGGGCAATCAGGTGGAGTATTTGGTGGCGTGGGAAGGGGAACCGGAGTCAGAAAACACCTGGGTGACTGCAGAGGAGGTCAATGACGAGGTTTTAACAGAAACGTTCCACCAAAGATTCCCGAGGAAACCACAGCCGGTAGCAAGGTTTAGGAGGGAGTATTTTGGCACCACAGACGAGGAAGAGGAACTGGAAGGATTCGCAGAGTCGGAGTTGGAAGAAGGAACGGACTCAGATGACGAGGAGTACCGAGAGACTAGGAACAACAACAAGTGGAGAAAGGTGTTCGAAACTTCGGACGATGAGGAAGGTTCTTTCCGGGGTTTTACCTCCTCCCAACCCGTAGGGGAGGAGACGGGAGGGGGTGAAGGGGGCCCTGGAGGGGAGGTGGATGTCAGGGAACTGCCATCGGCAGGACAGGAGGTGCAAAGGCTCTCTGAGGTGGAGAGAGACGTAACAGCTGAAGAGGGAACCAGTAGGGGGCGAACAGGAACGTCAAGGGAAGGAGAGTCGGAGGAATGGCTCAGAGACGCTTCCAGCGAAAACAGTGGGGAGGTCTCAGGACCTCCTATAGGGACACCCGTTCCTCGCCGGAAACTGTCACGCCGAGAGTCCAGAAGACGTGTTTCCGTTAAGGAGCTTTTATGTTGGAAACGTTTCCGAAAGCAGCCACTTTCGGATTCTGCTAGCGATTGACGCAGCCATGCTGGAGGGGCTCCGTCACAGGCAGAGGTTTGAGAACTTGTTCAAACTCTGAGGGACTTGCAGTTTACGCACAAGCAGCTCTTCATCCCATCACATGTATACACAGCTTTCCTTTTCTCTTTATCCACTCTGGTGGCTGATTTCTGAGAACATGAGGTTACAATGGCAAGCTAACCAAACTTTAGCCATAATGATCATAGAAGGTCCATAACAGACATTACTTTTAGATGTTCTGGTGAGACATCTATGGTTTCTTTTAATAGGATGATCAGCTGTGCGTGATAATCTCTCACCTGCTTTATAGTTTTATACCTAATAGCACAACAGTAATATTTTCCTGCCTTGAAAAGACAGTAATGATATTCTGCTGAATGAAACTTATAAACAGAATAGACAAAACTCTGTGCTGGGAAAGCCTTCCTGCCAAGGAGTGTGGTGGAGTCTCCTTCTTTGGAGGTCTTTAAGCAGAGGCTTGACAACCATATGTCAGGAGTGCTCTGATGGTGTTTCCTGCTTGGCAGGGGGTTGGACTCGATGGCCCTTGTGGTCTCTTCCAACTCTATGATTCTATGATTCTATGATTCTATGTTGTTGGTCTGTGATTCTCATTTGCACGTCCAGACTCCGCAGCCAACCCCCTCATTGGATAATAACTCACACAAGGACACAGATATTAGGTTTATGTTATTGGGCAAATTTGGCCACAACTTTATTGAATTACAGAATGTGAGCGGTATTGGCTTAGGCATTGTTTGGACCCGACTATATCTAACTCCTGCCCGCTGCGCAGCAAGTCCGGTAAGGGTAAACACCGGTAGGGGGAGCCCTGTCGATGCAAACCAACTCAAGCTCCCCCTGGTGTTCCTGTCAGGGTCGTGTGAAAGCCCTAGCCCCTGACCGGGCTTCGGACAAGATCAACATCCCCGGATTCCTTTAACGGAATACCCTTAAGCATGGAGGGGCAGGTGATGGCCACACCTCCCCTCCCCCCCGCAAGCTCAAACAATGCCTAACCGCCACAAGAGCCCAAAGGCTCGCCGCCAAACACCCTCACATCTGTAACCAATGCCTCAAGCCATCTGCTATATCGGCCAGCCATATATCATTCCCCCAATCGGAAAGGTGTATGCCATCGTCACAAAATAGGGCCAGCCATCCAATGCAACCACTTTCTGTGAAATGGAACGATTCAAACGTTTCCAGGCACAGTCTCTACGGCTGGGGAATTGCTGCCACGCCAAACACGTCTCTCCAATAGCAGCGACCAAAAGACAGCCAACATGACCAGTACTCAGGGATGGTGAGAGTTGCATCCAGCATCATTCGGAGGGCCACAGGTTTCCCACCTCTGTTCTAAATCCAAAAACGTGTGCTATTCTGAAAAATGTATTGTTTTAAAATGAATTCCAGTGCATGAGAGCTGGCAATGATCAGCAGCTCTTTAGGTATTTATTCAGTGTGACAGCTTTTCACTACTTTCTTTGAGGAAGACATGTGAGAGGGGCATCCAGCAGCGCTTGGAGATGAAGGGTAACTTCCCACTGGGCTCTGGTACTGAGATTTGTCTTTTTCAATTACAACACAGTTTTTTCTTGAAAATTTCTTTTTTCTTTCTTTTTTTAGGGAATGCTGGCCATTTCTTAGTTATTTCATGAAGGACTTAGGTTCAAAGCACCATGGTGTTTTCATAAACTGTTCATATCAACATTTTTCTGTTTTGTTCCATGCACTGGATTGTATCAGTAGAAGCATCTTATACAAAATATGGTGAGACCTTTGCCAGATTTCAAATGACAGCCTATTGGGGGTGGTTTGAGGGTCAAACTATAGATGAGATGCTAATCACACAATTAACAATTGCTTGATCGACTTTTTAAAAAGGAAATTGCAAGCACGATCCTAATCCAGATCAGGAACTTAATGTGGGGATAGAAGGCTTTAATCCATTGAAACACCCCCCCCCCCCCCCGCTGTGGCCTTGATCATCCCTCCCCTACCTGCAAAGCTCATTTCGAAGGAAATTCTGGTTGGTAATGTAGCAAGGAAGGGTTAAAATCTCCCTCTCCCCAAATAAATACGAACTCCCTAACTCTCTTCTTTGGTCCCATTCTGAATGTAGGTCCTCACACCTACTATTTACTTTTAAAATGCCAACCACGATTGCTGATTGCTAGGCATCTCAACTACTGTGGTACCTTGGGTTACATATGCTTCAGGTTACAGACTCTGCTAATCGAGAAATAGTACCTCAGGTTAAGAACTTTGCTTCAGGATGAGAACAGAAATTGCGCAGCAGCGGTGCGGCGGCAGCGGGAGGCCCCATTAGCTAAAGTGGTGCTTCAGGTTAAGAGCAGTTTCAGGTTAAGAACGGACCTCCGGAACGAATTAAGTACGTAACCAGAGGTACCACTGTTGGCTGTTAGACTGGAAATCCTCACATTGCCATGACTGCACATGACTTTTGTTCTTTGCCATCCCGTCACGTCCATCTAGCGGTCTTTCCTGGGTATGGGAGCTTCTGTGCCTCACCAGAGCTGGCTGCCCCCACAAATGTCTTCTGCATTCATTTCATTTGATACAAGTATGCATGGAACATCCCTCCCCCCCTTTATTATGCATGTAGAGCTAGTCCTTCCATCGGCATTAAAGGGAACCTCATGAATACAATATATGTTTCCAGGGAGCATATATGAGCACACCTTTGGATCTCTGATTAAGGAGCATGATTCATTTAGAGGACCTGTGCTGATGAAACTTGAAGTCATTATAATATTAATCCATAACACGTGGCTTGACCAAGTTATCTAAAGTGAGGCAACAGCAAACACAAGCAGAAAAAGCAGTTTCAAGACCAGGCAGACATACCAAGCCTTAATATCTCTTTTGTGCTTCTGACTCTGTTTTCCTTTCTTCTTTTGCCTAAAATTCTCTCTTAAAAGCCTCCCAATATGCTAGAGCACCTAACCTCAGATTCAAACTGCAGAGAAATCTGTTATAGCCTCCCTCTGTTTGGTTTCCTTTAAAGAAAGACCTTTTATAAAGAAACGGGGGGGGGGGGGGTTAGGGAAGGAAACCTACTATACAGGTATTTTAAGTCACGAAACTGGTTAAGAGGAAGAGAGCACATAAGCCAGGTGATTAGAATAATAAAAAAAAAGCACCATGTGGGTATTTTTTTTGGTTCTAAACAAATGTAGGGAGCTTTTTTTTTTTTAAGAACCCTCTTAATGCAGGCTCTCCCCTTGCAGGATAAAATGGAATTAAAATATTGTCAATAAATTGTGTGTGAGAGAGAGACTGTATCAGCCTGTGCATTGATAGTCTGTGCATGCAGGATAAGAGCATTGACTGCCTGCTAATCTATTCCCAGATGGAGGTGGATGCAGACGAGAAGCGCCATCGCACACGGTCCAAAGGTGTTCGAGGTACGTCTCTTGCTTCAGTAAATCACTCAAGGCCCCTGCTCAGGGTGACCTTCATCCTCCAGAATCTCTTTGCATGATTCATTCTGACCCTTGCTTTTTTACACAGCCTTTTTTGGCAATTTTCAGCAGGAGAAGGGGGTACTTGTGATAGATGATAAATTTTTATATATTTTCCATCTCTCTGCAGTTCCCGTGGAACCAGCCATACAAGAGCTGTTCAGGTTAGTGCGCTGAGTGTAAAATGTATCCCCATTAGCAATTTAGAAAATTCATGCCTTTTAATGGTTATAATGCACTTTCAAGTTCATTGGTGGTTTGCTCATGCCCTGCTGCACTGATGAAATTAATTCCCCTGGGATTTGCTAATAAAAAGCATCCCCACCCACCCTTTTTCCTTCAGTTATTTGATTTCTCTCTTTCTGTCTTTGTTGCCCTCCATCTCTGTAATACCTGCCGCCTGCTTTCAATATAATCTCTGTGCAGCACACTAACACCTATATAATTAATTCCTTCCTTTTTACAGCTGCCCTACTCCTGGCTGTGATGGCAGTGGTCATGTTAGTGGCAAATATGCAAGACACAGAAGGTAATGTGTGTGTGTGTGTGTGTGTGTGCGTGCGCGTGTGTACGCAAATAATGAAGCGATTTAGTAGGCAAGTTACCTGACATGATTCTGCTGATGACCTAGGCACAATCACTGGGGGTCTAATAGTGTGCCGAATAATTCTTTTATTATTATTTGTGTTCCATTCTTTGCTTCTAATTGCAGTCTCGCTTTCCCAACCATTAACTTTTCTGTATGCAAAACTGCGCTCTAAAATGAAAATCTAACAAAAGGAAACAAGCACTGAGATATTGAGGTGTTCCTTCCTCACTTTCCATTCAAACTTACGTCCCGTTAGGTATATTAGTTACGGAGAGAAGTAAATCCCCAAATACAGAATGTGTAAATGCTGTTTTAGTGAAGACACTTTTTCATGAATACACATTTTCTGCTTATATTTTGTCAGGCAACGTATGCAGTTTTGTGGTTCATGCGAGGCAAATTAAAATTTACATTTATCCCCACCCCCGCCTCCCCACCCTCACCCCTGGCTATTGTGATTTCCATAATTTAATATAGTTCATAACTGGAATAAGAACTTAGATTTTTGAGCACAGGGAGTTCAATGACGGGGATAGATTCAAAGGGACAATTCTAGGACAGATTAGTGATAATGAGTCTTTGAGATCCAGATGGTTATATTATTGCCATTAATACAGTAGCTAGGCCTTGTAGACTTTGATGAATGATAAAATTTCCAGTAACAACATGTTAGTTTAGTGTTGTTACTCCTTCGTTTCCATTGTTTGGACCTAATTCAATGGCCTTTACTTCAGATTGGTCTTTATGTTTCTGTGTTTAAAGTACAAGTTCATTGACATGTGGTTTCAAGGGATTCATATACATCTACTGCTCATCCGTTCCATATATCCAAAGACCAGCAGAGCATAACACAGAGGAGATCTGAGCCAAGCCATAACTAATATGAAAAGGGGAATAGGAACAGTGAGTTGTATTCAGCACGGTGCTAAGTAGCACTTCACACAAGCCCAACAAGTTCTGCTTGTGCAATAGGACTTCAGCCCTGTCTCCTTCCCCTATATGTCTCCTAAATAGGTTCTGGGGGTTTCTCCAACTGTCCAGAGCAGATTTGGGGGTGGCAGGGTGCACGTGTAATGGGGAAAGGGGGAGGAGTCTGGTTGAGCAAGTGGAAGTTATTGTGTTCATACATGTATTTAGTTGAATACCACCCATAGAAAGCTGCCTTATATTGAATCAAGCTATTGGTCTATTGAACTCAGCACTGCCTACTGGCAGTGGCTTTCCAGGGCATAGCTGTCAACTCTTCCCTTTCTTGCGAGGAATCCTATTCGGAATAAGAGAATTTCCCTTTAAAAAAGGGGGAAAGTTGACAGCTATGTTCTAGGGTTTCAAACAGAAGTCTGTACCTGAAGATGTTGGGGATTGAAGTTTCCTCTACAGATGTTTTAACACTAAACTGTGGACTGCCTATCCATAGTAGTTCCACCCTAATGTCACAAGAAAAAGTACTTAGGTGATTGGTTTTCGAAGATGTCCACTTTGGCCTCAGTGCTTCCTTTCCTGAGTGTCAAACTCAGGCCACTGGAAGCCGCCATCACAATTCCCCCAAATATAATGGGGGACAATTGGACAGATGTGCACAGCCTAGTACAAGGATTTGTGGGTTTCACTACTTAGAAATTCTGACTATTAGGTGGTATATAAATACCTGAACTAAATAATAATAACTACGGACTTAAATATTGTATCCAAAGTGTTGTTTTGTTCTTTAGTTTATCAGCCATTTATTTTCTTCACAGTATAATATCCCAGTCCTAAGACAGCAGTTTCAGAATTAGGGCCCTGGTGTGTTCTAGGGTTTGCTTTTACCATGAACTTATGAGAGATTCCACCAGACCAATGGAATCTTTGCCGACGGTGCAAGGAATCTAATCCACACCTGGACACTTTTAGCAGCAACAGCAGTGGCATTGGTATACTGTATCTGATTCCCCATGTGGCAAAGATTTGTGTTGGAAAAAATTGTGGGTGAATAAATGAGTGGAGCTCGAGCCTGCAGCATACGACTTATTTATTGGTCCTAGAATTTGATTGATGATTCCCAATGGCAATGGGTTTTTAAGGGCAAATAACGGTTTTTCTGCTCAGACTTAAGATGTTCTCAAAATGTGATCTGCAGACTACCAGGTGGTCTCCAGAGGCAAATTTGCAGAGTAGTGCAGGGGTGTGTGGGTGTGCAAAATGGGGAGAAAACTGTCATTCTTAAAACCCAGCCATCCTTCCGGAAGGTGAGCAGGACAGACCGGAAGTGATGAGAGAAGAAGAAATAAAGCCACGGCTTGCTGCAAGACAGAGGAAGGTCCCAAGTAGAGAAAATAAATTCAGAAGGCACTTGAAAGGAGTGAACAGCTCATTAATATATTAGAATTATATATTAGCATCTGTATCAAACAAACACCCAAAACATGATGAATGCTTTTTTTCTGAATGCAGATAGAGAAGAATCAGCAATAGTTTTACATGTCACATTTTAAAATATATATCAGTCTAATCTACAGGGTTATTTCAAAGAGTTGAATAACTGACTTTATTAGCTTGCCAAAGGAAAATATGATTCTTTTGAGTTTTGATTTCAAATTGCACCTTTTCTTCATTTTTTCATAATGCAAAATGCACTCCTTTCTCTCTAGCAAACTCCAGGATCAATCCAGTGCTTGAATTATATTAATATTAGGTTCTTATTAAGAATTGCATAATTAACAAATTAAGTTCAGTTTTATGCTTTAATTGAATTTAGATATAGTTTTCAAATATTTTAATTAATATATGTTTATGATACAGGGGAGGGGAAGAATTAGAGGCTATAAATGTTCGTGTGTTTAAGGATCCATGGTTGAAATTGTTTCACTTTCAGATGTATTTTTTATTATTTTGCTTTCTTGACATGATCCTGCTATGTCAATACATGAACAGACTGGATTTTGAAGCTGTTAATTAAATGAAAATTTGAGGACATTTCACAAGACAATTTGGAAAAGTATCAAAAAAAAATTTCTGGCTGTTAGCGAATTCTTAACACCCTAATTATCAGTTATGTCCATGGAACAGACCTCTTATTAATAGGACTGGAAAGAAAGCTTTCAGTTGACACTCACTATCTAATTTTTTTTTAAGAGTTTTCCCACCCCCTCCACATTGCAAATACGTCTTTGTTTTGAATAGCATTGTGCGTTTGTGGAAGCAGGAAATGGTGTAATTTCTGATGAATGGAAACAATATTGCAGTTTTGCATTCGAAAGCATTTGTACCCAGATTTCCAGTATGCTCCACTTCTATTTTCCTGTGAAGGGCCGCCTCTTTATTACAGACATATGCCATTTGCTTACACTGTGCTCACGACTTTCAACTGGAAGGCAGTATTTGAACAGATAGGTGGTTTTTGGTTCATCCAGCAGACTCCCAGTAATTATTAATTTTAGTATCTGCAGTATAGCTGGCTGAATTTCTTCAGTCCAAGATCAGCGTTAAAATAAAGACACTCACAGACACAGGGCAGATTGCTGCTATTGTGTCTGAATATGTAATGCTTTAATATTGGTGCGTTGACCATATTAAATTGAACTGAACATTACTGCTGCTTCTGCTCCTGAAACAGTTCCTTCTGTTCATGCCCATTCCAATTCCTTCAGTTCTCCAACCTTTACCCCAGTACCCAAAATACTGTGTGTCTGCATCCTCCAGCACATCTCATTGGATCGAGGCTTTGTAGATTGCTTTGTGCTTTGTCAGCGAACAGCTCCTCTTCCTCAGCTTGGATGCTCCTTCCTTGTGCCTGAGAGAATGAACTAGGAAGCTTTATCTCATGCATGCTTCTTCGTGATAATCTAACCCTGTGGCCTTCCAGAGGCTGTGGAGAACTCCCAACTCCAACCAGATCCAGCCAGCATGGCCATTGGTCAGGAATAGTGGGAGCTATGGTCTGACAACATCAGGAGGGGCCTCTGGTTTCCCCTCCTAATCTACAACTTGGTTTACCTGGCAGGAAATGTGCCTTGGAGTTATGAGCTCCTTCCTTGCCCTCCTTCCTTCACCTACAAGAGGAGGAAAGAAGGGAAGAACATCCGTTTTCGCCTAAGAACAAACCATAGTTACCCATTACACCACCCCAATCTCCATGTGCTGTGAGGTTCCACAAGGTAGCAGAGTTTGTGTTTCCTTTTGGACAGTGAGAACAACACAGACTTTATGATATATGGTTTATTTACACACATATGCAACCTGAGGCTAGATGGAGAGAGTGCAGAGTATTCTCATCCCAAGAGGATCCTATTTCTTCCATTGCTGCAACTTGAAATTCAAAGAGACCCCAAACAGCACGTCTGACCCTCTCTGCCTCACAAAACAGACAGCCCGCCTTCTGCCCTGGCCCCTCTCTCAAGTTTGTAAAACAGGCACTTGGTTCCTGTTCACTTACATCCTCCAAACCAAAATGCTACACCCTTTACACCCTTTTGTCTCTGTCCACCAACACCCAGCTGGAGGAGGGGCCCTACCCTTCCTCATTTGGCTTCACCTTCCTAATGGCTTTATTGATGGGTTAATGTCTCAGCCATTATTAGCTCTGTTCCTCCAATGACCCACACTCAGCTAGCTGTGCCAGAGGCCTGGCTCATTAACATAAACTGAATCCAGGAGCGTTTGGCATAGTTTGATTAATCCCAACTTTGATTAAATCCAGGAATTATGGGGAAGACCTAGCCAACCAGGAGTTTAGGGTATCCTGCCCCCCCCCCCACCAATTTATAACAGTACAAACTCAGGGCACTTGCTTTTCTCCCAATCTCATGATTATGCTAGATCCTGTAATCATCCACTGATTGGTGGGGAGATTCAGGGCAGACAAAGAAAGCACTTATTTTTCACACATCACTTAGGATGTGGTGACAGCCACTAACTTCGATAGTTTAAAATGGAATCAGGCAAACTCATGAGGCTATTAGTTATGCTGGTGGCATAGAACCCCCAGAAATGCAGTTTTAGCGTATTGGAAATGCATGCCTCAGAATGGTGATGTCATAGCTATTGGGGAAGAAGTGCCACAGATACAAATGAAAGCAAAATGTTACTCTGGCATTGTAAACACCCACATCTGAACCTGGAAAGGTCCTGTTTTGTTTTATTTATTTTGCGGAATTCGTGTCCCAATTTCCACTCTCAGTTAGAATACTCAAGAAAGTGTGTGTGTGTGTGTGTGTGAATGGTATAAAAATACAGTAAAATCATAACAATACATTAAAGAATTTAATTATTATTTATTAAATTTGTATGCCGCCCTTCATCCGTAGATCTCAGGGTTGTTCACAACATAAGAATACAAAATGAAAATCTGCAGATTCCATTTTGAAATACTCTTGCTGCCCACTTGGTAAGGAAAGTTGGGTCACTTTGATCAGGAGCTTTAAGAATCACCCAAAAAGGAAAAACACCTTAAATTGCATGTGTGACATCACTGCTGATTTACACATTTTACCTGCCTGTTTGTTTTTGTTTTGTTTTGGAGGAGAGGACTCTGTTGTTGTTTTTAATGGATTGTGGGCCAGGCTGGATATAATGTTAAATATTATCTTTTCTTTTAAAATAGATAGCCTTTGGGGGCTTCCTTTACCATTCAAATAGCAGTTTTGGAGAGGCATTTCCCCCCCCAATTGTGGCAGGGGGAAGGAGATATAAACTAAACACACACACACACACACACACACACACACACACACAGTCTCCCTGTGGCTTCTATTTACATAACAAAAACAAGCATGTCAATTGCATTCGTGCAATTAGTATTTCATCTAGTTTGGCCTCCCCAGTTGATCACTCTGACAAGAGTGCATATGCAGCCTTAAAAAATAAAATAAAATAAAATAAAAATTGGAGGGTAGTAATCTTGCTAGCACCAGCACTAGCATTACTCTTCCACTTGCCATTTCATGAATGGTTTTTTCTTTGGCTTTGTGGCCCCCACCTCACTATGCACAGTGTTTACCTATTATTTAATCACGTTTAACCCAATAATTAAAAGGTGGCAAAAAGCCATCTGTCCACAGCAAAGGATGGAGTCTCACCTCCACCCCGTTAACAAAGGAACAGGTTATTCAGCTGCTAGTCCTGAATCCAAGCATAGAGCTAAAAATAAAACTCCATCTCTCTCCCCACCCTTCCCTTCCACCTTGGTCATCTGCTAAAGTCCTAAGGGGGGAAACCTATGTGTGAAGTTACTACCCCCATGATTGGAGCAATGGGATGCCTTCTGCTTTTAGCCCCTTAATCAATACCCCCCTTGTTAATAGTCCATTTGATACCAAACGTTATTACAATAATTGGATCCTTATCTCTTTCTTCCTTTTTATCCCCTATTTTTTTAAAATGGAAACCTTGAAAATTTATTTTAAAAAGTAAATACTTGCCTGTTTAGAATTACCTTTCTGTGCACTTTTTAAAAACAAAACAACTAGGCTTGCTTTAGCATCTTCTGAAGTCTTAGACAAACAGTTCAGATCCAGACTTTTAAAAAATGAAAGGACTCCAATCTCTCTCTCTCTCTTATTAGAAAAGCTTCCCTTATTAGAAAATTATTGAGTTTCCTCCGCTCGTTGTGCCATATTTCTTTTTCTTCTTCAATCCCCCCCCCCCATGTTTCTTATACCTTTTCACCCACCAGTTTGATTGCCATGGCTGCAGCCGTGGGTGAATAATTGCCTGTCTTCACAGGAGCATGTTCTGGAGCTAAAGTCGAGTGCTTGCTTCCTGATGTATGCCTCATTTGGATTCTGCCGACAGCCTAGGGGCTGTATTATTCATGCCTTGACAGATAGCACTCACTAAAAGCATTGGAACCGGGCCAGGTACTGGCAGAGAGATAGTGGAGCATTGCAACTTGCAACAGAGAGGAGCATCTATAATACGGGGGTGGCGGCGGGAGGAGAAATCCTCACACGTCCCTTTTTGCTGGCTCTTATATTGATGGGAAAAAATCATTTGCAACAAAATAAAACACCCTAAAAATAAATACATTGCTTCCTTCCCCTGGCTCTCCCCCCTCAATCCTTAAAACCATGCTAGAAAGTTTAACACAATTTTCCACATTTAATTGCAAAGCTGATTTTAATTAGTAAGGCCCTGCATGTGAAAAATGAAGATTCACTTGGGTGAGTGTAACACATTGCAGTGTCTGCTGAACGCTCTAATTAATGTATGGCGGCTGTACAATGGGGTGCACTGTGGGATATTTATGAAAAATTCTGTGCACGCAGACAGTCTATCTGTACGTTCTTGAATCCACAAGAATAAATAACTCCCCCTCCCTGTTATTCTTTACGAGACATTATTGTGCATGCCATCACTCCATCCATAAACTTTACGACGTGCCTGTCCTCTTTACTATTTGTCAATGATATAATAAATCAGAAGTCAGGGCATACATATTTTAACATTAATTTCAAAGAAGGATTTGGTGGTGCACTATTCAAAGATCATGCTCCATTTGGACAAAACAGGCAGAAGCCCCTCTTCTCTCTGGGCTTCTCCTACTCTCTGTTTGCACTACATGAAAAATAATGAATCGTATAAGGGAAGACATTATAAGTTTGTCCCTGAAGTTAAAATGGCACCTTTGCATTGGACCACAGTTCAAATTTCTCGTGTAGGTCATAATACAAGTTTTGTTATTAAAAGAAAAAAAGGTTCCAAATAAATTCTGACAAATAATGTAGAAATTCTTGCAAAAAATCATGTGTGTGCTGTGTAGTATATAACACATGCATGAGACCTCCGGGTATAGGGCGGTATATAAATTCATTCAATCAATCAATAATATGCACACACATTCATGCTCCAGTATTTAGCTAAATGCTGTTAGGTGCTTTCCCCCAGCTGACTTTCAGTCCTAAGCGAAAGGATTTTCAAATGAAACACAGCAAACAATAAACGTACTGACAGAGAATCCATAATATATCTGAAGTCTGTTACTGGCTTCCTTCGCAGTAGAACAGCAGTATATTTTTTATCAGAATCCATGATGCATTACTGAAGAAGTATACACCAGAGTGTAACACATTCACCAAAAATCCAGGTCTGTGGCTTTGTATGGCAGTGGATGTTTTTGATCTTTCATATGCAGTTCTATTACCTTTGCCATGTAGGCTGGCAAATTGCCGTTTCTTTTGCTACAGGTTTTCGTGACCTTGATTTGTCGCAAGAGGTAACTTGATTAAGGCTGGCTTAACTATGATGCTATGGAGATAATGGTCTAGGCAAGTTGGCTCCACCTGCTGTGGTGTAATTGTTAGATAAGCATTGTGTAGGGTGGAGAAAATGCAAACCCTTCCTCCTGTATTTTAATATAGCTTCCAATTCAGTCATCACACACGGCAGTGGCCATTTCCCAACTGGGATAACATTTTAAAAATGCAAATTTGTTTTCTTCTTGGCAAGACCCAACATTACAGCTGTGGTTGCACCAGATTCCAGGAGTAAGCTTAAATTAGGAAAGGACGTTGGCATGCCTAGGTAAAACTGATGAATTCATCAGCTTTTGTTGGGTCCATTTATCTTAGCTTAAGGCTTAAACCTGGTGCAGATGTAACACTAAAGGTAAAGGGACCCCTGACCATTAGGTCCAGTCACGGACAACTCTGGGCTTGCAGTGCTCATATTGCTTTACTGGCTGAGGAAGCCGGCATACAGCTTCTGGATCATGTGGCCAGCATGACTAAGCCGCTTCTGGCGAACCAGAGCAGCGCACGGAAACGCTGTTTACCTTCCCACCAGAGCAGTACCTATTTATCTACTTCACTGGCATCATGCAATATTATTATTATTATTATTATTATTATTATTATTATTATTGCAAATTGAGAGCAATCCTCAGAATATGTACTCCTTTATCTTCCTTCTTTCTTTCCTTTATATAGAGAGAAATCCTTCCTTTGTCTGTTCATGGCTGTATTTGAACCAATATAATTACTGAATGCTAGCCATGGTTTCGAGTTGGTTTGCAAATCATGGTTTTGCTGGCATGCATGCAACTCTGAGGTTGCAACCCAGAACCTTCTTATCTGGGAATAAGTTCTATTGTACTAAGTGGAAATTAAATCTTGCTCCATGGAAGAAGGAAGGAAGTGTACATCCCTAAGACTGGCTCCTAATTTACAATTAGGGACAATGCATCAGATATTTCATCTCAAACCTCAAATTTCAGAAGTAAGCTCAGGAAGACATGAAGGACATAAAAGTTGCCTTATACTTACGGAGCCAAACTATTGATCCGCCTACTGCATATTGTCTCTGATGAACTGGCGGTGAACCAGCAGAGGTCTTTCCCAGCCCTGCTACGTGAACTGGAGGGTCCTGGAATCTTGTGCTGTGAAATAGGGAAACGGTGCCTCTGAGGGTGTGCAAATTGCCTTTCCTTCACCAGTGAGTAATTGCTGCCTACTCCTGAATTTGGAGACAAGGCTTCCACATCAGAGTGTGTAAATAAAGAGAAGGCGGGCTGGTGATCTCAGTGTGTTTAGAATTTTTCTTTCAAACATTTAGAAATTCACAGCTAGGAGGAACTGAAGAATAGCCCCTGTGCGTTTTAGTGCAACACTGAGCAGGATAGAGAAGGAAAGATGTGTCAGAAGGATGGTGTCAGAAGGTGCTGAATGGTCCATCTGTGCCATGACAGTGAGAGCAGATTTGGGCTGTAGGATCTGCACAGAAGTCTCTGGCATGAACTAGGTGTTTCCATGATGGTAACTTGTTTTCTTTTGAACAGCAGGTGTTGGGCACATGCTCCTCCATCAGTGCTTTGCTTGCCACCACATTGTCTGATGTGGGAAGGTTTACAAGGGGGCGACCGGAGGGGATGTGTTGCTGTAACAGCCACCAAATAAATGAGGGCTCAGTGTGTGCTGCAGGAAAGGGGGGAAAAAGAAGCAGCAGTACCCACTAAGATAATTTTCTCAAGAGGCTTCTGCAAATATCCATATAGATTTGTCCTCTTACCTGCAGCAGATTTCTTCTTTTTTTAAAGAATGGCTGGCTTGGCTGATAGCATAATGTGCTCACTTTGCTGATAGAAACAGATAGTGTGAGAGCAACTTCTTAAAGTGGCTCTAAGAGGGATACCAAGGCAATCTTCATATGTTGAGTAAGTCATTCTCTCTCTCTCTCTCTCTCTCTCTCTCTCTCTGCCTTCCATTTTCAGCATCTATAAAACAGAGACACTAGACAGTCGCCCTCATCTGTAAAATATTTTGAGGTGTCTAAATGAACAGCACTGTGAAGAGCTAGTCATTACTACGACTGGGTTCAGCACAACCAATTCAGTGTGGCTATTTACTTCTGCACATAATAACGCAATCCTTATCCCAATAGTAGAATACTTTCTGTTGGCAGTGGCACGGATCAATTTTGGACCAACTCTTCATTTTATTTGATTTTTGAATTATTTATTTTAGTGATGAGATTTTTGTTTTGAACCACATTTCTTTCCCTAAAAGGACTATGCAACACACTCTCATGTCTACAGTTTGCATGTCTTTCCCATAAATAACAGTGGTCTATTTTCTAGGATGATAAAAACTCTCTTCACTATCTAATAATTATTACATATCAGGAGCTGGAATCAGGTGTAGGTCAGCAATAAAACAATAAAGTACCTGATGTCAGTGAAGTTAACTCTTTATTAAAAATCAAAAACAAAACAGCTCAGTCCTAGTGGTCACAGCAACCCCTTCCCAGTAGGTCTTGCCCCAATGAAGCAGTTACAAGGACTGAAGGTCCCTGTCTTCCTACCATTTAAGGCTCTTCCCCTAGCCCAGTTCCTTTCCCTGGCAGCCCAAGGCTCCACTGTCCTCCCTCTTGTTGCTCTGCCCTTTCTCATTTCTCTGTGTGTTCTGGGAGTCCGGGGGAAGGGGAGCTGGTTCAAGCAGGTTCAATCTCTCTCCTGCCCCCCTCCTCTCCTGCCCCTAATTCTGCACTGCCTTCTGCCACAGCCTCTTCAGCTTCCGACACCTCCTCCTCCCAGTCTTCTCCCTCTGACCACACATCGTCATCCCACCACCAATTCCCCCCCCCCCTTCTTACCCTGCCCCAACGGCTGCCTCCCACATTTCCTCTGAATCCAGCTAGTCCATGACACTACGTATGTAATCCACATTTCCTCCAAGTAGCTCAGGGTGATATATGTGGGGTTCTCTATTCTTGCTCTCACAGTAACCTTATGTGTTGGGTTCCATTGAGAGACATCAGCCATGTTCAGGCATCTAAACCACAGTTTAGCAAAAGTTGAAGAAGCTTTCCAAAAGAAAGGTTTGAAGCAGTGAAAGACTTGTAAAGAACTCTTGGGGGAGGGGGTTCCAACAGCAGAGGGGCACCACAGAAAAGCTGCCCCCATGCACTGTCTCTTTATGGATACCTGAAGGGACAGTGAGAAGGGCCTCTGTAGAAAGTCTCCGTTCTTGGGCAAGAGTACATTGAAAGCTCCTCCCACTATAGCTTCCTGTCCCCACACTCTAGGCATTTGTTGAGTGTCTCTTAGCACTCCAAAAAGCCTTTTCAATGCCACAGGTGGCTGGAATGAGGAGGTGGGCACCAGGAATTCCCACTGCATGAGTACTGCATTCGGTACAACCTTGTAACTTGGTACGAACAGGGTTTTAAATAAGATGTCATGAGAATACAGACTGCTAATAGCAGAACCATAAAAGGAGCACATTCAAACAAATAAGATTAACTGTAATAGCAAGATTTCAGTAAGACTTGGCACTATTCTGGGAATAATTGCTGGTTGTCGGGACACATCTGTTTGACCTGAATTCTGCTATTTGCTAATTTTAGCACTGGTTCTGATTATTGGCTTTTTTTTTTTACTGTTTGTCTGCAGGAAGCAATTCAAGCTTCCAGGGCATATTATTATCACTACAAATCACTTCCTAGCTCTCTTAAGGTACACTTTGAAATCTTTCTCATTCATCCTATCCTGTGAGGGAAAATATCCACATATTCAGTCAAGGTTGTGGTTTGGGGTTTTTTGTGTTGTTGTTGTTTATAAAAAAATATATCATCTGTAAAAGTAGACTTAGGCTGCCATCCAAACCTCCCTTGCAGCAGGCTGTGGGGCAGGGCCAGTCCATCCATGACACAAGGTGAAGTGCTCACCTCAGGTGGCAAGATCCACAAAGGCAGCAGAACCTCCAAGTAAGGCACTGCCCACTGCTGCCAAAGGGGCAGTAGCAGCTGCAACACACTTCCGGGATGCCGGATCAGCCTCCTCCTCAGCAGCCCCGTCCCCCACCAAATGGGGGCATTGCCATTCAAATGGTGTGTGTGCCTGCCACATCTTGTGATCAGTTATGTGAGGCGGACTTAACCTCCCCCCTCCCCCCAATTTTTATTCAAGTTGGAACCCCGGCACACAATTAATGTTTGCCCCCAACTTACATGCGAACAGGTGTTTTGCATTAAGAAAGAGTGGTTATATTACAAAGCTACTGAGTAAGAAAGGAAAAGGAAATGCAAAATGAACCCACAGTTCGTCATTATGTTTGCTAAACGTACGCCAATAATACTTCATATTTTTAAAGAACCAGATTGTAGCTGATGGCACTATAGAATGCTAAGGTACTGCCTCTTCTAAGTTGCTTGAAAATAACTTTCTCCCCCTGTGCTAAGAAAAGCTACAATCCCTTTTTTCCTCTGAAATCAGGAATGTATAACATCTCAATCCTCTAACTACAATTCAGAATATTACACACTTGAATGATTCCTAACCAACCATGTAAGAGACAGAACAATGTATTATACTTTGAGTTGGATGTGAGAATCTTGTGTCCCTGATTTAGCTGCAGTTTTCTTCCTTACTGTTTCCCCACCACCACCCCACTTTTTTTAAATAGTAATTTAAGTTGTTGCCTTATAGTGTTTCTTTATATAATTTTCTTGTTGGTTTTTTCCCAAATATATGAATAAAAGTGTGTCTTTGCTTAGTCTTGAATAAAATTAATTTGGGGAACAATGTTGTGCATTTATTGTAAAATTATTGTCAATTTGGATTTTGTAGTGGATAACTAGAATGGTTATCCGTCACTGATTCCACATCAACAATAGTTTTACAATAAATATACCATGTTGTTCCCCAAATAAATAGTATACAGTGGTACCTCAAGTTACATACGCTTCAGGTTACATACGCTTCAGGTTACAGACTCCGCTAACCCAGAAATATTACCTCGGCTTAAGAACTTTGCTTCAGGTTGAGAATGGAAATTGTGCTGCGGTGGCGCGGCGGCAGCGGGAGGCCCCATTAGCTAAAGTGGTGCTTCAGGTTAAGAACAGTTTCAAGTTAAGAACAGACCTCTGGAATGAATTAAGTACTTAATCCGAGGTACCACTGTAGTAGACCTATACTTCCAATGCCATTAAACGACAGTGAATTTTGAAGTTCAGTTTTTGTAGACCGTGCAAGGCTAGAATTATGCTAGTTTAGAATTATGTTAAATGGACATTATATCATTACTGTATCTTTATGCACATCATATTCCTGTTCAGGCATAAAGTCTTGATCTTCCACCCATAGTTACGTCAAACACTCATGCATTACTTCCCTGTTCTTTCAATGCATGTTCCTCTCTTGCTCTGTCAAATAGTGTGTGAGGAGAGGACAAAGAGGCATCCTCTCTGGTAAATTGAGGTGCTGGTGGTCTGACCGGAAGTGACTTGTGGGGAGAGTGCACTGAGGGTGCAGTGCTACCCAGCCCCGCCAGGATAAAGACAGGACAGGGCAGACAGTGGGTATGAGTCCCAGCCACTGAAAAGAGAAGGGGAAACAGGAACCAACCGATCAATACACATAAAGGAAAATGGGAGTGAAAGAGGTGGCAGGAGAGACAGAGAGAGCTTGGTTGGGTAGAAGCCTCTGAGAGAGAATGTTGGTTGGATAGTAGGATGGGAGCCTACTATGAAGGAGAGAGGGAAGACGAGAGAGTAAGAGTGGGTGGATTGAAGGGAGGACATCAAGGCAGGGTGAGGGAGCATGAAACTGAGGAGGAAGATCAAGCAGGGAGCCAGGTGGTAAACAGGCAAAAGCCAGGGAAAGTGAAAAAAGAGATGAGATGGGTTGCAACATTAAGCGGTTTCTTGGGAAATGTAACATTTCATAATAAAACCTTGAGTCACACAGAAGAGTGGCTCACATATAAAACCAATGGGAACATGTGGACGACAACTTAGAAATAATCGTAATTTAATGATGTGGAAAATTAATAGCAATAAAAGATTTAGAGCTACCTGTTTGGGAAGTGGGTTCCATATCTTAAATACACTTTTTCTTACAAGGTATCCTTAATTATTATTATTATTAATAAACGATACTGTCAGTGCTGTTTTAATTCAGTGCTCATGAAGGGCTTAAGGCATCATTTTAAAATACATTATTAAAATATAACATAGAAATTATGTATTATTTCATTAAGAATATAATATTTTTCTGCATATCGCTATGGGTATAGATAATGTTGCCATAGAGTTTATTAAATGTCGTGCGCTGAGAAAGCAGAATGAGCAGGAAAGAGAAAGAAGAGGGTTTGTTGTGCTTTTCTGAGCACTAACTAATTTAAACTTAGTGCAGTCAAGACAGAGGTGCTCTTGGTGGGGCTCTGGGGTCTGGGTGAGTCTCCTGAACACATGGGGAAAGCAGGTGGGTGCAAACCCTATATGAAGAAATTTTATCTGAATGCTGCCCTCTTGAGCAGATTTTTAACATGAAAACATTCGCAGTTCCAGATGGTGCCATTTTAAAATTTCAACTTCTTCCACACTATTAAAATGTTTGTTGCGCCCATTGTAATTCCATTGTAAATGCTGAAAATATATTTCTTAAGCATATTCTTTTCTGAAGAAAAGGACCTTTTGAGCTCCCGCTGCGCATATGCTGTTCCATGTATACATGTGGCCAACACTGCTTTCAGTATAAACTTGTCCCCCCGCCTTTCTTGTGCTCTGTATCCCATTTAATTTTTAAATGACTACCAGAATTAATTTGATTTTCTGCTTCACCTATCTGCTTGGTCCTGATCATTAAGTTCATCAGTAGCACTGCATGTGTCATTTTTGCCCAATGAACAGCAAAGTTTGGGTTTTTTGTTTATTAAGATCCAGTTCTTCAGTCTTCCAGCCGTTAGTGAGTTGGCAGGCCATAACTATTTTTATGATTGCTTATCTTCGGAATCCTAGTTTTTTTTTTTAAAAAATGGAACAACTTCACATGTGGCAATTTACTCCACAGAGATAACAGAGGAAAAATGTGAAGTGTAGCATTGGGTGGTTGTTTTGCTATCAGTACATGAGTGAAGAACCCAGTGTGTCCACAGAGAGTGAAACATTCAACGCCTCTTCTCACATTATTTTAAAGAATACTCTTACTAGTAACACACCCATGTTTGTAGCATGAAAGCCGCTTACCTGCAGGGCCATTATGCAACCCAGCTCTTCCTAGGGTTTTAGAACAGTTATCCTTCCTTGATCAATACGTACATAAAGTCCCACACAATGTTTGCACAGTGTGAAGCCATTTGCAAGAGTACTGCCATTATTATCAAAACTAACATGGCAATAAATCTACAAACTGTCCTTGGGGCCATACCTGTAGCTGTGGAAATGCAAAGCACTGGTGATGAACCAGCCATGGCTCGAATCAAGTCAGCTGGTGAGGAGCAGTGGCTGAGCTCCAGCACAGCTGTGGTGGGTCAGGGGTTGCGTTCTGTCTTCGGCACTTCCTCTTCCAGCCACATAGATGGGTGGGGCATCACCCACGATCACAGCCAATCATGGGTGAGCTAGGGGGCGTGGTTTGGGAGCGGACCGGGGGGTGGGACTTCTTCCCTGGCTATAAAAGCTAGTCACATTCAGCCTCATTCGTCACCGATTCCTACTCACCCTCCCTATATGGATGGGCTGCCCAAGGTTAAGTGGGAAGGCAGTGCAGAGCACCTTGCTATGGAAATCTTCAGTCGCTGTATTTGGGGCCAGGGAGGAATTTGCCTTCAGACTCATTGACCCTTTCTGAAGAGTTTCCTACCTCATAGCAATTGCCACAAGTTTATGGCGGATGAAGCACTGGGTTGGATCCTTAGTCTAAGTGGATGAGAGGTCCAAGGGATCAGGGTATCCCCTTAAAAGGGTACAGGGAGAGGTGCTTCCATCCAGAAACGCAGGTGGGGGCTAATGGGCCATAGCACCCCCAAATGGTGATATTGGAGGAGAGTCGCCCCAGTCTGATGTACGTCATAGGGTGATCCCTAAGCTTGATTAACCCTGCCAAAATAATCAAGCAGCAGATGGGCTAGACGATTCAAGATACATGCCCAGTGCCTTCACGAAACCCTGCTAACATCTGTAATCAATAAAGTTGTGGCCTGTTTAAATCCCCATTGGTGGTCCTGTGTTTATTGCAACTATATCATGCTTTGGTACCATTGTCTGCAGCTCCACTGTGCCTGGGCCTGCAAATGGCTTGACTCATTTCTAAACCATTCAAATTCTACACACATACCTCCCCATTACACAGTCATTTCCAGTTCTCTTGATCTCTAGCTGTCACATGGTAGTTACGTACCAGAAATCCTTTCTGGATGCATGAAGCCTAAGAGGTCAGTAGGCAATGCCTGCAGGAACCACTGGTGCAATGGTGGGAGCACGTGGCCCTCCAGATATTGTTGGACTAAAACTCCCTTCACCCACAGCATCTCCCTTTCAGGACCCTAACTCAGTGAACTTAGTATTAAGAGAGAACTGTATAAAAATATCAGTGCATTTAACACTTTATCAGTATGTATTTGCATAAAGACATGAAAAAATGAAATATATTCGTTTATAACATTTTACTGGGTGCTTCCTGTTCAGCCAATTGCAGATAATAACTGTGTTGGTTTCTTCTTTCTTTCTTTCTCACCTCCTATCCTTTCTCACTTTAGTGAACTTTTTTATTCACTTCTTTTAGGTATTTATTTATGAATCCCACCCTCTTTTCATTATTTGTACTGAATAATTCAGAGAAATTAATTGTACAAAACCACTAATGTTAATGTAACTACGATCTTGCTCAGTGTAACAGTGGGGCTGAACAAATTTTTGGTTATCACTGGAAATGTAAGGAGATACTTTTAAAATAAGACTGACTGGACAGTTTGTGAGAGGTTTTTAATTAGTCAAATCGACAGCATTCCATAAATCTCCAAATGAACATGTTAATGAAATATGGAGCCAAGGATTCATTTTTATAAAGAACTAATTCCCCATTCATACTATACATTTAAAGCAGTATCATACCACTTTCAACAGTCATGGCTGTCCCCCAAAGAATGCTGGGAAATGCAATTTGTTAAAGGGGCAGAGGCTTCTGGGGTAACCCCCTAGTCTCTTCACAGAGCTACATTTCCTAAGTAACTGTCTATCCCTCTTCCCACAAATCTCCGGGAATTTTTAGTTCTGTGAAGGGAATCTATGGTTTTTTTTGTTTACCAGACAGAAAAATCCTCCCACCACAAACTCTTTTGGGTGGGTAGATGTTCCCTCAACACACACCCCAGCCAATTTTGGTAGGCACATGGGAGGAGTAATTGCAGTAATTGAAGCCCTTCTGCTAGCTGGACTAGTTAGCTGAATCCCACCCAAGGTACTGATGTGTGTTTTTTTTGGGGGGGGGGGGACCCACAGTAACAACTCTAGTCTGTAAGATCCAGACCGATGGTGTGTAAAATATTTATTTGGCTGCCATTTACAGTTCATGGATGATATGCCACTGGCTTATTGGCTAAGAGACAATTTTTAAAACCGTCTGAACCTGACTTAGATTTGATGTCATAGTTTGCTGAGATGTTAATAGCTGTTAATACTGCACTACTGCCTTTATAAAGAAGCTTGATTGGATTCCCCCTCCCCATATGGTATACATTTTGGTTCCCTCTGTTTTAGAATTTGCTAGCTGGAATACAACTTCTTTATCAGAAATCACCTGGGTAACTATTTTGAGAGCAAGCTTGTTGGCGACTGCAGTATTAGTTAATTATTGGGAGGCAAGGACACTGGGGGTGACATCCATTTCTGCTGTTGATCCTAGTGAAAAGCAACATCAGCCTGGTGAATAATGACAAAGTGGGGTTGCCTCAGGGTTCTTTCCCGGGCCCAGTGTTGTTTAACATCTTCATTAACTGACTTGGAGTGAAGAGGATGCTCTTCAGATTTGCAGATGTCACCAAATTGAGTAGAGCAGCTTATACCTTCAGAGACAGAAACAGGATCCAATATTATCTTGGCAGAACGAAAAACTTGGCCAAAACTAACAAAACGAACACCAGCAGAGATAAATGTGAAGTTCTGCATTTAGACAGGAAACAGCAAATGCCCAGATACACAATGGATGGCTCCTGGCTGGAGAGCAGTACATTTGACAGTGAAATCGGGGTTTTAGTAGACCATGAGCTAAACAAGAGTCACCTGTGCACTGTGGCAGTTTTAAAGGATAGTGCAATTCCGGGTTATGCCAGTAGACATATGGCATCTAGATCAGAAAAAGTAATGGTACCACTCTCTTCTGCTTTCATCAGACTTCAGCTCTGTGTTTCTATAAACCAGAATATGACTTCAAACAATACTTGAAAAGTCCACAGCTCAGAATTTTAAGGCCAGTATAGTCTCATTCATTTGATAAAGCAGAAGATGGATAGTCTCTTTTAGGGATGCAGCAGGGATGGGTTTCCTTCATCAGCAAGGGATTCGACTTGATTACGTTTCAGCTTCCTTACAACACTATTATTTTATGACTTAATGGAATAAGAATTTAAATAGTCACTTATGTAAGCTCATTAGTGACCGCTCGTAATATTTCCACATCTCTCTCTTGTAGCCATCTTTAAAGCAAAGGTTTATGTTGGGAGAACTAGCATTTAAACAAGCAATTTCATCAAAACAGGTCCCCTCCCCCTTTGATCATATGCTCACAGGTGGTCTGGCAGACGGTGCAATAACATGTGTTTGTTTTCCTGAACAGTGTTTACGGCTGTCCTTTGGCAAAAAAAAGAAAGACGCAAGAGAAGCAACCCCAAGAACCGGCTCCTAAAAGAAAATCATTTGTAGTTAAAACGGACAACTCTTCAGTAGATGAATGCTATGAAACAGATGGAACTGAGGAAATGGATGATAAGGAAGAGGAAGAAGAGGAGGAGGAAGAGGAATATTCTGATGATAATGAGGAGCAAGTTGATGATGACGAGGAGGAGGAGGATGAAGAAGTAGATCGGGATGAGGAGGAGGTTGAAGAGGAGGAGGAGGAGGAAGAGGAGGAGGAAGAGGAAGCAGACGAAGCAGAGGACGATGAAGAGGAGGAGGAGGAGGAAGAAGAGGAAGAAGAGGAAGAAGAAAGTGGTAATGCATAGATAAACACCATGCACATTTTGGGTTAATCTTCCAGCGTGGTATTATGGGATTTAGCAGTGCATCTTTCTTTAAGGCTAATACTAATCACTCTGCTACCGTCTCTCTGCTACATGCTGACAACTGTCCTCACTGCATTCTCTTAACAATCATTTTCAGATGACCGTCCTACAAATAGCTCTTGAAACAGCTAGCAGTCCAATTTTCAAAATGTGTAGCTTAGACTCCTGCATGCTCAAAATTCTTGCAGAGAAGTGTGGCTGCATTGATGCTTAGAGTTATCAGTGCCACGAGACTAGCCAAAGAACTTGGGAAGCAAATGGTTATGTTTGCACATATCTGTGTCCGGAAAATTCCATGTTTGTTTGCTGTACTTGTCTCCTTCATAGTAATCGTTTGCTTCTCATATAGATATGGCCACATGTTTGCAGGTGTTCTTGGCAATGCAATATGGGCATCTTCCCTTTCGAAAATTTGAAACTACACCTTTTTTTAGGCAAGGAACAAGTGGTACCTACTTTGGTTCTTTGAGACTTGGATGTTGTGTACTTTAGCTGATTTTATTAAAACTATGGAGACTGGCAGATTTACATAGGTATCCCTGTTAAAAGCATTATATGTATACACCGTTCAACAAGTTAGGAGACACTCATTGGACGTCCAGTTAATATATTACTAATACAATTAAACCAAAGGCAGTTGTTCAAGTTCTGTGGACTCTTAAAATAATTGGTGTTATTTTAAACACTAGTTTCCAGTTTTTTAACTTCAGTAGTTCCTACAGTAATCAGATCATACCTTAATGCCATGAAAATGAATATTCACACAGTAATAATAAAAATAATAATAATGAACCATCTAAAAAGTATTTTGTTCCCATTTCCAGGGAACATGTTTTTGGTTGGGTAGAATCACATTTCTAATCATCAATCAATAAGAATATAAGAAAAAGATTCTCTTTTTTTAATAACAAGTTTTAGCACTCCTCAGCTGGATTCCTCTTAGGAACCAGGTATGAAAGTTGTCTGATTTCTGATTCAGAATTATCTTAGGTAAGAAGTAGAAAGTGGCTTAAAAGTACTCATTTAAAAGAGACTGGAAAGGTGTGCCTCATATGGTTCCTTTTCTGAATTCTACCAAATTCTCAGAGAAGGAAAACATGCAAGTTTTGCAAGAGAGCAATTTAGGGACAAAGCATCTTTTCATATTCTGCTAATTTGGAATTTGAACAAAAGGAAGGGTTGTAATCATTAATTACAACTAAGTTAAGAAGGCCAATTGTACAGACAGAAGAATTTATGGAGGACAACAAACCTTATAATAATTTGGAACTATGCATAATTATTAGTGAGTAAGCACTATTGGATAGAAATGTAGCTTATTTCTGAGTATGCATGCATAGGATTAGACTGTTTGATAGCAAATAATGCATCTATGCTATCCAAAATAATGAGAATAAACAAACTTACTTAGAATTTAGACAACCTTGTGAAATAAATTGATTGCCACTGATATATTATGGAACACACTACTTTTACAGCTACATGGTCAAGTGACCTGAATCAGTAGCCAATAACTGTTACTGCTTTTTGGGTATTTGTTTTGTGCACAGCTAGTTCCTATTAGAAACAGGAACTGGAGAGTACACTGCCTCTAGTCATAAGAAATAACCTTTTCATTCCTGATTCTGGCAAAAACAATGCTTGACAAAGGTAGAAATGCAGGAAAGGGGTTTATATAGTACTATAGAAATATAATTATATCACTGTGTTCTTTGAAACTTCGCATATAACCAGACAACACACTTGTTGCTTGTTAGTGCACAAAGGTATCATGAAACAAATAACCAAATATAACACAAACTTTTGTCTCTTGAAGAAATGTGAAGGTTTTGCTAGTTTAATTTAAGATGGTGTATTAACGAAGCAGGTTAGGAGAAATGTATTTCACCCCCTAAATTCAAGTCTGTGTCGATATAGACATAACACTCCAGATTTGTCAAGCAATGGTTAAGAGAGTGAGATTGGGTTTTGTGGAATTGTATAGGTTTATTCCCACCACCCACTGGTTTTCACTGGTTTATTCCCACCACCAACTGGTTTTCATTGTGGTTAGGGCTGAAGCAACATTCAGATCTGATTAATGGGTCTTCCTTAGCACTGAAGATGGTTAAGACCAACAAAGTAGAGATAATTAGTACAAGAGAGAGAAGAGACAGTGTGGAGAACTCTCAATCTCTAAACCATAGTTAAGAGACTAGGTGTCTTACCTCTGTGCCAGCACTAAGATATTTTTTTTTTTTCCCTCCTGTGGACAGCACAGGCAACTTGAGCTCCCTTAAGGTGAATATTTGAGATTGTGCTTTAAGAAAGCTGCAACTCATTAGCACAAGTTTTTTCTCAGACCCTAAGATCAAGGGAGTTAACAAATTCCATTCTGGATAATGTTACAGACTTCCTTTGCTTAAAGTTTCACCAAAGGGGTTATAGCCAAATAAACAGACTCCTATAAGAAATAATACGTCAAAGAAGCCCTGTGTGTGCAGCTAAGTCCTTCTGCGTGCTTACTGAGGCTTGCCTTATTTCCTGAAACATCAATGGCTGCTCTAGAGTGACAATTTCCCCTAATTTGGGGGAACAAGGAGCACAGCGGGTTATGTTCTGGAGAGAGGCCTGAGACGTTTTGGAAGGTGCTTGAGAATTCTGGGCATAGTCTTTGGCAGTGCTATTTTTATAGAAAAAGATGTGCCAGAGCTCACCATGAACAGCTCCCTCATTCTCTTAGAATGGCAATGGCGCCCATCTGAGAGATGTCAGAACTGAGTTCCAGCAATTTCTGGCTGAAAAAAAGCCCTGGTCCTTTGAGATCTTGATTTCTGTGACCTTCTAGGTTCATTCTCTGACAGAAATTAATCTAATTTCAATGGATTTACATTAGTGCACCTAGTGTAGGATTTTAGAAGCATAGATCCCGAGGTATATAAATAAAATTTCAAAAGCAGTTAGGCTCTTATGAAATTCCACTCCTGGTCTTTGATTAAATATACAAAGCATACTAAAGCAACACTCTTACAAATCTCAAAATACCAATTAAAGAGAACCAAAGACTTCCACCTCAGCAATAAGATGTACCCCTAAAATTCCTTTTCAACAGTTTAAAGACCTTCTTCAGTATATCATTAAGTATATTGAGTCTCCTTTATTGAATATATACCTTGTCTTCAAAAAGTTCTGTTACACCCTCAAAAGGCCGTAACTGCTCTACCCTAGTCGTTAAAAGAATGGCTAATCTTTCAAATTTCCTTTGCATCTCACCCCTTACCCCGAAAGAAATTATGAGCCCCACCCCCCTTGAAATCACCTATCCCATAAATCCTATGTAACATGGCAGAATGAGTCATTGTTGGAGGGGGGGGGCTCTTCTAGGTTTGCCGTCCTCTGTGGTGGTTATTGCTTAATTAGTATTAATGTCCCGTTTAATTTGTGAGGCCAAACTTAAGTGACCTGTTTCTCCTTCTTCTGAGAGGAGATCACATCAGGTGGTAGATGGTTCCCAAAGACTGTTTCACAAAGCTTTTCTATTATAGAAAGAAATCTCCGGTGGAGGAGCTCCAGGAACAGATGTTCCAAGGCACCATTTAGCCTATATCATATGAAGACATTCAAGATGGCTTGTGCTCCAGGTATTTCATAAACCCCTTAGGGTCAGGAAGAATCAGGTTGATTCTAGAACTCCCAGGAGAGTCAATACAACTGATGGAAACACTCACCCATTTCTTACAATTATGCTATACAAGTCTATATTTATGTTTCCTTAAAGGGGTGTGGGTTAGATCTGGTTTAGATCTGGAAGACTCCCCCCCCCCCCATATCTTTATAAATCTTGTACACGTTAATATTTTCCCGCCCCTCCCAACTCACATTATTGTGAAAATGTGACATATTTCATGAGATACAGGATGGATATTATCACTAGGGGTGCCACTTTATTTATTCTGAATAACTCATCATATTAGTGGGGGAAACTAAGTAGCACATGAAGGGATTTCAGTGCAACCGCAGCATAATCATGTTATCTAGTGACATGGTTCTAATATAAAATAAGGAAATGAAAAAAATAGGTCACTAAAGTTGAATGTTTGTTGTGGCATTTTATTCTAGTTTTCAAATCAGGCATAGCTTAGAAAAATAACACTATTATGTATTACATTTGTACAAAAACAATTCACCCTTATTCTTTCGCTGTTGTTATTGTCATTGTTTAAAAACATGTGTATATTGTTGCTCTTTGATGACCCTAAAAGTATTACCCTCCCTTTAGTTCATTCATATATATATATATATATATATATATATATATATATATCCGAAGGTAGGATTTATCAAAACTTGTTCATATGCACATCTGCCTTCACAAACTATCCATAAGCATTTGGGACAGAACTCCTACCAAAGTGTGGATACGCCATCAAAATATTATGAACTTGCCCCCCTACATAAAACAGTAAGGCAGCAGTAAGACTCACAGGAAGGAGATTTATCAACTTTCATATGGAGATAGGGTGGAGATTACTTAGAATGGGCACACTGCCTGGTTCCCTTTTGTCTATACAGAATTACTGCCCAGTGTTCACATTTATTTTGCAAATACATTATGGCAGAAATAAGTGATGCAGGGATGAATTTATCCCCATAGCAAGCATCTTGAAAGAGACAGCTGACTGATTTAAACAAATGTTGCTACGTGTAGATCAACCTCAGTCTTTTTTTCCTTCTTCAAAGACAAGCCGTTGTACCTCAAGGAATCCCTTTTCTTGAGCTAGGCCAGGAATTCTCTGCCACAAGATGGGTGGATGGGCATTAGTTTGGGTGGCTTCCAGGAGACTGGCAAAATAATGGGAAATAATTCTATCAGTGACTACGAGTTGTGATGACTATGTGCCTCCAGATGTTGCTGGACTAACTCTAATCAGCTCCAGTCAGCATTGCTCAATAGTCGGGGATGACAGACATTGCAGCAACATCTGGAGGGTCAAATCTGCATCTGGTAAAGAAGTACTTTATTTTGATTGCTGTGAATGTCCCATCAGTTTCACTGGATACCCAAGAGTCCTGGTATTATAGGACTGGGGAAAATATTTAGCAACTTTCTCCACATCGCAAATGAGCGTTGGTCCTAAGAACAGAACTGAAAAGCAATCCATTGTGGAGGGTGTGGGGGAGACCTTGGCCTACAATCCTTAAATCTGCCCTCAGAGTGACCTCCCTTCCACTCAAAGGAATTAAGAAAGTCGCTGCTCAGGCGTGAATCAGGAATCACTCAGTTTGAAGTTCATCTCTGTGATGAGCCTACATTTACTTTCTCTCAGCCCTTGCTTCAGTATCTGCAATATGAGGGTAGCAGCACTGGGCTACCTTACAGGGCTCTTGTAAAGATTGAAGAAGATAAGTGCTTTAAAATTCAAGCGCTCTATATAAGTGGTGGTGGCTGTAATGGCACAAGCCAACAAACACCACTCCTAATTGTCAAGGAATGATTAGTACGGTGATTTGGGGTTTTTTAGGTCTACCGTGGAGTGCCAATTATAGCGTGTAAAGGGAACAAAATCGCCACAAGGTGGTTGGTCGGATAGTAAGGTTCTGTTTAAATCTGCTCATGAGAAATGTTGGGCTGATTTCACCTCTTACATATTATAAATGAGCTGTGCAGCTGGGGACCTTTTCTGACATATTAGAACTTTCTCCCACTTCCTTCCCCTCCCTGCCCAATTGTTGGCATCTAGCTAGTCTTGTCGCAGGACCTGCAAAGCCATTTCCTGCCCTTGTGTAATCAATAAGTCTTCAAATAATCAATAAGTGCTCCTGCTGGAGTAGCCTAGTAGGATTTCCTGCTTCATCAAGTGGAAATAAAATAAAATAAAATAGGAGAGGATAGTTCATACATTCTCAGTCGCAATAGATACCAGTGACAATCTCAGAGTCACAGCCCAAGCAACTTTACTAGAAGCAGTGAAAACCTAGTTGAGTTGAAAACTACGGTACTTCCACACCCACCCAGAAATACTTTTTTTTTAATTTCAAAGGAAGTTGATTCCTTAACAGGGGGGAATGTTACCTGTATCATATAGGTCTAGGTAAGCGATACCTCTCTATTCCATGCAAGAGACACTTCGTTTGAAATGTCCACAGAAATTTGACAGGGAAAAGCCTGTTCTAAAGCTTTTGTTACTTGAGAGCCAATGATTTTTATTTATTTATCCCTTTATTACCTACTTATTTCTGTTCACTGTGTGTGTTTTTCACTACACTTACTTCTGTATTGTAGCTTTCTTTCTTTGTGCAGTAATGTTAACAACTACCCATACGTTCCCTTTGTGTCATTAAGCAGCCAGGATAGAAGAAGCGTCTATGTGCCTCATACAATCAGATCATGGAAGCATGGAAAGGAATTGCATCAATATCCCCAATCCTCTGTCCATTCCCCTCTTCCCATTAATAGCCAGGAAGGAAGGAAGAGTTGACACACTCATAATTTGGCCTTCCCCGGATACTCTGGCAGCGCAGCAAAGCCATAAATTATTTATTCCTGCAGCAAGAGAGAAGGTCAGGGACATACATTATATGTCCATCCCTAATAACACTGTGAATTTCTCAGCCACATTCCGGGGTTTCTCCCCCTCTCGTACATAAACCGTATACAACACTATTAGTATGTAAAAGCAGGATTTGGGGCTGTGCAAGTGGTGCACACACACACTGAGTGCTTCTCTTTGGGAAAGAGGTGTGAGAGCTCTGGCAGGGTCTTAGAGTCCTCTTGCCTCCTCCCCAGTTAGCATCTTCCCACCTTTGGGGAGGAGGTGGGAGGGATCTGGGACCCTGCCAGAGTCTTATGCCTCCTTTCCAAAGCCAGACACCTCCTTACCCATCATTGGAGCGCCAAATTTTGGCTTCTCACAGGGTGCCACAGTACCCAGGTCCACCACTGGTAAAAGAATGTTGCAACACAGTTCATGGGTATCTGAAGTGATCTCACCCACGATAGCTTCATCTTGGGGACATAGCACTTTAGTCTCTGTATGAACAGTAAAAAATTTAGTACAAGAATACTTTTAATCCTACTGCACACCTGAGATTCATAACTTTGCAGTCAAATCCTGCTACTGAATAAACTACACAAACATAAATTGTCAGTTTAACCTAGGTCCATCTAATTTGATTTCTGAAATTTGAACTTTGTTCAGAAGCGGTGGGTTTACAAAATATGAGGCATTTCGAAACTATCCGTAACCAGCTCAGGGAATTCAGGAAAAGGCAGAAGCAGTTTTTGAAGAGTATAAAATTCTTACCTGGGCCATCAGAAGCTCCTTTCCTTTTTAGTATCAATTTACAGGTATTTTACCCACATCTTGCTTACCTGTGCTCCAGAAAGATTTCCAGATAACCAGTCTCTCTTTCTTTTGGGGACCTTTGATTGTGCCAAGGTAGTTGGCCTGGAGGGAAAGAGATTATTTTTCCTTCTAGAATTTCAGTATGTGGAGTTTCACTAAGTGGTCAAAAACAATAGCAGGCAAAACATGAAGGATGCCATAGCTTTGAAACAAAAATTGCCAGAGAGCATGAAATAATTCTCACCAAACAGTAATATTAGTGCTCTCTCCTTTTGCCATGACTTCTTCACAACATTAGGTTTATCTATTGCCTGTACCCCTGGACTCGGTGCTTTTGTATCTTAAAATATACATCTACCTGAAAGAATTAATTCAGATTACAGTCATGAGCGTCCTTTGCCGAAGCCAGAATTAGCCAGCCAGGCATCTAGCCGCTGCAGTCAGAGAAAGACAGAGAAGCCTATTACTAGCAAGGAAACCACTTTAAGGAGACAAAGTGGTAATTAGAGGGGACTATTGGAAGGGTCACGGAGCTCAAGCTGGCTTTGGTGTCCTTGGCTATTAAAATATTTCTGAATTAATAGGCCTGCCTCAGCTGCAAACTGAATATGTTTATATTAACTGTACACAGAAAAAATGGTTGCTACTTTCTGCCATTGCTGCAGATAGTAAGATATTTGAAATTGGCAGGGTATTTTGAATTGGGATTCCATAAAATCTTTGTGAAGACGCAGCTTGGTCCCTAAAGAAACCCTTGTCAAGGCATGATGGGAAAGGTGAAAAGTCTTAAAGGTAAGGATGAGAGGCAGGGAAGGACTTGAAATGCAAATGCAACAGAGAGACAGAAGTAAGACTGCCTAGTTGTGATTCAAAAACTGATTAGTTCAGAGTAGTTTCACTAAAGTCTGGGAAGCTGGTCCAGGAAAAAATAGGACATCACTATAGAGCCTATAATATAGTATGTCAAAGCAAAATTTCAGTTCCCCCTCCACAGCAAAATATTTGAGTTCTTTAAAAAAAATAAAAATGGCAATGCTTCCTATGAATGTTCATTTCTGGAAGTCGGTCTTCCACGTGTCTATATATTTAGATCCAGTCACACAGACTCATGCAGTAAAACATTCTGGTTTTGCCCAGTTATCCCCACAAGATATGGTTTTTGCCCAGGCAGGCAGATGATCTGACCGATGAGAGCAGCAAAATAAACAGACTGTACAACGGTGATGGGATAAAATCAGGCTAAATCTTTATGAACAGCAGCAGGCAAGACAAGGGTTGGCATGGCATTGGGTCCCAGGATCAGTTCATCATTCCACAAGCCCCATGTTGATGAAATGGATCCGCTAGGTTTGGATCGCTCCAAACTTATACCATGGGAGTCGGCCAGTGTTTAATTTTGCCATGGTGCAAGCCAAGCAAGCAAGCAAGAAAGGTCTCACTGGGGAACCAGGCTGCAGATTCCAACTAGGCAGATACCGAACCCACGCTTGGGTTTGCCATGGTCAATCCTCCCCTCGGGCCCCTTATGGGGGACCCCCTATACTAGGCATAGGCAAACTCGGCCATCCAGATGTTTTGGGACTACAATTCCCATCATCCCTGACCACTGGTTCTGTTCTAGGGATCATGGGAGTTGGAGTCCCAAAACATCTGGAGGGCCAAGTTTGCCTAGGCCTGCCCTATACTATGTTGATCCTGCCCAATGCCATTTCTGCCATCATACAAAACAATGTTCTTCCACCTAACAAAGGAAAGCCATAATTTCACTGAGGGAAAACCAAGTGCCAATCAGGTTGGGGGGGGGTGTTATTTCCGGCCTTGTCAACCAGTGACCCAAAATTGCTCAGTGAAGGCTCTAACCCAGCGGTTCTCAACCTGTGGGTCCCCAGATGTTGTTGGACTACAACTCCCATCATCGCTGAGCTCTGGCCTTGCTAGCTAGGGGTGATGGGAGTTGTAGTTCAACGACATCTGGGGACCCACAGGTTGAGAAAGGCTGCTCTAACCCAAGGGTGGGCAGGTGGGAAGTGCTCAGAGCAAAATGGCTATGAGCTCCAGGGGAAGCAGCCTTATATAGGACTTCCCCTCCCCTCTACAGCAAGGGCTCATGGGACAGCTTTTTCCCATGAGCCCATTGCATAGAGAGGAAACTAGGCTAAACCTTGCCCAGCACTTTGCTGCAATCTATGGGCCACAATGCCACCGGGCAAACCTGTCCCGTGCTTATTGGGCACGAAACGGAAACCTTTCCTAAGCAAAATGCGCTAGGCACATTTACTTAGACACAGATTAGCAACTCTTTTCTATTTCTTGCCATTTCCAAACTGGGAGAAGTTTTAAAAGCCTGAATGAAGGGAGTAGGAGGCTGAAGTGGTTACTTGTGGCTGCCAATGGAAGACGAATGGGAGAAGAAAGGGGGTCTGCACAATGAATACGTTGTTGTTGTTGTTGTTGTTGTTTAGTCATTTATTCATGTCCGACTCTTCATGACCCCATGGACCAGAGCACACCAGGCACTCCTGTCTTCCACTGCCTCCCACAGTTTGGTCAAACTCATGCTGGTAGCTTTGAGAACACTGTCCAACCATCTCATCCTCTGTCATCCCCTTCTCCTAGTGCCCTCCATCTTTCCCAACATCAGAGTCTTTTCCAGGGAGTCTTCTCTTCTCATGAGGTGGCCAAATATTGGAGCCTCAGCTTCATGATCTGTCCTTCCAGTGAACACTCAGGGCTGATTTCCTTAAGAATGGATAGGTTTGATCTTCTTGCAGCCCATGGGACTCTCAAGAGTCTCCTCCAGCACCATAATTCAAAAAATGAATACATTATTCAACAGCGTCCAGCATAGACCACTGCTTTATTGACCTATGCTGGTTTATTCCATGAGATCATAGGGAGACCCTTGCTAGATCAGACCAGCATCCTGGTCTCACAGTGGCCAACCAGATGCCTCTAGGAAGCATATCAGCAGAACCTGAGCACCATGGCATTTTCCCTACTGATGCTCTCCAGCAACTGGCATTCAGAGGCATACACAACCATCATGGATGTTAATAGCCTTATCCTTCACTGCTACCATATCTGCTGTCAGGGATGATCATCACTGGACAACTCCAGGAGGCATTACTGACCCCTGGAGATTTCTGGCCATGCTCCTTCTCCTTGGTGTCCGTGAGGGAGGTAGACCCACTGCAGGCATCAATCTGGAAATAGTACTGGGTACTACTGATACAGAACCAGTGAGAGGGTGTTGTTTGGGTTGGGTGGAGGTGGAAATGGGCAAGAGGCCCTTCTGTGCAGGTGGATTAACCAGCACATTTCCCAAGATCATGTTCCTCTTAGTAATATTAGTTCTCCACTCTTGAATTGTTGCTGTTATCATATTTACCACTAAAGAAGAGAAATAGCAATCAAGACCATTTTGATTTACTGGCACTTCTGTAATTGCTTTAGCATGTGCACGTCTTCAACAGTGGGAAGCCAGAGTAAAAACATAACAGGTAACGTACAGGTGTCTGACTACCATGTAAAGATTACATGTTGCAAAGCACGTGGTTTAATGGGCCATATTTGGGCTAGCAGAATAGTTGCTTTTACAAACTAAGGAAGGAAAGTGTGCCTGAAAATCTAGCTGCTGGTTATTTCATTTATGAAAGGTCCTTGGGACATCTCATTCTTACGTTTTGGATTAATGCCATGAGATCACATTTAATGCAACAAATAGCTTGGTTTTGTTCATAAGGCTAAAGGTTGTGGATTAAAGATTGCTTCACAAACAACATCAGTCACATTTAAGCTTCTAAGCGATAGTTCTGTATAAGAGTGATTCCTTGTAGAGTTTGTAATCTGGAATGGCCCAGGACATTTTGCAGCCCCAAGTCCCTCGCCCCTGCTCCCCAAGGTGAGGTGCATAACAACTAAGTTTTTTTTGCACCTGAAACAGAAAATTCCCAAAGCATCAAATCTTCCTGGTAGGAAAAATAAAAATTTGAATAACCAACAATTTGTTGCCCTTTCATGACACCTAAAATCAGTTGCCTGAGGTAGTTTTCTCACTTTGCTCAATAGTAGGACCGGCACTGTTTGTCATGTATGTAAGTCCCTTGCCATGTGTTTTTAGCACTGTTACAAGGCTCTCCACACTGACACAATATTTTCCTGGCCAAAGGTGACATTTGTGAGAAGCCCCTTGACAGAGCCAAGCCACGTAGTCAGATGCCTGCATATATTTTTTCTACTCACCTCCCTCTCTCAGCAATTAAACTTCCTCGATAACTTAGTGCTTGGGGCTACTGCAACTTATGAAATGGTTCAAACTGTGAAGCCTCAGAATCTACTGAGAAATAATGATTTATTGCATTGAAGCTTTTGCTGAAGTTGCCAAACAAATCTGTTTTCTACATCTCAGGCTATAATTCCGTATTTTTCCTACACTTACTTCTAGTCAAAAGTAATTCACTCTTAGCTTGACCTGATACTTGCTCTGGGGTGGGGAGTGAAGAGTTAGTTTTCACATCTCCAAAGTTTCAGGGATGGAGAACCTGTGGATCTCCAGATGTTGTTGGAGGCCAACAGCCATCAGCCCCAACCAGCATGGTCATTGTTCAGGGATGGTGGCAGTCATAGTCCAAGAACAGCTGGAGAACCACAGGTTTCCTACCCCTGCTTTATTTCCATCCTATCTGCATATTTACTATTCCATCCACATGCACCGTAAATTGATTCAAGCAGGTTGTGCCATGTTACTGATATAGTGATTATGATGTATTTACTGATCATGAGTTTGTCTGTTCCATTTGGCGCAAATGAGAAGTACACAAACTTAAATGCATGTGCAGGAAAGGTATTAGGAAGCCTACCAATAAGCCACATACTTATTAACTCTTTTAAAAATCACAATTGGAATTTGCAGCAGCTGCTGCTGCTGCTGTTGTTTAAACAGAGGGCTGAACTCTGCAGGGTGTGCTGCCTGCAAGGTGACTTACCAGGCATCACTGAATGGATATGGTAGAGGCGAAACATGGTCCGCAGTTTACCTGAATTGCATAAAGCATCTCATTCAGGCTTAATAAATTGATTTTAGGAAATCATAAAGCATAGTGCAACAGCAAACACAAATGGATAGAGAAAACCAATTCAACTGGAGTGAATTAGTTCTGTTTGCAAGCAAGTAGGTCAAATGCTGCAGCACAAAGAAATTGGAAGTAATGAGGATAGAGCCAAGTATAACCATATTAGAATGAGCAAAACAGGTTGAGGATTGGGCAGAAATCTTGTGCTGCATTTATGTGAATCATCAGCAGTTGCGGGGGGAGTGCATTTGGCTTATACGTTCAGTGGGCAAAAGAATTTGGATATGCCCAGTTTACATTGAGACCTAAGCATTTAGCTGTATTCTTGAGGGTGAAATCCTACGTATGCTTACTTGGAAGGGAGTCTTATTGAATTCAGCAGGGCAGCTGAGTGAACATGCATAGAATAGAAGTATTGGGCCGTGAGTCCAATGAATTTCATCAGGATTCAAGCCTACTTAATTTATACGGATTGTATCCTATGCATACTGATTTGGCTTTATAATGTGGCCTACATATTGATCCTGAACATTTGTTTCGGAATATCTGTTCGGGTCACAAGCATATAAATGCCAATGCTGTACCTGTAAAACATCATGTTAGGTAATGTTAAGTGGGCATAGCTGCTGCTGTGCAATATCTCCCCTACTTACATGCTAGCTGAACAGGTTTTAAGATCAGCTGTTAATTTGCAAATGACTTGTGATGGGCTTATAAATAACAAATGCTGTAGGTCTGTGACAGACTTGAGTAGGATGCATTATAGATGATAAAGCACCATCAACAGAAGACGTGCTAGAGATAGTCACTATCTATGAATGAATAGACCTTTTTGACTCTGCTGACAATCAATTACTTTGTATTAAACTGAGGCGGGCAACCTATTTAGCATGGACGGACATAATGGAAATGCTTGATGAGGCAGAGGACTGAAGCTAATTCAGATATTATACACTGCATGTCAAAGTTTCACCACACCTAGAAATCTTTAATATAAATTATTTTTAAAAAACAAAACAAAACAAAACAAATATCCTTAATTGGTCTGCAACTTTTTTTTTGGAACAGTCTTCATGTATGCTGTTCAAAACATAACTATTTTCCCTTGATGAATGAACTGTTGAGATGTACTGAGAATACCCCTGACCATTAGGTCCAGTCACGACCAACTCTGGGATTGCGGCGCTCATTTTGCTTTATTGGCTGAGGGAGCCGGTGTACAGCTTCCGGGTCATGTGGCCAGCATGACTAAGCCGCTTCTGGTGAACCAGAGCAGCGCACGGAAACGCCGTTTACCTTCCCGCCAGAGCAGTACCTATTTATCTACTTGCACTTTGACGTGCTTTCAAACTGCTAGGTTGGCAGGAGCAGGGACCGAACAACGGGAGCTCACCCCATTACAGGGATTTGAACCGCCAGCCTTCTGATCGGCAAGTCCTAGGCTCTGTGGTTTAGACCACAGCGCCACCCGCGTCCCTGGACTGAGAATAAGGGCCTCTTAATGTTTAAACAAGCTCATGTGGGGGAAAGCTAACCTTCAGGTACCCTCATGATGGTCGCAAGCTGTTCAGAGGCAATCCATGGCCTTCCAGATTTTGCTCAACTACTATCCCAATGGCCCTTGATAACAGGTGGGCTGTTGGGGTCTCTCAACATCTGAAGGGCCATGAGTTACTCACAGCTATCCTAGAGGTAATGATGGGGGAGAAATTAATTCCATTCATGTTGTACATCAACCTGCGTTATTCAGTTCTTGAACCAAAATACAGCTACCTGCACTTCTCCAGATTTTGTGGTGCAGTTCTCCTGTGAAAATAATAAACACATATTATGCAAAACTGCATACAAAAACCATCTACTACTGAGCCAGTTTCAAGGTCCTGAATGACTAAGCAAAAGGGTGGGTGCATGGAAGGCAAGTTGTAAGCAACCACAATTTGTGACATTGCACAACATTGTTACAGATCAGGGACAGGGGAAACAAATAAAAAAAATTCACCACACCTAGGAGACATATGTGGGACGTGGGTAGTGCTGTGGGTTAAACCACAGAGCCTAGAACTTGCCAATCAGAAGGTCGGTGGTTCGAATCCCCGCGACGGGGTGAGCTCCCGTTGCTCGGTCCCTGCTCCTGCCAACCTAGCAGTTCGAAAGCACGTCAGAGTGCAAGTAGATAAATAGGTACCGCTCCGGTGGGAAGGTAAATGGCGTTTCCATGCGCTGCTCTGGTTCACCAGAAGCGGCTTAGTCATGCTGGCCACATAACCCGGAAGGTGTACGCCGGCTCCCTCGGCCAATAAAGCGAGATGAGCGCCACAACCCCAGAGTCAGCCACGATTGGACCTAATGGTCAGGGGTCCCTTTACCTTTTAGGAGACATATGCCTGTATATCTAAAGTTGCTTACCCCAGAAGTAAGTCAACGCTTAAAAATTACAACCTGGGATTGGGTGGAAAATATATAGTTTTGAGTTTATCCCTGCACGCATATGGGTTGGAACCTTTTTTTAAAAAAAATAGAATACATAGTTTACTCTTCTGGTAATATGCTGTCCATGGGACACTTATATTTAGCCCTGTATTAAGCCTCAAATCTGTAAGTTTTGTAAGGCAAAGCCACCTCTGAAACCTTCTGAATTGGGCCAATCAACATATTCCTTTCTGTGGTGATGCTAAATATGGGGGGGAGAGAGGGAAATGGGATGTTAAGGGGGGGGGGAGAGAAAAGAAGCTGAAAAGAAACACACGAGTTGAGGAAAGAGGGAAAGTGAAAGTAATGGTTGTGCGAATATATGAAATTCAGATACAAGAGAGAAGGGCTGCCATACATCCTGGAGAGAGGGATTGGAGAGAAGGGCTGCTTTGTCCTGGATGTTAGTCAAGTCAATCGAAAAATCACATTTTTTGTGTGTTTTTGTCCTGGCAATCCTACGAGAGAGTAGAGAGTGCTATGAGATGGAGAGAGAGAAAGGAGAAGAGTTAATGAAGATGGGAGTTCCAAGACAAATGTGCTGCAAAGGAAGCAGAAAGAAAAAAGGTGGATAATAGAATGGGCTAAAATGTGACACATACTCTTGAGTAGAAACCGCTGTCAGTTTTTTGAATTGTGTACCTCTGCTCTACACTTGAGGTGGCCAGGTGAATGGGAAAAAAATCAAGACTTGCTAAAGGAGTATAGGACCAGGTTTGGGGGATATGACATGGCTGCAGGCAACTCTGTGTGTGTTTAAGAAACATCTTTGAGGGAGAAGTGGTTTTTAAGGATGGAATCTGCAGAGAAGAAAGTGTTGGCTTGTCAGGATAAACAAAGGTTGTCCAAAGCACATGGAACAGCATGGGTGATGGCACAAAGGCAAAGACAAGTAGAGAGAATCAAAGAGAGTGATAGCGGATCAGTTTGCACAGAACAGAGACAGCAAGAAAGCGGGTATGGAGAGATGAGAGAAGCGTCAAGGCCAAAGAAGTGGAGAGCCTTAAATGTAAGGATCAGGAGCTGCTTGAAGTTCATGAAAGTGACACAAAGAGACAGTGCAGAGATTTAAGCAGAGGTGCCTCCCAGAGAAGAAATTGATTTTAACAGAAGCGTTTCAAATTGAGAGGACGAGAGGTGGCAGGATACCTAAAAAAGAAGGATGCGGTTTGATAGGGGAGAGAGATGATGCGGGACGCATGGGTGAAACCTTTAATGCTGGCACAGTTAGGGAAGATGACAGCAGTGCTTCCAAGAGTTTTGAAATGACTACAAATTTCCCAAGTATTCTAAAGTAGATTTTGTGTGTGTGTGTGTGTGTGTGTAAGAGGGAGAGTGCAGTTAATTTCATGTGGGCAATAGATCAATGATAGAAAAGCAAAATTCTGTATAATGAGACATGGGTGTCTGGCCTATGCACAAAAGAGCCCAAAATCAACACATATTGTGGCCAGAGGCTTTTTGCACTTACTCTCTATGAAGGAAAAATCCCTATTTACCTGTGCAGAATATGCTTGTCATAGTAGATACTGGAAAAACCATTATGTGAGTAGATCTTTCATTTCTTCTTTGGTCTGCTGTTGCACTGACCAGAAAGATGATGGTTGAATTATTTAAGTGGAAGTTGGGCGACCTGTGCCCCTTCAGTTGCTATTGGAACATCCCTGGAGCCAATGGGAGTTGGAATCAAACAACATATGGAAGACCACAGGTTTCCCACCCCCACCCTGCCCCTGCCATTTTAGTCTAACTTTAAAAAGCCACCATAATGATTTGTTTCCCACCATGCTGTTAGAAAGCTCCTTCACAAACTGACCCAGATACATTTCCCATTATGAGAAATTTTTGGAGCCTTTGTCTGTGAGGATTACAGCAACTACCAATACTAAATTATAGTTGCATTCTTCATCATAATCCCTGAAACACTGACATATGTTTCAGAATACAAAGAAACATCGAAAAGCAACCAAGGAAAATGTGGCGTCTTCCAATATGTGTGCTGTGCTTTCGAACCCCGACTTAGCATGGTTCTAGAATGCCTGGGAAGCCTCCACAAATGCACCTCCTCCTTTCGCCCTCCAACTCATTTATTTACTTACTTTTATTTTTACATCGATACCCTGCAGATCACGTTTATACACCAGCAGATTGATGTTTGCTCTGATTTAGAGTGAAAGAGTGGGTTTTCCCTGGGGAAGGGGTGGGGCAAGGAGAAGACCACTTGGACCCATGCCTAGAAAGTGTGGGTTAAGCGGGAAGCCACTCAGACCCATGCTTTCTAGGCACAGGGCAAGCAGAAGTGTGGGCGAGCCCTTAATGCTGTACACAAATGCCTGAAGAGGTATTGTCCCTCACCATCATTTCAGAAAACCTGTACCTAATTGGGTTATTGTCATAGTCAACCCATTGCATGGCTTGTGCATGGCTCTCCTCTAACAGCAAATACTCCTTCCTACCTCAGCTCATTGCATGAGTTCATAACTAGGCATTTCTCATGCCATGTTCTCCATTGCAGTATTTCACCACAATTCACAACTATCTCAGTTTTCTTTTTCCCTTCATAAAGGCTATCCCTGCAGATCAGGACTCTTGACCATTGTGTCTATGGAACGATCTGATTTTATGATTATTGAAAAGTGATTAAGAAAAATTGAAGCAAGCTATGTTCCAACCTCAACACACTTGTGGCATGTAGCATGATTCCACAGATACCTCAAGTTGCAGGGTCCCAATTCTGAGGAGTCTGTGGAATGGAAGAAATGGACACTTCAAAGCGATAATGCACATTTTTCTAGAAGGATAGTTAGGGTGGTTTTGTTCTTTGGTGTATGTGCATTTTAGTGATTGTACTGTTCACGATGACCTTAAGTCAACTGTACTTTGTGGGGGGAAGGAGTGTAGCTTGGCTGTTAACCATTCTTTGCTGAAGAGGCTGCCAGTGATTACCCCTTCGGTAGTATGCATGTGCTGCAAGATCCTTACTTGCATTTGCCCAATACACTAAATGTAGGACCTATCTGCATACAAGGATGGAGCCTATTTCTCCCTTTGCCTAATGAAAGGATGATCAGAGCCCTGTCAGAGCCAACAATGTGATTCACATCTCTAACATGCAGCTTGTACATTTCTTGGGCCTGCTGGCAAACTGCAGTTCAAAAACTTTTCCCACACGTTGATTGGCTTCTCCAGTTTGCAGGACTGGACTACTATGAACTAAGTCTCTGAAAAATCTCATTTTGGACCAGTTCGCAACCCTGTAATAATTGCTTCAATTCTTTTAGTAATTTTTAGTTTGACCTCTGGCACAAAGGTAAGGGAAAGCGCCCGTGGTAAAAACTGAAGACTCACTTTTTCCCTCCTAAAAAGTAAGGGGAAATGTGTGTGCGTCTTATGGAGCGAATGCAGGCTGCGCAGCTATCACAGAAGCCAGAACAGCAAGAGGGATCACTGCTTTTGCTGCGCAGCGATCCCTCTTGCTGTTCTGGCTTCTGAGATTCAGAATATTTTTTTTCTTGTTTTCCTCCTCCAAAAACTAGGTGCGTCTTGTGGTCTGGTGCGTCTTATAGAGCGAAAAATACAGTAGCTGGGAATTCCTTTCTGAGTGCGATTGAAACAAATAGTCAGCATGGCAAATGGGATATATGTGGATGGAGGACTTGTGTACATTGCAAGGATTCTCTTGGGTGTGCAGTGTATCTTACATGCTGCAGTCCTCTGTGGAATCTTTGTTATTGAGGACAAGCACCACAGTGGCAGGTGGAGGCAAAAGTGAGTTCTAAAATTAAAACATGGTGGGGTTTCTTTTGGTAGTTTTCAGCAGAGTTAAAAAGCTTGGAATCTGGAGCTACCCAGATCCACCCCCTCTTCTTCCCCATTCACACATCACTAGTGTTGCTTTAAAAGGTAAACCATACCGAGGCCCTTACAGTTTTTTTTCATATTTACAAGGATGGCTTTGGATTCTAAGCCTACATGGTGGAAACTAGTTTCATGGCTGCCTCGGGTGGTGGGAATGACTGGAAACAACAATCTATATTTCAACACTGCCCTCTGCTGACCGGAGGCATGAAAGGTTGCTTATATCCAACAACCACAATGTTATCTTTAATGGCTCAGCTTTTGCTTATGGAGGGGAAGAGAAGTCATTCACATATATGGCCAGGGGAGAAGGGAGTATGTTTTCATTCATGGGGGGGGGGGGTGTTAAGGGAAAGGAAATAAAGCTGCTCCCTGCCACTTTGTGACCCCAGCTACTGAGAATCTAGGTTGTTCCATCCTGCGTCGTCCCAACCTGGTTGTTGTTTCTGCTTGATTGGCAGATCGTTAAGGGTTGCTGAGGAATGGCTTTCATATATAGATGAACAATATTATTCGTGTAATGGATAGCTACCATTCATTTCAACAGTTCCAACAGGCATTACAGGAAAAATGAATCTATTTGTTATGGAACCATTATAAGAACAGAAATATCAACAAAATGTCTACCTGTGATAATGTAGCACATAGGTTAATAAGCACTTACTGGTATTTAGCAAGTATTACTATCGTGAAAGATTTTGTTAAGGTTTTTGCCTGCTTTGTTTGAACAAACAAAATGCTTTCTGAGAATGCATGCATATGCCTTTATGTACTTGTATTTTTAAAATTATATGCTGGAGATATGCAGTCTATAATTATTAATTGAAACATCCAACTACTACATATTTCCCCAAGAGCCCCATGTCTTTTGATCCTCTCGGAAAATGTGATTACATTAATATAATATAATATAATATAATAATAATACTATAATATATGTTAGTGTTGTGGAGCTTAAATGAATAACCTTTTAGGTGTGTGTGTGTGTGTGTGTGTGTGTGTCCCCAAGTGTTAACTGCTGAACAATAGGATTGGGGATATTTGGAAAGAACACACACAAGTAAACTAGCACAAATAATCCAACTGTTTTCAAAAAGCAAATTAGAAAGAAAAGATCAAAATAAAAGTTTAAAAACTATTTGAGATTATAATGTCAAATAAAAAAATTGGTAAGAAAATATGTTTTCTAAGCCCAGTAATGCTTCACTAAGAAATTAGCAAAGGTATGTGTCCTTTTCTCCATAAGAACCATCAGTTTTCTTAATCCTGTAACCTAAAATTAAATTAATATGGTTTTCTTAGTGCTTATGAACCACTGTATGCTAAAGTATGATTGATAGGCAGTTTGTGTTCTGTCCATGGCACTGCAAAAACAGTTCCAGTTCTAGCCACTTTTTTTCCCTTTCCTTTTCCATTTCTCTTTCTTTCTTTGTTCTTTTTTTTTCTCCTATGCAGAAGACCATCAAATGAATTGTCACAATACTCGAATGCAAGACACAGAAAAAGATGATAACAATAATGATGAGTATGATAATTACGATGAACTGGTGGCGAAGTCATTGTTAAATCTTGGCAAAATTGCAGAGGATGCAGCGTACAGAGCCAGGACAGAATCAGAAATGAATAGCAATACATCTAATAGCCTGGAAGACGATAGCGACAAAAATGAAAATGTTGGCCGTAAGAGTGAGCTGAGTTTAGATTTAGACAGTGACGTTGTTAGGGAAACTGTGGACTCGCTGAAATTGTTAGCACAAGGACATGGGGTAGTGCTTTCAGAAAACGTTAATGACAGAAATTACGCAGACGGTATGTCTCAGCAAGAGAACAGGAATATGAACTATGGGATGTTGGGGAAGCCTACCAACAATGGGCTTACAGAAAAAATGGTGGAAGAGAGCGACGAAGAAGTATGTCTCAGCAGCCTGGAATGTTTGAGGAACCAATGTTTTGATTTGGCCAGGAAACTCAGCGAGACAAACCCGCAGGAAAGGAATCAACAGCAAAACATGAATTCCCGCCAACATGCCCGGCAAGAAGAAGATTTCCAAGGAAGGACATCTGATAGGAATTATTCTGATATGATGAACTTAATGAGGCTTGAAGAACAGTTGAGCCCCAGATCTAGAACTTTTTCTAGCTGTGCAAAAGAGGACGGGTGTCACGAAAGAGATGACGACACCGCCTCTGTAACTTCAGATAGGTCGGAAGAGGTATTTGATATGACGAAAGGAAACTTAACGCTGCTTGAGAAAGCGATTGCTTTAGAAACAGAAAGAGCAAAAGCCATGAGGGAAAAAATGGCAATGGAAGCTGGAAGGAGGGATAATATGAGATCCTATGAGGAGCAGTCTCCAAGACAGCTTTCTGGAGACGACAGGAAGTCTAAGTCCAGTGACGGCCATGTCAAAAAGCCATATTATGGTAAAGGTAATATTTCTCTCTAATGTATGTTGTATTATGATGAACTATGGGGTGAATCTTAACAAGCCATGCACCTGAATGTGTTTTTTTGCACTCAAAAAATAATTCTAGAAGCACAAGTAGTTCAAAGTAATGCTCTGTGTCTTTAGGTAGAACATTACGTCATGCCAGGAGAAGCAAAGGGAATAAGAGATCATGTTAAAAGAGAGAAGGTTGTCCAGAAATGCTGAATATATTTTATGATTTTAAAACTAAAGGCAAATACATCTTGCATGAATTGACTTATACGTTAAGATTTTGTGCAAGACAGCCAATTAGCTGGGAAATGCATATTTTTATAGACTGGACTGTGTGGGGCATCTTGATTTATAAAATTATAACCAGATGGTGGTTATTGATGAACCCTCTCCCATATAAAATGTAGAGCTGCTTGATAGAAATTGAATAGTATCTGAGTGACCGATAACATGAGATAGGGGCAACGACTGCACATTAATTATCTTTAATAGTAAGGTAATGGAAATCATTTGCTATGCAAGGCATGCTTTGGCCTGGGCTGAGATCAATAGCAATTTCTTTCTTATATGCATTCCACTCCACTGGTTTCATGCCTTTGTGGAAATAGCTAAGGTGCTACCATAACAATTATCCAATATATAAGACCAAAAAAGACAAAACATAAACAATTACCATAACCATGTATTATGTCTAGGTATATACAATGTAAAAATCAACATGCTATTTTTATGAGTCTGCATTCTTGTAAAGTTTCCCAACAGCAGAATACTTTTCACTCCCATTAACTTTAATGGGAGTTGAGGAATCTGAATCATTGGAGGGAGGTGTGAATAACCTAGATGGTTATGGATGATGCTGTGATTTCCAGAGCATCACTTTATTAAATTGTTATTCTGTGTTTTTTAAAAATATTATGAACTTGGTAACAGGGCTGTAAAGTATAATCATGATATTAAAACATTATTTTCAATATATCTGCACAGGAGACTTTTTCTTTCCTTAAGCAAAGTTTGTAAGACAAATAAAAGACCCATATAACCCTCATAAGCTACATAAGTATGATGAAAGCATGAAGCTTTCTTGCAATCCAGTTTTGAGCCACTGTTGTATACCAACACGTGAGTTATTGACTGCGTTTGAGACCGTTCGCCCAATACATTTTTCTGTACATGCAAACTACTGTGGGGCACACACTTGTATGAACAAGTGTAATGTATGGGCAATGAAATCATGGATGTGGCCAGCATCAATTTGTATGACTGGCAAACAGTTTCACCATGGTTGCCGCAATTATGGGAATCGCTTCTGGCATGCTATGCACATTATGCTTGCCCAGGCAAATTAATATCTCAAATTGGTCCGGAATGCTTATTTTTACGGACAAGGAAAAACACACTATCCCATTACGTGCTACAATAAAGTAATGCGTATATACTTCAATATTTTAATCTGTTATTGCAATTAAGGAAAAAAGACAGTCCGTTTTTTAAAAAGAAAATAAAGCACTGTACAAATCAGCAAATAGTTGAGACACCATTCAAGTAAAAATTACAAATGTCCTTATCTTACAGAATATAATATAATATTATAACATGCCCTTAACCAGACCCAATATCATTTAAACATTGCCACCTCAGGGGAAACAGAAGGTGCTTCTGTACCTCTCGGAGTTTGAACGTAAATATAAACAATGATGCTAACAGGAGTCACAAGCGATACCTGGATCTAATGTTGAAAGTTTGGGCAATGTTAACCTCAGACTTGCGGTCCAGACTCAATTCTTTTCAAAGAGCAGGATAAAATAAATAACCATATACCTTCTTTGCTCTACTGTAGGAAAATTAAAAGTGAATGAATGAAGGCTATATCCTTCTAACACCACTCATCATCAAGTACAGGTGATTCCCTCAACTGTGTCTCCTCTTGGGGGAGATGTGGGGTGCACATCTCAGGGAATATACACACACTTTAATGTAGGGAAGAAGATGCATCAAAAGGAATGCCTAACAATTCTGTTTCTGCTGCTTTCCTATGGTGGGTTCCAAAAACATTGCGAGAGGCAATCCTTTCTATAGATATATGCTTTTCCATGTTAGAAAGTATCCGGATGTCTTTGTGTCCCTAACCTCACCGTTGCAAAATTATATCTGATAATATTGCAGTCCCGACTGGACAATTGTATCAAGAGTTGGTAGAGAACAACAACTTTCCCTAAGGCGGTAGGGAAATATTTATGAGGCAGTCATGATGTTAAATTGAATTACCCAAGTGTCAGTATTAAGTTCTCCTTCAATATTTTCTTACACAGTACTAGAGAAAGCTATTTCCATTCCTTGTTTGGACAAATAACCATTTTGATAGTAAAGCTCCATAACAGTAACCTAGAAACAAAGGGAGCCTGCCCCACATTTCTGATTCACTCAGCCTAACTTGTTTCCAGCATTATACTTCTCATTAGTAATACAGTTAAAACATTGTTTTTATGAGTTTCAAATTAAGATGTGAATACTGTATGGTTCAGCCCCATGGGTAGCAATAATTCAGTAATATTCATTGATCTTAGTGATGCCCCCCTCATTTATTATCTAATTAACTAAGATGTGAAGATTTATACTCTTTTGGGTTAACTGTACCTTGTTGCACTTGATTATTGTCATATGAAATAGAAATAACCAACATACTCTGAGAGATAGTCAGCTAATTCATACTAAAAGTAGGCCCATTGAATTCAATGGGTCAGCTCTGAGTTTGACTGATATTGGATATCACCCAGTGCTCTTATTGGCTGGATTCTTTGGACCACAATATAACATATCAGAGTGCTTTATGTAAAGAGTTCCATAAAGCTTTATGTATGCAAATGAATGGTATGGCTGTCAAGAGGTAACATAACTTCAGAGACATAGAGAAAGACATTGATGAGTTCTATTCCCAGCTCCAATACTAATTTCTTTCTGTTTTCTTGGGCTGAATAATCTGCCACAGACATAGTCACCAATATGGGGCATTTTAGTATTTGTGTTGCTTTATAATTTGGTTTAATTTTTGGCAGGGGGTTATTAAATGCATATATTGGTCTTCCTGCTGTCAGGAAGCCCTGTCAACCTAATTAAACTACAACCTTTGGATTTAAACCACTAAGGGTAGGCTTGCACAATTTATGACCTACCAAAGCAAATTCAGTCTCCCCAACCATGTTATGTAGCGTGCCAAATGTATGGCAGCCTTCCTGTCCTGTGCTTTGAAGTTTTTAGGCAAGCGGCAGAAGCAGGAGGATTATTGATACCCTGTTCGTGGGACTCCATAGGTGACTGGCACGCTGCATTATAGAATCCTTGAATTGGAAGCGACCCTCCCTCCAAGTTCAGCTGGTCCAACCCTCTGCAATACCACATCTACCACAAGGTGTGGAAGCACATGAAACTGGCCACTTTAAGTTGCATGTGCACTGGCTCCCATCATGGCAGGCCAGTCATGGGAAACTGCTGCCGTGAGCAAAAGCAGACTGTTTGAAACACCAGTATAAAGCCTTCCTGGAGTGGCACGCTAAATTCCTGCATATGCTTCTCACTTTTATTCTGTGAGCTGGCAGAAAAATCAATGCTCAAATATATAGCAGAGGCCAAATAACCCAGAGTTTCCTGTGCATTGGCTTGAGTTGTGAATCAGTGTATAATATATCAGTAACAAGCACTAATTAGAAACCCCAGTCCTGGAATACAATCTCTTGCTTTAACCTGTGCTTTAAATACTAAAAGGCAAGCACCTTAATTTCTCCAAACTTTGAGCTGTCAAAAAATAATGTTTGATTTGAATCAAGACCTATGAGTTGAATGAGTTGAGTTGAGACAGTTGAATAACAACATTCTGAAGGGAATTAATGTCCTTCCTAATGCCAGGTTCAAACACACAGCACTGATAGATAAATGTTTGGGTTTTTTTTAAAAAAATGAAAACATTGCTTTAAAAGGATGAATTCTAAAATGGTTGAGTTTGGCTGACAGAATCTTATGAGCAATATTGGCTGCATTTGTTTGATACCAGATATGAATTATTCCTAGTACTGTATTTAAAACATTGCAACAGTATAAAAGGATGATGTTCTGATCTGGAGCTTCTGATCAGAATTCACAGGGGTCCTTTCGCCCAACTATCCTGAATCATGTAAACTTTACTGTGTACTGCTGAACTCCGAAGGTTGCTTTGCACCTGACATTTTAGGTGTAAGACATGTTGGTTTTTTAAATATGTGAGTTCCAAAAAAAAAAAAAAAAGTGAATTGTTGTATTAGTTAGGGAGATAGGATTAGCTCTAGCTGCCTGTTTCTGTACACACGGCTTTACTGCCACACAAATTGGAAAAGGGTGCTGAGATGATAGCCCTGATATTTACACAATCATTTATTTTAGGATCATCCCCCTATCTTTTTAGGCATTGCCAATTCTCTTACAGCTGACTTTAGCCTCTGATTCACACAGGCATAACCAAGGAAGGTCACAGGCAATTTTCTTCTATGATTTGAAGTGGTGGAGACGGTTCTCCTCCTTCATACACACTTACTATTTCTCCCTTTAATGGTTGTCAGAGAGGAAAGACAGAAAAAGAGTGAACAGGACCCCCTTTTGGGGAAATGGAAGAGAGGTAGTTCAGTGGTACAGCATCTTTTTTTTACACACAGAAGGTCCCAGGTTCAATCCCTGGTCTCTCCAGGTAGGACTGGAAATGTCCCTGGTCTGAGGTCCTGGAGAGATGCTGCCAGCCAGTGTAGACAGACTAGATGGACCAATGGCCTGGCTTCGTATAAGACAGCTTCCTGTGTCTTATGTCCAGTCTATGTCCAGTCCGTCTCCCTTTCCCTTTTGGTTGTATCTTCCACCCATCATCCCAGTTCCTGCCTCTATAGGCTGAGACAAATGCAAACCAAATTGCTTTTCATGGCACTCAACAGCACAGGGCTGTTGCAGCACTGCAACAAGAACTTTAGGATTGCTACTGAAGCTAACCTATAGCAGGAGGTGGAGAGAAGGGGATCTGAAAGAAGAAAACCAGTGGGGCAAGGAGGTTGAGGGTGAGAATGGCAATTTCAAGGAATTATGACACGTACATTACTCTTCTTACCTGCCTCCCTCTCCTATCACTCTAGTTAGTATTGATGCTCTGCCAGATTCCTTAGAACAGGGAGAGCCAACATGGTGCCCTCAAGAAAGAGTTGGGTACCAACTCCCAACATCCCTAACCATGGGCTGTGCTGACTGACACTGATCAGGGTTAAAGTCCAACGACATCTAAAGAGCTACTTGCCCCTGCCCTAGAATATGGATACAAATCAGAAGTTGAAATTAGCTTGGGAGATAATTAGCCTAGGATAATGGATTGTGTAAATGGAAAGAGCAGGGGTATTTTAGTACAACCCCCCCCCCAATGCATTCAGTAAAAGAATGCTATTGGGGGTTCCAGTTTTAATTCCAATTTCAGCAGTAATTCCACAACATTCTCTGCAAACACACACATAAGCGTAATAAGAAAAATAATTTTCATAGGTTATTACGAAAACAGCAAAATGTGATGCAACTCTTCATTATGAATGTTATGAATATCTAAGTGTTCTAAATATGTGGTGACTTTCACAGGACAATTTAAAAGCAAGTCTTAACTTTTTTTAAAAAAACAAAACTTGTAGTTAATGTTCAGTGGAAAGAAACATCCTTTTCTGTAAGTTCTTATATTCTGTAGCAAACTTTTGAGAAACAGTGTTGTCTGTTTTAGCATGCCATTGAAAAAGAATTAATTTGCATTGCATCTTTGAAGAATTTTGGCAAGGAGCTGGGTCCACTATCATCAGTACTCTGAATTTCTCCCGCATAAGATCTCTAGACTTCAATATATATGAGGAAAATAGTTTTTAAAACAAATTCAAAACAGAGCCAACTTATAGCTAATGCTTGACAGAAGTTATGTTGACAGTGGTGGTGGCTTTGCTGGAAGAAAGTCACCACCATTTAGCCTCCATGAATGGAGGACAGCTGTGACCATAGGAGCCTACGGTACAGAAGAAGGAAGCAGGAGATAAAAATGTTTTCAGTCGTAGATGTGTTTTCTTCCAGTGTTCTTTGAGAACATTTTCCAAAGAGTAACTGAATTCATTAAGTGAACCTTCGTCCATTTGGAAATCTGAAAAGGGAAAACATCATTCACTTGACACATTTGTTGTAAATTATAGATCCCTCAAGAACAGAAAAGAAAGAAAGCAAATGTCCTACCCCTGGGTGTGATGGAACTGGCCATGTAACGGGGCTTTACCCCCATCACCGCAGTTTGTCAGGATGCCCACACAAAGATAGGGTCCCTCCAGAAAGTAAGTCCACATTGTTTCATGGAAACTGGGGATAAAACTCCACACAAATTTTTCTAGCATGCATTAAGAAACTTTTTTTCCCTTCTCTTTTTTTCTCTGTCCCATTTTTCCAGTATGATATGTCTCAATTTAGCAAACTGTTTTCTGTTATATTTGCATTTTTTTCTTTATTTCATCATGTTCACATCTATACTAACCTTTATGCTTGAAGAAAGATGTTTTAAAGCTGTATTCTTTTTATTCTGATAGTATTAGGATATTCGCAAACTGTTGTTTTTCTCTATGCCGCAGGTATTCCCCCCCCCGCCAGAAAAAAACAAAACAGTACTGCTTTTAATTCTGAGTAATTATAGCCATCTTTTGAATAGAGTCTCTCATGTTCAAATAAAGGAGCCGATGTTCCTTCCACTTTGAAAATAGGCAATTGGATTCATTTTTAAATTTTTATATATATACATAATTATTCAAGCAATTAATTCAAATATTTGACCTTTAGAATTGTGGTTGACTTGCAATAATACAGCTCTGCATGGATGTTAGTACAAAAATGCTGCAATTGTATAAGAGGTATGAAGGGAGAAGGAATATGTAAAAAAACAAAAACAGGTGCCGTAATTGTCTGAGATTGTCAGAACTCATCCACCCACCTGCTAAGAAGAATATACTAAACTGATTCTCAGATTTTGTGGGAGGCTTCAAACATTACAAAAACAAGGCTTCTAATCATAGAATCATAGAATTAAGGAGTTGGAAAGGGACCCTGAGGATCACCCAGGCCAACTTCATGCAATGCAGGAATAAGCAGCTGTCCCAGAGATCAAACCTGCAACCGGGTGTTGCGTGTCGAGGTCCCCAAGCTACCCCAATAAAACACAATTCACACGGAATTTTTGTTTAAGGTTTTTGGCTTAATTTTGGCCACAACTTTATTAAAATACAAAAAATGTGAGTGGTTGCTTAGGCATTGGTTGCGACTATCTGATCCCGCACTGGGACAGACTGACATCTGCATGCCCATGAAAGTCAGAAAGGGAAAACATTTTGGGGAGAGTGATGGAGTTGGGTACCATGCCCTCACCTCTCCCCAAATACTCCCAGGGGCTCTTGCGTGGCCCTAGCCCCTTGACAGGGGTTCGGACAAAAGCATGGGGAGCCCCTGGGTTCCTTTAATGGAATTCCCTTGCAGCAGCAGCATTGGAGGGGCAGGCGCCACCAATCCTTACCCCTCCACCAACCAATTCATAAAACCAATGCCTAACCGCAACCTTATAAGTTGTGACGATTTGCTACACGGTAGGCAAAAACCAAATGGCACCAGCCAATCAGCCAAACGGACAAAATTCCTACCAGGCCCCTGCCCCAAAAGCAGACGGCCCCATGTCAGGCATAGCAAGGTCAAAGCGAACAACCCTAAATATAGGGAGGGAGGGCAGGTAATCCGATGCACACAGCGAGAAGAGGAAGCTCAACGTTGCGCACAGGGAATATAAAAATTCTTGGCTGTCAATCAAAAAATGGGAACATCAAATTCTCCCCAATGGCAAGAGGAACCCAATTGCAATGGTGGCCAACTACCTTTACCCGCCCAGCAACAGTGGGGTGTCTTGTAAGACCCCACCGTAACATGTGCTCTCCATGAAGGAGAACACGCTTTATCAGCACCACACTTGTCAGCACTCCGCTCTTACTAACTGAGCTATCCAGTCTTTGCAAGATGGTGGATTTCTAAAAGCTGGGCTACATGTAGATTTGATTCATTGCTTCCCGAACAGCTTAGTTGTCGAACAAATTGGCTCCCGAATGCCGCAAACCCGGAAGTGAGTGTTCCAGTTTGCAAACATTTTTCAGAAGCCGGACGTCCGATGTGGCTTCCACGGCTTCTGATTGAGTGCATGAAGCTCCTGCAGCTAATTGGAAGCCACGCCTTGGTTTTCGAACAGTTTCGAGAGTCGAACGAACTCCCGGAATGGACTAAGTTCAAGAGCCAAGGTACCACTGTATTTGATTTAATATCTACACCCCACTTTTCCATTAAAACAATAGTGGAAGTGGCTTGAAATGAAAAACAACAATAATAAATATAAAACACCAGAAAAACATATATAATATAGTAGTGAGGTCAAGAATTCCCACTAGAATTAAGGGACCTTAGTCATGTTCATTAATTTCAGTGGGTCTCCTCTGTTTAGAACTTAGTCAAATTCCACACAGTGTGAAACTGTCTCAATTCTCCTTAAGGATCACCCCATCGGGTTAGGATGAGGACAGTCATTTTCCACAAAGCAGCTCTTCATATATCTGCCACTGAAAACAATATCGCTATGAGAGTGCTTCTGCATGCTGCCATTACATTGAGAAGTAATTACCATGTGATGTAGTATCATCACATATATGAAGTGAAAAAAGTATTTTTCATTCATGACAATGAAGATTTGGAAAGAGAAGCTGCAAGAAACTTTTGAGTCTTGAAAGCACTTAACTCAGTCTGAAGTTAAAAGTGGTATGAGGGCATCAATGGCAGAGTATTGTCCATTTCATAGTCTCCCTTAAACCTCGGAGAAAGGGAAATCCCTCTTTAAGGAAGCAACACTGCTTCTCAGCTGGTGTGTGAATCGAGCTGATCAAAGGAATTCAATTTCCAGTTTAGCAAGGCCTATAATTTTCTCAAAGACAAATGTTTACTCAGTTCCTCAAAGCGGTTTATCTCCTCCCTCCCCACCAACGTAAATGGTAAACATAAAGCATTTAGAAAACGTTACCAATCAAAGAAGAATATAGCTTTAAACGGTTTGCATGTTCAGTAGTGACAAAAGTGAAAAAGGTGAGATCATCTCTCTCTTTCTATCTATCTCTTTTTTTCCTCCTTACCCTACTCCTGCAGTGCTGGGCTTGTAAAGCATGTTTCAAGAACAGCTTTGAATAGCAGGAAATCCAAAGTGAAGCTTTCACATCTTTAGTACACTGCTAGTAGTGTGGTGATGGTGATGAATGATGGTGGTTGTGACTATTCTTTAAATCAATTATGCACAGGCTTTATTCCTTATGTCCTCTAGGCTTTTGTGTAAGCATTACACATGATTTTTTTTAAAGATTGGTTCCTTTGAAATGTAGCATAATTTTGCACTAGTCGTCCAGCAACAGTGACACAGATGTGAGCATTTTTCATGTTGTACACATGCACACCAATTGGATGCAGCTCAATTTATTTTTAAACGTTAAAAAAAAAGTGAATGTTTGGCACATAATGGTTTTCAGTTCAAGTAAATTATAAGTACTGTCCTATTGTATTGAATCCAGAGACTTTGAGATCTGTAGGATGGGATCCCTGATATTTCAAATCCCACACTGGAAAATAGCAGAGATGCAATTTACAAAGTAGTGTGCTCCCCTATCGCTGAATTGCAGCCCCTCCCCAATGCTTGCTTGGTGGTGGAAAATGACAACCCTTTTTTGTTTAAACCAGACCTTGTTGGTTCCTTTTATTCCTAATTTATCACTCCACCACCCCCTTGACTTTAAAATGTGCTCACATTCTTTGCTTATATTGGTTTCTCCCCCCTCCTTTTTTTCTTCTTCCTTTTTTGGACCCTTTATGATTTATTGACAGCTATAGATTATTATTTTTTTAGCAATTATTCTGATCACAACATGAGTGTAACTGCCATTGAACTTTTAACAAGCGTTAGTCCTACGTAATCAAGGCAGTTGTGGAGCTCGGAACCAATTCCTTAGCTGGGCTTCAAAGATCTTTCTGGTACTGCTTTCAGCACCTCAGAATTCGCACACATTTTATGCAGTTATGGACTCCAGATTCTGGATGCCTGTTTTGTGTACCTAATCAGTTTATTATTGCATATATGCACCTTAAAACTGCTCCAACCTCCAACTCACCACTGTGCTGTTCAGTGCTTTTGCTCAGTGCTTATGTATGCAGCCTCCTGCTTCACTGTCACACCAGAGACACATTAATTGTTAGATAACCTGCCCTCCATAACTCTTAATGTATTAACATCATCCCTATGTTAATGAGTACCACAACACCTCTTTCCTTCACCAGGCTTTTATTGGCTATACCTGTCACGTGTCTATTTTCAGGAATGCTGATCATTAATTAATCTTGCTTTGTACTAAAATGGCTTCCTACAGACTGGGACTTGAAATCTTTTTCTTCTTGTTGTTGTTTCCACACTCTGCTGTTTCCTTTCCTTCTCCTTGTCAAGTTCTTGCCATGCATGAAAACGTTCTTAAGTGTCCTACACCAGGCTGCACAGGCCGAGGCCACGTAAATAGCAACAGGAATTCTCACAGAAGGTAAGATGATGTGCTCACTGAGCTATAATGTAGGTGGATACCATTTCACAGCAACAACACCTCTGAACGTCTCCTGACAAGTGTGTGTGTTTGTGTGCATATGTATGTGTGTGGTGTGTTTGAAGATGCTCTGGGCCTTAACTGAGCAGATGGACTGATGTGCTCAGTCTGATTGTCCTTTACGGCTTATCGTATGAGAGGATTAACTCTGGCGCACAGTTAATTCAAATAATAAGCTATATTTCAAGGCTTGTCACTGTTGGCCAGCATTTGCATTTCCTAAGTGAGAATTGAATATACAAGCTTAAATTCCTTCAGCAGGCTGCAATAGGTATTTTCTATCATTGGGGGAGAGGTCGCTAGCTGCCCTTCCCACAATGCTTCAGGCTGCTTGTAATCATTTCTCACCTGTATTTGAATATGAGTCACCTGCATATCTGGTTGTTTTGAGATACAAAAAAAAGTAGCTGCAACAAATTTCTTTAAATGTTCTGCACTTTAATATTTCAGAGAGCAGCTTCTTAACCATGATACGAATCCTGACACACACAAAAGCCCCTCAGCTCTACTGAAATCTCTTTGCCACCTGATTGAAATATAAAATGGCACTTCTGGAGAATATCACCAATGATACTAAAATAAGGTGTATCTAATCAGAACCAGGACAGTTTCTTTATACCATGTTAGCCTACTAACTTTTTGTTGTTGTTAATGAAGTGTTGTGGATTCCAGTGCATTGCAAATAACAAATTGTGTAGAACTGGAAATTATTAATTAATTAATTAATTAATTGATTAATTAAATTTCTATACACAGATAGTAAAGTCTTCTCGTATAAGGACTAAAACAGCAGGATTGTTTTCAAATTATCTTAAAATCCACAGGAAGTTGTTTTCTTTTTAATTTGCTTTTGGAGATGGTCCCATTCAAAGCTACAGAAGATAAAAGGATTGGATCCAGACGTAGAATCCCACATAAGTGGGGATAAGCCCCACTGAATTCAGTAAGACTAACTTCTGAGTAGACATGGATTGTGGTGACCTTCACTTCTATTGAAATCAATGGGACTTCATTTATGTATGATTGCTTTTATACTAAACTCTTCCTCCAGCAGGGTAGCTCACAACATAGAATATACAATAGCAGCTAAAATATATTTTTTTTTAAAAAAATTGAAAATAAAAACATTTTAAACCCAACTCAGCAGCAATAAATAATATAACTGGCTCCAGAGTCAACATCAACCAAAAACCTGAAGGCCTAGACAAACCTGCCCTTAAATATAGCTAATGTGAAGGGCAACCAAATTTCATTTTAGTTATTGCTGACTTTTCACATTGATTTCAATGTAAACGAAGTTCAACTAGCTTACTCTGGATCCAAACCACTGTAATTGAGCCCAAGAAGTTAAAAACAAATATATCAGGAATCACAACTAAAGCACCCATGACAGATGGCCATCCAAACTCTGCTTTAAAACTTCCAATGAAGGAGAGTCCACCACCTTAAATGAAACTGTAAAAAATATTGACCCTGCTTAATGTCCATGGCTTTGACAAAAGCACTGGGGAAAGCTGTAGGATTATTAAAACACCATGTCTCAGATCCATGGCTTTTGAGACATCAAGGAGTGCTGTTTGGCACCCCTCTTTCTGTTTGCATTATTTGATTCTCCATTCCTGGCCCCCTCTGCCATGCTCCCTAAAAGATATCTACTTTGAGAATGGGTGTTGCTGGTTAGCAATAGTAATCTCTTGCTAAGAGGCATGGAGGATGTCTGAATGAATGAACTCCAGTGGTCATGTCACCTCAGTGCATGCCATGTAATCCATGGAAGAGTTTAGGAAACATTGTCTACTGTATCGTGTCTTCTCTTAAACATTTCTATGGCTTTATGATTTATTTTTCCCCTATAGAAAGGGGAATGACTTTCTAGATTTCAGGAAGATTCAGAGTGAAGTTCTGTTCAGAATTCTGCCGTAGAGTGTATTGATTTCCTCTGTAGAAATTTTGAAATCAGATAAGCATATTGCAAACTATGACCAGATAAACAACTTTTCCTTTACCTCGTCATAATGTTCATATATATGCTACTACCAGTGTGTTGTTTATTTTTCTCATAAACTGTTTTCTAGCAGAAGCAGAACTGTCATTATATGCTCAGCTCCATAGCTCCTGTATCCTCATGATTCTGGGTTCTTTCCAAGGCAGCTTTCCATCCATTTCAACAGCAAGCAATATCTTCACTTATAGGCTAAATTCTATTTTGATTTACGATTGGCACAGCTTCATTTTGCAGGTCAGCCCTAACCATCTTTACCAGTTGTAAGTCCTGAATTCAGCAAAGCTTATGTTCAAATAAGCAGCTTCAGGGTTGCAGCCTTCATTTCAAAGCAAAACAATGATTGTGTAATGTGTTAACCTGCGCAATTTGGCCTACACGTCATTGCCACTGAAATACCAGTGTAGTGATATAAATAACAAAGTTTTCCAAATACTTGTTGGCAATCCTGCCCGACAGTATTGCAAAGTGGAATTTTCAGATTTTCATTCTGTTTGCCTGGCAGTAGTGTTCTCCTGCACATTTACCAGAACACGAAACTAAAGCATAACTTGTGACCTATCAAGCTGATTGCAGCTCACCAGCTATTTATGGTGGTTAATCAACAGCTCGTTCAACTTTTATTTTTTGCAGAAATTGTAGAACGGCTGAACGGTAATATTCAAGTACCTGGCTGGCATGCCGCAATATGTAGCTTGGAAAGTGTGTTTGGCTTGGTGGGTCACACGTTTCACAGAACTTTTCTTATGTACAGTGGGATAGGAAGTTATTTTATTTTTTAATGATGTCAGCCCTGTGTCTTTAAAGGCTAGAGTTGTGCATCGAAGAGGAGTAACGCAGGGCATCAAAAAGTAGATTATTTTGTTCCTGGCAAGCTTCCTCCTTATATTTACTAAGAAGGGCTCTATGAAGCTATTCAGGACACGACAATTACATTTTCTTTCTGTAATTGCAGCCTCTCGGGATGTCCTATTGCTGCAGCAGAGAAACTGGCTAAAGCTCAAGAGAAGCATCAGAGCTGTGATGCATCCAAATCAAACCAGGCATCAGATCGTGTCTTGAGGTATTAAGAGTTGCTCTAACACTTAATAGCGTATACCAGATTAATTGCATAATAAGTTAGCCTGAGCACTAAAAAAAAAGAAAGAAAAAGTATACGACCCTTGAAGAAGTGTTTAGAATTAGGGCTTCTGGATCCTGTTCTCAGCATTTATCTGCCTACCAATATACCCTGGGGGTGGGTGGGTTAATGTTTTTTTGGCAAATATCAATAAAGCTGAAAAGCTCATTTTTGTCTTAGGCATTGTTTGGTGTAAAGCTGCCTGCTGGAGTTCTGAAACTAAGAACAGTGTGAAAAAAAGTTGATATCTTTGGGAAATAAACTAATATTTACCGGTAAGTCTTGTTTTTTCCAGCAGGCGTTTACTAGTAAATATCAGTTTAAATGAAAACCAGAAGCCCTATTTTTTCAAAATTTTAGTTTGCCAGTATGGATTTCTAATTCAAAAGTATTTTCATTCTTAGATTTAACAATGAAAACCACCCACTGAGGTTTAGTTGGCTTCTTATTCTCTCTAAAAAGAATGATAAAGTTACACCATCATATGGCTTACAGTTTTATTGCTGCCAATAATTCATGATTCATCTCATTCCTCAGGAATACAGTTTCTAGGTTGTCCTGTGCAGAACCTATAAGCATTTCCTTGAAGCAGTTACCTTTCTTGGGAATCTTGAGAGTCAGGATCCTAAGGCTATGTCCTGTGCTGTGTAGGTCACCCAACTGCTGTAATATTTTCTAATTAAATGCATATGTGTAGATGTACACAGCATTCCCTCGGAAAAAAGAGAGAGTTTTCCTATGTTTTCTGTCAGGAAACTAGTTCGTTATAAACATTAACAGAATGGCTTCACTTGAAGGTATAGATTTAGATTTTGCTTTCCTCTCTCACAGTGACGTGTCTAATGACCATTTTTAGTGGCCTCATGATACTGGATCATCTGAAAAAAAATCCAGCCAAAACTCAAGCTCAAAGCTGAGGGTTTGGTCAAAACATGTTGGGCTATTTTGGATTCATTTCCACATGCATTTACGACTTACAGTGATGTCAAAAGCAAACCCACAAACATGATGTCTGAAGCTACGTTTAGAGTGCCCTCAGATCTCTCATTAATCCAATGGCAATGCAAATCCAGTGGCAAAGACATTTTAATAGTATCGTCCATACACAAAAGAAATCAGGAATCGTGTTTTGGCCTAGAAATCTTGTGGTGGTTTTACTACTAATGATGTTTCTAATCTTCATTCAAATGGTATTTGAAAATGCACTTAGTACTGCCCTGGAACTGCAGGTTTTGTTGCAAATCACTCCATAATCTGGAAGACTGAAAATGCAAAGCACGGGAAAATTTGCTAATAGTGAATGCCACTATTTGAAAGCCAAACACTACAGAGTTTCCCTGGTATTATTTTTTCCTGGCTTCTTCTACAGTCTAAAAATAGGGGGGGGGGGGAGAAGGATAGTTAAATTAGGCGCAGAAATCACATATGTATCAGTGTGCTTTCTCCATGCCATTAGAAAAACAAGATAATTTTTCCAAAGAAGAAGCATGGCTGATTTTGTTCATCATTCAGAAATACGATGTGAGTTTACAGATTTAGGGTTTGGTGTTCCACATGCTCTTCCACTTCAGAAACAATTTTGGGGGGAAACTCCTTTGTTGATCAAAACAACAGTACCACAGATAAGACTCTTCTGTGGCAGCTGCCAAGAGGAACAGAACAAAGCTGGTGTAGCCTTGCCATTGCTTTCGAACCAGAATTTCTTTAGTGCAAAGTCAAATGCCATGCAAAGGAAGCTTCTTATAAGAAGCAGCACCTGAGCTTTTGACAGATTCCTCAAATAGATGTTTTGGCACTTTTGCTTTTGCCGCTGGGACTGTCGTGCCTTTCAGATCTTGATAGGTGATCTGAGTTACATTGTCACCTCAGATTTGACTTCTCCGCTGCCTTTCTCCTGTAAGAGCTCCTAAGATGAAAACTCTGAAGCTCGCCCTGTGATATTTGTGCTGGCTAAGCACGTATTGACTGCTGTTATTACCTTCAACTTGATTTCAAACAGAGTAACCCATAAGAAGCGCCTAAGTTTTGGGGGGTTGGGTTTTTTGTGGTTTTTTTTGCTGCACACCTTGACCTAAAGATGTCTCCTAGCAGCAACAACATGCATCCAGAACTGAAGCCAGGTTACTTAGGATTTCCCACAGAGGTGGTGCTTTCTGGGGAAATTTCCCTTTTGTAGTGCAAGTGGAGTAGGATACATTTTTAAAAGTCTTTTGAGAAGAAATCTGATTTACAGAATATGTGATCCAGTGTACAATTAGCACTTGTTTTGACGGCACAGTATATGAATTCTATTTTCATAGTTTAAAGCAGCTTTTTGCTTTAGTGATCTTGGTTCTGTGTTTGCAGAACACTGTTGGGCTCTGTTCTCTCAGAAGTAATTTTCCACCCCAGCACGTGAAATAAAATCAAAGTGGATGAGTAATAAAATCTTATTTATACATACATATCTTTTACCTAAATTCCAACGAAATAATACTTTGGAAGTCTAAAAGTTTATGGTTATGTGACATTTCTCACATTCACTTTGAGAGGCACAAAGCCATCTTATTAAACGAACTAATACGTATTTGAGCTCCCATCCATGATAGTGCAGTTGAGGCTTTCTTTTAACAAATGTACAGTCATGCATTGGAGCAAATCTGCCATCTGTATTTTATTTCAGCTTAGAAGGGTTTTTACACACACACACACACACACACACACACGATGTTTTTAAATTTTGCATTGTTATATATTTGCCATTTTATGATTGCAGTGGGGAAGCACTTGAAAATGACATTGCCACACTTATCAGGGATGAGTTTGTCCCACCACCCCTCACCTTTGAAGAGACGTGAGTTGGTCTCTTCCGGGGGAGGGGTTGTGGGAAGCTTCTAATTTTATACACAGTATTACACGCCATGATTTGTTGCAATAATGAGTTCCCAGCAATGCTAAGGTCAACAGCAGTTGAAATAAGACCATAGATATTGCAAAGAAACAGCAAAATAGTCAAATCACAGAACTTTAAAAAGGTCTGTTTGATCTCACCACACAAGCCTGCCAATATGGCATTTCCCTTTTCTTAATGGTAGGTGAGAAAAAAGTATGTGTAAAGGAGGCATGTCAACCATTATGCCCTCTTGGGGAGCTGAAAAGACTGATGGTGCCAGCACTAACCAGTTCAAAATTTTAGTGATGTTAAATGTCGGGCCAGTGGCAGTATAGTTCAATGAGCAGACTTCAGGAGGTTGGTGGACGCACTAGATATCAAAGCACATGTGGACTCATTGCCCACACCTTGATCATCCTAGATTTAGAAATTATTCTGGGGGCAGGTAGGCCCTGGAATTGCTATTGCTCCAAAACTTATATGCACATGTAATATGCTCAGGTAACTTTTGCTATCTCCTTGCAGAGCTGCTGTAATTATGCTCCTCCCCTTATTGCCTCATATAGCAAGGGAACATATCTCTGTGTGAACATATCTCTGTGTGTGTGGTGTTGTTGTTGTTGTTGGTGGTGGTTTAATAGGACCATTTCCCTATTTCTTTTGCTATTAGCCACATGTGGCGTAATTATAATTTGTTTTCTCTGGGCTTTTGTTGAAGGAAGGTGTCCTGCTAAAACACAACTTAAGCGCTTAAATAAATACATAAATAAATGCATTGCTGCTGCTTGTGTGCAGTAAACAAACTGTAAGAAGTGTTACTATCAAGGCTTCAAATTGTGTACTATCTGTCTAACACACTGTACGTGTTTGTTTTTGTTTAATTTCTAGGCCCATGTGTTTTGTTAAGCAGCTGGAGATCCCTCAGTATGGCTACAGAAACAATGTCCCCACCACAACGCCCCGCTCCAACTTGGCCAAGGAACTAGAGAAATACTCTAAGACTACGTTTGAATATAACAGTTATGACAACCATGCATATGGCAAGAGAGCCATAGCTCCCAAGGTGCAATCAAGGGATATTTCTCCCAAAGGATATGATGGTATGAGGTGCACACTCTTTAATCATCAGAAACCAATCTGCATCTAACAATGGTGTGGGTTATGCAGACCGCATCTGAGTATTGTATATGTTCATGCCCATGTAATAGAGCGGAAGTCTATTTATCTCACCTGCCTGCTTGGTAGTAATAAAAATGGTATGGTTTCTGCCTTTTTCTATGTCAGAAATTGCAGCCTTGAGACTCACAACTGCTTCTGCTTCTGCGGCCCGATCCGTTAGGCCGAAAAAGTTGAGGCACAGGTCAATATCACTTGGTCCTTAATTACACAAGGTTGACATAATTGGCCAACAGTAGGTAGGTTGCAGAAAAGCAACAAGAATAAGGATGTGTTTTTGTTTTGTTTGTTTTTAAAGCAGATAAGCAGACTTCTGCTATATTAAGGGAATTCTATTCATTTGATGATGGTGTTGCCTGGAACTTTTCATGAAAGCATGTCAAAAACTTTATATCATGCTGGATTCTGGATTGCTTTGTTTTCCCCCTCCCCAAATAATGTCTAATGATTGAGTTTGGTGGGTTATTGTTATTAAGTTTGCAATACAAATGGGCAGTGGCCCCAGGCCATGTGGTTTAGCATCCATTTTAATGTCTAGGAGAGCCAGAATTATGGCTTATGTAATGCTTTGCTAACTCACAAGGATAATGTGCTTGCTCTCTGAGGTTTGAGAAATGGAAATGTGTTGAACTTAGCTGCAGTTCCAACACCTTTTGTTAGTCATGTTAATTATGGCCCTAATATATTACCAAATTCTTGATGGGGGTTTTTTTGGGCTGAAGGAGGGTAGTGCTGGAAAACCTGTAATTATTATATATCACCTGATTCTGCTGATGACTCTACTTTGGCAGGGGGCGGTGGGGGGGTGTAATGATTGTGGAATATAGATTAGCACCGAGACTTCACATGATTACTAGACCTTTGTGTGCAGAAGGAGGGAGGGGAGATGTGTGCCATGTTTTCACTTCTGTTTTTTAATATACAACATGTCAGTGTAAAACAATCTGGTTTCTAGCAGTGAAGAAGAGGTACAGTAATGTCCAAGTGACAATCTTAACCATAGTCCAAACAAATCCACAATAGACCTAATATCTTGGAACAGACATAGAGTGAGATCGGTGTGAAAAGTAGTGAAAGATAAATGAACTGGAGAATGCTCGCATCGTTTTGTTGCGAGGCAACCTTCAAGGTATAAGGTTTTGTAGAAAAAGGGGGTTGTAAATTCTTTAAATAAAGCAAGAGACTTCTGTTGCCTGTTTAAGCATGCCAGCAGTATTTAGAATAACAGATGACGCTTTGAGCAATCCTGTGTTTGGACTGTAATGAAATTCTGTGTAGACAAAGTGGGAGGTGTGCAGTCTGCCCAGCTTTCTAGGTGCATCATGGTGAAGAGGGCTTAAGTCTGGGACCTGTTTGTATGGTAATTCTGCATCCCTTCCCACCCACAGCCAATCCTGACATAATTTAGATTATAGTTCACGCTATACCTGGAGCAGCACTGTGTTGGAATACAGAGCACTCCCTATCCAGCTGCTCACAACACAAGGTGCCCAGCAAAAGGGGTCACCAGACAGGTGTCAGCATGTGTGAGTCTTGCCAAGATCCTGAGGCCTTGTCAACTGTGTGAGAATGCCAGGTGTCGATGCCGATACGCATATTTAGACTCCACAACAAAATTCTGTGGTAGTGTTGTTTTTGTATGTAACAAACATAGATAACGATATCAGGTTCCATTTGCTGGACTGATTAGTACAGTGCTCTCTTGTTATTGGACAATAACTTAATTTATCTTTATTTGGGGGAAGACATGAAACGCAGGTATGAGACACATACACACCCATCTTCTGAGTTCTTTTTTATTCTAAAAAAACAAACAAAGGATGAGTATATAGTGAAAAACAAGTCTACAAAGTCTGTTATCTGACACACTATGGTAATGCCTCACGCAAACCCAGTAATGGATTTCATTTGCAGAAGCAGGGCAATAAATGGCAGCCTAGCCATGATTTTACTTTCTCATGTCAATTTATACACAAATTTCATAAAACCGGTACGAAAGAGTTTTTCAGGAACTAGTGGGGTTTTGAAAGGGATTACAGCTATTGTGTGTATGCATTGAAGCCTTCACACACAAGAATTGGCATGGATTATGTCTTCATAGTTTGTATAAATTAAAGTGTAGTAAGGACCAAGGAATTACCCTTTTAGGACCTCAATTCACTAAAGAACTTAAGCATTCTTAGGGGAGGCCAGAAGCCTAAGAACGTGCTTAAGGTGTAGGCTTATTCCGTGAGGATTTGTTGAACTGGATTGTCAGTGATGGAGAACATCTAAATGGGGCTTATCTGCACTGTGCAAGGTGAGAGAACATTTTATTAATAAGTATGAACTGAAGTTGGCCTGTATTGTATGTGAGGCATAAAAAGGTGTTGTGATGGTTACTACAGTAGTTGTATTGATGTTAATGTTGAAAGTATAAAGTGGCTAATAGGGGCCATCCAAGACGTTTTGCTGCCTGAGGCAGAGCAGCAAATGGTGGCACTCTTAAAGTCAAGGTGCATAGTAACCAAGACTGGCCAAATTATTTTGGCACATGATGCAGAAAATATCACAAGCATCTCTCCCTAGCAATAAAATAAAATAAAATAAAAATGACAATAAATTAATTATTTTCTGCCCTTTTGTGACAGCCGAACTCAGTCACCTGAGCCAGCCACCTCACTCTGCCTAATGGTACGGTCAACCCTCAATGTAAGGATTTGTATCCAACAAAGTCTTTGAACATGACAAATGGCTTCTGCTCACGCAGTGGAACTTTCCCTCCCCTTACACAGATCCACCCGAAACTTGCTCTCGAAGGTTAGGAAGAGCAGATTGGGCAGGAGAGGGGAGAGGGAGAAGAAATTCTGTTGCATGTACAGTATTTGTTCTGCTCATGCAGTTATACTGTTAGATGCAACCTTCAGTCCTGACACAAATTTCTTCTCTTATCTGTTCACTTGTATTTAGAATTAAGCAAGAAAAGAAGATCACTGGATGAGAATAGCTATAATTCCACCAAAACACAGCCTAGTTAGGCAGAAGTACCTGGATTTAATCCAACCAATGTTGTGATTGCCCTGCTGGTGCTACTAATAAGTGGTCTATTATGCTTCAGCAGCAAGCTAGTATATAATACAGAAGTAAGCTTTTCCTGGCCCAGGGAACTTACATTTGACCAGTTCTGTACAACTTATAAATAGATATGATTGTGATAGTCATATCCTTATCACCCCTTCTCCTGATATTTTGTTTAAAAATATGTGCTTAGCCAGTTCCTCATCACATCACTCTAGGATGGGTTACAACGTAATTGAAAACTACAACAATTTGAAACAATTATGAGACAATAAAAACAGAACTCTAAAATTCAGTCATGGTTCAGACACAAACTGAAGCAATGGCCAACTTGCCATAACTGTACTTAACAACCCATAAATGTCTGGGCAAATAAACAGGTCTCTGTCTGGTGCCAAAATGCCATAAGGCAGACATGTTTCCAGGGAAGGGACAGTCTACAACTGGGGAAGGTGTCAACACAGAGAATGCATTTGTTTTCAAGTCTCAAGCAAGCAACAAAAGGGGTTTATTGAGGTCCGGCTGGAGCTTTATGGTTGATGATGGGCTGTGTTCAACTTGGCAGATCATAGGTTGTGCAATAGAAACAAATAAGAGACTGGATGCAGAGAAGTTAGAGGTTTAATAATAAGGAAATGAGGAATGACTTGGGGAAAGTCAAAAGGAGTAGAAGAAACAAGTGTTTTTCAGAATAAGATTTGTGCTGACATTCAAATTAATTGTGCTTCCTTTTCAACCTCAGTTTTTTTCCTTTGTACATTCTTACTATTGTACACAAAACATTTGTTCTGTCCCCATGATATTGTGTCATGTGTGCTTGTAGCAAGCAGATGTATTTGACTATATAGATAATACACCAATGGATCTCTGTAGAGTTGGTGGCGTATTGATTGTTGAATTGTAATTTCTCATTATGTTGATGTCGGAGATGGAAAAAGAAATATGGTCTAAAGTATTTTTGTAGTGTATGAGGTGAACCTGAGTTTTCTCCTCTTCAGACATTCCCCAACACTTCCCCCATAGCATTCATATTGTCAACAAATTATATATTGAGCCATATTGATTATTTCAGTATTACAGGGACAAATAATGGGTGAAGCTGTTCTCTGAATAGACAATGTTGTCTAAATATCTGTGATTATTTTAGTATCTGGAAATTAAACATCAGTTTATGGTGCCAGATGATTAAAAATGAAAATTGAGCAAAGGGTTTGGCATATTAACTGAGGAATGTTTGAACTTTTGTTAATATCGAGCCATAGCTTGTGTCAAAGATCATCATAAAAAAAAATTCCGGTGACCAATGCGTGCTCAGAACATAAAGTAGTTACTGTAAGAAGGGTTCTTTTAAAAAAATAAATAAATAAATGATATTGGTATAGCATGCAAAAAGGCACACAACTTAGATGCCTAAAATCAAATGGTTTGAATCGCCATGACCACTTCTAAAACAGAGAGACTGCCTGGGCCAGTGAAGCTTAGGATCTGTTTATGCATAGACTTTTGTGGGACCCAGACATTGCTTTGAAACTCCCATCCTTCCCTCCATCTGCACCATGCAAAACTAGATGTTGATATGGAAGTTTTGTGAAAAGGCTCTTCGGGACAGACAAAAGACAGCACTTCTTCACACAGGGCATAGCTAAACTATTAGATTTGCTCTCACAAGAGGTAGTGATGGCCACAAACCTGGATAGCTTTAGAAGATGCATAGACCAAGTGTGTAGAGGTCCTTACTTGTGAGCTTCCTGTGAGGAAAGAATGATGGAGTAGATGGTCCTTTAGCCTGATCCAGTACCTTTCCCTTCCGTTCTTGTCTCCTGAGGCGTTTAGAAATTAAATAGTCATTGCAATTGGCAGGGGTAGGGGCTGGGTTTAGATCAAAACCATAGAACCGGGCTAGGAAATTTTACCCCTTAACGCTGTGCCACTTTCCTGATTATATTCTTGCCCCAATACCATCTATTTGCCCCACAGGTAAAAGTTTCAGATACCATGGTTTTTGACATTACATCTGAACCAGCCTTTGTATATTAGACGCTGTCAAAAAAAATATTATGCCAAGACATAATAGCTTTTAATATTACATAAACAGTTGGCTGGGTAGGTGAGGAAGGAATTCCAATAGTTCCAGGTTCAGCTCATGAGGGGATGCCTTCTTAATGTACTGTTTAGGTAGCAACACTTTCAAAGGCAACACAGAGGAGATCAGGCATATTATCTTCTCAGTGAGCTTCTTTTCTGTCAGGCCCCCCCAGAAAATAGTGTGAATTAGGAGCTTTGTGCAAGTTCTCCCGTTTTCCTGGGGCAGTGCATTCCTTCTCCTCCTGCCAACAGTTAACAGAGGGTGTGTGTGTGTGTGGTTTTTGTTTTTTTAAAAGCCCTCCTTATAGTGCATTGTGCACATTTTGCTTGCTATAAAACTGATCTGAGTGTCACTGCAGAATACTCTGGAGATTATCACTCTGCTTCTTTTCAGTATCACATCCAGGTTTCTTGTGCAAAAGAAGCCACACTCAAATATCATAAAATTATCAGGAGCGGCTCCTTTACACACACACACACACACCTTGGGTTTCCCCCTCCCTTAATAGTCTTTGCAGTTCCTTTCGAACACCATTCTCTGCAGATTGCATTGCTTTTTTACATGTACGTACATAAGTGCCAGCCCTTTTGAGTCATCCTTGTCATATTTCCTTCCCACAGCAAAACGTTACTGTAAGAACTCCAGCCCAACTAGCAGCACAACAAGCAGTTATGCCCCTAGCAGCAGCAGCAATATGAGCTGTGGAGGAGGCAGCAGCGCCAGCAGTACCTGCAGCAAGAGCAGCTTTGACTATACCCATGACATGGAAGCAGCGCACATGGCTGCTACTGCTATACTGAACCTTTCCACTCGTTGCAGGGAGATGCCTCAGAACCTCTCCACTAAACCTCAGGATCTCTGTTCCAGGGTAAAAACAAACAAACCTGTGCCTCTATATCTCTATGTATATTTGTTTGTCGAATGGGGAAATGCATAACGCTTTATTGTCTGCACTGGCATCATACTAATCATCTATGATAAATACAGCAAGAGCTTCCAAGGATGCTTAATCTTGTTCTCCATATAAATTCTAGCAGTGACATCTTGCAGCTTTGCTATGGTAGTCCAGCAGCAACCATCTGATATGATCTAGCTCAGAATACAGTGTTTAAAAAACAGGGTGGAAACGAATAAAAAGCCTGCTGTTATTGTTAAATGTTTCCTTAACTGGTGAGGTCTGCGGAGACTACAAAGGTTATGTCAGCTGAATTCACTGAACAGTCTGTGCTATAGCTTTAATGTGCTTATTGGTGTATTTATTTATTTATTACTTAAATTATAATTTGGCAATGGATTTGTTTTGCATGGCAAGTACGAGTGGTTTGGCACAGCAGAATTAGACTCCTGAGTAGGCCTACTTTTATAATGTGTGTACAAATAAACATTAGCAGGGCAGTAGGAAGATTAGTGACTTCACCTCACAACTTCAAACTTCAACCATACTCCATCTTGTATGTTGCGCGTTTGTTTTGTGTGGTGCTTGTGTCTCCCTGGAAACTGCTACGTCCAGTGATAAATATTCACTTAACAGTGTCTTGAACATATTGAAAAATCTGGCCTAAGATCATACAGATTTATGCTTAGAAATTAAGAAATGTGTCTTGAAATGCATGTTTGGGTTTAAAGGTGGGCCCTGAATCTGAAAAGGTTGAAGACTTGCTGAAGGTAGATGTTCCATTTCCATGGAAAATCTGTGACTACCCACTTTTTAAAAAAATATAATTAAGTACATTTATTTACAGCTTAATATTTCAAAAAACTTTAAGCCATGACCTAAATTTTTGGAAGTAATGGAAAACATTTTAAAAATACATTCCTTTGTTTTCATGCATTAGTGTTTTGATGTTGTTTAAAAACTGTTGTTTCCAACCCTGACCCTAAGGAACATTCTATGTTAGCAACTAAGGCTTGTTTTCCACATTCTTTGGTGTGGGACTTGAAAATAGCTTTCTGATTTCTCACTTCTGAGAATCTCCCCATGGTGGTACTTGAGATCTGAGGGTTCTGCCCATGTTGAATGACACATCAGTAGTGGGGACTCGGAATTACTGCTGTTAGTCCTGTTGCTAATAAGCATGCAAACTCAGGTAGCCCCAAATACCAACTGTTTCCTATTGGAAGTTGGGGAGGAGAAAAGAGATCTATACTTAGCTAGCCTTCCCAACAACATGAGGAGCTAACGCACCCCTACTGACTAATCGAAAGGCCTGTTTTGCTCGTGTATCTGTACACAAAGATGGGAACTAGCTAGTCAGAACCACACTTCTTACACAGAGCTAGGCATGGAGGAGAAATCTGCCAAACCTGTACTCCAAAGCAGACTCACCTGATTCGATCCGGGAGAATCAACATATCTGGATCATGCGTCCAGCTTGGAATCCACAATCCTTTATGAGGGGCGACTGAGGGCTGCTCTTCTAAAAATGATTTTTGCCCTTTAAAACTGGGTTGAAAATAATAATGTTTATCTAGCCACCCAAAGCCTGAGTGTCAGGTTCCTTGACACCCCCACACTTCAAATCATAGAATCATAGAATCGTAGAGTTGGAAGAGACCACAAGGGCCATCGAGTCCAACCCCCTGCCAAGCAGGAAACACCATCAGAGCACTTCTGACATATGGTTGTCAAGCCTCTGCTTAAAGACCTCCAAAGAAGGAGACTCCACCACACTCCTTGGCAGCAAATTCCACTGTCGAACAGCTCTTACTGTCAGGAAGTTCTTCCTAATGTTTAGGTGGAATCTTCTTTCTTGTAGTTTGGATCCATTGCTCCATGTCCGCTTCTCTGGAGCAGCAGAAAACAACCTTTCTCCCTCCTCTATGTGACATCCTTTTATATATTTGAACATGGCTATCATATCACCCCTTAACCTCCTCTTCTCCAGGCTAAACATGCCCAGCTCCCTTAGCCGTTCCTCATAAGGCATCATTTTCAGGCCTTTGACCATTTTGGTTGCCCTCCTCTGGACACGTTCCAGTTTGTCAGTGTCCTTCTTGAACTGTGGTGCCCAGAACTGGAGACAGTACTCCAGGTGAGGTCTGACCAGAGCAGAATACAGTGGCACTATAACTTCCCTTGATCTAGATGCTATACTCCTATTGATGCAGCCCACATGCAGCCCAAATGCGGTAGAGTAAGTACAAATACCTGGAACAAATACTCAGGTGCTAAAAAAAAACCCCAACTCCACACCATGTGGATTTTAAAAGACTTCCCCTTAAAAATTCACCTAGAAACGGGACAGGGTAGACTTGATTCTACCCTCACGCAAAACTGGGATGGATTGAACTTAAGTCTGTCTGTCCGTCACTAATGCTGAGAGACCTTAGTCTGAAAATATAAAGCTGTCCCAGGTGTCTTCAGTAGCCCTAGTATGCAGCTCAACACAACACAGTAGAGCTGCACAGCCTGACACCACTTTATAAGTGTTAGTGAACACTTAATAGATTAACAACCACTTGGCAAAGCCTAAAGGAACTAATTACAAAAAGGAGCAATCCTTACAATTAGGACCGTGTACTTAAATAATTTATTCAGTCTTAAAAAAAGAAAAGAAATAAGACTCTTAAAAAAAAACATTGTGAAGAAATTTCATCTTTACAAAAAAAAAAAAAGTTCAGAGAGTTAATGAGATGTTGCTTGTTTAAAACCGTTTCCCAGCAAAACTATGCTTCCTTCATGAGACCACTAGATGGCTATACAAACAAACACTCAGAGGGTGAATCAAACCAAGATTTTGAAGCTATAAGTGAACTTTGTGTCTGGCAAACATATTCTGCTTTTTGCAGAGAAATTTTCTTTAACAAAAGATAAAGATAAATGGATAATACAGCTTATCCCAAAAGTAGCTATTAGAAATAATTAATGTCAATTTAGAGAAAAGGAGAAAGCTTTTGTTTTCATCTTACTTGAATTCATTGTATTATTATACAGAAGAGAGGAAAACCTATTTTTCCCTGGCATGTAATATTAATCCAGTTTAGGTAGAAGAAATTTAAGTAATATCACTGGGAGATGTTGCATTTTCTTTTTTTAAGTTAAAAGAGGATTCCCCCTTCCCCAATGTTTTCCCTTTTTATTAAAATCGAAGTGGTACTCCTGGGAAGGTAAATGCCACACCAAATCACCATCAAGGAAATAATCAAGTTTGGTCTATTAAAAACAGTATCCAAGCAGGATTGTGATGTATGATTTTTCTAGGTAATAAGCATGGGGAAGATATTTTCTCTTGGAGTGTCTTCTGGAAGCTTTTATTACTGTAAGGAAAGCAGGTTGCTAGAACATGAGGAAGTAGAGCCATGCTTGAAATAAGATTTCTTGGGAGAAGGGTCTTTCTCTCTTAAAATATGAATTGCTGTGTGCATTTTGGCTTTAGGAAAACAAAGGTTTGAAGGTGTGTATAGTGTGTGTGTGTGATATTTTTGCTTCACTTGCAAAAGGAAATAAAAGAGGGAGAAGGAAAGGTAGAAAGGCGGAAAGAAAATGCCTCACTTTCCCAGCACACTTCCTCAATCGCTGCAGGGAATGTCAGTACCAGTTTCATTTCCCCAAGCTGAGATGATTATAAAGGAGGACTTTGTAGAATGTAAAGGCAGTTTATCACTGAATGTCTGTGATGGGGTGTCTGTGTGGTTTGAATACATTTCCACTTTATATGGAGGTGGCAAGCACAGTACAAAGAGGCTTATGGGGGCCAGTCCCATGAAACTGCCTGTTGGTGTTACTGGTTGAGAATGGTATGTTTTTTATGTTTTTTTGTTTAGTACTTAAAACTTCTCTTTTCTGATTCCACAGTTGCTAGCATTTGAAAGGTTTGCTGATATTTAACGTTTAAGCTTCTGTTGTTGATTGCTCACCTAATTAAGGCGCTCCAGGCCATATCAGATTCATATAGTTGTTAACTCAAAGAACTAGACATGTCAAGGAGTTAAAATCAAGACAGCAGAATTTGCAACAAGAAAATGTTTTGCAGAGATTATACAGCAGTATTGCCAGGAAGCAGAATTGTAAATGGAGCACTCCTTTTGGTTATAACTCTGTATGTGCTGGGAAATAATTGATGACAACAAACTGAACTCTATACCCTTGGCATGTGTGTGTTTTTAAACAGAACCCTGATATGGAAGTTGATGAAAATGGAACGTTAGACTTGAGCTTGAACAAGCAGCGGCAACGAGATGGCTGTTGCACCATTTTGACGCCCCTAGAACCAATGTCGCCGCAACAACAGGCTGTGATGAATAACAGGTGTTACCAGCTGAGTGAGAGTGACTGCTGGGATTTGCCGGTGGACTACACAAAAATGAAGCCTAGTAGGATAGATGAAGATGACTCGAAAGAAATCAGTGTATGTCTCTTTCATGCTTTGTTCCCTTGAATTTCTAAGAAGTGGTGGTGGTGGTGGGGAAATGATTTACCCACAAGCAGCTATGGTTGACATCTGATCAAATATTTTAACTAGAAATTGTTTTACTAACTATGTGCTCATTTTCCATATCCTTCTGATTTCCATTGCAGAAATTCAAGGTATACTTTGGTTATCTAAGTTCAATTTAGAATGAACACAGGGGACTGCAATTTTGTGCAACTAACTTGTCTAGCTTATCAACTTTGGTTGTCATATTCAGGGATATTAAGGAATGCAGATATATAGAAACTGCTTTGCTAACAGAGCAGAAGACATGTCACATAGATAGCCTATTTTTTTGTCCTTATACTGGAAAAAGCTGTTAGCCATTCACCATAATGGGAAAAAAGTAAACTGCTTGGGATTATTTCCGTGTTCTTGTTGCTGTGATGACATTGCAGACATTGAAAGTGGTAGTAAAGAAAGGAGACGAAGAATCTCGTTAGTGACTATATTTTCATTACAAATTTCCAAATGACAAAAAAGGTAGAATGTGCTGTGTTTTCCATTGTTGCTTGGAAAGGAGGCTTTTGGTAATCATCGGTGCTGCTTTATTTATGATGGTGCTGTTTATCTTTGTTAGGTTCTAACTTTTCCTTAGCACAATTTATAGTCAAGCTTCTGTAATACAGACATGATCTTACAGTCCCAGACTTTAGTGTCAAGGAATTTGGTGATGGTACATTTTGATTGCCTGATCTTATATGCACTTTTCCTCTGCTGTCATATCAATCTTCGTTCAATAAATGATGGCACAGCTTCTTCTTTTTTTTGAGGGGGGGGCCTTAAATGAGACATGATGGAATATGCTTTGTATACATTATCACTAAAATAGGAGAAAATACATAAAAGATAGTATATGCAAACCAAGCAGAAGCGGAACTTTCATATTTTTTATTAGACTGCCATCTACAGGAATTTTTGTGTCCGAGCATCTCAGCTCATTAATCTGAACATTTCCAAATTCAATATGTGGAGAGCTGTGAATTCTAACCTACAAACTATACTTAGTAAGAACAGTAATTTAGAACTGAGGCATCGTTTGTGCATATAACTATGAAATATCAAATACTATGTTTGGATATTTAATTAATTGACTCTGTTATTATGTTTGTGTTTTTCTGGATATGTTATATATGGGAGAGTAAAGTCTTCACATATGTTCATTCTACAACCCCCCCCCCCAAAAAAAAACCCAGTGGATTTTTGTACATAACTATTCATAAAATGAGGGTGATACCCAAAAGAACAACTTCACAGAACAAGCATATTGCAATTTCCAACCCAAGCACGGTAGAAGTTTTTATACCTACATTCAGAGTTCCTAATTCTCGGCTATTTTTCCATGCTACTCCATATTAGCAAACATCTATATAAAATGTGGTTTTGACATTTTGAAGTTTCCCATACAAGCCATTTGAATAAACGAAGGTGAATTCTAAATCGGCAATAAATTCCCTTTCACGCATTCTAAATTACACCACCAAATTTGAAAGTAAAAAGTGGCAATTTTTGGTTGCAGGTGAAAATGACTTCCATATGGAAACCGTTCCGTGTAGCTACTTTATGTACCAGTCTCATCACATGGATTGGGACTGCAGCATGTAAATGAAATACATGCACATCTCTCCTTTGTGTGCAGCTGAGGATGAAGAGACTTCTATGCAATAGGACCAATCCATGCGGTGACCTCCTTGCGCAAGTGATAGCAGCAATGTGAAGTTCCCAACAGATGGAATGAACTTTGAGTTAGCCTATGAAGCAGCCCTAATACCTCATAATGGTCGCCATCACATAATAGTCCCACGCCCCTTTTTCAGTCCCTAAAATCGATCCCAAAGGATTCACCGCATAATAGTCACAGGGGCACTCAGCACACATTCTCTGTACCAAGCAAAGGTGTGAGGGGAGCGGGTGGGCGAGAGAAACTGCAATGACTGATGCACCAAAAACAAATAATAAGCAACAGAAACATAAGTATGTTGATTAATAAAGAATTGTTTCCTCACATAATGGTTGCGCCTCAGGTTTTTCCTCACATAATGGTTGTGTCTCGGGTTTTCCTACACATAATAGTCACACAGCTCTTTTTTTGAAAGGAAAAATCAGCATTAAAACATGCGACCGTTATGCAGTGAAATACGGTATGCACTTAGAATCGCATGTTCATGCAGACTGTTCCTCTCACTTCATCGCAGAGGATGTAGTGTGCAATCCTTCCAAAGTAGTGATTTGCTGAAGGCGCAGGACATCCAATTCATATGTGGAAGTATTTACTCCACTGAAGTGAACGGGGTGACTTTTGAAGGTGAAGAGGCCTTGTGCCCAGAAGATAACATTTCATTGGCATACCTCTATCCATTATGGCCCGCTATTTAATCTGATTAATCTTTATCCTTGCCTGCAGCCAGAAGACTTAGATCCTTTCCAAGAGGCGCTAGAAGAACGAAGGTACCCCGGCGAAGTCACGATCCCAAGCCCTAAGCCCAAGTATCCTCAGTGCAAAGAGAATAAAAAGGATTTAATAACGTAAGCATAATGTGAGGTGAAATTATTTTTTACTCCTTTTATAACCTTTCTCTCTCTCTCTCTTTCGTTGTCTGACTTGAATAAACAATTACATATATGCCTTGCAGTATGAGCATGCAGCATTTGCAGCATATAAATGTTTCAGACTGTCAGTTAAGTTTAAGTGATGAAGCTAACATGGTACCTGCTTGTCCTTAATGATGCTATATCGTACTGAGACGCCATTTTCATTGAATTCTGTTCATTTTGCAGCTTTTTCGGTAGGATGCTTAAACCCCCCTTGCAGACATTGCAGCTAAACTGGAAACAATGAAACTTTTTAAAAGTATTTTTTAAACATACTTACTATTTTGGCTGTTTTTTGTTTTTGTTTGGTGGCAGATGTCCAACACCAGGGTGTGATGGGAGTGGTCATGTGACTGGTAATTACGCCTCACATAGAAGGTGTGACTTCATTTTTTTCATGGTGGATTCTGTCTTTTCAATTTATTGTTTTCAGCTTACCTCAACAATGCTGTCAAAGTAAAAATGTTGAACTATGTGTTAACCCTTTGAGTAATAAATGTTGATCTTAAGAGCATGCTGATTTGTGTGTTGTATAAACGTCTTTTTTCTTTTAAAACTACTACTAAAACATTTTTAAATTTCCTAAAACTTTTTCAGATAGTTAAGCCATGGATTACTAATGCTTTTTTTGTTGTTATACCTACAAACTTATTAGGGGGAAAAAATCTGATAACACCAGCAATAAAGCTTTATACCTAAATATATTCAGAGGGTTAACTTGTGTTACAAAATTCAGTATTGCAGCACTTGCCCGCCCCATCGCTTCTCTGCATTACAATATTTTTTTTTATTAATTTAATTTTTTTTAACGTTGTGTTTGTTTGGAAGGTCTTAGTTTAAAAGGTTGACTTACATGGCTATCCTGACCTGTTTTACAGTCTGTCTGGCTGCCCGTTGGCTGACAAAAGTATTCGAAGTATGCTGGCCACAAGCTCACAGGAACTCAAGTAAGATATAATTAATGCCTCTCTTTTTCTTTTTAAATTGTTTTCTTAGCAGTTGCAAACAGAAGTTTCGGAATATAAGAGGACACTGAACAAAGCTACTGATACCTTACTGAGCTTCTTACGGCATGTGGATATCAAACACTAACACAGACTACGATCCACAAGCTGTGGACGTTGTCCTGTCACAGGTTGCTGATTGCTGTGATGTCACGGCAAGCACAGGCTAGGCAGAGATTCATAGCCCTTATGGATGCCATGCTGTTCATCCATGGTGTAGGAGAGCGTCTGGGATGCTGTGTTTTAAAGAGGAAGCTGTGAAGACCTTAGAATTACAATAACATTAAAGCAATGTTTTTGAAATTGAACTACTGGCCTTCTGATGCAGAACATTTGAATAAATATTGAGCTTGTAGTAAACAGTTGTTGAGCAGATAAAAACAGGGGCTCTTTCAATACATGAGATTTTCAGGTCGCTTTTATTTCCCTGTAGGACAAATAAACTTACTTGGTGGAAGTAGGAAATGCAAACCTTAATGTTCATTTATATTTTAAGTTCCTTAGTGTCCTGTTTTCAGTGAAAGATTTGAAATTAGGATAGCATAGTGCTAGATTAGAATAACACTTCATATCTCAACTGCGGGCACCTGCCGCCAGATTCCAAAAAGCTGAGTGGGGTTGGGGACAGATCCTTCAGTGGAGTTCATAATCTAATAAGTCTGACATTTGGAAGGAATTAGAGTACACCAAAGGACACAGATCAGAAGGAGACACATGGCAACAGGATCAAGAAGGGTCAAGGCCATCCCCAGGTTCTTTATTGCTTGGATGTAGTTGAAGCATTTTGTTGGCATCCGTCTGTCTCGAGAGACAATGGAGTGTTCCTCTGGGGGTGAAGTCAAAACAATGGAGAATCACAGCACCTGCTGTGGCTGTGGTAATTGGTAACTCATAATTGTTGCCTCCCACATTGTTTTTGCTGCGTTAGCAGCACCAAAGTACTTCTCTAGGGGGCAAGCCTGAGCAGTGTGTATGGAGGTCCCGGTTGGCCCAGACGACAAGACCCCCCTCTCATCACTATATTGGATATCTCTGGCCTATAAAAACAAGATAAATGAATGATGTCAAAGAAATTTGCTAGTACAGAAGCAGCCAGAGAGAACTTTCCAAGAAGGATTTTTATGTGAGTACTGAAGACCTAAAGAGCATCTGGCTTTGGAAGATGTCATGGATAAAATCAGAGTTGTATTCAACTCTTCATAATAGTATTTATAAATGAGAACGCACTTGAATTGGTATAAATAAGTTCAGGTGTCCCTTTGAAGTTTAATCAGATCTTTTTGGCAACAGAAAGAATTCCAAGCACCATCACAACGGCTATCAAACAGAGATGGTCCCACTTGAGAGACATTTTTCTTAAAACAAAGAGCAAATCAAGGATACATCAGTATCATCTGTTTTTGCTTTCCCTGTGACTTTATTCACGTCATAAACAACAGTGTTTAGCCCATGAGTCCTCTGAACAGTCAGTATGTACTGTATAATAAAATAGTTCAAATTTCTTTTAAACCATTTCACACAAATGGTTTTTATCAAAACTCTGGGAAAGTATATTAATTCCGCGGAGAAGTACCTAAAGGACATTAGAGCTAAGGATGCCGTCACTTTTGCAGAACAAAGATCCAATATGCAGTTGATTTTTTTAATGTGCTCATAAAGGATTGGCAACATTGGGGGGAGTCCAGGCTTTTAAGCACTTGCAAATGAGATGTTTAAGATGTCCATGAGATAGACTCAGTCCTCTAACCTCATCAGTGAGGGAGGTGGCTTTCTTGTCTCAGCCCAGTTACCACATATTTATGAGTGTTGTAGCAGAACTGGTGCTTCCCTGGTGAGAGTGTGGAGCTCTTTGAACCTATATTTGGGCATCTTCAACTTGTCACTTTTAGATTCCTGCTCCAGTGGGGAATGCTGTCACTTTCAGAAAGGAGCATCATGAAAAAGATAAGAAAATCTTATTCTTCCATTTGTAGCAGAAACAAGAGAAGCTCTGGGTATTCCAAGATGCACTTTTTGGCCTGTCTGATTTATTACCTGAAGGTAACCACCTACTCCTTCATTCTGAAGATTTGTTAGAAAGAGACAATCTTAAACTCTTTCTTTGACTCCTCTGTCATTACCAGATGGATATTGCCTCCTGGATGTTTACTGTTCTCCTTGCAGTAAGCTTCCATACTGAAATTATAAAGATCTCATTGCCACATCTGATCAGCAATCAGATCTGTATTGAAAATTATGAGACTGATCAACTGCCAGCTTCTCTGCAGTTTTCAGCAAAATATCAGCACCACAACTTAGAGCACCTCCGGAATGTCAGGATTCAGTCACATACCAGTATGTTAAATTTGTGCATTTAAAATGGATTGATATGCTCTGTCACCCTGGCACACCAAATCCACTTTAAAAAAAAAAAGCCTTTTTGCAGCTTGAGAAGTGACAGGGTAATGCATTGAAAAGTGTGGGATGAACAAATAAAGGTAAAGGATCCCTGGATGGTTAAATCCAGTCAAAGGCAAGTATGGAGTGCAGTGCTCATCTTGCTTCAGACTGAGGGAGCCGGTGTTTGTCCACAAACAGCTTTCCAGGTCATGTGGCCAGCATGACTAAACCGCTTCTGGCACAATGGAACACCATGACAGAAGCCAGAGCGCACGGAAATGCCGTTTACCTTCCTGCCACAGCAGTACCTATTTATCTACTTGCATTGGTGTGCTTTTGAACCGCCGACCTTCTGATCAAACCACCAACCTTCTGATCAGCAAGCCCAAGAGGTTCAGTGGTTTATACAGGAAGACACATAAACACTCTGTAAGGAAATGAGATGAATGCAGGACAATGCTCATTTTCATATAATCACCCTGTAAACAAATCAGCGTGAATGCTCAACAAAGACAAGACGCAGTTTAACCACCATGTAAGCATTGTGCAAGCTATTTGGGAAGAATGCTCAATTAATAGGTCATCTTGAGGGGCCCTAATTAAAACTACCAGGGAGGAACAAATCTTCCCACTCCTCTCATTTCTATCCCAGCTGGAGCAAGACCTGGTTTGCCCCACCTGCCTCCCTCCTCCTCTCTTCTGGAATCCATCCTACATAGTCATAGAAAAGCCCCCAGGGAGGGTGACAGGAAGGAAGGGAAAGCCCTGAAGTCAGCATCAAGCACCAGGGGATCATGGCAAAAGGTCCCATTCTTCATTTTGCCGCAGCAACAAGAGAAACTCTGGGTATTCCAAGGTGTATTTCCTGGCCAATCAGATTATTGCCAGAGTATTATCACCTTCACCACCATTCTGAAGATGTTGATGTGGAAGAATTATCAGGGCCATGCACATAAAGGAAGTAAGAACAAAAAAACCACCCTTTCAGGCATGATGACCAGTGCATGGACTTCAGTAAAAAAGCTCCACAACTGAAAATATTCCAAAGTATGGCATTGGATGTCCTTGCATTCCAAAACAGGAGCATCTGTGCCGCTTTGCCAGTGGAACTGGGAGACAGCTGCAGGGCCAAAGATATCAGAAGACAAAAACTAGAAACTTGGTGGCAGGCTTGTTCCTTGGGAACTCGGGTGCCCATGAGACAAGTGAAAGGCATCAAGCTGAGAGAAGCGAAGCAGTTGTTGTTTAGTCATTTAGTTGTGTCTGACTCTTCAGGACCCCATGGACCAGAGCATGCCAGGCACACCCCTTGCCACTTTCCCACTGTATCCTTCTCTTCCAGCTTCCTGCCAGACATACAAACATACGCACATATATACATACAGGAACCCCTGCTAAGGAGAGTCTCCATGCTTCCCTTTCCTTCCCTAATGTTCTGTCAGGAAGGCAGAAGCACCAAATGCAGCCCTGAAAACTAGAATAAGTACTCGTCTTTTTCATTTTGCCAAGTAAGGGCCCTTCCCTTCCACAGGTTGAGTGGATGAAATGCATCTATGCCAATAAAAGTACAGCTCAAGCTTGTTAAGAGTTCACAGAAGGCTAATCCACAGTTCCTCTTGTCCCACAGCTTTCCACCAGGAGGAAACCGCTCTTTAGCTCTCAGTCGGCGCAAACAGTCATTTGTGTTTTCTCCAGATTGTAGTCAAACAAATAGACAATAAAACTCACATACAGTAGATACAAAAGGAAAGAGAAATACATCAAAAACATCAAAAGGAAAGAGAAATACATCAAAAATATCAAAAGGAAAGAGAAATACATCAAAAACATCCTATTTCTAAAAGGCCACAGAAGGTCAAAGACCTGGTTACAGAGGAAGATAAAGAAAGACATATAAAGACACCAGGGCTTCCTGGGGAGAGCATTCCACAAATGGGAAGTCACTGCAGAAAAGGCCTATTCTCATGTTGCCACCCTCTGGGCCTCTTGTGGAGAGGACACATGAGGAAGGACCTCAGATGATGAGCACAGGGTCTTGGTCAGTTCATATCGGGAGAGGCAGTCCTTGAGGTATTGCAGTCCTGACCTGTTTAAGGCGTTATAGGTCAAAGCCAGCACTTAGATTGGGCCTGGAAACTTAATTGGCAGCTAGTGTAGTCGGGCCAGGATTGGTGTCATTTGCTCAAACCATCTTTCCACGGTGAGCAACCTCGCAGCTGAATTCTGCACCAGCTGAAGTTTCTGAACTTCAGAGGAAGCCCTGCATATTATGCATTGCAGTAATCTAATCTGGAGGTTACCAGAGCATAGACAACAGTAGTTAGACTATTCCTGTCCAGATAAGGATGCAACTGGGCCACCAACTGAAGCTGATGGAAGGCATTCCACATCACCGAGGCCAGCTTAGCCTCAAATGACAGCAGTGGATCCAGAAGTACCCCAAGCTGCGTACCCGTTCCTTCGGAGGGCATGTAATTCCATCAAGAGCAGGTCTCCTCCTATCCATTCAGTCTAGTGTACTGTCCACTAACAGCACCTCAGTCTTCTCTGGACTGAGCTTCAGTTTATTCAGTCCAGCACATCTGCTTCCCAACCTACAGATGTAAAGGAGAAGTAGAGCTATGTGTCATTGCTGACAACATACTCTAAAATTCCAGATGACCCCACTCAGTGGTTTCAGGTAGATGCTAAATAGCATGGCAGGAGGAATTGAGGAACCCTGCATTGAAGGCCCCACAAGGCCAAATGATAATCCCCAAGCATCAGCCTCTGAAAACAACCGTCTAAGTAGGTTCAGAATTACCATCTGCTGATGGTGTGAGGGATTTACTGGTATCTATTTCGTTTCTGTCAGATTATGACTAGTCCCTAACATCCTGCCATGCTTCCTATATTAAACATTAAAAAGGCCTTGGCTAATAATAAGAATAATAAGAATAATATATTTATACCCCTTTCTGGCTGGGTTCCCCAGCCACTCCGGGTGGCTCCCAACAGATTAAAAACAGAATAAAACATCAAACATTAAAACTTCCCTAAACAGGGCTACCTTCAGATGTCTTCTAAAAGTCAGATAGTTGTTTTATTTCCTTGACATCTGAAGGGAGGGTGTTCCACAGGGCAGGCGCCACTACCGAGAAGGCCCTCTGCCTGGTTCCCTGTAACCTCACTTCTTGCAGGGAGGGAACCGTCAGAAGGCACTCGGAGCTGGACCTCAGTGTATAATTGCAGATTATAGAGCCCATGATGCAGTGCAACTGTGATATAACTGCATATACATAACAACATCTGGTACTCAGAAGCAACCATTCCTGTATATAGTGTGTGTGTGTGTGTGTGTGTGTGAGAGAGAGAGAGAGAGAGAGAGAGAGAGAGAGAGAATATTGATGCATATAATATATATGAACTCTATAGCCAAGCTGCTTCGTGGATTTTATTGTCCATATGCTACAAAACATTTGATAATGTTTAATATAGGGTGCATGGTAGCACATAATGAGACAGAATAAATCCAACAGGCCAGGCAGATTTTTCACAGAAATGTATTGCTGGGTGAATGGATTTTATTAGAGTTAGAGGTTTGAGAGGGCAAAATATGATAGGATATTATGTGAAGAACAGTTTGATTGAATAAGAATAAAATATGGCTCACCTTTCATTTGGTGGAGAACTACCATCCTTGCTAAGTGTAGTTTTTATTTTTCAACTTGTGCATATGTGGCAGAACATGCCTTTAAAGTCCATTGAAGTATTTGTTGCATGCTTCACACGCATGTATCCAAGCTAGAGTACATCTAGCCTAATGGCCTGCTTCCTTTCCCAATTGCACAGGTTAGATAAAAGGCAGGGCACTTGATTAATTTCTAATCAAAGGGTATTATACATTTATCCACCTGTGATTTAGCTAGTATGTACTATTGGTTTAACTTGATAACTAGCTAAATACTATTATTGCCTTTTTTCCTGCAATGAGACTGTTCAGTTAATCAAATCCAAAGTGCCAGAAAGTACTTTGATACCTATCATTTTATTCTTCAGCAACAAAAGAAATCTACATATATTGATTTAGCTGTCATCAGCCCTTCCTGCGGTTGGTGCTGGGAGCTATATAAGAAAAAGAGACTAATGGGAAATGCCTTGTTCATATTTGTCAGGTTGCTTTGTGGATCTCAGTTGCTGGCTGTAGCCCTGCCATGTAGGGCCCATATAGGGCCACATAAATCTGGTGGCCCACAGATTTAGTGCTGTGTTGAGGTTATTTCAAATGCATGTAAAAGTCAGCAGCCAAGAAGGGGGATGAAGAAAGACTAAAACTATGTGGTTGATCGTTACAGAAAGGAATTACTTTGTGCACAAGTCCTACTGAGCTGAGTTTCACAAAATCACTAAGTTAGGGAAAGGCATTCTGGTGGCAGATTCCAGAAGCCATTAATTCTGATTTGGGAGAAGACTCTTGGGAAGATGATAAATGATCTAAAAGTTTCTCCAAAAAAACACCCCAAACCCCTCTCATGCTGGATCTTGCTTGTGCATTGATCCAGACTGGTGATGTCACCAGCCTGTAAGAATTTGCCAGGCTGAATTTTGGAATTTCTCAGTATATCAGGTGAGAGAGAAGTTTTAAACTCTTGTTTTTCGGTTTTTCAAATACATGGAGTCTGACGGCCCTGAATTAATAATGAATATTAGTCCAGTGAAAGAGGAGGTTTCCGGCATATGATGCCTTCTGTTCGTAGGTGGTTCCACCTTGATGGCTCTGCCATTGTCAGCCTGCTAAATAGTCTAGCAGAACGCCTTCAGTTCTAAAACCCAGTTGCGGACAATTTTATGGGTGTGTGGTTCAACAAGCAAAGAAATTATCCTATGAATAATTGGAGTGTGGATTATATCAACATTTGGGCCAAGGCACTGAACTAGTGCAGTAACACGGTACCACTGCAGTTTGCAGGTTAAAGTACGCAGTATGTTCCCCCCCACCCCCACCCACTCATGGCAACTCGACAATTCAGCATTTGTTTCCACTCTACAAAATATAACTGTACTGTAATTAGTTTAGTCCCTGTTTTATGCCATATCTATGGGTATGAATGCATGGACAGATGGAGTGTGATTGAACTCACTGGCCTTTCCCTACTAACCTTCCTGTATTCATCTGTAACTCTGAACAGAGCCTGCATAAGCTTCAGGTTGAACATGAAGGTTCTGTCATGTGGCCAGAAAAAGCAAATCTCCCCTCTACCAATCTGTGTGTATACCAATGTTACGAACACTGCAAGTCCTGCAATGAGCTTTACCAACCCACCCAACCCCATAAATAGGGTTATTATTACTGTGATATTAAGATGCCTCAAAAATTGCGAGCAATTAAAATTATTAGTAGGATTGGAATGATTAATAGAGAAGATGCAGGAGGTAAAATATTAACATAAGGACCCACAAAGGGGAGGGGGGAGTCTATGGGGGATTTATGGAATACTCTATTTTTGTTTTGGTTGTTTGGCAATTGTTTGAAAATTTCAATACCTGTAAATGAAATAATTAAAAAAAATAATTGCAAGGGGTTTTGTAACAACTTTTGCAATTCAGAAGTATAACTGATCTATTATTTAGGCCGTGGGATTATAAGCAGAAATATCTAAAAGCAATCACCACCTGCCCAGATCCCAGTACAGCATACCAGTACTATGGCTGGTTCACACATGACAGTGGTGCCCACACAGTACCCAAGTAGACTAGGCTTCTGGCCCAGCTGCATTATGTTGGGGTACCCTTTGCCCTTGTCTCTGCATAGGCGGTATAAAGGGATAATTAGAGTTGCATACTCCTATGTAACTTCATTGCACAGAGAAACTATAGTCCAGATACCAACATATAGGAGATACTGAACTCATATAATTATATCAAAATTAACTATTGTCCCATACACCATACTGATTGTGTAGCAAAAATGTCATGTTTGAAGTGGCTGTAGTTTCCAAGAACTTCATAATTAAGATTTCATCTCGAAAGGTGATCACATTGAAAGCCAGCAAGAGCTACAGAGTAGTTCTACACAGGTTTACACAAAAGTAACCTCAGTAGGATGTACTCCAAGAATATACATAGGGTTGCAGCGTTAATTAACTTGCTATTTTCCTTTAAAACTTTGCAAACTTATTCAGTTTTTACATGGTGCCCTCAAACGGACACCTTTATTTACTTTGACTACAATCCTATGTACGCTTTCTTTAGAGTAAATTTAATTTAATTTAGTGGGGCTTGCATAAAATGGATAAGGTTGGATTGTCATGTTGTGATGAAACTTGACTTTAAATAGAAATTGCTGTAAACAAAGCCCTGCTTCATTTGGGGCTTACTCAAAGCGTCTCACTGGGATCTCATTCCAGATTTTGTAGCTTAAGCAGAATGAAAAGTCACCCTCTCAATCTCTCAGCATTATAAATATTCCAGACTGAGACTATAGTGTCACAGTCAGATACAGTATTACAAAACCAAGATCACTATATCCTCATGAAGCATAGAGTCTAAGCCATTTGCCGGTATCTGAATACCCATGCTCCTATCAACATAGAATCAGCTACAGGTCAGTACAGCTCATACCCTAATGTACCAGTGCAATGTTTCTTTAGTATACACACAAATAGGTATGCTAAGTTGAGACACAGATCCCAATAGATATCCAAGTAGAATATATCCATGGAAAATGATGTTCAATCAGGAATCCCACTGTACTTATACATCTGAAGATAAATCTAATTAGTGCCCCACCTCATTAAACAATAAAACATAAATATGTAGACCTAATAACTCAGAAGTAATGGCATCAGTGGGATTCACAATGGGAACCTAAATCAAATCAATTCAATTAATGACATTTTATTAATATATGTAACCTGTTAATCTTATAACTTTTCATAATTTTCTTACAGTTTCTTACAAAACATCATGTTTGGTTTAGTATGTCGGTAATAATTTTAATCATAGAAAACTCATTTCTAAATTATTCAATAAATAACATGAATTGTATGATCTAGTCAAGTTAATATCTCTTTTTGTTGTAAATATATTTGTTGATCTGCTTGTCTCAAGTATCAAGCTTAGGGTTCATTCCAAAGCACCTTACCTGAGGGTAAACCTGAATGAATATAAATTTAAAAAATTAAAAAATTGCCCAGTAGCACCTTAGAGACCAGCTAAGTTTGTTCTGGGTGTAAGGTTTCGTGTGCATGCACAGGAAAGCTTATACCCAGAAGAAACTTAGTTGGTCTCTAAGGTGCTACTGGACATTTTTTAAAATTTGTTTTGACTATGTCAGACCAGAATGGCTACCTACCTGAATCTGAATGAATATAGTTGGACTTACTTAGGAGTAAACATGTCCAGGACTACACTGCAAATGCCTAATTGTGGCCGTCCTGCACATATGTGCATAATGCCAATGGATCTTTTCAAGTACTCTCTATGCTATAGATTTATTCCATTTTGTTTACCATCAGTTTTACTAATTTTAGTAGAATATATTTCCATAAGACTCATTGCTGTTTTCTTCCAAGTTACTTGTGCTTAGGAATATTAGTATACCCTATCAATAATCAATTTATTTGTAAAAAAGAACAACCCAAAAATCCAGGCCATAACAAAACAATATTATGTACATTACTGGTGTAAAACAGAAGATAACAGGGAACATCTCCCAAGTTAATACTTAAAAACGGTCTTGGCAAGCCACTAAAAGACCCAGTTTTGGCATGTAGCCTTCCTAATTTTCTAGGCCTTTACACAATCACATTTGCAGACCTCGCAGTATTATTTTCAAACATATTTCCAAACAGGTAACTCATGATCTGCTCAACAGGGTATTCTGGAATCTTACCCAGAGAGAGGCGCCAACTCATGGGGGCCAAGCACTTTTGGTCTCCCCTAATATTTTTTTGAGAGAGTTCCAAGCCCCTCTCCAGTACCCCAAAAAATCAGGGGGTGAAGGAGGCTGAGTGCAGAGCCAAGCATGACACAGCTTCAGTTCCTGGCTCCTCCTCCTCCTGCCGCTGAGAAGAATGTGGGTTAAAGCAGCCTGCATTCAGTTACAGTGGCAGGAGCCACCAGCCATTGAAGCTGCACTGTCGCCATGTTTGGCTCCACCCCAGCTCCTCTTGAGCATTGCGCATGCAGCGTCCCCCCCCGCCCCCGTCCATCGCCCCCGAAAGCTAACACCTCTGTGCCCAGAAGAGATTGTAACAGGAAATTCTGAGCGGCTGTTTCTGGGGGGCAAAAGAGAAGAAATAGAGCAACATCCTCTGTAAGCCCTGACCAAAACTAGCACACCAGTTGCTCATAGGTAACCCAATTACATTACCCCCTGATAGTCTCCAATAAAATAGTTTGAAGCCTAGAAGTGAGTCTTAGCTAGTTCTCTCAGAACACTTTTCAAGATAAGTGCTCTTGTGTGAGATATGCCATTCAAGATAAGTGCTCTTGTGTGAGATATGTCATGAATAAGCACGCTATAGTAAAGGTAAAGGTACCCCTGCTGCCCGTACGAGCCAGTCTTGACAGACTCTAGGGTTGTGCGCCCATCTCACTCAAGAGGCTGGGGGCCAGCGCTGTCCGGAGACACTTCCGGGTCACGTGGCCAGCGTGACATTGCTGCTCTGGCGAGCCAGAGCCGCACACGGAAACGCCGTTTACCTTCCCGCTAGTAAGCGGTCCCTATTTATCTACTTGCACCCGGGAGTGCTTTCGAACTGCTAGGTTGGCAGGTGCTGGGACCGAACAACGGGAGCGCACCCCGCCGCGGGGATTCAAACCGCCGACCTTTCGATCGGCAAGCCGTAGGCGCTGAGGCTTTTACCCACAGCGCCACCCGCGTCCCTGTAAGCACGCTATAGCAGTACCTATAATTCTATGTCTGTTGAAGAGCTTTCCCTTCCTGCAATTCTGTATGTTTGTAACTTTTCTGGCACATTCATTTTAATCAGGGTTGGCAAACCAGTTTTTAAATTGAGGCCACATTCATCCTTGGCTAACCCTCTAGGGGTCTCATGCCAGTAATAAAGGTAAAGGTAAAGAGACCCCTAACCATTAGGTCCAGTTGTGGCCAATTCTGGGGTTGCGGCGCCCATCTCACTTTATTGGCCGAGGGAGCCGGCGTACAGCTTCCGGGTCATGTGGCCAGCATGACTAAGCCGCTTCTGGCGAACCAGAGCAGCACACGGAAACGCCATTTACCTTCCCGCCAGAGTGGTACCTATTTATCTACTTGCATGCCAGTAGCAGGGGTGCCAAAAGCAGATGTAGTCACTGCACACTCCTGCACGGGGGGATGCACTCAGGTACAAAGCCCCCTGCAACAGATCTGTGCATATCCACTGTGGAGATCTGTGCACATACTCTAAAGATTTGTGTACATCTGCTGAGGAGGGGATAGATAGAAGGAAGTTAATGATAGAATCCTCAGGTAAAAACACTTAAGGATTGCCATGCAGATTGTGATTTCTAGGCACAGGCCTGGGGGGCTTTCTCGTCTGTCCTGCCACTTTACCCAGGAATACCTGCCGTTTACTGCTAAGTCTTAACAAATGTCAGTCAGGCTTTCTGCAGATTGACACTTGTTCCAATTCAGCAGTAAGCAGTTTTTTCCTGGGGAAAGCTGCAGGGCAAATGAAAAATACCTCGGATCCATGCCTACAATAGAAAGCACAAGATAGTCGCAAGAATGGACGAGCCCAGAGACGATAGCCAACGGAAGCAAAGAAATGATGTGGCACATCCTAATCAGCGTTGGACCAAAGGAGTAGGTGGGCTTCTGCTGAATCATGTTTTAAAGACATGATTTAAAGACAACCTGTTTATTGAGCATTCGTTCTGATTTGTTTGCAGCGAGAGCAGGTGACATTGCTTCAAAGCAAGTGTTATCCCACACTTTACACTGTTTCCCCATTACTTTTCTTATCGCAGTGGGCCTCTTTCGAATGGAAGCTGGTGTGTGGCATAATACGCCCCCAATCAACTGTATTTGTGTAACCTGGTTTTGCCAGTATGTGACAAAATCCCTCTCGCAAATAGAAACAGTCAGTGCCCTAAGAGTCCCTCAGCAATAAGCTGCGTCCACCCAGTTGGCATTTGCATACAAAGCTGAGCAGAAGTGCAAACAAATGGATTCCCATTGTCCCACCACATTCAAACATTAAGAAATCCCATAAGAACATACTGGAGGAAACCAATGGTCGATTTGGTTAAACATCCTTCTTCCTACAGAGCTCAGTCAGTCACCTCCTAGGAAGACCACAACAGGGCTTGAAAACAATAGCCTTCTCCTTAAGAACCCCTGTTCGGTGGCATAAACATGGAGGTTTGTTTGTTTATTATTTTACAAGATCTGTTCATTTTCTATGCCTTAAAAGGGGAGCTGTCAAGATCCAAACCGGTCTGTTGTCTTTTAATTCTATGGGGTTGGTCAGGGACTGAGAAGCACGACGCCTGATTCTGCAACTGCTCCCTTTGTCTTAATTCCACAAGGTTCCCTAGTCTCTCTTCTCTATCATCACAGGTCAATATTGCCCCTCTTTTTCTCTTCCACATCCCACAAGTCTCTCACCCCTCCCCTCTATTTTTACTGGCTCCCCCTCCCTCCCCCCCCTTTATATTCCTGTTAGCTGAGAGCCAGCATGGTATAGTGGTTAAGAGCGGTAGACTCGTAATCTGGTGAACCGGGTTCGCGCCTCCGCTCCTCCACATGCAGCTGCTGGGTGACCTTGGGCCAGTCACACTTCTCTGAAGTCTCTCAGCCCCACTCACCTTGCAGAGTGTTTGTTGTGGGAGAGGAAGGGAAAGGAGATTGTTAGCCGCTTTGAGACTCCTTCGGGTAGTGATAAAGCGGGATATCAAATCCAAACTCATTATGGCATCAAGAGCACATGAGGCTTTAACTTTCCCCGTAATTCACCCACAGAAGTAGTATGGCTGGGAAGTAGTATGGGAAAAAAGCTCTTTACCACTTACTGCCTGCTTTCTCACATCAAAACTCTGTCAAAACTCTTTACACCTTATGATTGCCTTAAGCAAGATAACTAGTGGACAACCAAATCTACAACTAGCATACAAATCAAATCTTGAAACCACTGGTTCAGAACTTGGCATCTTAACTTTTTCACAGTGGGGGACTAGGAGATGAATCTCTCCCAAGTCAGTCCAGAGAACAATGGTTGTGAGGTGACTGATAAATGCAATTTATTTATTTATTTATTTAGAAAGTTTGTCTTCCACGGTTTCTTTTTTGAGGACATTGCCTAGCAACTAACAATCCATATTGTTACATACAGGTAAAGAACTGGGGTTCCTGTAATGCTGATTCAGCTGACAGTGGACCTGATTTGGGGCTAGTGGTGATTCATCTGATCTTTACCTCCGTACATCTTGTGTCTTCTAGCCATGGTGTTAATTATGGTTTTGTGGGATTCTGCCATACCAGAATATGGGCTTTCCCTGACTCCATAGTGGTGTTCCTTCCCTTTCCTTCTGCTGCACAAATCATTTTCATTTCCTCATCTCAATATTGATTCCCGTTTTAACCTTTGGCTTTCCTTCTGCTCTGCATGGCTGATTCAGCAGCCTATTTCTACACCCCTAAGCATGCAATCTTATTTGAATGATGTAAAATGTCTTCAACCCAAGCAAAGCTTTGGAAAGTACTGTCTGTTTGTAGAAATTGCAATAGAAATATTTTATTTACCTTTTCAGTTGTTTATGGTTCAGCATCTTATTTCCCCCTTAAACCTTACATCTATAGAAAAATTATGTGCTGATACAACTTTATGGTAATGAACTACCTATCTTTTTTCTGCTTAGAGAATTTGACAGTCTTAATACGCCATCTATATATCAGATAAAATCAATGATTATCTTTTGTGTCTGTTCAGTCTTTCATTCTCCCCTCTGAGCACAGGCTATTGAAAAGTTCTTCATTTCTTTCCCTCAGTAACAACTGCAAAATCTATTCATGCTTTCTCTACCTGTTGCTAAAATCCTTGCCCATATCCTGGTAATCTTCTTGCCTTGCTATTACAGTTGCTTTTTCCGTGGCATTATCCTTCTTCTGGGTCAGTCCAGAATCCCTGCAACAAAATCCTCCCCACTTTTTGATGATATGATCATCTCACATCTCCTTAAGGCTGTGACTTGGCTTCCTAATACCTTCTAGATCAGCTTCAAAAGCCCCATGCTTATATGTGAGGCACTCAAGTACCATGCGAGAGGACGATATTTCTTATTTCCTTTTTCCTTACTGAATAATTTCCATCCCTGGTCTCCTACATGTATGATCAAAATCAAGTCAAAGCTGCTGTTTCAAATGCCTTGGTCACTTTGTTCAAAAGACATGATGTGACCTTACTGAATGGTGTTTAATCCTTAACAGGATTAAAGTACTCTTGCCTAAATTGTGCAACGTCTTCAATGGGATCAAGAGCAGTGATCTTCCTCTACTAAATCCCAGCTCATTTTGTGACTTTCCCCTCAAAATCTCCACTCCAATGCATTTCATATTTGCCTTGATTTACCAATGGTTCTAAAGCACTACACTAAGGTATGGTTACGTGGTACACATTTGGTACACATCACCCTATGACTTATTAGCTGGCACACTGAATGGCCACTTATTTAAGAAGGTCCTTTTGCCTTTTATAAGTTTGATGGCCATATCACCCACAGTGTTATTGGAATGAGAGGAAGATGTAGGGCCAAACCACATATGAGGCAAGGTGAGGCAATTGCCTCAAGCGGCAAGATCCACAGGGGCACCAGATCCTGATGTAGATCTTTATTGCTCCCTCGTTCCTGATGTAGATCTTCACTTACCCCATCTTCCTTGGCAAGGAGGGGGATGCCATTTTGTGGTTCACCTCAGGTGCCAAAATGTCTTGTGCTGGCCCAGGGCAGATGTGTTGTTTGCTTGAGTAGCACTCGTTATGTTTTCCCTTCTAGTATGTCTGAGGCTAGAAACATAGATAAGGTATAGAGAAATCACCGCACTGCCACTTTAATTGTGCTGTGAGTTCTGTTTTCATATTACGTCTATCTCTAAAATACTAGTGAATCGAAATGTTGATAATATATCCACATTGCCTCTTCCTCCTTGCTCGCCTGCTGATATTGCTTCCTCCTCCAGCTGGGAAGCTTCCACAGCTTCCTTCTCGAGCACTGAGCCTTTGCATTTGAACCACAGGAGCTCTCATCAGAGATCCCTCCATCTTCAGCCATTGCATGTTAGTTATGGAGAGTCTGTTTACTTGAGCTCCAATGCCACTTGTATTTGGGGGGGACGGGGACATGAATTGCAGTTTGTTTGTCTTTGCATAAGTCATGTCTAGGTTCCACCACCACAGGCCTACATCACAATTTGGGTGTGACATAATTCAGCCCAGCTCTGCAGCGAATGCTGCATGGCTAGTGGTGATTTCAGCTTCTGGTGGAGCTATTGCAGGACAAACTCACAACAAAACGAAACTAAAACCCCACAGCTGAAATCCAGGCAAAGTAAAAAGGTTGAGACAATTCAATTATCCATGCCAGAGGCTTATTCTAACAATGATGTGAATCTGCACTTGCAACGTTTTTTTATCCCACTATCTGAGCTATTAGGCTTCCAAACTGCAAAAATTGAGTCTTAGGTCAATCATACACCACATTTGAGTATTTGAGGAAGAGTGGCAGATTGTGTGTCAAAGGAGAAGTTGCTATGTGTTTTGGCTATAACTGTCTTTTTACAGAGTGAGTCCCTTCAAGCTCCATCTTCTCTTACCCGAAAATGCCCTCTTGGAGAGCAGTTGCTTCCCACCCTGGTTTTGTTTGCAGGGTTTGCCTGTTTTCTGGGTTTGATGGTTATTTGGGGCCAGTCTTTTCTCCACTTTGACTCTGCCCTTGGAGGTGCACTCCGTTGTCTCTCGAAACAGACAGAGGCCAACAACAGCATCTGGGTCTAAATGTCAAGGCACTGATGGGTGGGTAACCCATTGCAGTTCTACCACAAATGGATTAACCATCCAGTGCCTGAGCATTTTACCTGTGTTTACTGATGGTGCACATCAAAAAAATTGGTCCCAGTATTCTTTTCAGTGTGCCAATCCTGGGATATTTGCATAAAATATAGGTATATACTATTAAAAGTGCCTTTTTTTGGCACTAACTTGGTTTTTTTGTTAACATTTCTTCACCAATTCATCAGTGCAGCAAACAATAGCAAGAAATTGTTTTCATGTGAACACAGGCACATCTTAATTAGTTCATTATTATAAGTAGTTTTCCATAGTTCTGAGTAATTAAAAAAAAAGAAAAAACCTAGAAAGGCTTTCAATTTAAAATGCCTTTGTAGCAAGCAGTGCTTTCAAGATCATTCTTACAGACTTGGATCCTCAATATGTTACCATAAAGTGCTTCTGAAAGGACTTGTCTGTTGACCACTTCCTCAGTTCATAGGTTTATTCTCTCTTTTCCCACTGTCACAATCTCTTAACTCAGCCCAAAGTGAGGTGAGGAGAACATAATTCATTCTGTCAGTAGCCCTGGAGAATGCTGTTGGAAGCAGTGCCTGTATGAATGGGGGTACATATCACTCATCTTATCATTCTTTCTCCTGAAAATAAAATTTGTGGGGGAAATGTAATCTAGTTAATCTAATACCAAGTTAATAAATGAGTCGTGAACTGAGATAATGAATGTGATCTCTTCCTCCCCCTACCTCCTTTTTAATACTATAGAAGGGAGCGATTTGCTACTTAATGAAAAGTTGCCCTCTAGGTCAGTCTCAGATTTGTCAGCTTGTTAGCAAAGGAAGTTCCACTCGGAAGAATTGCTGCTGGTTAGTCTGGTGGAGGGAAAGCTTGGATCTTTAAAACGTCACACACACACACACACACAAACACCCCTGAGATAATTCTGAATTACATAGAAGTTTACACCCAGTGCTGCAGAACATAGGAACACTGCAAAATGGAATTGCACGGCAGCCCTGGAATTTGAAAAAAAACACGAGATTTAACTGAAGCATTTTCCAGTTCTGAAAAGTGTGTTTAATGTAAAAAGAAAGAAAGACAGAAAGAGTCTCTTGACTGGAGGGTAAACCACAGCCTTAAAGAGCTGGAAAGCCATAATTAAATCATGCATTGATTCTGAAAATGTGTGCTAGATGAGAGTCTAAAAAAATAATAAAAATGTGTTGCGGGAGGAGGGGTGGAGAAGCAAAGAGCAGTCACACCAGTGGCATCGCCATGACAACCATGCTATAGTCGGGCCTACAGGACTTTTCCTGCCAAAAGTGAGGGAGATCACTGTCCCACTGGGTGGTTTTGTCCTGTGATGGCGTGTTACATGGCACAGTGGCATTATACACTACAACAGGACATGGCAGGGAAAGTGAGAAGCGGTCGCAGAGCCTAACTTCTTTTGACACAAGCCCCAACTGACACGGCTTGAGCTAATAATGTCATGCCACTTTGTGAACTCCTTCTCCCGCCTCCATTGCTCAGCAAATGCTGCATGCGGCTTTGCAAAGGGGTACTTTGCCCACTTTATTTTTGTACCCTGACACGGGTGGGATATGTAAAGAGAGAGAGAAAGAGAGGGAGGGAGGGAGAGAGAGAAGAGGAAGGAAGAATGGACGGGCCACATCCGGTTGGGGGGGGGGATAAAATCTCAGCTATATGAACTTGCTGCCTTCAAGCTTTAATATTTGTGATTAACAAGAAGAGCAGAAAAACGGAGTAGACTTAGAAATCCAGAGAAAAGTTATTAAACTAGATAGTTGCCAGGATTTGAATGAACTCAGACATGTTTCTGTTTAGGATTTGTTTGGGGGTTTGTTTTTTGGAGGTAAAACTCTTTAGGCTGTAAAATGGTGAATTCCTAAAGATACTAGCAGTTGAGCTTTCTATAAATTATGTAAGTCTGACAATGTTTTTAAGTAATTAGGCAAGTAAAATAATAATGAGAATAATAATAATGAATCTTGGCTTTTGCCCACAAGAGGGCAGTATACTTTTTGTTGTTGTTTTGTCCTGCCTAGCTTTCTTCTGCCTTGCTAGAAGGACATTTCCTCTGGTGAAGAGATCTTCCTAGCTAAATCAACATCATTCATTGCCTGGCTGTGACGATGTACATTAATTACCTGCGAAATATTACGACTAGCATGTAATGTTGCCGTTGTTACGCTAACATCAGTGCAGTTCTTGTCCTTTTCCTGTTGTGGGTTTGCAAATTCAGAGACTTGGGTCATTTGTTGTTGATACTGAAGATATCCAGGAGCTGATCGCTGGGGATGGGATTGCAGGGTCTGGTATGATCAGGCATCTTCCAAGAAACTCAAACCAGTAGGGAGTTCAACTCTAAACCCTGGAGTCTCTGCTGCTAATCTGCCTTACTGTTGCCTGCCCTCATCCCCTTACAGAGGAATGAGGTGGGGTAATAAATCTCTACACACACCCTTGTCATCTCCCTCGGGTAGGTGGTCAGATTTGCCCATGGAAAAGCAAGTGAATGGACAAAAGCAACAATGGCAAAGACAAGGAGGCGAACTCACAGAAAGAATATTGTCCAAAAGACACCACCTCCCACCCCAAACCTGGAACTGGCACTGGGTGACCTAGAAACAAGCACATTTATGCTTGTGATTAATAGCATTTTCAACACAAAAGTAGGAGAACGCTATTGCACTCATTTCGTGCTTGTGGGCTTCCTATCTGGTTGGCCATTGGAAAAATCATACTTGACTATATAGGCCTTTGGAAGGGTTTTTTTTTACGTCCGGCAAATGTTCAGTGAAAGAGGCTTTATGGAATTTCCACTGTAAGCACAACTGGGCAAATGCCAAGGTTTCTGATGATGTAGGCTTTTATGTCTCCCAAACAAGTTACTCAAACAACTCTCTTGTTTCTTTTAGGTGTCCCACACCTGGTTGTGATGGCTCTGGGCATATTACCGGAAATTATGCTTCACATCGAAGGTATGTAAAATGTTGAGCTCTTTATCACAGTGATTTCCATTTCATGGGTCGACTTGGTCTTGGTCTTGAATCACAAGGCCCACCAGCAAAGGGCGTTGGGGAGCTGTGCTTGTCAAGTATCTTCAGTTACTGCACTCAGTGTGTATTCACAACAGATCCAGCCAACAACTAAGTCCATTGTAAAAATGAGTAAGTCTCAAAACAAATCGATACTCAGCTACAAACAACTCATTATATTGAAAACTGCTAATGGCAACATTAAATAAAAAGTTACAATTCATTTATAGACTCAAAACAAACACCACAGCAAAGTTCAGCCACATCAAATGCACAGACAAATTGTGCCAGTATAATAGGGTTCAAAAGTCCCAAAACAATTGGAATGATTGTTTCAAGCATGTGACTGTTGTCACATGGAGTTCAGCCTCACACAAAAGAAATATTGCTACAGGTGCCTATCTCCCTACTTATTACTTCAGATACTTCTTTGTGAACGTCCTGGTTTGTGTTTGTCTTTTGAAAAAATTATATTTCAACCTGCATTTTCAACCGGATCTTTGAGACAGCTCACAGAAAAATCACACCTAAATGTCAATATAAAAGCACCATCAGAAATTTGTAAAAGGGGCACATGGTTACGGTTGAATTATTACCAGTTTTCAGGCTTAAAAAAATGATGATGATGATAGCCACCCTCCTAAAACAAACTGACAAACAATGAGAGTCTCTAGCATTGTGGGATTTCAGAACCATAACTATTCACAACTGAGATGGAGCAAGAGGATTACATCAGTTCCTCCTTTCACCTGCAGCCCCCTGCATCACTCCCACATTATTCCAGAGTGTTCCTCAAAACTCTGGGCAATATTTTCAGGGGACTTTAGTGGAAATCAACATCTCCCACCTTTGCTTCTTGCTAACAGGAGGATCCTTTCATTTGACTTATGCTCACAGAGTCTCAGAGTCCAAGCCATGGCTTCTTAGGAAGTTTCATTTTAGACATAACATTTGAAGCAGACAGATCACTTCTTGCTGTAGCATTACAGGTTTTGGTTTAATGCAGTTCTTGACACAATCTACCATATATGCTAAAATGCCTGGAACTTTATGGAAATTGTTTTCTTATTACTTGATGTTTCAGCTAGTCCATATTTATTCACATCCACATCAGCTGGTCCATACACAAGCTGCTCCAATCCATATCATGTAAATAACCTTAAAATGTGCTTACATTGATTGTGTCTGGTTACTGGTAAGTTAAGCACATGCCAATATCCATAGGAAGGTAGAAAGGATTACGTTCACAGGTAGAAAGGATTATGCTACGATTCCCAGCACCCTTAACAAACTCAGAAGAGTTTGTTCAGAAGTTCAGAAGATTTTTTAGGAGAAGCCATGTGGTTTAAATGTACAGTGTGTACGCAGCCCTTGTTGCTCATCTCATTCTAAAATAATGTATCAGTGACCAGGGCTGTTTGCACACCGTACACTGAAACCCCAAATCTTGTAAACTGTGGTTTGTTAAAGGTGCTGGGAATTGTAGTTCTGTGAGCGACAAACTACAGCTTTCAGCATTCTTGCGGGGCTGGGTGGGTGCTTTAAGTGTATTGTGTGCATGCAGCTTAGGAGAAGTTACAAGAAGCAAACACGATCAGGTGGGAGGTGACTTGGGCCTCCAGGAATCCTGATGTATTTTGTTCAAAAACCCACCTTTAGAATCAGGTTACCAAGGAGATTCAGTTTCCAAGTCCCAGTTACTAAAAGGCCTCTCATAAACTAAAGTCAGGACTACACATGACATGCACCATGGGCCTATGGCTAAAACCTCTATCCCTGTGTCAAATTCTCTTCCTTGTGTAATATGTAGATATATACTTATCATATGTCATGACAGCATTATGTTCTAAGTTTCTTCATTCCCAGTCCACCTCATTCATTGGTGGCGGCAGCAAGAAAGTTTGCAAATGTGATGATATTGTATTCCTACACAAAGGGGTGGGGGGAAGCTTTGATGCAAATGTTCCTTTCTGCAGCAGCCCTATAAATGGGGCTGGCGGCAGACTTCACAGGTTCCTTGGCATGGTGTCACCAAAGAAGGCCACTCACCCACCACAACCAGAACAGGGCTTGTCTATAGTCCTGGTCCCATTGGGATTCTAGATGTTAAACATCATAAAGTTCTGTGGTTCCCTATACCTATAAAATAGATCTGTAAGAATTTATAGGCATAGGGCTGGTTCATTTGGATTAATTAAACATGGTGGGTGACGACCACAACTGCAGCACTGAAACTGCTCTGGGGGCCCAGCCAGAAGAGTGATGAACAAGGGAAGACCAATGGGAAACCTTCTGAGCCAACTGGGTCCTTGACCAGTGCCTGGTCTAGCTCACCTCTGGCACCAGGTCTGCATACGCTTCATATAATGTCCAGTTCCTAGCCCTTTCTAACTTCTGGCTTTTCGCTGGACTTTGTCACATTATTTTTCAATGAATATGTGGAGGGGAGCTGAGGTTGAACCTGCTGTTTCCTTCCCCACCCCCCTTGCATTAGCTGTGCCTGTTTGCACAGGGCCTGCGTGCTGACAACATGCATGATTTGGACTCCGTGTAATCAGGGAATGTCAATTCTGCAAGACCCAGACTACATATACAAGTGGTACATATATAGACTCAGGCACGAGCAACACATAATGGTTGAAAAGGGAGCTACCCTGATAATTAATGCTATCCCCCCCCCCCCATTTAGATTGCCATGAAAGCAACAGTTCCGTGGGTATAGTAATTGATATCATGAATTCAAACTCTTTTTTTGTAAGAAAGATGTGTTATAATGGCAGGCCTCAAAGTGCCTGGGCCTCATTTATATTGCAAACCACTCCTGCTTAAAAATGAGAAGCCACATTCTAGTTTTGATATTGTGATCAATACAATTTGCATCAAGTACCAGCCCTAAAGTTTCGAATTCTTCATAAGAAAGAAGGAATGCATCACAACCTCCAGTTACACTATAGAAAACAGAAAGGCATCCCCATGCGTTAATAAATAATATACCGTGGGGAAAGGGAATTGAAAAGGTTTTTGTGTCTTCTTTAAATGATTCATTCACCACTTGCCTCTCTGTTTTACCTTTCCCTTCCCCCTTGGCCATAAATTACACATAGCTTTCTGACTTTCTCGACTCACATTCTTCTGAAGCCCATCAGTGTCATAGCTGGAGACACTATTAGCAAGAGATTTAATGCACAGTTGTCCTTGTCTTCCAAGGGTCTTGGTCCATAAGGGTCCAGGAAAGCAATTTCGTTTTGCAGTGAGAGGAAATCATGATTCATGGGCTCCCTCTTGTGGTGTGAATAGAACTACTAAAGTCAATGCAGAAAGGATGTCGTCTGCAAGTAACTTTTGCAGAAAGTTTAATTCTCTAGGACACTTAAGAGAATTATTTTTAGAATTAAGGTGTTCAGTCTTGAAATGATTTCTTTCATTCAGTCTTTCTGGTTGTCCACGAGCAAAGAAAAGTGGGATCAGGATAGTACAAAGCAAAGAAGACAAGGAAGATCAAGAGCCAATTAGGTAAGCATGAATCTAGTCAACTTCTTATGAACATGCTCAGCTATCTCTTCTGCCTGTTTTCTTCTTGGATACATATTTGAATGACAATAAGACATTTCTACATGCAAGTTAGTTGTTTTTAAATCTGTACGACTTCATATATGCATGCATTCACACACACACACAAATATATATATACATATATATCTACTCATATATATTCACACACATATACATACAAACACACACAATGTGCCTGGAAAGATTTGAATTAAATGCAGCTTTCATAGTATTCGTTCAACATCTGACCAAATACTTCTACTGAAGACAATGAACAAATGAACTAGAAGCTGGTGGATGCATTGTGCTTTTGATCAAGAATATGCACACATGAGTCTGTTGCCCATCTATAATCTAGAGTCTTGGGCACTCACAGATTTTCTGTGCCTAGCCATGGGAGAAGTTTGAGGAGAGCATACAGATTCTTTCTCTTCCTATAGCCAACAGCAGGACAGCTGTGCAACACAGCCGCTTTCTGTGTATGTACAGCATACCATTTGCCTCCCCAGCTCTTTGAGGTTTTCTATAATATTGTATGGCTCTCTAGGATCATTGGCCACACCCTGCACCGGACATGAATTTTTAAAAAGCTGTCATTTTAAGGGGCAATTTAAAATACAATGAGAAACATAAGGGGGTATTTTTGGTATGGTTTTGTGTCTGTTTCATAATAACAAAAGCAGAGCCAAACCTGCACACAACGTTCAGTTCTAATCACAACTCCTAGGTACTAAATTTAAGACTTTCCTATTTTATAAAAGCAGTTGGCAAAGTCTGCATGAAAAATCCGGGATCTTCTCACCGACAAGCACGTTCACTGTTTATCACCCAGGGAGGCACAAATCTGGTTTTGCACATAACACGAAGCCCTGCTTTAGTAAATGATGGTTTATTAAATTATGGCTTAGCATTCTATGCCAGCAACTTAACTATGGCCTATTTACTGCCAACTAACCACATTAAGAAGCCTTGGTTTGTTCTTGACTGGCAAACCTTGGTTTATTTCATTTATGGCTTGGCACTCTGTGTGAAACTAGCGCCCTTCCTTAACAGTGGTTTGCTTGGCCACCCCACTCCACAACATTCACCGTGTTACAAACACACAAGGGAAAAGGAGCTGGGAATCAGACTAAACTTTGGGGAAATAAGCCAAAGTTCCTTCGGTAATCTGTGAAACAATTTATGGTTAATTCATGGTTTCTTAAACAAACATGTCTTGGTGTTATGTGCAGACCTGGTCAGTGACAAAGGTTTGCTAGACTGGCGGTTACCATATCCCACTGTGTCGACATTACATTACATTTACACAGAGCTTGTTAGTGGAATGTTCCCAATTCCATTAGCATCTTTTATGTTTGTGTTGCATTTCTTGTTGGTGTTCTTGGTGGGGTTTTTTTTTGTTGTTGTTTGCTTTTTCTTTTAAGCCATAAAGCATGGTTGTTCTTTTTTTATGTGAGATTTATTTTGACTTTGTTGTAGAGGCTGCCAGGTATATGATGGCAAGACAATAAAGTTTATTTCATCTATCTGCTATCCAGATGTCCAGTTCCTGGTTGTGACGGTCAGGGTCATATAACCGGGAAATATGCATCTCACCGTAGTGCATCAGGATGCCCTCTAGCTACTAAAAGGCAAAAGGATGGGTATTTGAATGGCTCCCAGTTTTCTTGGAAGTCCGTGAAGACGGAAGGTATGTCATGTCCGACCCCAGGATGTGATGGTTCAGGACATGTCAGTGGTAGTTTTCTTACACATAGGAGGTAAGTAACTGCAGAGGTTTCCCCCCTCCTATCTAACTGTACCTTATTTGAAATAAGCTCTCCATTGGCAAATCTCTTTAAATTAATTTTAACACGTTATTCTGTGAAAAAAAGAGTCAACCAGGTATGAAGCTAGATAGAACTACCTAGCTCATGTTTATGACACCCTTGAAACAAATTAGACCCTATCAATCTTATAATAATGATTCGACCCCAATATTGTTTTCCTAAAGCAGATTAACAAATAAGTACCGTGTGCCAATCTTTGGTTTTTATTTGATAAACTTTCAAGGCAGCTAGTTTTAGTCTTATGTTAATTTTATTAGAGAATCTGCAGCTTAGATTTGCCTAAACTCAACTAGATGTTCTAATCTGCGCCATCTCCAAGTACAAACCTCCATGGTTTTTGTAAGTTTTTTGCTAGCAGAACATAGTTTGCCCATGGTTCACTTGTCCAAAGTTAGTAAAGATGCTCTTCAAACATGCCTTAACCCGAGAACTCTGAAGAGAGAGAGAATAGGTATTGAAAGGGGGAAATGTTTTACCTACGTTAACTAGCCCTTTTACTGAAGCTATAGAACAATTAGTGTTAGCTAATTGGTGTCGTCCTGATGGTGATGCCAATGAGCAGTTTCAAAACTTGTTGACTGTTGATTGTGGAAAGTAGATTATATTTACATATATATATAGAGAGAGAGAGATCCCTTAGGAAAGAAAAGCATATTAAACAGGCACACTTCTAAATCTAATACTTAATGCAGAATGAGCGGGAACAAATCAGAATTAGCCGAAACAAACCTGTCCTGTTCTGCCTCCATACACAGGAGAAGGCTGGGTGGGCAGAGGAGAATCAGAATAGTTCTGTCATTCCTGAAGAGTTCTTACTCTATGGAATTGAAATTCTGTTATTAAATATAAAAAAAACAATAAATTTGTATTCCGATGAACCACATAGTATACTGCCTAGTTTGCTCCTGTATATCGTTATGGCATGGAAGCATACCAGCCGAAGGCAGAAGATCATACCTGTGTAAGTGCTATGGAGCTCATTTCCTTTACGTATCTCCTGGGCTTGCATGCCACTGCAGTTTCTGTAGTACTTCAGCCTGGAAAGACCTCCCTTTCAAAGACCCAAGGCCGGAGCAAAGACAATAACACCATTACTCTTATTCTTATTACAATTAATTTATTAATCACCTTCTAAACCACCATCTCAAGATGAGAAATGCAATAGATAATGAAAAGCAGTTAAAAGCACGAAAGCAGCAAATGCATTTAAAACAAGACTAAAACTCTATGACAAAGGCTGGGGAAGCCTGTCGTTGCCTGGTGTGTTGTTGAGTTCTGAGTTGGTCAACTTTATGGGTTAGGCATATGACATGTATCAGCCTCCAGGATAAATCTTTTCACAATCCGTGGGGTTTGTTGATAACGTGTTCTGACAAAGGAAAGAAACAATTTAGCTCACCTGGATTCTTAAGCCTTGTGCCAACCATGTGAATGTTCCTTCCAGAGTAGGCAGAACTATAAATTATTATGTCTTTGTGAAAACCAACTTAAGTTTTACTAGGCATTAGAATGCTTTTAAGAAAAAGCACACGAGAGAGAGAGAGCGTACCATAGCAGGAATACAAACTAATCCCACTTGTAATCTAGGATCTGTGATTCAGGAGTGAGTAAGGAAAAGCTTCTATCTTATGTGCGATTATGCATATTATTCTATACAACCAACAAATAATCCAATGAAACGCTGCTTCTCTTGGATGGAATTATTTTAGAACAATGAGTGACTTTGGGGAGTTAAATGTGTTTTGCTTTTAATTCCTTGTGCACCAAAGTCTATTTATTTTAAAATTCTGTTCAGACTGAATGCTTTCTTTTCTTCTCTCTTTGCACGAAACTAGCCTCACATTTATTCCACATATATTCTGCACTAATTATATTTTTTTCATGTGAGAAACAGTCTCTCCTCATGTTTGTAAGGGTGTCCTCCGATTAAGTTTCTTAGATACGTTGAATGAATTTACACTGCAGATTTAACTGGCTTCTTCTTCCCAGGAAATTGTAGTTTGATGATTAGGGGGGTAGCACTCCACATGCTACCATTCCCAGACCATTTTTGTTGGAAGAGTAGATATAGCCCAAGCTCTTCACCTCAGCTACACATCTCTTTCAAGTATGTTGCGGTTTTGTTAAGATGATATTTGCGTGCGGAGTTAGTTCTGGGGTGTTAATAATTAGCATGACATGTCAAAGCCATAAGTGATGAAAAACAGAGGGTAGATTCTTCTTCTGAAATTTGTAACAAAATAGTCCCAAGTTTGTTATGCAGCATGAAAAATAAATCTTTAGAGAAGCTGGTGGCCTAAACCTAGAAATGAGCTCAGTAGCGCTAGCCTCAAAAGCAGGCACTCGTCATGGTCCTCTGTGCACCAGAAGCAGTTTAGTCACGCTGGCCACATGACCCGGAAAGCTGTCTGTGGACAAATGCTGGCTCCCTGGGCCTGAAGCAAGATGAGTGCCACACCCCATAGTCACCTTTGACTGGACTTAACCGTCCAGGGGTCCTTTACCTTTACCTGCCAGCTAGTGATCAGAGAGTCAGAGTGCAACCCTGCAAGCTGCAATGCTCACATGCTGAGGCAACATGCTGGTGAAGGATTGGCCCTGCACCCAGCAACTGATGTCACCAGGTGGAGGAAATTGGTTCACAGCTCAACATGGACACCTTGGTGAGCCAAGACTGGCCTGTGGGATGGAGATTCCCACCCCTCTTGTGAAAGAGCTCAAATAACAATGAGACTGAAGTCATGCATTTGCTCATTCGTTGTTAGTTACCGACATTCAACTGGTGACAGGATTGAATCCTTATTCCGTTTCAGACTCAAGCAATATGCATGATTATGAGACTAAATTCCATTATAGCGTATTCCACCAAACAGTAACCAACTTTCCTTCAGATGATGAACTGTGGAAGTGACAGTTGAGTAATCTGGCCTATGAGTAAAGCAAATAAGATCTGATTTATCTTCACTAGCTGGCATTTTATGCCCTAAAGCACTATAAACAGAAATGAAGTCTGCCTATAAATCTATATCCTTATTATATTCCACCAGACTAATTATTATGACTGGCCTCTAGTGCCCGAGGAAACGAAATAACATGCAAGAAAATGGAAGATCTCCTTAATATATTGCGACTAATCTTTGCATTCATAATATATGAAATTGTGATGGTTAAAGATGGTTTAAGGTTAGATTCTGAATCTAATCTGAACCCTGCCTTCTTAGTAGTCAGTCTCATACACTCCTTTTTTAAATTTGGATTTACATTTGTGAACCTCACCCAGGCTTTAAATTGGCCCACCTTTTTTTTTGTGAGCAATATATTAGAAAATATCAGTACAAACATCAAAGCAAACAAATAGTTAAAGCATAACTAGCTTGCTTTCCTTTTCTATTCCTTCACTTTTCTCCATAATATAACTTGCCTTTAATAAAATTAAAAATATGCATGCAAGGCATGTCTTCCACCCACATCTTTTAAAGAGTGCTCAGAAGTTCCAGGTGTGTGCTAAGATTATACTCTCAAGAAAGTGAGGGACAACTCAAAAGTTAGATTCCACACACCCAGTCAGTCTTATTTTAACAGTAAAAAGAGGTAAAGGGACCCCTGACCATTGGGTACAGTCGTAGCTGACTCTGGGGTTGCGGAGCTCATCTCGCTTTACTGGCCGAGGGAGCCGGCGTACAGCTTCAGGGTCATGTGGCCAGCATGACTAAGCTGCTTTACCTTCCCGCCAGAGCAGTACCTATTTATCTACTTGCACTGGTGTGCTTTCGAACTGCTAGGTTGGCAGGAGCTGGGACTGAGCAACGGGAGCTCACCCCGTCGCAGGGATTCGAACCGCCGACCTTCTGATCGGACAAGTCCTAGGCTCTGTGGTTTAACCCACAGCGCCACCCGCGTCCCTATATTAACAGTAGATAGCAGCAAATATCAAACCCCCCATAGTCCCCAAACCTACAATTCGTGAGATAAAACGTGAGCTAAAAACATGGGGAAAACATGTTACATTGTGGTTCATTCGTATTGCGTTTCTTGGCCCAAAGACTTCCAAAGCAGTTAACAGCATATTAATAAAGCAAGCAATACAGCAAAAGTACAGAAAGACAACAAATCAGATGGGCCATGATTCTGTGATTTTGCTATCTACACAGTGAACTGGCTGAAAATTTGATGGCCACCAGCTCACCTAGAACTGGGTCATTCAATCCAGTTGCCATCTTTCACCTTAACCTATCTGCTTCTCTCTATTCTTTGTTTAGGGCAACCCACCCACCCCCAGAGCCCCAAACCTTCTCTTACTAGGATCCTGGAGCCAAATGATTAGTGCAAAGTAGCTTCCATGAAAATAGCACCATTCCTGCAAGTTTCTGTCCTTAAAGGGTGAAGTTAGATGTCTCCAATGCCCTCAAGCTCTCATTCCCTTTGGTGCACTCAGGCTGCCACCTCTCTGTTCTGAGTTTATTTAGTAGATTATTCATCCAGGAGTAGCAGGTTGGAGTGTCCTCCTTTCCCCCGCCCACCAGTACCAAAGGCTTTGAACCAAAGGCCAAGTCCCCAAAGTTTGTTCCTCTAACCAGACTATGGGACCAACCCATTAGTAAGAATGAAGTGGGTGCTTCATTTAGTACAGCCATAGGCAAACATGTCCCTCCAGATGTTTTGGGACTACAACTCCCATAATCTCTGACCACTGGTCCTGTTAGCGAGGGATGATGGGAATTGTAGTCCCAAAACATCTGGAGGGCCGAGTTTGCCTATGCCTGATTTAGTAGATAGTGAGGGATCTGTGTATGCACCCCATAACCTTGCTTACTGCCCTCAAGTGTAGGAGAGGACACTGCTCCATTGCCAGTAGTGATTTGCTTTGGGAAGCAAAATTTCTTCAGCCAGCCCTGCAAAACCATTTCCTGGATAAATACTTGGAGGGCCAATGCAAACTCTAAGCCTGGTTTCAGGTGCCTTCACTCCAATCTGCCCCACAATATACATAAATATTATATACTATACATGATGGGTTCTGACACCTCTTTTTCTAGAAAAATAACACTGTAAAAAAACAATTAAAACTCTAAATTGGTCCTTAGTTTGTGCCATGTTCTCTAGGCATACCCTTACTAATACAGTATATTTCATAGAATCACAGAATTGTAGGGACGGAAGTAGCCCAACCCCCTGCAGTCAAATTCCTAACCAGCAAAATTTCCCTCATACTATTTTGTAAATACAGAATGGTTATATGATTTTTGATTAGAACTCATCTAGAACTTGTGACAAACTTTTCAGGAGCTGCCCTATTGTTACACAATGGTAGGAAATGTTTCTGCATTTGTATTTGAACCTGCAAATGAAATGAAATCAGCTCAAATCCCTCAAGCTTAAAATAGGGTGCGTATCACTTATTTGGGATAAGATACAAGCTATAAATTCATATTTATTCCTTTGAGGTAGTTTAAATAAGAATGATAAATATAGGTTTCATTGCCATGGGGAAAATTTGTTGCAAAAAGGTGTGCGTGTTCTAACTATAACTACTGTGATTTATTAAAACTGGATTTATATGAAATGCGTGTTCCTGTCATTTGGTAAGAAAAACTAGGTTCTAAGACAGATGAACATGGGCATCTTCCCCGCAGCTGAACTATAATCCCCAGAGTCACAGCTTTCTTTATAAAAATAAGTCTCTACCCTTTGTATATAAGGCAAAAGTATGGGCACCATTCTCCTTGTTTGTTTAGTGAAAAACTAGCATTCTTCTACCTTTCAGTGTTTTTAGGCAATGAATGAAGTTATTGCAACATCAGCCAATTAGACAAAGAGAAGAGGGACATACCACGGTGTACAAAAGTAACTAGTTTTTTTTCCCCTTTCCATTTTTAAGTCTTATATTTTTCCTCTTCTTGTCTGAGAACAGTTCCTCTTCTCTTTCAGAATCCAGCACCTTACCAGTGGCAGTCGAGAGAGACTTCCCTGTAACTCTGTTTCCGTAGTCGATTTAGCTGACGTACTGAACACCCGTGACTTATTACAATTAATAATTCTTTCCTCACTTATTGTCTACAGTCTATCAGGATGCCCCAGAGCTACGTCGGCAATGAAGAGAGCAAAGCTGTCGGGAGAACAAATGCTTACAATAAAGCAGAGGGCTAGCAATGGTAAATAGCTAATTGTTGTGAATTAAATGAGACGCAGCTATCACTGTTTACTTCACTCTCTCACTGTGAGAATAATTTACTCTATATGGTATTACAAAGGAGTCTTTCTGAACACAATCTTGGAGTCCTTCTAGAAAGTGCCATCAGGCTACAGTGTACGACACTGAAGTGATTTTGCTGCTGCTGCAAAAAAAATCAGCTTCTGAACGTGCTTCAGAGAACACCTATGCTGTGATTTGTGCTGCCATTGTAAAGCAGAAAGCTTATGTGAAGCACAATCATATGCATGTTTGCTCAGAAACATGTCCCTCTGTATTAATTGCATCTTACTCCAAGGAAAGTTTGCAAAGCAGTGCAGCCTTGGCTCAAAGTTCTTTAGGCACTTGGAATTACCAGAATTCCTCTCCTTCCAGTACAGAGCCTCATTCATCAGACTGACGAAGAGGGTCCCCAAATTTAGCATGGCTGGATTTTGAAATACCACATTACCATCGAAAGGGAACCATTAAGTCTAAAATTCCCACAATATCCTGTTGTCTTTAACCCAAATTATACATTGGGCATGGGTATTTAATCTGCTCCATTATACTATGTATGGCCAGAAAAGCTCATATAATATAATCACTTCATCTGGCGTTGTGATGAAACTTGGATACTTTTATCAATTTTATTTTCATCATTTTTACCCTGCCTTTTTTACCCAAAACTATGCCAGGAAGCTATGGATGAGCAAAAAGAACCGAGATGTCGAGCAACAATTCAGTAACCTTACATATCATTCATATGAAAGAAAGACAAGAACAAATATCTCAAGAAAAAAATAAAAATTAGCTGTATGGTGCTAATGAAGAGTCCCCCCCCCCCCCCAATTCAAATAGCATCTGTGGGGAAGTGGTTTTGATCAGGAGCTTGTGAGGAGGGTCAAATTTGTCCTCCCCACTTTCAGCGATTCCAGTCATCTCCCCACCCCACCCCCAGCCAATGACTACAGTCTGCATTTTCTAAAAAGTGCACATTAGATGGAAACATGAATTTAATGCCACAGTTCATTGGGCAGCCATCAAACTCTGTTACTCGAGCGAATGGGCTCAGATAGAAGTTGTGGTTTAATTAGTTTAAATTTAGAATGTGGAAGGACTTTTCCACCCCATGGGAATGTCAAGGTTCACAGCTGGGCTGGATACTTGCTCTATTTTCCCCCTTTCCTCCACTTACGCATGCAGATGGCACAGTGGGATGTTGGGAGGGTCTGCACATGCTTTCCATACCACCATCCAGTTCTTCCTCTCTGTGCCTTGCAAGCTACTTACCATATTTTTCCATGTATAAGATGATCTTTAAAATTGGGGGTTGTCTTATACACGGAACGTTGCAATTAAATATATAGATAAATATATGCCGCCATCCATATTCTTTCCCCCCAGCCTCCCCTCACTATTGACCTCACAACAAACACTGGTCTGGTACTTCCCCTCCCCCAGCAGCCCCCACTCCGGACATTGTCCCTTCCACCCGGTTCCCTCAGCTGCCCCCTGGCTACCCAGACCCTCCATTCCCCAAGCGCACTCACTCAGGCAGGCCTGGCAGTCGCAGCTCCTCAATGAGTGTTCGCATCTGCCAGCACACATGGAGTAAATACGGTACATACCGTAAATACTGAGACAAAAGTGCAGCACACACAGCTTGCCTCACTGTTTGATGTTTAAATATACAGTACTAAATATACCGGTGTTTTGAATATTTAATAAAATATCAATATTGTTCCGTTTGGTGTTTAAAATATTTATTTCTTAATTTGGGGCTCAAAAAATAGGGGTCGTCTTATACATAGGGGCGTCTTATACACGGAAAAATACAGTATATTCTACATGCCTTTTTTGACAGGTTGGGTAGGATGAAAATGTGAAGAGTATGCAGAGACCTGCCACTCCCTTCAGTGACCCATCACAGGGCCTGGGCAACAGGGGAGAGAGCTGGAGACCATGAAGCCTTATAGAATCTTCCACGTGTGGTTACTTTGCCAGCGGGTGGATTCCTACGGTCTTGGTTCCCCTTAGAATGTTCTTACCTTAGCTTGTGGAAGGCTCTGCTTAAAATGGAATATTCCATGAGATGTAACCATTTTGACCTTTTTGTTTTATTGATCTAAACTTCAAACTGTGAAATGGCTGAGTTGCTTAACTCAGATTTCTAACAACTATATTTTAATATATCTTTTTTATTATTGCATAGGTATAGAAAATGATGAAGAAATTAAACAGTTAGATGAAGAAATAAAGGAACTAAATGAATCCAACTCCCAGATGGAAGCTGATATGATAAAACTCCGAACTCAGGTAACAGTTTTATAAAGTCCTAAATCCAATGGTTTTTTACATGACTGGATTAAGATAAATAAATAAGCTAGTCGCACTCTGTGGGGATATTTTATTTCCTTTCTCCCAATTTTTCCTTAATGTGTTTGCCCTGTTTTAAAAACCGTATGGGAGGTTAGAAAACCGTGATTTGGTACTGCTTCCCTAGCATGGCAGCTGCAAACATTTCTCCCTGAAATCGTAATCAAAACCATCAGGTTAAAGAAGGATTTTGTTCTAAATGAATATGTCCAGCTTTTACTCTCTTATATATGGATGATAGATGGAGGGGGGGGAGAGTAAAGGCAGATCACCAGAAATCAATGGTCCAAGCTTTCTGCTCAGGCACGCTAGATGCTACATTGTGCAAAGGCGCAAACTATCCATGATGTTAAGTACTGTTTTGAATCGCAACTGGCCATGTTCCTTTTCCCCTAAAAAGTAACTGTGGTGCTCCGAACTTGGATCTGAATTGCACTGCAGGGGAAGAGGCCACTTAACCATTTTCCCATCTCCATTTTCCTTGCAAAAATGGTCTCCTGCCCCAAAGTGCTTATTTGTTCCGATTTTTAAGCAGTTTAAGGGAGACAATTGTTGGACAATGGGGGTGGCGAAAAGGAACCCTTTGCTGCGGCCCTGATCCAGGGTGGAGGGATGGCTCTCCTTTCTTTGAAAACAAAAGGAGGCTGCGAGCACGTGTTTAAAAATAAGCTTAAAGTCATATCTAGTTTTGGTCATTGACTGCTGCTTAATATCTATTTCCATCTGTTCTTAGTTTACGTAGATGGTTCAAAAAGTGTAGTTTTCTACAGATAAAAATGGACATGGACTAATCCATTGTAAGGCCAGGGAACAATTTGCATGATTTATATATATATATTTCAGAGGATGGTATGTGGTAGGCACATTTTTTTTAAAAAAAAAAAGCTTGGCTTTTCTTAATTCCAAGTGAAGAGTATGAATTAGATGTGAGGTGTAAAAGGAGTACTTTATTGTGAGACGTCAAGCCCAGGAGATTTGGCAGAACATAATGGCTTGGGTTCAGTGTTTCCATTAGGGTCATTCCACGTCATTTCAACGAGGTCATGTCACCCTCCGTCACAGATGTTGATGAAATTTGGTGTACACCCTTCCCTTATGGTTGAAAAAAAACCCCTTGATTCCCCCCCCCATCTCAAATAGTTTTAATTTTTATAGCACTTCAAAGTTTTGTTAAATCTGTGTTGTCTGTCCCTCTTGAGACCCTTGGCACAAGATACCCTTGTGTACATTCCCCCCCATAACCAATGATCAGATCTCTTAGAAATTTTACAGGAAACTTCGAAGTGCTATAAAATTAAAACCGTTTGAGACAGAGGGGGGGGGGGAATTAAGGGGGTTTCTTTCAACCATAAGGGAAGGGTGTACACCAAGTTTCATCGAAATATGAGATTGTTGGTGACAAAACCCTTGTTTTTTGCATTGATTTGATGTGGAATCACCCATAAGTGGAACGCTGAACACAGAACACAGACCAGGAAAGGAATGTCACTGATTCTTCCTTCCTCCTGAGCATTTTTTGCTCCCTGAAATCTGTTCTGGAAGGTTGGATGAGCTATAGAACAGCAAAAGATGCACTGCACCCTCCAAATACCGTAGATCTGCACTGGCTCATAGAGGGACACTCGGGATCAACTTAGTGTTATAATTGACATAACATTCCCCCCCCCCCCGTCGTTTTAAAGATGTTCTGCTTCCTGTTACATTGTACACTATTCTGTCCCTTTCAGATTACCACCATGGAGAGCAACCTGAAGACGATAGAAGAAGAAAACAAAGTAATTGAGCAACAAAATGAGTCGCTCCTTCACGAATTGGCTAATTTAAGCCAATCTTTAATTCATAGTCTAGCTAATATCCAGCTACCGCATATGGTAAGTGACTGAGGCACAAGTTAAGGAATTTGGCGGTCTCCTTCACCTCATACAGTAGATGTCTTTTTGTTTTTATATTTATGGCTCCTCAGCCCGATGGAGATTTGCGGTATCAACCCTGAAACCATAGAGATAAATTTAACTGCTAAAAAAAAAAAAAAAAGACACGGTGGGCCAATTCCGATGTCTCCTGTAAAAATTAAGTAAGCGCTAAACTAGACCTTTTTAATGTGCTAAGAAAATGGTGTCAATGTGCTGTGATAGTTTGTTATGCATAAATGAATATACCATTAAGCAAATAAAAGTTGTATATGAACTACTATTTAATATCTCGTAGGAACCAATCAATGAACAAAATTTTGATGCTTACGTGACCACTTTGACGGACATGTATACAAATCAAGATCGTTATCAGAGTCCAGAAAATAAAGCCCTACTGGAAAATATAAAACAGGCTGTGAGAGGAATTCAGGTGTGAGCAGCTGCTGTAGTGGTGAAAAAATCTTACCTTTAAAAAAAAAATGATGCCTCTTGTTTTTTGCTGCTGTAATTTACCAGAAAGTGTTATATATTTCTTTCTGTTTAAAACAGTGTTATGCTTACAAGACTTCATGATAATTTTATGTCTTGCTTTAAAGATAGTAACTGCAGAATAGTTTTTTGAATACATTCACATTTTGTACGTTTTCATATAAGCTGACATAGTGTGATATGCCATGTAATGTTTATAGCTGCTAATGTATGCACATTTTTGGGGTAAATATATTTCTGAAGAGGTAAGCTGATCAAAATAGAGTGTAAATTCTTTTTAATGCTTTAGTGATTAAATGTTTTAGTATTTTGAACTGAAATGGACAAAAAAAAAGAAAAAGAAAAAAGAAAATCCGCTTTGAATGACAATGTTGCAGTCTGCGGCCACTTTTTAGACACTCTCATTTTGTCTCATTGCTGGAGGATTTTATGGGATTTAAGAAATTACATTTTGTGTGCATATTGTTTCATAGCAAGATTTGGTTGCCAAAAATGCTTTATTTTTGAACAATGCTTGAAATATTGTGTGACTTTTGTTTTCAGAGGATGGTATGTGGCGGGGGGCAATAAAAAGAAGGTTTTTTTGTTTTGTTTTGTTTTTTAATTCCAAGCAAAGGGCATGAATTAGATGTGAGATGTAAAAGGAGTAATTTATTGTAAGACAACATCAAGCCATGGAAACTTGAGAGAGAAGATTCAAAGCAGCTTAAACAGCACTTTTTAATTAACTTCTAAGCATTACATGGTATGAATATGGGAACCTCCATAATGACAGGAGCTCTATCAGAGGTGGACAGCATGAAGATATCAACTTTTCTTTTCAAATACACTTTGGAGCCAACATCCTCTGTTTCTCCAGGACTCCTAGAGTTTCCCTCTGAGTTATGTGTTACAGCATTGTAGTTCATCTTTCAGAAGTTCAGTCTTTCCTTCCTAATACAAAGGCAATAGTTTCAAAGAAATATTGCCATTAAAAAAAAGTTTTTAATTTGGGAATGAACCCCTAAGTTTTATCTTTACAGTAGTTACTGGCCTGGATTCATTGCTACCCTGCATAGGAAATAGAATGCAGTTCAGTTAAACTGTTTTTTTTTACCTTGTTCCCTTTTTTTTTACTGTTTTGGTTCTGGGGTTACGGTTATTATTTTTATTTTTTGGCGTACAATCATTATTCCTGTGGCATTTCCATATGCTATCTATTTGTTCTACTGTTACCTATTGCAAAAAATAAATAAAAATAAATGAATGAATGCAATCAGAAAATTTAATGTAACTAAATATACTTTGGCACTTTTTGCTTTAAATTGCATCATTTCAAGCTAAAAAAAAAAGACGTATTGTACTTTTCAGATTTGATTGTTATTTCTTCAAAATAACTGCACTATATGTATGCATAAGACCACTTTTTCTTGCGGCATTTTTTTGTTTCCCCCCCCTCCCATTTAAATTAGTAATTCAGATGGCGTGTCGTGTATGTCGGATGTTGAATTGATTTCGATTTGATAGCATATCTTTTCCTTCCATGTCTTGATGTTATGCAGAAAGTACAAAAGTACTTTGAAAAATTTTGTTATGAAAAAAATAAATAAAAAAGATGGGTTTTGTAAAAAATAATAAAATAATAATAATAAATAAAATAAAATATTTTTAGCAGAACAGGACTTACAGGGTCATTGTCCCCACAATGTGCCAGTTGACTATTTGCACTTACCTTGCCCTATATATCCATACGGAGGTGTGCAATCTCGTGTGTCATTCGCTTTGTGACACTAAATTTGAACAAATTAGAGTGGAAGCCGACGTGGGCTCGTCCAATAATATTTGCTACAGGGATCTCACAACAAATATTCTGATACAATACTCAACCTCGGTATATATATATATGTATAAATATATGTATATCCCAGCGGCACTTTATACTATTCACTGTACAAAAAGCTTACAGTTTTTCCACGAGGACTTTAATAACTAGCTGGGAGAAGATTATGTAATTACTTTTGGGGCTCTGCAGTGTCTTCTTCTGTATAGTGCCCTCCTTTTTCTGTTGTGCTATTAGTTGTAGCTGCCATGCTTAGAATTGCCTTTTTGAGAGCTGAAGCAAGGTGCTTGTCGTTCACCTTCTGCCATATATATTGTACTTTTTGCCCTAGCCTCCTTTTAGGGCTCTCATTGTTCATAAGGGCATATGCATTTTTTTCCACTGCATTGTGTCTGCCGCTTCTTTGCCAATATAGTAATGCTTTCCGTAGAGTAATAGATAGTATCAGTTTTGGATTCTTATCGTTATCACCTATGTACAATGGGAAAAAGGGATTTTAAGCACAAATCCGCGCTGCTCATCTAATGTTGGTACATAATATCAAATCAAAAGATATCTGTGACTATTATATAGGGATCACACACAAAAAAGTGTCACATATTAGAATGCTGACCTTTCATCTGAAATTATTGTGAGTCATCAGAGTTTTATTTATTCTAACTTATTGTTCATTTTTCTTGAGTTTGATTTAAGTGCTCATTTATTAAGACAGAATTTTGTATAAACTACTTATTGTGCTCTCTGTGGAACTGAGGTTTGATTTATTTTTGTACTACACGGCATGGGTTTGTTGACATTTTAATTTTGCTATAAATGTGTGAAATCACAAGTTGCTGTGATAACTTCATTTTTAAATTGTGAAATTTGTACAAATTTTGTCATGCTGGATGTGAACACATCTTACTCTAAATAAATAAATGAATAAATAAACAAACAAACGTGTTGCCACATTTGTAGCACAGCTGTTCTCTAATCCATTGTTACCTTTCTTGATTTCACCCACAGTACTGGTAGTCTCATATATTCAGCCAAACTTTGCAGTGGAACCTTTCTTTCTCCTTTTTAATAACTGAATTCTCATCCTATACACACACACACACCCATATCTTTCTGTGTATAAGACACCCCCATGTATAAGACGAGCCCTATTTTTTAAAACACCAAAATTAAGAAATTAGGTTGATATTTTGATTTTACTACCCCCTGCACATGTATGCACACATACATACAGTTACATATCTCTATCTATCCATCTATCCATCCATCTATCTTTTTTTCTGCATGCTTTCCAACTGAGGCTTCAAAAGCTGGGACTTGACCATCTATGATAGCAAATGACGAAAATGCAAAATACACTTCTATAAGAATACCAGGGTTCTCAGTAGATTTTTGTTTTGAAGTGTCAAGAGATCCCTCAGGAATGAATAATTCAGTCATCACCTTTGACACATGATGTACGAACAGATAAACACAAAACAAAGCAAAAAGCAAAACAAACAAAAACCAGTCAATGCATTTAAAGCAAACATTAAACAATACAAATTAAGACACCCCTGGCAAAGACCTGTTTATCCAGCTGAGAAATCCTATGAGCACAAAAATGGTCTTCCATTGTTTCTGGGAACTGCAGGGACTGAGTGCCTGGTATATCTTGCCAGGAACGCCATGCCACAGAACAGGGGCAGCCAAACTAAAAGCCCTACCCTGAGTTCTGAGATCTTTGGACTTTGCAAGAGAAACTTTCCCACAGACCATAGTGGTCTGCTGAGTGTATAAAGCATAAGGCAAATCTCTTAACATAGACTGGACCTGAGCTGTATATCACTTCATATGTCTTGAACCCAACATTGCCGCAGATGAGGACCAACAAATTGTGCATGCTCTCGCTCTCTCTTTGCTTCTTGTTTTTGAAGACTGGAGTTAAAAATATCCATTCATTCATGGATATATTTTTTTTAAAAAAGAGGTCCCTTCTCTTTTAAAATATTCTCTGTCAAGGGGTGGGGGTGGAACCCAGAATTTTCTATAAATAACTATACAGAGAAAGAAAAAGAATATCCATAGATGACTGTTGTGTTAATTTATAAGAAAATCAGGAAATGAGAATTTTAAAATGCTGGTTACATTAATCCCGGGGCTTTATGCATTCTTTAAATATATGCAGCTTGCTGCCAGGACCAACCTGAAGCAAATTCGCCCCATGTGTTTTCTTCTGGAATGTTATGCTGTGTGATGATAACCATGTGAAATTAAAACTTCCATAAACTGCATTCTTACTCATGGGGCAACCAATTGAAGACGGTAGCAGTGTGGCGAGAAAACCAGCAAGTGGCAGTATTGGACAAAAAACAAGATAAAGCAGGCATGTGTGCAAGGAAGCACATCAGAAATTGTAGCCAGAATCTGAATAGTTCTTTAGTTGCCAGAAATAAGCACAACTTCATTGGTTTCAAGTCATCTTGAGGTAACATACCCCACCCCATCATTTTTATCCAGAATTCGGATAAAAAATGGACCACCACTTTGATTTGATTCCAGATTTTTGTGAGGCAAGGCATGAAAGATGTTTTACTTGTGATGCAAGCCTTTTTCACATTGTAAACCTGCTTTTGATTGCAAAGTTCTGAAATTGACCATCATGTGAAATACCTAAATATTTTCCCCGGCTGCAAAATATATTATTGTTGTTCAATTCAGGCTCATATTTGTCGTGCATTTGCGTTTCACTTTTCCTCCTGGTAATCTTTGTTCTTCCTACTGAGCTACCGCTCAAATAGTTACATCAAAACACTGGTTTTTCTTTAGATAATGTTCTAGCATATTTGTCACACCATTTCCTGTACAGAAGAATCAAACGTTGCCAGGACTTGCCTCTGATTGTACTGCTGGGAAGGAACAAAGTTGTGCTGTCCGGATTATCCAGAAAGTAGGGAATCATCTTTCATTCTTGGAAGTCTCCAGAAGGAGGTCTGCCAAGGTAATAACTGGTAAGAATTCTGTTGGCCATGATTTGGCTACCTCCTCCACCTCTGGATTTAGCTTCAGCCAACTTAGACTTTATCTTCCAATTGCTCTACATACATCTTGAATAGTGCCTGGAAAATAGTTGGCTTTCAGAAGAAGCAATCAGTTGAAGGTTTTCTACTCCTCCAAAAGCCAATCCCCCCCCCCAAGCTAATTGGATATTAGAATCATTGGTTGTTATCAAAATCCTGCTCTAGAACATTTTGCCATAACCCCATAATCTTTATTGACACAGAACATCCTGTTTCAGGCAAAGGATAAATAAACAAAAATCTGCTCCAGATGTAAATTATGTCTTTCTTTCTTTTTCTATTTTACTTTTTAAGATTTCCTAGCACACAATATGCATCGTTCTGACTTTGGCAGAAGTTAGCTTCCCTTTGACCGTTGCCAGCAAATTATGTGTTTAAAACTAAAAGTATAAATATGTCACAATTTGGACATTCCTATTACATCCGTTTGGAGTATTATCAGTACATTTAAATAAACATTAACACTGGCCGCCTCAAGGTATTACACAACACTCGGAAGAAAAAGTTCATGTTGACCTAGAAATAGTATTGAACTTGTGTGTGTGTGTGTGTGTGTGTGTGTGTGTGTGATTGTGCACTTAATTTGGCTTTTGATACAAATACTTTTGGTTCTGATAACAAGCTGCTTCAAATTATATTCTGTAAGTTTCAGTGAGAGAATAAAACATGCCACTGTTTTGTGGAAGTTTTTCTCTGTTTAAAAATACAATTCCAGCATCAGGTCCTAACCAAGACTATTCCTTGCCATAATTAACTTCATGATAACTGTTCAATATCAATCACACTCGCTCACCAGTACATCATACTCTCAGGGAGTAACTTTGAAGGTGATAGATGGATGCAGCTCTCTCTTAAGTCAAGGAAAATACTCTGTATTCCTGCAAGATAATGTGCTGGTGACCCCTGGCAGTGGTCTACCGCTACTATCCATCAGGCGGTGGCTGCTTGATTTCAGGATACACACCCAATGCCTGCACCAAAACCAGCTTACATCTGTAATCAATAAAAGTTGTGGCCTTATTTGATCCCAAAGATTGGTGCTTTGTGTCTTTACTGGGTCTTATGTGTGAGCATGCACTTCCCTCCCCGCCTGCAGGTAAAAAAAAAGGTAAATGACCCCTGACCGGTCAAGTCTAGTCAAAGGCGGCTATGGGGTTGCGGTGCTCATCTCGCTTTCAGGCCGAGAGTGCTGGCGTTTGTCCACAGACAGCTTTCTGTGGACAGCTTTCTTTCTCAACCTTGAGTCCTCTGATGTTGCTAGACTACAATTCCCATCATCGCTAGCTAGCAGGGATGATGGGAGTTGTAGCTTCAGGTTAAGAACTTTGCTTCAGGGTGAGAACAGAAATCGTGCTCCAGTGGTGCAGCAGCAGTGGGAGGCCCCATTAGCTAAAGTGGTGCTTCAGGTTAAGAACAGTTTCAGGTTAAGAATGGACGTCCGGAACGAATTAAGTACTTAACCCGAGGTACCACTGTATTATTTAATAGCTATAGGTAAAGAGGAATGTTTTTGCCGCCCTCTGAACCTCTCTGGGAGCGGGGGACATAGCGAAGGACGACAGGTAACAATTGCAGGGCCTGGGCTGGTTTGTATGGAGAGAATATTGAGACCCTGAGCCCTGTAAAGCTTTACAGGTCAATACCAACACTGGGAACCATTTGCAGAGCGGTTAGTGCTGCAAAATAAGTGGCCACAAGAAGACTCATCCCGACCACAGCTGAACTACGCCTGCCGGAAGTGGGGGTCTTTTGTGTTTCCCTCCGCCAGGTGTGGTGGCCATAAGGGGAGGTTTTCTTCTCCCTCCTCGCAGCTGGCGGGGAAAAAAATCAGCAGCCATTGCCCCCGCTGGCGCCGGGGTGGGGTGGAAGAAGAGGCCACCAGAAGCCCCCTCCTCCTCCTCCCTCCATTGCGCTGCTCCAGGCGGAGGAGCGCAGGGGAAAGCCCCGGCCTTGGCGCGGCGAAGCTGCTGCCTGCTTTCAAGCAAGCTGGCTGGCTGGCTGGCTGAGGCGGCCCCTCCTGCCGCCGTCCCCTCTTTCTCCTCCCCCTCCGGGCTGCGCGCTGGCGACTGGCTCGCCTCTTGAAGCCCCCGCCGCCGCCGCCGCCGGCTCGACCACCGGAGCGAGAGCAGCGGCAGCAGAGCCGAGAGCTGCCTCGGCTACCTCTCCTCGCCCTGCTTTCCTTCTTATTTTCCCCTTCTCTTTCCCCGCACCCCCCTTCCTCCGCTCGGTTTTTGCTCGACGGCATGGCCCGGCGCAGAGCGGGCGCTGCCTTCCCCGGGCTCTGCCTCGGCGTCCTGCTCAGCAGCCTCCTGCCCCTCGCTTCCCCGCAGCAGCAGCAGCCGCCACCGCCGCCTCCTTCTCCGCCGAGGGGGAGCGTTTGGTGCCCCAGCCGCTGCCTCTGCTTCCGCACCACCGTGCGCTGCATGCACCTCATGCTCGAGAGCGTCCCCGCCGTGTCGCCGCAGACCACCATCCTGTAAGTTGGGGGGGGGGGGGTTGAGAGAAAGAGGGGGGGGGGCAACTTGAATAAAATATTGCGGGGACGCGCGAGGAAAGCTCCGCCCCGCATCATCGATCCCAAGACATGGCGCGCGCACCAATTATTTGAATGGCAACTTTGGGGGGGGGGGGGCTCAACTATTTTACCGGGGGAGAGTTGGCTCCTGTGGACAGCCACGTCTATCGCGCGGGGCTTGAGCAAGACTCCCAGGGAGGGGAGGATACCTGAGGCTTTTTTTGGGGGGTGGGGTGGGGGAGGCACCACGACGGCTGCTGCGGCCCCCAGCGCACTCCTTTGTCTGCAGCCCGTGGCGGGTCTGGGTCTCTTGCTACCGGTGCCGTGCAGACTTCTCTTTTGTCCGCGCCGCCGCCACCACCTTTCGTGTTTTGTCTACCCAGGCATGTTGGCTGAGGTCCACAAGCTAGTTTAAGTTTGGACGCCTTGGGTAGAGACCCCGCAGCCCTGTAATGCAGAAGAAGTGGTAGGAAGGAGCGGAGCAGATCTTGAAGCTCCGGGGAATACGGGAAGGATCCAAGCCACCCGATCCCAGCCTTTCTTGATTTCCTAAAAAAAAAGGTGACCTCGATGGAGGTTTTTGATTTCATTGACGGCTGCACTGTTGGAGAAGTTTCACTGGAGGAAAACACACACACACACACACACACCAGCCCTCTGCTCTGTGGTTTCGTTTATTCCTTCCTTTTGCTCTGGTTTTTCTGGCTGAGAGTTTTGATCTCTGCAGCTCCGAGACCTTTTGTGTGGCTTTGTCCTCTTCAGGAATGTAGCCACTGGCATGAACTGTGTGGCTTTTCCAAGTCACTTGGCCTCCCAAGCCTCTTTGTTGTAGATTTCCATTCATCCCTCAGTTCTGTTCGATTTCAGGAATGTCTGTTTAAAAGGTGTCCTGGGATATGTCTGTTAAGAATGCAATAATTGGGGACCCTTATCAATTTTTGTTGCTCCCCCACCTCTTTTGGTACTTGCCATAGGTGGGAATGTTGACTGGAAACAGTGCTGTGTGTATTTTGGACAGAGGGTTTGTGGATTTATACGTTTTCTTTAAAAAGGAAACACGGCCATGAAACGCAAGGGTTTTGAAGAGTTCCCCTCCCTGCACTTTCCCAACAGCAAACCACTTCTGAGCAGTTTTCAAACATGATTCTTGTTAGTGCCTTTAGGTGCGGCGTACTTCGTCGGGCAAGAAAGGGGTCTTTCGGGGATACTTTCATCTTTGTTTTAATGTGGGTAGCTGTAAAATATACAGAACAGAGCCTGCACTCAATTATACCCGAAGAACATAAGCCTCCTGATCTTGCAGAGATTTATGGACATGCCAAACTTAACATAACTGTGTGAACCACAGTGATGTCACTGTAAGTATTCTCTTAATACTGTAGGGATCTTCCAGGGTACAAAATGAAGCATGTGCAAGACTCAGACCAAGATGCAGCCTTTGAAAAAGGCAGCTCCATGAATGCCTGACTGTTATGAGTATTCATATTCATATATACAGGATTACTTGGGCTGTGAGCACATCGACAATTAACTTGTGCTGCACTTGACCCCCCAGCCAGCACTTGACTTCTGCTGTTCCCCGGAAAGCCTTCCCTCTTGCCAAACACAGCGAGAGATAGGGCGTTCCATAAGGCTTTAATGTTTGTCCAGCAGCAGTGCCATGCACTATAATGCCCACCTCTTGCCAATACTCAGAAAAAGGAAGCATTCTGGTGGGGCAGGTGGAGATGCCTCTTGCACTTTTGCCACCTGAGATGGGCTGCCTCATACAAAACAATCCAGCATCAATGTATTTCCATCATGATGAAAAAAATTAACAAGACTGCATATCAGTCAGGAAGGAAAATACATGCCACATTAAAAACACCAACCATAGTTGGTTTATTGCCCAGTACAGTGGTACCTCGGTTTACAGATGCTTCAGATTACAGACTCCACTAACCCAGAAATAGTACCTCGGGTTAAGAACTTTGCTTCAGGATGAGAACAGAAATCGCTCGGCGGCAGTGGGAGGCCCCATTAGCTAAAGTGGCGTTTCAGGTTAAGAACAGTTTCAGGTTAAGAATGTACCTCCAGAACGAATTAAGTTCTTAACCCGAGGTACCACTGTAGTCATTTAGTCTCTTAGGGAGACAATGATCAAAAACCCAGAAATATATTTTACCTGGGATTCTTTTTTTTTTTTTTTGCATTGGGATACTAATACCCTAAGCAAAATTTATAATTAATAGTTTGCAATTTATCTAGGCAGGTGAAGTTGTAGCTGTGTTCTGTTTCTGTGAGTTATTTAAGTTTTTGTCATTCTTGTGTCTGAGTTACAGACCAAGTCATCATGGCGGTTTTGAAAACTACATAAACAGGGCCTAAAATTTAACATTTTATGATATATGGAAAATTGATTCAGATTCCTACAGGTCTACAAGCCTGCATCAAGTTTGTAGCAGCCAGGCCTGCACAAGGCAGGCGTTTGCTTGGAACAGAGCCTTTTTGGTGGTGGCACTGCAGCTGTGAGATTCAGTTCCATGTGATATTATCAGGCACACTGCATCCCTTCAGATTCAGTCCACCTCTCTCTTCAGTGCCTAATGCAAAATGGTGTTCTGGACTGATATCTGCATATTGGGGATTTGTTAGTTTTATTTGTTGCTTTTGTGCTGGTCTAGGATTGTTGTCTGGCGGGACGCGGGTGGCGCTGTGGTCTAAACCACAGAGCCTAGGACTTGCCAATCGGAAGGTCGGCGGTTCGAATCCCTGTGACGGGGTGAGCTTCCGTTGTTTGGTCCCTGCTCCTGCCAACCTAGCAGTTTGAAAGCACGTCAAAGTAAAAGTAGATAAATAGGTACTGCTCTGGCAGGAAGGTAAAAGGTGTTTCCGTGTGCTGCTCTGGTTTGCCACAAGCAGCTTAGTCATGCTGGCCACATGATCCGGAAGCTGTACGCCAGCTCCCTTGGCCAGTAAAGTGATATGAGCGCCGCAACCCCAGAGTTGTCCCCGACTGGACCTAACAGTCAGTGGTCCCTTTACCTTTACATTTAGGATTGTTGTGAAGTGGGTATTTTAAATAGTTTATATTCTATTTTATAGGTCGTATTTTATAAGCGATTGTAAGCTGCTGTGTGAAGAGTATTGAAAAGTAGACTACATATCTGTTAAAGAATAAATATTTTAAATTTCTAGGCAACCAGATGCCTGGAATTTCCAAAGACCTCTGTTTTGGCACTGATATGTTTCAGTAAGTGCTCTTCAACTTCTGCGGTTTACTTCGCCTTAAAAAAAAGACTTCACAAGCCCGTAGTCTTGTTACATTTGTAGTGTCTTGCAAGATATTATATCAGCAGTTTTGCTTGCATTTTTCTTGAATTACAGAAATACTGTTAGAAGGGAGAAATCATTAACACACTGATCAATACAGCTTTACCCAGAAATATTATTCGATCTTATTTCCAAATAAATATGTTAGGGGCACAACTTTATAAATGCAGGTTTTAGCTGTGAATCCTATTCTTAAAAAAAAAAAAAAAAAGATTTTAGACTATTTTAAGGCCTTTAAGAATGTGCCACTGTGCTTCAGATTCCAAATATTTCTGAAAATAAAAAGTGGAATTTATTTTGCCACTAACTGAACCTTTGGCTTAATGCACAACCTTTTGGCAGCATCTGAGTAATCCCGCAGAAGCTGTAAAAAAAGGAAAGAAAAATTAACTGACTAGTACAGGAAGTGGGTGGTTAATGTTTCTTGCATTTAAAACAAAGTACATTTACAGAGGGCTTTTGTATTGATCGGTTTTCTTTATACTGTTTCCTGTAATGCCAAGTTGTGCATGGCCCTGAATGAGACATCATGTTGTTGTCCTCTGTCATGGAAACATGTCTGAAGGCAGATGGAGATCAGAAATATAAGATCAAAATACTTGATTAAAACTGCTGGGGCTTGGTGGACGTCACAGTAAATTGTCATTAATTCTTGCATTTAATAAGCAAAGGACTATTTCAGTTGGGGTTGAGAAGTACCGGTAGTATTCCACCACAAGCACATCACATTCTTACTGACTAGTTACCTCACCTTTGGGATGACAGCTTGCCTTAAGAGCTATAATGATTTGGAATACAGTGGTACCTCGGGTTACATACGCTTCAGGTTACAGACACTTCAGGTTACAGCTCCGCTAACCCAGAAAGATTACCTTGGGTTAAGAACTTTGCTTCAGGATGAGAACAGAAATTGTGCTCTGGCTGCGCGGTGGCAGCTGAAGGCTCCATTAGCTAAAGTGGTGCTTCAGGTTAAGAACAGTTTCAGGTTAAGAACGGACTCTGGGACAAATTAAGTACTTAACCCGAGGTACCACTATATGCGATCTGAATCATATATTTCAGTAGAGCACTACTAAGTAGTTGCGTAAAGGAAGTGAACTGAACTTTAAGCTGATCTGGCCTATAGTCCTTAAAAAAAGCGAGTTTCTCTTTCACATCAGAATAATCTGTTAGCCAGAATTTTAATTAATGATAGTATGAAGCAGGTGAAAATACCATTGGTTATAACTTTCAGCAAATGTGTTATCTTGGCATGGATCAATTGTTTCCAGGATTTGAGTCATGTGTGTCCCTTAGATCACATGCAAAAGACCCCCCCCCTCACCTGTTTCCTTCTTGGTTCCTTTGTGTCTGGAATCAATGAAAAATACATAGCACACTTGTCTTTCGTTTCTTGGCCAGGAAGTCTGTGTAGATTGTCCCATGGTATTGGGGTAAAAAGAGAGATTATGTTTTCAAAACATGCCTTGTCATGGTACGAAGAGGAGCTCCTCACCTCCAGTGGTGCTTAGAGTCAAGGGAAGGCCTCACTCTGGCAGCGACTGCCGTCCACACCTCCTAACTCACATGTCCTAACTCATAAGGACAAAGACAGAAGCCTGAGGCTGCTTGCCAGTTGCTCTCGCAGCGATCCTGTGCCTTCAGCAGTTGTGGAGATGATGAGCAAATGTGAGGTCCCTGGTTATCCCCAGCTGTTGCCCTTCTATCTCCTATGGGGGATGCAAGCAGGATGCAAGAAACTGCCCTGCTGCATGTAGGTAGGCAACTAGAGAGCCAGTGTGGTGTAGTGGTTAAGAGCGGTAGTCTCGTAATCTGGTGAACCGGGTTCGATTCCCCGCTCCTCCACATACAACTGCTGGGTGACCTTGGGCCAGTCACACTTCTCTGAAGTCTCTCAGCCCCACTCACCTCACAGAGTGTTTGTTGTTGGGGAGGAAGGGAAAGGAGATTTTTAGCCGCTTTGAGACTCCTAAGGGGAGTGAAATGCGGGATATCAAATCCAAACTTTTCAGTGAAGAGCTAGCTGCGTCCTGGTAGAAATCAGATGGGCCTCCCTCAGGGTCTACATGGAACGGGGTGGTTTCCTGGTTCCATTCACGGTACCCATTAAAAAGTTGTCTGTAGAGAGGAAAGGAAGAAACTAGAAAATAATAAGAAACAAGAAGGCATAATCTCTGGGGATGGGTTCACAGTAGTTATTGGCAAGGGGGTGGGAGAGCAGAGGGGAAAGTGAGTGGTGCCTCCTGTTTTATTGAGGGGGAGGCATAAACGACAGTGACTGATGTTACAGGGGTTGTGTTTGTAGCTTATTCTGCTCCTTGCACTCGGGGGGGGGGGTTGTTCCCCCCAACAACCACCGTCGCCAGAAGGCAGAGTGCCTGGCCTTTGCTAACAGAGACCTTCGCTGCAGGTGAATCACAGTGAATTCCTTGATCCTAGCTGTTGGGACAGAAGAGTATTATTATGCCATGCAGCTGGGGCAAAATACCATTTTCTCATGGGGCTGACATGGAGATATTTGCTGCAGGTACGCTTTGCAACAAATCTCTCGTTTCCTTGTTTACCTTGTGTGGGGTTTTGGTGTTCTCTCCCGCATCCCAGGTTGTGGTGGAGTGGAGCTTACCTGCAGGTGGAGATGAGTGTCTTCTCACTGCTGTGTGGGTGTAAGTGTGTAAGAGTCCAACCCATGCAACTCAGGTAAGACACAGTACAGTGGTGCTTCAGGTTACATACGCTTCAGGTTACAGACTCCGCTAACCCAGAAATAGTGCTTCAGGTTAAGAACTTTGCTTCAGGGTGAGAACAGAAATCGGGCTCCGGCGGCGCAGCAGCAGCAGGAGGCCCCATTAGCTAAAGTGGTGCTTCAGGTTAAGAACAGTTTCAGGTTAAGTACGGACCTCCGGAACGTATTAAGTACTTAACCTGAGGTACCATGGGAGATAGTTGCAGTACTTGTACTTATCAGCAAGGGCCCCCCTTCTCCTTTGTTTCTCCTTTGCATGGTCTCTGGATGTAGGATTTATATATTGGTAGTAGTGTGCTGTGATTGGGTGCCAAATTCCACCATATTCTATTCTCTGCTGCAGTTGTATGAATGGGTTGGTCATCCACATGGGCACAACTGTTTGAAATTCACCTTCTCCCATTTAAGCCCCAGATCTGGAGCTGGTGTGAAGCTGTGCTGTTTGTCAGGCACATGACAGTGGACTCAAGAGGTATAGGATTTGGTGCTAAGTGTGCTCTTCCCTTTTGCTGCTTCCATCCCAAACATGAGTTGTTTAATCTGTTCTGCTGATGCATTTGCGTTGTTCCACTGGCTTAATTTTGTGGCAGTGATGCATCTGATGTATCCATCAAATCCTGTGTCCTCTCAGCTGGCAGATATCATGCAAAAGATTTCTCCCTAAGCTGTGCTGTTTCTTCACTGCTCTTCTTTTTTCCTTCTGTGAAAAACAAGACCTATTATTTCCTTTGTCCAGGCTTCTCTTAGCATGCATTTAACGATTAATCCTAATGAGGTGTATACTTTCCTCCCCCAAATAATTCCTTTATTAACAAGACACTAAATGCTGCTTGTTCTAATTCATCTGAACTGTCTGAATATTCTGCAACTCATCTCCTTTTTTATTTTGCTTTTTTTATCCTTCCATTTATATGTTAGTTTTATTTTTTGTTAATCTTCAGTTCATTGTTTGGTTTTTGTTTTACTGAGTGGAGCTAAGTAGTAATTGAAAAACTATGCTTCCTTTCTGCTCAGTAGTAATGGCTTTGCTTTTTCGTGGAACAACTGAGTCTGTTTTTCCCCCCCTTTATAGTGTTCCTTGTATTTCTTCCTTAAATGAGCATGCTTTAGTCATCATTGTCTGATTTTTGTGTGTGAGTATGCCATGCATGCTGTGCTTTTATGCTTACCTCATTACAGTTGTGAGGTCTTATTCACACAATCCATTGTGCATATGCTTAGTTTTGTTCTTCACAATAATCTTTTATAGTCCTGTGCAGACCTCCTACATACTTTATATCTGGAGCATCTTTTCCCCCATAATTCAGCCCAAACTGAGGTCTAGCTCCGAGGTCCTTCTGGGGATTCCCTCATTGTGAGAAGTGAGGTTACAGGGAACCAGGCAGAGGGTCATCTCAGTAGTGGCACCTGTCCTGTGGAACGCCCTCCCGTCAGATGTCAAAGAGATAAATAATTATATGACCTTCCATAGACACCTGAAGGCAGCCCTGTATAGGGAAGTATTTAATGTGTGGTGTACTGTTGTGGTTTTGTATACTCTGTTGGAAGCTGCCCAGAGTGGCTGGGCAACTCAGTCATATGGGCAGGGTACAAATAATAATTATTATTGTTGCATGGATTGGAACTTACATATATGCAACCCAACGCCTGTAGTTTTATAATGCGTAACTTGTACTCTCCATCGCTGCAGATATGCAGAATACAGATGTGTTCCTATCTAGCTATGTAACATTGTATGTGCATAGTAGCTTAGTGCTTGTGACCAACATGTGGAGGTTGTGTTCCCCCCCCCCCAACTCCCCCATCAAAGATTCCAGTTTCTGATTCTGATTAACAATTCTGATACAGGATGCTTCCTTTTCAGTTCTCAGTTGGAGCACTCTGCTTGGATCAATAAGGTCTGCTATGTATTCTGACCCCTTTTATGCAGGGCTGGTCCTATTTGAGGCGGAATGTATTCCTTGCTGCCTTGCTTACTTTCCCTTCAAAAATGTGTTGTCTTCTGTGGTAAATAGAAACCTGTGTTGCCACTGCAAAAAAAAAAGTACACACACACCTCTAGAATCTTCCCCTTGGACAGTCATTCCTAGAGATATGCACAATATACAAAGTTAACTTGTGCTGTCAAATAGTACGTTAGCATTCACAGAGGGAAGTAAATTCCCCCCCCCCCCCAGTTTTGATCCCACTTCTCTTTCTAAAAAACAATGGCTAGAGTGGCTAGCAGTCCATAAAATATCAAGAGCATAATAAAAAGGTAGAACAAAATGGTATTTTAAAAGACATTTTTGTGTGTGTGCCTTATGCAGGTTTTTAAAATTATGTGAATTATGTGTGGTGTTATATCAGGTTTCTGGTGCTGGTGTTGCAAACGTGCGCACACACACACACAGCCATCCTGAGTCTCGTTTTCCAAAAGAAAGGTGGTATCAAATTATGAAAACAACAAATTTCTGTGGTAGAAGGGCTAAATTAACTCTCTCACTGTGTCTCACCATTTTCAAACCCAATATAAAAAAGTTGCAATCAGACTTTATGATTGGGATGATGAACCCAAAAGGAGTGCTTTCAAGATTCCCAGTTATTTCTGTTTTGTGTCTGCCATGCATCACCCATGCAAAACAGCAATGCTTCTTATCTGAAATAAACTGTTCAGAAATGTTGAATTGCATTTTACTCCTCCCAGAAGCAAGAGGAATGTGAAACCCCACACAGAGTAGCCCTGTAGAGATACTTTTCATTTCATGTGGTGAGTGGACGGCATGAACACCCTGTCTTCCATCTGCAGCGCATCTCAAGTCACCCTCCATGTGCTACGTGAACAAAGGTCTGTAGCAAAGAGCCTGCTATGCTCAATGGGACCTCTTCCTATCCTGCGATTTAGAATCTTACACAGCCAGGATTCTGCCTTGCACAGGTAGCCTTGAGGAGCACAGCAAGCTCCCTGGTGCAGACATTTTGTCCTCCCGATGCACGGAGACAGTGTTGGAAACTGTATAAGCTAGGGGCCAAGTTGCTCCTTAAACCAGGGTTACAGGTGCCAAAACAGAATGCCAAGTTGTCATTTTTGGACCAGGTAGCTTGAAAAAAAAAGAATTATTTTTGCTTCCTGAAATGCATTCTGATTGTGCAGATAAAATATAACAGATAGAATTCTACAGGATGTGTTGCTAGTGTGTGAAAACAGTCAAGATCCAAGAAACCCCAGGCATGCAGCTCCATCCTGGCACTCGGGCATCTTCACTTGGTCGCAAGTGGCCAATATCTGGCCGCAAAATGTGCCTGGCAAATTTTTGAACGCTGTATGGGGGTGCGGGGTTTGGCTTGGTGCTCAGTGGAATGGGCTAGGACAAGCCAGCACATCCGTGTTCTACTTTATGCAGTTCTGATTGCGTGGGGAAACTGGGCTAAATGTGTGCCGAAGCTCCAGTTTTTCCAGTCTATTCCATTGGTTTGCATATGGCTGAACTGTGAGCTATTATTATTATTATTATTATTATTATTATTATTATTACAGTGGTACCTCAGGTTACATATGGTTCAGGTTACATACGCTTCAGGTTACAGACTCTGCTAACCCAGAAATATTACCTTGGGTTAAGAACTTTGCTTCAGGATGAGAACAGAAATCGTGCTCCAATGGCGCAGTGGCAGTGGGAGGGCCCATTAGCTAAAGTGGTGCTTTAGGTTAAGAACAGTTTCAGGTTAAGAGCAGACCTCCAGAACGAATTAAGTTCTTAACCCCAGGTACGTGGGTGGCGCTGTGGGTTAAACCACAGAGCCTAGGACTTGCTGATCAGAAGGTCGGCGGTTCGAATCCCCATGACGGGGTGAGCTCCCGTTGCTCGGTCCCTGCTCCTGCCAACCTAGCAGTTCGAAAGCATGTCAAAGTGCAAGTAGATAAATAGGTACCACTCTGGGGGGAAGTTAAACGGCGTTTCCGTGTGCTGCTCTGGTTCACCAGAAGGGGCTTAGTCATGCTGGCCACATGACCCAGAAGCTGTACGCCGGCTCCCTCGGCCAATAAAGTGAGATGAGCACCACAACCCCAGAGTCGGTCACGACTGGACCTAATAGTCAGGGGTCCCTTTACCGTACCACTGTATTATTATTATTATTATTATTATTATTATTATTATTATTATTTATTCAAAGTCGGCACCATTGCATTCCTTACTTGCTCCTCATAAAAGTATTCATGCCTTCTTTCCCAGGCAGTTCAGTGTCAGAGGTAAAGTGAAAAGTATGTGAGCCTTTCCAGGTCAGTCTGCAACGTCTGTTGGCAGAAACAGAAAAGATGCACCACTGTGCTTGGCAAAAATGGTTAAAACTCTGGTTGTGCCTGGTGGCTTTAAAACAACAACAACAACACTGCAGTAGAATGTTATGTCAAGTAAACAAGGTCCCTTTGCCATTGTTTCAAGAGAAGGTGGGGATAATCAACTTGTTCTGCTACATTTAGCTATGGGAATAAATTTCAAAGCAGTACAGAGCAACTGCGGAGTGAATGCTGGCTCAGCTGAAATGGAATTTCTCAAATGTTGGGGGGGAAGGGAGGTCTTCTTCTCATTGGTTGCCAGGTTTGGATGCTTGTTGCTCTGGGGCTATTACTGTTGCTAAGAGCCAGCTGATTCCTTTGAAAAGAAAATTGAATGAACATTTAAGACCCAACAGCTAATGACTTGGAAACCGGAGAAATGTTAGGGTCTGCAAGCTTTCCTTTCATTGCGCCCTGGCAGCTGCGGTGACACATCTGCTGCCATCTTCCTCTCGTCTTTCTTATTTATAATCTCCGAAAACATTTCCAATATACACTTTCTAATCCCTTGGCATGGTGTGAAGAGGATACAGATGGGTTTACTTCTGAACTGAGACTTAAAAATTGCCGTAGATTTCTGGTGTTTGTTGGGGATCACTGTTTACAAATATTATGCTGAAATATATGTAATATTGCCGTGTTAAAAAGATTAGGATTTCAATCCTATACCCCAGTACCCCTGATAGTAAGACTCATTGATCTCAGTTGGACCTGTTTTTGAGTTGCCATTCTTTTGAGGATTGTCTTGTTAAAGATTCAGAAAAGCTAATCTAGGACACATTAAGCGATTAAGGGAAGGAACAGCCACAGTATGTCTTATTTCTAAACAAGGAGGTTGAGAGCTTTCCTCTTCAATTCGACTCGCCATGTTGATTTTGGAAACTGATCCTACCTTTCGCTCTTTTGAATACGGTACATTTGCCGTTACACTTTTGATTCTCCTTTACTGCAAACCTACTGTTTCCAGTACCATATGTAGAAATGCAAATGACAAAGCCTACCCACATGGTGAGAGCTTTTGTTGGATTTGTTAGTTATTGAATTCCTACTGGAGTCCTGCTAAAGTTCCAAGAACATCTGTGTAAAAGAGCTTTTCCTTTGGATGGCTTTTGGTGTTCGCAAATCTTTCTGCTTATTCACTCGCTATGTTTTAGTGTTGCTTTAGAGTTTATTGTTACTCAGTCTCTGGGACAATGGTGCAAATAAATGCACATGGAAATGGAAATTCTGAAGAAACCAAAGGGCTTCTTTACCAATATTGTTTCATTTTTGTTACGTGCATTAAAAGGAATTAATATAAAAAATGTATATGTTCAGGTATCTATTTTACATAGCTCTTTATGTTTCATCTTTTTCTGAGTGAGACTGCATTGTTTCCAATAGAATACAATCAAAAACTTTCATTCTACATATCCACAGGCCTTAAGGGGCTTTAATCATTCTACTTTTTACTTTACTGCTCAAAATTTGATTTCACTGAGAATTGTAAGAACTCTTATGCATGGAAGGGAAAATGTCTAGAATTCCAACTTTTATAAAAACACCAAGCAAAAACAGATATATTTAAATTTAATGGCCTTTTTTTGGTTTTCATCACCAAATGGCTTTGCAGGAAGAGAATTTAAAGATCAGGCTACTCACAGGGGTTTCCTGTTCAGCATCTGCCAAAAGTGGTAATAAAAAAGATGTCAGAACACTTTTTGACTACTGTTTTATGGTTATATATATCATTCCTAAATAACAGTTCAGTGTCATAACAGCAGGTCAAACTACAATGGCACATCCTTGATTGAAAGGCCCTATCTTAGATCAACTTAAACATACCAAAAGAGTCTTTTGAGTCCTCACCAGAAATTTGCCTTGTTATCTCTTTCCTCAGAAATATGTAGGCATGCTAGTTTCAAATGCTGCTCAGACAAGAGGTGGATACTTTTGCTTTGAGCTGGGAATGGTCCATAGGGATGTCCTCATATTTTAGTTGCAGGTTTGACAGCTAGATTGTTCTGAGTGTCTAGATTCTTGATTCAAGACACCAGGTGTTATAAATTTACCTTTTTGGTTGGAAAGTGAGTTGGTCAGCTGAGTTAAAAGCGTGAGAAGAAGGTGGCTGTCCCAAATGGTAGTGAATTGCACTTCCCAATTCATTTTGGAAAAGGGATATGCTGCTGTCACCCTTGCATTGCACTGTTGCTTTCAAATATATTTATCTACACACAGCAAGTCATTTCAGCTTTTGCTTATTAAAGGGAAAATAAAACAGCACTTGTTCTGTGAATAATTTGGCTTCTAATAACAATCCTTTCGTTTGAGAGGATGTCAGGCTTTGTCACTTAGCACGTGTGACGTACACCTGTTGTACAAATTCCAACAATGTAAGCGATCTTCATTGTGCTGAATGATACAAATTGCTCATAATCACAGGTGAGAAGCCAATCTGAATCAGGCTTATATTCAAGAATTACTGATTGGCTTCAATCCAGAGTAGCTATTTTGGTCGGTAGGCAGCAATCCCACATATTACAGTAACCTTCTGTGACATTTTTGCTTTGGTAACTCATTCTGTCAGAAACAAGCCACTGCTTAGTTTTTAAAGTTTACTTCTTCAGCTCTTAGATGAACTGCAGCACAAACATAGGAAAAATGCCCTTTCCCCCCCTTTCCCCCCCAAACTGGATTTTGTAGCATAAAATAAACTCTGTCTAGATGGACAAAGTCATACGGTGATTCACACTAAGTCCACATGAAGATAACGTGTCTTAACAGTGCTGAGTGCTCAAAAAACATATGGTGGACTTTTGAGACTTGCTGTACTTATTGCAACCCACAATCCCAATGCCTGCTGGGTCTTCTTTTTGTAATGACTGCTGAGTCATGTAACTTGGTGGTCGTAAAAACTGGCATGTGGATCCGCAGGCTTTTCATGGAGATAAGTGAACGATAGTGGACGATCGTTAAAACACTTCATTGATGGCTAATTCTGAATTTCAGGCTTCTGGTGCACAGATGAAGAAAATCTTTTAATCCATTTAAAATGCAATTCCTTTGCCCTTTTGGGTGCTGAGGCCCTGCCACCACCTCTAATCCATCTTGTTCAGGCAGCAAGCCTCATTCACTCAGCCTCCCTGTGAACAATATCACTTTTATTGTATCCTTTCACATTGTTGAAATCAATCAGTTGCAAAAAGCCGACCCTCCTGGTCTATGAGTCACACAGCTTCTATTCAGCTACTATACTTCACCCGCTGGGCTGCACTCCAGAAGTTCTTGCAAACTCCTTTCTTTCCACTGACATCCAGAAACTGTAGTTTATCTTTTTTAAAAAAAACAAATATGAAAACAAGAGAAAAGATTGTGTCTGGTTACACAGCTGCATCATCCTGATATACTGTATCAAGCGTGTTCTTGTTATACAAGAATGGCAGGAGTTTTTTTGTTTCCATTTTTAAGTGTAGGTTCCTTCTCCCCCCCCCCCCTTTCCTTGGATTCAGAAGGCTGGATGTTTATGTGATTCTGTTTTTGTCATTCTTAATTGTTGCCAGGACACTGGTGATAATATCTGAGTTGCAAATGCTAATCATAAGAATGCACTCAGGCCCGATGAATTTAATAGCCTCAAGCTGTTAACAAACATATATGAGACTTAACAAAGTAGCCCTGGAAATGACAGACACAGCTGTGGAATTTGCAGCAGTCAAGTTTTCCATCTGGCTCTTTCTATAGCTAAACACGGTGGACAGATTGAGCAAGTAATGATCCACAAGAGGTGCACCCATTTTGTGTGGGTTTGGACTGCTTGCTATAGTACAAAAAGCACACATCCAGTGTATGTTGTGTGATTGAAATTTAGATCGCTTTATGCCAGTAAATTGTCACAATCATAGTCTTAGATTTTTTTTAATAGGGAGGACGGTTCCCGTTTAAAACACTGTCTAAATGCATGTTGAAAAAAACCAGTTAATACATTTATTGCTCTAGCTAAAGGCTATGACAAACTTGCAGCAATAGTATTACTAAAATAATACAGAACACACATCCGTAATATAAGCCAGCATTGGCTTATAAGTAAGAGAGAGACGATACCAGAGACACCAACAAGCTTAAATCTAGCTTGGTTTTAGATTGAACCTTTGAATCTCCACAACAACTAAGAGTGATTTTTTATTAAACTCCTTTTTCATGATTATTTTATTTTATTTTGCAGCCAGTGTGCAGAGTGGCATTCCCTGTGTTACGAAGCTGCTGTTGTCTCTCAAAAGAAGCCAAACCATTTATGTTGGGTTGTACCTGCTTGCTTGTGTGAAAAAAGGTTTCAGAAAGTGATCTCTTGGGTCTCTATCTAAGGGGCAGGCTAACGGGTAATGAGTGATGTCTTTCACCTGAGGCTGGCCGCAAATAAAAAGTCTGTCTGCATATGGGACCTTGTTTTGGCAGCCGTCCAAGGCTTCAGTGGGCATCACTTAGAAACACACCTGAATAAAGACATTTCTTAAGGAAGCTGGTGAGAGTTTGGTTGGATAACTAGCGCTAAAATGCTCTGTTCTCAGGAGAGGATACCAAGGGGGAAAATTGGTTGTTTCTAATTAATTGCAGATCCTTTCTGTATTCTGCCCAGAAGAGCCAATCCCTTAGTTGGCACTTATTCAAGGTCAATGCAGAGCTCAGTTCTGGAAAAATAATAGTCTAAAAATCTTGACAAGCTGCTTTTCAGAGTTGGTTATCACCCACTTAAGTATAGCACAGCACAGGAAAATGCCCAATTGACATAGTAGCCATTATTTTAATATATTTTAACTGAGTGCAGTCTGCTCTTGCCTTAATTGTTGGCCACCCAGATTCTGTATGAAGATGAGTTGCTGATATTCCTGATGGTAAGAGTATAGCTTCCAAAAAAGTTATTCTGCACAGTTTCCAAAGCTTTAATCAGACCCCAGATCTCAATGCCATATAAAGCATTAGAGTAAGCACTTTGCTACCAAATATATTTAGGGCAGATTCAAAAGGTTGACCTCCCTTATTTTAATAGAACTTCATCAATGTCCCTATGGTTTTCTGTGCTTTGATTTTCACTGGCTCCATATGATTACAGTGGTACCTCGGGTTAAGTACTTAATTCGTTCCGGAGGTCCGTTCTTAACCTGAAACTGTTCTTAACTTGAAGCACCGCTTTAGCTAATGGGGCCTTCTGCCACCACCGCGCCGCTGGAGCACGATTTCTGTTCTCATCCTGAAGCAAAGTTCTTAACCTGAAGTACTATTTCTGGGTTAGCAGAGTATGTAACCTGAAGCGTATGTAGCCTGAAGCGTATGTAACCCAAGGTACCACTGTTACCAAGAGAGAGTTTCACCCAGAGTGTGCCCAGGTATCTAAATGAGCGAGTTTGGGGGTTTTTTTGTTTTTTTTGTGGGGGTTTTTTTGTAGCTTGCTGTACCATTTATATCTAGGACTGTGTTTGCCAAAAACCATTATCTTGGTCTTAGAGTAATTTATAGATAGGCTTTCCTGTTTACAGTATGTACTGAACACCTCCAGGAGATTTTTGAGGCCCAATCGGGAAAGAGAGAGGAGCACTAAATCATCTGCATACATCTAGATTGAGATCTTTCTGTTCCTAATTATTGGAGAGGGGAAGTACGCGTTGGCTAAGTATGACAGCAGATCATTAATATAAAAGTTTAAAAGAGTGGGAGTCAGAATGCAGCCTTGCTTCACTCCTCATGACGTTTTAAAGGCACCAGTCATATCACCATGTAAACTTCCCCTGACCCTCATTTCTGTGCTGCCATATAGTTAGTTCTTGGATTAATCGCAGGTGTATAGTCGATGTTAGCAATTTGAAAATTCCCAATTAAAATTGTATTCCAACCCATGTGCCAAACATATGTCAAACAGATAAAAGAAATGTATTAATTAGCACATCCTGGCCATATATTTTAGTCATATGTACCGGTACTTCCTAGAACAGAGTACAGTGGTACCTCGCAAGACGAATGCCTCGGAAGACGAAAAACTCACAAGACGAAAGAGTTTTCCGTTTTCTGAGTTGCTTCGCAAGACGGATTTCCCTATGGGCTTGCTTCGCAAGACGAAACGTCTTGCGCCTTTTTTTTTATTTAACCGCCAATGCATTCCTATGGGAAACCGTCAATACACAGTGGTGCTTCGCAAGACGAAAAAATTCACAAGACAAAAAAACTCGCAGAACGAATTAATTTCGTCTTGTGAGGCACCACTGTATATAGCTTTGCCTGAGATCAGACTGACAAGGGGAACAAAGAATAGGAGGATGGTGTCAGGGTGACATAAGAGGCTAGGCAATGATAATTGCTTCACTAACATGGGGGGAAATGCTATTAAGATCCCCTGTAATATTCAGTCTGCATTTGTAAAGTAAATACATCCCCTCATTGTGCGTGTTCTGCCGCCGAGTGGAGGAATTGTTTTAATTTGTTTAGGGCTCATCAAGAGCATCTGTTCAAACAGGAACTAGGTCAATGACTTTATTGTCTAATTAAATGAATTAAATAATTGTCCTACAAAGGGACTAATTGGTTCCTGTCCATTCTTTCAAGTGATTTGCATTGGGGCCCCTGCCTACCCCCTACCCCCAAATAATCAACTACACATATACAGTGGTACCTCGGGTTAAGAACTTAATTCGTTCTGGAGGTCTGTTCTTAACCTGAAACTGTTCTTAAACTGAAGCACTACTTTAGCTAATGGGGCCTCCTGCTGCTGCTGCGCCGCCGCCGCACGATTTCTGTTCTCATCCTGAAGCAAAGTTCTCAACCCGAGGTAATATTTCTGGGTTAGCGGAGTCTGTAACCTGAAGCATATGTAACCCGAGGCACCACTGTACACTGATCCAATGAAATGATTTTGGAGTCCTTGTGGAGTGTTCAATTAAAAAATAACACCTCATGTAGCAGCAGCAGAAAAGTCCATGCTTGGGAATAAACAACAACAACCAATCGTTTTGCAACCCTTACAACAAGTCTTTAAGGCAAGTCAGTATTATTATTTCCTAAATTCCAGATGGGAGGACTGAGGCTTAGGAGGGATTGCCTAAGACCAATTGAGTTTATGGGAGAGGTGGGATTCAAACCAGGGACTTACTGATTTATCACTCAGTCTCTTAGCCCTGCATATGGGATATTGTGTATAGCGAGGGGTTGTCAATGTGACCCTCTTCAGATGCTCTTGGACCACAACTCATGTGTGCGTCTTATGGAGCGAAAAATACGGTACTTCTTCATGCAATGCATACTTAGCATGGAATTCAGGGCCTCAAGATGCAGAGGTGGCTGCTGGCTTAGATGAGGTGGTCATTTCTAAAAAACCTCTTTGAATGTCAATTTCTGGGGGATAAGCAATAGGTTTATTGCCATCATTCTCACTGCCTGAGGCGTCCCAGAATCAGCTGGCTGGCCATTGTGGGAAACAATATGCTGCTCTAGAATAAGCCCTCAGTTTGTTGCTGCAGGGCTCTACTTCAGGAAAACACAGCTGTGGCTGGACTTCTGTGTCAGATGTTGGTGATTAGAGCTGACCACATACTACAGAATGTGGGTGGGTAGCATATGGTTATCCTGGTTGCTTAAAAATCCTCCTTCCTTCATTTTCTTACTTCGACTATAGGTTAGATGTTTGTTTGTTTTGTTGTCTTTTGTGGTTCATCACTTGTCTTTGGAAGACGCTCGCTTTCATTTTGCATATTCGTTAGGATAAACTAAAGGATATCTTGCCGGGTGGTGGCTGCTCTTTGCTTCTTTTTACTGTTTGTGTACATGCACAAAGAGCAGTCATAACTGAGGCTTCCTGCAAAAAACTGTTACATGCATAAAATTATTTGCATGCCCACTGGTGCACATGCACTAACAGATACTTTCCCAGGGCCCCAGTAGCCACGTGGAAAGGATGCTGATGGAGGCAGTTCTGGGAAAGCGAAGCTTAATCCTGGCTTTCAGCAGGAGGCCTGGAGGAGCAACAACATGGCCACAGTCTCCTCTTTGAGAACCCACATGTTTGCACTAAGCCATAGTTTGGTTGAACTTGACATGCAAACCATCTCAATGGTTCACCTCTTTTCATATAGCCAAATCGTATGGATGAAGCTACAACCAGTGAAACCACACAGCGCTCTCAGCTTTTACGAGCCCTCCTGCTACATTCTGAGTGAGATAGAATCGTAGAGTTGGACGGGACCACAAGGGTCATCTATTCCATACCCCTGCAATGCAGGAATCTTTTGCCCAATGTGAGGCTCTAACCCACAACCCTGTTCTAAAGTGACCAGAGACCCAGTGTAGGGCCTTTTCAGTTATAGCACCCCACTTTGACACATGCTGGAAAGCTTCTCTGGTGCTGTCTGTGTAATATTTTCAGTCTTTTGCTATCTCTTAGCTTTAGTCTGGCATTGTTGTTTTTCTGGTGTTCATAGGAGTTGCTTTTGTTTTGTTTTATTGTGTTTTATTGATATTTTATTTACTTCAATATAGAAGCTGTGATGGTGGTTGTTTTTAATATAAAACAAAGCCTATGAACTTTTGAAAGTGAACATGGCTGCCCTCTTGTTTATACAGTCATACCTCGGGTTGCAAATGTGATCCATGCGGGAGGCACATTCGCAACCTGCAGCGCCGCGTCTGCCGCAATTCAGCGCTTATGTGTGTGACATCATTTTGTGTTTTTTCGAACGCCCGAGCACCAAAACCCAAAAGTAACCCATTCCGGTACTTCTGGGTTCGGCGCAGTCCTCGACCCGAAAATGCGCAACCCGCAGCGTTCGTAACCCGAGGTATGACAGTATAGCGTATGCTCCTCTTAATGCTAAACAGCATTTTCTGTCCTTGCCATAAGGTAGGGTCCCTGTTGTTTATAAGAAAAGTAGGGAAGCAGTTGAGGATGAAGATAAACTGAAAAAGTCTTCATTGGGGCCTGTTCAGACTGCTGCCAAAAATACAAGGCACAAAATCTCCCAATGTGAGTTTGAAGAGCTGGGGAAAGGGCCAAAGATGCATAGTTGTAGGCAGAGGAGGATCTAGAATAGGTCCAAAATCCATTCTCTTGGCACATATAAACATAGAGTTTTACGGGTGCTTAGAATATTGGCAGGAGTTATTCTCCTATACACCAAACTCATGTTGTTTCAATTTTATAAAGCTTATATTTATTTGTTCGCACCTGTGTCCTGTTTTCATAACAGGGAGGGGGTGAAAAACTGTACTGACACAGACTGCAAATTCTTCCCACTCTCCTGGGTTTCTTGTTGGAGTTGTATCTGAGCAGGGCTACTAAGTTAATACAGAATCACCTAGCTAACAAATCTGTTCACTAGTTTTTGTTTTGACAAGCGAAAGGAGGAAACGAAACAGATTTTTCTCCCCAAGAAAGAAAACCCAGCAAGATAATAATAATAATAAATAATTTATTTATATCCCGCCCTCCCCAGCCAAAGCCGGGCTCAGAGCAGCTAACATCAAATGTATAACACATTAACATAAAATCAGACAATCAATTAAAATACATCCTCAAATCAGATCAGGATCAGTATAAAATCCAATCAGATGGCAACCCACAGATTAGGGTTGGGGACCTTAAATGCTCACCAGGTCCAACTGTTTGCAACCTACATCACAAAAGTAACATTCAACAATCATTAAAGGTAAAGGTAAAGGGACCCCTGACCATTAGGTCTAGTCGTGGCCGATTCTGGGGTTGCGGCGCTCATCTTGCTTTATTGGCCAAGGGAGCCTGCATACAGCTTCCGGGTCATGTGGCCAGCAGGACTAAGCCGCTTCTGGCAAACCAGAGCAGCGCATGGAATGCCATTTACCTTCCCGCTGGAGCGGTACCTATTTATCTACTTGCACTTTGACGTGCTTTCGAACTGCTAGGTTGGCAGGAGCAGGGACCGAGCAACGGGAGCTCACCCCGTCACGGGGATTCGAACCCCCAATGTTCTCTAATCGGCAAGTCCTAGGCTCTGTGGTTTAACCCACAGCGCCACCCGCGTCAACAATCATTAGGATAGTATAAAATATTAATAATATCAACATATAAAAGTTAAACAGAAATCCACTCAACAGTTACAATAAATAATTTCTAAACTATAATCAATAAAACAATGGCAAGCCACAGTACATAAAATAATACAATACACATTGAGAAGCAGAGACTAGAGGGTGGGACAAGGCAAGTGGAAGGTAGCCTTCCCCTCACAGTTCTTCCTCCAGGAACAGCTCTCTTATGAGGACTCCTAGGACTCCTCTGCAATTCCTTTCTCCCTGCATCTGCTCAGATATAGGCTTCCTCTGCACAGGCAGAAATCCATGCCAACAGATGGACATATGGGGGCTAAGCCCTGCTCCTCAGTCACTGGGTAAAGCTCCTTCATGCAATTGATGTATGAATAAAGATAATTATTTGAGAGAAAATAATTCAATAAGACATCGTTCTGCTAACAGGAAAGCTATTTAGTGAAAGGGGTGCCAAAAAAACCTGTTGCAAAAATACAGTACTGGAAAAAACCCAGAGCAGAGAAGACCCGTTTTAAGCATTAATAGAATAGAGAAATAGGGCATGATATGTCTGTCCAAAAATGAAAACTAATATTCTAGCAGAAGATGAATTTCCATCGCATTTAAATTTAAAAGTGCTTCCATATAACATTCTTTATACAATGCTATAGAAACAAAGTAGAATCCACAAAGTTAATGCATTTATTTATTGGGACTGGGCCGTGCATATAATTTGTGTTGCGCTTATCTGGTGGAATTGTCTAAAGATGGGCAAAGTGCTTATAGAAGAATCAGCTGGACAAAGGCTTCAAAAAGAAACAAAAATAATCTTGGTAAGTATTAGGTAAGCTATAAATGCCAAAGAGTGTTTTTGATGAGCTTAATGGTGGCAACCACAATCACCTGTGCCAGAAATTGGAAAAGTGAGTTCAGTTGCAGAATTAAAGGAGAAGGGCCCAGGGTTTGGTAGGTTACCGAAAACTAACTTTCATAGCATTGGTTGAAAAATTGTAAAGTATTAGAAATACGGTGAAATGTAGTCAACACTTCTCAGCATTTGGAATGAAATATATTTTATGACAATTTCATGGTAAATATCTTAATTCAAAAACAACTAAAGCTATTGAACAAAGGAGGCTGCCTTGTACCCAGTCTCATTATTATTGTTAGTACAGTGGTACCTCAGGTTACATACACTTCAGGTTACAGACTCTGCTAACCCAGAAATAGTACCTCGGGTTAAGAACTTTGCTTCAGGATGAGAACAGAAATCGTGCTTCGGCGGCAGCAGGGGGCCCCATTAGCTAAAGCGGTGCTTCAGGTTAAGAACAGTCTCAGGTTAAGAACGGACCTCCGGAACGAATTAAGTACTTAACCCGAGGTACCACTGTATTGTTCACAATGATTGACTGATGCACTTCTATGGGGAGGGAATTCCTGAGCAGCTGTCACAGAGAATGCTATCTCCTGGGCTGCCAACCTTCAACTTCTGAAAGCTGTGGAACTCCCAAGAGTAGCCCCTCTGCTGATTTAGCACCCTGCAGTGTGTAGGACCTGTCTCTAAGAGACAAGCCTAGCCAGTAATAGAAGCTCCCCTCACTCTTCTGGGTATGTGGTTCCTTCCATAGCACAGAGGGGACTAGATGGAGTCTTAGTCTTGCCTGTGGAAGGAGTCCTAGCAGCTATGCTGGGTTTGCTGTTCACAGATAGATGCCGCTGTAGAAGTTCCCATGACTCCTCTTATTCCTGGTTTTAGGGCAGACTCAGTGCTAGGCTTCTTCCTGCAATGAGTCGCCTTCCCAAACTCACAGGATACTACAACCCAAGAGGGCCTGTAGGGAGAGAGGTGGTCTTCATAACTACAGTCATACCTCGGGTTGAAGTAGCTTCAGGTTGAACGTTTTCGGGTTGCGCTCCGTGGCCACCCGGAAGTAACGGAGTGTGTTACTTCCGGGTTTCGCCGCTCGCACATGCGCAGACGCTCAAAATGATGTGACGCACATGCGCAGAAGTGGTGAATTGTGACCCGTGCAGACGCGGGTTGCGTTTGCTTCAGGATGCGAATGGGGCTCCGGAACGGATCCCGTTCGCATCCAGAGATACCACTGTACAGGCATAACATTATTTCTAACTGGTTGCAGTGGAACAAGCGACACTTAGCCACCCTTGGTTTATATAACATATTTTATATGATTCCTCCCCCCTCCCCGTTTGCTAATTTTTGCTGTGCGGATGACTTTTTTATTATTTCCTGTTTCAGTGACCTTGAATAAGAATTTAAAAAGAATAAAGTAAACACAAGCAATGTAGTTTTGCTGGTGCTTGCAGATCTTTTGTTATTTGCCTGGGAAATTAACCATTGTCTTATGTTAGGTGCTTCTCATTAAAATGGTGGCGATAACAGCTATATCTCCTATCTACCCTATTTTTAGGTGTTCGAAATCTTATTTCCCTTTAAAGCAACTTTTCTTCCTGTTTATTATGGTTCTTGAATGGAAACCCCTGTGTTCATTCCTTTCTCCCAAATATGACATAAAACTGTGGAACGAATGTTTTAGAATTTGCTCCGTCCTTGAGGAAAGAATTTGTAAAGGGTAATTTTCGTGTTGACCCCCCAGGAACAGGGCAAAAGCAGAAACAAAAGAGAAGAGATTGTATATCATGTCTGAAAACTTGGCATATGCTGAAAGATAAGTTTGCCCTCTGGGCAGTTTTTTTTTTAATGGAAGAACAAAGAGTGTCCAAAGAAAACATAAGCTCCCTGATTTACTCAGTTCCAAGATTTTGAAGATATCATTATATGGAAAATATTCTGGTGCGTTCCAGCTGTCAGTGCCGAGAGGTATACATATCCCCCTGCATTTTGTGGTGTTAAGCTCAGGGTTTTAACTGAAAGATGGACTAATTAGATCAAATAGGTATCACTTTGTGTCTTGTTTTTTTACAGTATGAACGTGTTCTTCTTTGTTTATTTGAAACTCACTTTCGTAGGACCTCTTTCCCCCATCCAAGACATGAGTTACTTTCAGCCAACTATGTGCGAAATCCTTATTTTGTAAAGCAGCCGACACACATCCATGCCCAACACATATTTTATCTCTCTAAATCAGGCATAGGAAAACTCAGCCCTCCAGATGTTTTTGAGACTACAATTCCCATCATCTCTGGCCACTGGTCCTGTTAGCTAGGGATGATGGGAGTTGTAGTCCCAAAACAGCTGGAGGGCTCAGTTTGCCCATGCCTGCTCTAAATGCTTCAGTATTCAAGTTTGTGAAATGATGGGTTGTTGCGGTTGCTGAACTCTTCACAGCATGCATCACTGTGCACCAACATGTTGTGTTGGGGTGTTGTTGCAATTGTAGACGAGTGGTCATATAGATAGACGTGGACAGAAGGCAGAATATTTGATTTGGAATACAGAGAAGGAAGGTCTGGGGAAGTCGGAGAAATAAGTTAATGCAAAGAATACAAGGAGACAAAAATTGCTTTTAATATGTTTATTTTCTTTTTTGTATTTTGCTGTTTTGCGTCTGTGTGTTGTAGTGCCCTTTTTTCTATTCCTTTGTTGTGATGTTGTTTGTTTATTGTTGTTTTATGTCTATTGTAAAACCCAATAAAATATTCCTGAAAAAAAAATATATATAGATAGACGTGGACAGAATTTCCATAGGTTTCATTCGGCTCACTCTAGATTATTTAAACCAGAATTATGTAAACTTTTTCAGATACGAGAAGTATTAAGATTGTCTAATTTTTTTGCTCGAGGGGCCATATGTGAACTATTCTAGTCACAGAACTATGTGCAATGTTTTTATTTCCTTGCATTTATTATGCAAGTGTGAGTATATTTACATCCATTTTAAAGCAAGAGACCTTGAAGACTCTTTCTCAACACACTGAACTTTCCAAAGCTCAGTAGGTATTTGGAGAGGGAAATGCTGTTTTAGTAGCAGTAAACAAAGGCATTCTTCAGTTGACAGCTGCTGTGATTAACTAATTATCAAGTGTTTAACTAATTATCAGTAGTGTTGGCTAAGCTTTATTGTGATTCAACACTGGAGCAATTAATTACTTTATACCACCTGAGCAAAGTGACATTTGTTCATGTTACCATAAAAGGTAACAGCCTTTCAGTTTTATTCAGGCTGAGTGTTAAATTCTTACTGAAATTTGATTGCAGTCAAACCTCGGGTTACAGCCGCTTCAGGTTGCGTTTTTTTGAGTTGCGGACTGCCGAAACCCGGAAGTACCAGAACGGGCAGTCGCGCCTGCGCAGAAGCGCTAAATTGCACTTTGCGCATGCACAGAAGCACTGAATCACAACCAGTGCGTGCACAGAAGTGGCGCTGCGGGTTGCAAATGTGCATCCTGCACTGATCACATTCGCAACCCGAGTGTCCACTGTATTTGTTTACAAAACAGGCTTCATTTTCTTTGGAGAATACTCTATTGATTAGAGCAAGGCAGATTGAGAAATACAGTGGTACCTCGCAAGACGAATGCCTCGCAAGACGAAAAACTCGCAAGACGAAAGAGTTTTTCGTTTTTTGAGCTGCTTCGCAAGACGAATTTCCCTATGGGCTTGCTTTGCAAGACGAAAACGTCTTGCGCCTTTTTCTTAAAACCGTCAATGCATTCCTATGGGAAACCATCAATGCATTTCCTATGGGAAACCGTGCTTCGCAAGACGAAAAATTCACAAGACAAAAAAACTCGCAGAACGAATTAATTTCGTCTTGCGAGGCACCACTGTATATACATATAGTAAAGTTGGTAGCAAAGTTTTTTGTTTTAAGATCATTGAAATGCTGACCTGAAATGGTAATCTCTATACTAACGAGTCTAATTTGTTTCATCAACAGGGACCTGCGGTTTAATAGGATTAAAGAAATCCAGCCTGGTGCATTTAGACGGCTTAAGAATCTGAACACCTTGTAAGTTTCATCCCTCATAAAACCTACTTTCCTTTTGTAAACAGTTTAACAATTTATTATAATATTTACAGCTGGGGTGGCCCCCCAGATACTACTAGACTCCCATCAAAAAGTTTAGGTGATACACCCAGTTAGAAATTTCAATAGAAGCCAAATTGGTTGGTGTTACCTTGTGACTGGACACAAAAAGCCATTCCAGCCTTCAGGTGGTAGAAAGTCAGTCATCTTCTAGTTTTAAGATTGTGTTCTGGAACAGTAAATTCAGTATTCTCAACCTGAACACACACAGACACACACACAAACACACACTGGGGGGTGGGGAGAGAGAGAGAGCACACAAAGGGCCTCATGCTGGTCCTTAAGAAAAAAATCCACAATCTATAAGCGGGCAATACCTTGATTAGGTTCAACAACACCAACAAAAATAAACTAAACATTTGGACAAACTCCCTGACAGTATGAGCTGTTTGACATTCAACAAACTACCTCACAAGGTGCTTGGCTATCCTTTAATAGAGGCTGTGAAGTAAATGCTGGATTGCAACCCAGGAGAGATGCTGTTTTAGTTTAGTGAATCCTTGCATTGGCAGCAGATTGGAATAGAATATCTTCGAAGTTTCTTCCAATCGTGTGATTCCATGAAAATGTCACACAGTAGTGAGTAAGCTGTCAGTTGCCTGCTTCGGTCTGGTTTGTAGGAGAACTTCTTAATTTTATTCCAAATTGCTGAATGTTATTGCAGTGCATGATGATGAACAATCTTTTCCTTTCTCAGTAATTTAAACAGCTGTCTCAGTTGAACCCAGACAGTTTAGAAAGATTTTGAAAAGGATAATGAAATTCAACTAACAGTTGTAAGAAATCACTTTAAGCTCGTTTTGATTTTGTTTCTGTGTGGTGCAGTTGCAATTTCTCAGAAAAATGTACTCTGAGGGAGGAGAAAAAGTAAACAACTATTTTCATCTATTTTCTAGACTTCTGAACAACAATCACATTAAAAGAATACCTACTGGAGCATTTGAAGACCTTGAAAATCTAAAATATCTGTAAGTTGAAATGCTTTTATAAAGAAAGTAGGTACGATGTATGTGTTGCACAGTATGGAAAAAATGCTATTTTTTCATCTCTAATGTGTTTAGAAAGTTGATAGGATTATGAAAATGATAGCAGTGTCTGTGCTACTTATTTCACTTCATCCAGGACTAACTATTAAACACCTCAGTTTATTAGTATTAAGAAACAATTGCTATGAACTTCAAAAATATATTTTACACATAGAATTTTCAGTGCACCATAACAGTGCAAGACACACCACACCAACCAACAGGTGTTAAGAAAGTACTTAATTTTAATGTTAGTGTGGCTATCGCAGCATCACATACCATGTCATTGTGCTGGCATCTGCATGTGCATTTTAAAGCTTTATGGTATTTCAGTCAGTTGTGTGTAAGAGATGCAAAGTCTCCATTTGTGGCATGATTATAAGTAAGAAATCTAGATTATTGTAGTGTTCCTGGAATACCAAAGAAGGGTGGGGATCTTCAAGTTTTTTTCAGTGTGAATGCTAAATTTTATGTCCTGTAAAGTGTTGCCTGATTCAAGCTGATAACTTTATGGTTCAGTATGTATTTTTCTTAGCCAACATGTTTCAGCCTTGGGTGAGATTTGTCTTCCCATTGTGAGTAGTTGTGAGAAAATACCAGGTTACACAGAATTCCATTTGAGGATTGTTGACAAGTTGTGGAGTCTTACTTTCCATATTTCGTGTGTGTGCTTTAGCCTCCATTTGGGTTGTTGTTGTTTTGTTTTGGGTTTTGGGTTTTTGTGTGAGTTTGGGGTTAGAAATCTGCATCAACCATGGTGTATCTTCATACAGGCAATATTGTCAGAGCATATATAAAAATCGGAGTTTCACAACAATTTGCATGCTAAATAGAGACCCAGATATATGCTAATAGAATCTTTGTTAAAATGTTACAAAATGTAAGCAAAATGAAAATGTCATAAGCACATATGAAATCCTTAATAACAATTAATACTGTGGACCACCAACTACTTAGCACCTGTAAAAATTCTCTTTCGGTGATGAATCTTTCAAATTCAGACAAGTGTTGAGCGGTCCTAATTCCTTAAGAAAAGAATTGGGTTGAATTCTGTATTTTTAGAATTGTGTATTATTTAGAAGACATCTGAAGGCAGCCCTGTTTAGGGAAGCTTTTAATGTTTGATAGACTATTGTACTTTAATATTTTGTTGGAAGCCGCCCAGAGTGGCTGGGGAAACCCAGGCAGATGAGTGGGGTATTTTTTATTTTATTTTATTTTATTTTTATTATACATGTGTTAAAGCACTTTGATTTATTTAATACAGTTGCACAGCAGAGAGATACCTTGAAGCATTTTATTAAATATAATACACACGATAGTATTGTGAATATTCATAATTCACAAATACATTACTAACATCTGCACTGAAGAGAACAGTAGGTGTAAATGTGATGACCAAAAAAATCCAACAAATTATGATATCAGAAAGAATTTGACAGATTCTAATTCTTTCAATAGTGTGTGCAGTACTGATAAACCAGCATTGTGAATAGAAGTCAAAGCGGGAAAAGGCTCATAATGAGGCTATAGGGAACTTGCACCTGGGAAACTGTATGCGGCCCTTGGAGGCTTCACATCTGGGGCTTCTCCTCCTTGTCCTAATTTCCTCCTAGTCTTCTGGAGGAATTGCAGCTGCTGACACCCACCCCAGATCCAGGACCCGATGTGAGTGTAGAAGTGTAAACTTTTTCCCTGCACTGCAGTCCCAGTCCAGACTGGGCCTGCCGCATCTGCGATTTGCATTGCCCAAATACAAATAATAATAATAATAATTTATTATTTATACCCCGCCCATCTGGCTGAGTTTCCCCAGCCACTCTGGGCAGCTCCCAATCGAGTGTTAAAAACAATACAGCATTAAATATTAAAAACTTCCCTAAACAGGGCTGCCTTCAGATGTCTTTTAAAAAGAAGATAACTGCTTATTTCCTTCACAGAACACAGTGAGGGGCAAAGGCTTAAAGTCCCTTCTACCTCTATGTCGGCGGCTTGATCCAGAGAGTGTTTTCCTGATGGTTGGCATTTGTATTGTGGGGGAGGAACTCCCATTGAAATCAATGGGAGGTTTTGCTCTAATGCAGGTTGTAGTGAAGGCTGTGTTCGTGTATGGATAACTGAATATGGATAGATGTACATATCTGTGTCTGTGAAGAAGAATAAATGGTGGCAGATGGGTGGAGAGATGAGCAGTGTGTGTTTATGTGAGTGTGACTGGATAGATGGGAGTCAGGTGTGTATGAGAGTTTGGGTGGCCATACCCACCTCCCACCTCCCCCTTATACAACAGTAAGTCACATTTAATGAAATAGCTGAAATCTGCAAGCTGAAATTATTGCATTCCTGGTTCTTTATGGCAAGAATGGGGAACATCCCATTGAGGACCACATTCCTTTACAAATAGTGGGTTGCAAGCTACTTGTGGGAAATTGTTAAATAATGTAATTTGTCTACTGGAGGTATAAATCAAAAGAAACAGAGCATGTACGTTCCTCGTAGTGTTGTAAGAACATTCCAATGTTTTAGTACAGGGGTGGCCAACTCCCAAGAGACTGCGATCTACTCACAGAATTAAAAACTGCCAGTGATCTACCGATCTACCACCTTTCTGGGGATGCAGGGCAAAGTTGTTGAGCTTTTCTTAGGGGTGGGACCAGAAAGGGACCTGGCAATCGACCGCAATCTACCAAAACCTCCCGGGGGTCTACCAGTATATTGCGATCTAACTGCTGGACATCCCTGTTTTAGTAGATGGGGAAAGAAATTATGTATTGTGTTCTTAGGCACAAGGAACCTTTGACACCCTGATTACTCTTCTTGAATGGTAGCAGTTCTGTGAAACAAGAAATATTTGTGTATTAATATACCCATAGCACCCATAATGTTGCTAGTTAAATATTAGAAGAACGGTGAACTGGCAGAGGTTTGGCTTCCTCTGTGAAATAATAAAGAAACTAGTACAAATAGGATTATCGTACCGGTCAGTTGACTGCCTGTTATTTGACCCTGGTCAATTATCCAATGAAGCTAAGGTTGCAACTGTGAAGATGGCAGTTTATATTTCCCCCCTTAGCCCTGTGGCAGTCAGTGTCAGATCTAGAAACAGAGGATAGTTTCTCCTGCGGGTTACTGTCCGTAAGATATCCATAAGCAGTTATTAGTGACAAAGATCATTGCATAGGATTAGCCATCACTTTGTTTTCCTTGCTATGACCTAACTGACCTGTAAAATTTGTTTGATTGATAGAACTTGAAAACACTAGGAAACATGTAGCTGTTGAAAGGCCTAAGGACACAGCTGAACGACTCAAGGTTCTGTTGCAAATGAGACTTTTAAAGTTCTGTGATCAGGAAATTTTAAATCTTTTTGATTGTTGAACTGATAGTGACCCAACTCATAGGGCTGTTCTTATCACAAGTAAGATAAAGTATGTTGCTAATTTAGTATGTTATAGAAATGATAAAGTGCAATTTTTCTAGAAAAAGAAGTGCCAGAAATCATCATGAATGCCTCCCTTTTTCTCTTATAATGGTAATGGCGCCCACCTGAGATGTGCTGGAACTGAGTTCCAGTGAGTTCCAGCTGGGGGAAAAAGCCCTGGCTAGGTCTTTATGCATGGTAACTGTTCTCTCTTGAGCAATATCCTAAAGAGTACAGAGACATGACAAGGCTTTGGTGGTACCCTGGACAGCTCTGTGAAGGGCTCAGGCTGGAGACCCCATAAGAACAGAACTCAGGTGTTGGTTCAGCAGCTGTCATTCTTAGATGGAGGCTTAAATAGGAGCTACTGCTGTATCCCAGTTGCCTGAAGAGAAAAGCCCCTTCAGTTAAATGCTTAATTAACTATCTTAAGACAGAAGCATTTTAATAACCTGCCTAAGAGAAGAGGGAGATTGAAAAATACATGCTGTGCCCCACCCCAAAAGCACACTGTGAGTGTATTGAAAGTGTTCAAGAAGCAAGACACAAGCTTAACAAAAACTTTCATTTCTGGAAAGTACAGTTTAGTGTACTGGTATGTAAGATGGCATGCAGCTTTTATGTAGTTTTATGCATTCTCTGTGTGGGTGTGAGAATCATTCTCTGGTGTCTGGACAATGGCTCAAGTTAACATATGAAGGGAAAGTCTCAGTCATGCTGTCCTCTTTTCTGTGATTGGAGTGACATTTTTTAACCTGTCAGTTTCCATCTTATGTCTGTGGCTATTTAGCAAGAGGTTTGCAGACATCCCTGTGATGTAGTCTATTACAAATTAGGGTGGTTGGATGCAAAAGAGGATCAGGTTGCTAAGAAGAGTAGAAACATTACTGAACTAGAATTGCAATAATAGTTTATCTCAGTCCAGTAAAAATAAAAAAATACTTCTCCAATAATTCCATGCATTCTAGCTTCACTCAAGACTTCTGTGGTCCTATAGAGAAGAAGACAATTGCTGTATTTCATGCCTTTAAAGATGCTCCACAGATCTGCCAATTGAATTCTGTGGAGATACATGTCCAGAAGAGCAAAAAGAACCAAAATCTATTTGGTGTGTCATCATAAATCCTGCGCAAAATCTTATTTGGCTTCCGGAGACCATGGCAGGCAGATGCTCAAGTTAAAAAGAAAATAAAAGTGTTTTTGGTGTGCATACATGTCTTGTTTTGTTGCTTTCTAATATGTATTTGGAAAACTGTCCTCACGTGTCGCCTTAATTCCATCCCACATTAATGTAGCTCTTGTTTGTGTATACTAATATTACTGATTGTTTCTTGTTTCAGCTATTTGTACAAGAATGAAATCCAGTCAATTGACAGGCAAGCATTTAAAGGACTTGCCTCTCTAGAACAACTGTAAGTGCCTTTTCTCTTCTGTGCTGTCATCTGCTTGGTTGCCTCAGAGAAAAAGTGCACGTTTTTGGTCGACATTTCTTGCCTGCATGCCTTGCATGTCTGCACGGAATGGGTTTCTAGTCCAACGTGGTTGCAATTAGTGGTGCGCAGAAAACGTGTCTGTCAAATTCATTCTGTCTGTGTTCATATTGCATTTGTGATTTACATCTCAAGGCTATCCGTTCATTTTATAATGACTTAACGTGAGCAGACTCAAGTATAGCAACAATAATTAAAACATGTATTAGGATCAAATACTTTTCAGTTTTGAATTTCGTGGAATTAACTTATGATTGCCTCAATGTAACCAGGTAGAATTTATGTTCTGATTTTTCCCCAGCCTATACTTTTTGCAATTAAAGTATTTTTAATTTGGTATGCTTTTGGCTCATCAAACCAGGGTGGATTTGATTTAAATCAAATCGATTTATCACTAGTCAGTAAGACTTAATTTAAATCACTAGTCAGTAAGGCTTGATTTAAATCTTTTTTTTTTTTTAACAGAAAGACTCATTCTTGCTGGTATAATCTTAATATTTACAACCAGATGAAGGTTTCATTTTTGGAGTAATAAATTATCAGAGTAGTTTTTACACTTATATCAAAAATTACTGATTTGGTTATAGTATTAGAAATACATAGACAGATAATTACGAAATTATTGTGAGGTTTAATAAGTTAACAGTTTATATTTGGACAACTGTTCTGCTGTACTTTATTTGAAGGAGAAAAATAATCATTTCCTTAACAGCAATTTAAGCAATTTACTTAAAACAATAACATTATAGCATATGTATCCATGTTTGTTAACTGATGTGGTTAAACGTCTTGTTGTTGTTTTTTAAAAAAACAGACTGAGTTTTAGCACACTTGAAAAACTTAAAACAAATTCTTATTTGCTGATGAATAGCCTTTGGACTATAATGTAACTTAAATAGAAAACTATCTTTAGAAAGGTTTTTCCTCCAGAAGCATTTTATTTTAAAAATCCAATTTAATTTTTTTAAAATACTGGTTTAAATAATTAAAAAAAACCTTTTAAAAAATCATTGATTTTTATCCACCCTGCATCAGACAGAGGAAAACTCAAAATATAGAAAAATATGGCTGGGGAGCACACCCTGTAACCTACAGAAGACTAAACTCCTTATGGATTTCAACGGGACAAGAGTACATTTTGGCTGTGGGTGTGTGAAATCGCAATAGTCCTTAGTGCTGTGATAGATTCAGTTATAGATTTAACTACGTACAGTATGTTTGATGAGCTTCCATCAGTCCCAGGCAGCATGGCCAATGGTCAAGGATGTTGGGCGCCGCAATGCAATGATCTGTAGAAAGCCACAAGTTGCCCATCCCTGCCACAGCATTTTAAACTTCAGTTGTGCAGTACACAACAGCATGATTCTGCTATATTAGTATCCCATCAGATATAGCTGAATTTCTGCAGAATAACTCATGAAGAATTGTTGGGTGTGGTAGTTGAATATTTTGTCAGTGTGTATTTATTTATTTGTTTGTATGAATGCCTAATGCCATATTTTTGTTCTTATTTTTATGTATTTTGAAGGGGTGGTATAGAAATCTATTAAATAAATGAATAAAATATGCTTTTAAATGACATTTTAGTGGTGGTTAAAGTAAGAAAGTCAAGCTGCAATGGGCTTTATCACATTGATTTAATCTTCCAACTCAGATCCCATTGACTTAAATCAATATAAGTCAGTGCATGAGTCTATGCACAGGAAGGAAGGAAGGAAGGAAGGAAGGAAACTGACTTGCTGGATCAGACCAAGGGTCAATGTAGCCTGCCAAAACCTCTGGGAATCTTGTCAGCAAGATGTGTTGGAAGTAGCCTCCCCATTTGCCTATTCATCTTTAAATCAGAAGGATACTACTTTTGATTATAAGGGTTCCAGTTTAGCTATCATAGATGGTCATCATCCATAGATATAGTCTCCATGAATTTCAAATGAAGCCGATTTGACAAAATTGTTGTCTGAGGTGGATTTTAATATATTAACTTTTCTTTAACACAAACACATAAGTTTTCATATTCGCCATACTCCTGTGGTGTTGATGCAGCACTAAGGTTTTCAGAAGGTGCTTAAGCTTTGCTGTAGCTTGGTGATGAAATTTAATGCAGCAGTTTGATGTATGGTTGCAAGCATGATGTAGAGTTACACACAGACATTCATTTAAGAAGTGACATCAGACCATCATTCCCATTTCCTAAGCACTTCTGTTGTGACATCAGTGGGATCCCAGATGCTAACTACCTATATCAATAGTGTTCTACCTAATTGTGAAGTACAGAACAGCGTACGATTTGGTTACTCCAAGTAGAACCACACACCTTTCTTTTTTTTATTTTGAACTTTTTCGGTTTTAAGGTGCATGATGATGCTTTCAAAAATTGCATGCTTTCACTGTCATATATATCAGGTGGAGGTACATTTTAATGGGTGGTGGCGGAAGCATTGCTCTGTAGATTCTGCCTGTTCTTCTGCAAAATGATTCTTCACTGTACAAAAAATGATGTAACTTTTATTGTTCTCTGTTATTGCAACATATCCTTGGTTCGTTACTGGTAGAATATTAATCACAGAATAACACATTTGCTCACAATAGCTGTGTCCAGTGGCGTAGTGTGGGCGGGGGTCACGAGAGCAATTGCCATGGGTGCAAAATTCTTAGGGGTGCAATATTTCAAAAGAAAGTAGTAGTAAAATATAAACAAAATAGCTTAAAAGGCTTACAGATGTTTTCAAACAGCTGTCATTACTTCTGGGTGTGTTTTTGTGTAACTTTGAAGGTTGAGAATATGACTAGTAGAATGTTCTGCCTTTTCCGTACTTGTAAGGACAACATTCCTACGCTAGTCATTAAGTATAAACAGAGAAGCTACTCTTAAGCCCAGTCTTTTTACCAAATATCATTTACCGTATTTTTTGCTCTATAAGACTCACTTTTTCCCTCCTTAAAAGTAAGGGGAAATGTGTGTGCGTCTTATGGAGCGAATGCAGGCTGCGCAGCTATCCCAGAAGCCAGAACAGCAAGAGGGATTGCTGCTTTCACTGCGCAGCAGTCCCTCTTGCTGTCCTGGCTTCTGAGATTCAGAATATTTTTTTTCTTGTTTTCCTCCTCCAAAAACTAGGTGCGTCTTGTGGTCTGGTGCGTCTTATAGAGCAAAAAATACGGTAAATGACGGTGCTGGAAATGGATGTAGGTACTACTCTGTTCTAGAGCTCACCAAAACAGGAATGAAGAAGCATGTAATGTGAAATTGAACTGCATGCCGTAGCTCATATTGGACGTAAACAATTATTTCCTGTATCAGTGTTTTGTAGAAGGTTTAAATGTCCCTACTTGTGTATCCCAGGCACTGCTGTGGCACATGATCATAAGTGGATCTGCTGCATGTGTGCATAATGACAGCATTTATTTTTTTAGGTTTAAATTTGAGCTGAAAGTTTCTCATTGGAGAACAAATGTAGAATTGTATTTCTTAACTATTTCATGTAAGCAATGTATGCTGAGGTAAGTGGTAGTTTGTTTACAGGAGAAAGATGTTTGCTGTAGATAAAGCATACGTTATATTTCGTGGATGGAAACATTAATCACAAAGCAATCATCTTTTTTTTCCTTTTTCTTTCATTCTGATTTGAGGGCCAGTAAGTTCATGAATCAGTTAAGAGCTCATTCATATATATATAATCAGTTAAGAGCTCATTCATATATATAGTTAAGAGCTCATTCATATGTATATGAATGCCATCAAAAGCAAACAGATTTGGAGAGGGTGCATGGAGGGGGAAAGGTGTTAAGTTCTGCTGTGTTAGCAGGACTTGCTGACATCACATCCAAACATTATCCTTTAATATAATGTTATTCATAGGTTTGTTCTGAAATGTTCTGAATCTCCTGGTGATTGATATATAGTGATCCTATCTGATAATTTGTACTGCATTAGTAGATCATGGGCACCACCTGTTGTATAAAGGCTTGGGCTTTCTGTTTAATGCAGGATGGCTGTAGGATCCAAGTTACTTGTACACATTTTTTTTTTTAAGCAGCTGCTTTGGGACCCTTTATTAAGCACACTGTGTTTCTGTGTCGTCTTATTTCCCTTCCCCTTCCCCAACAGGTACCTGCACTTTAATCAAATTGAAACATTGGAACCAGAATCATTTACCCATCTTCCCAAACTTGAAAGATTGTAAGTTTTGTTTTTGTTTACTCCTTCTTCCAGATGGCAGCTTCCCCTCACATGGAGGATGACAGTCCCCATGGCGATTCCTTATTATCCTAGACTGTGTACACAGCCCCTTTTACTCAACCTCCAGGTGCTCTCACTTCTGCTTTGGGAAGCGGTGTACGCGTGATGTTAGCCACAATCTATATCTTTCTTGTTGTCTCTTAAGAAAGGCTTCATTTCGATGTGTTTTTACCTAAAGCAGCACTGATCTGGCTTGAGAAAAAGAACCACCTTGCTGTGTTTCAAGCCCTAAATGTGTACACAGTCCAAGTTCCAAGCTCAAGGCCTCCATGCTGTTTGGAACCTCTCCTTTTGCATACATTTTACTCTGTGCTAAATTAGCTAGTAAGGAAGCTGCCATCTGGATAAGCCCTAAATAAAATGTAGCCTCAGTATATATAGTTTTCCCTGGGAGGAAATTCTGTGCAGTAGCACTGCTGTGCTTGGACATTGGAACTGAAGTTCAAGTCCCTGTAGCCACTGTTCTTGAGACAAAGTGATCTCTCTTTTTTTCCTCTTTCTCTCTCACACATACACACCAGCCTGGATTGACCCTAGGCTGAAAAGATTTGATATTTTAAGATACTAAGGAGATCAAGTTATATTAAGATACCAAAATTAAGACAAAGATCAATTAAGACAGAGGGAAGGGATTTGCTGATTAAATATATGATTTGGAATACAGTGAAGGGAGGTGTGGGGAAGTCGGAGAAATAAGTAAATGCAAGAAATATTATGAAGATGGAACTGTTTTTATTATTGCTTTTTCTTTTCAATGTTTTTTGTTGTTTTGTGTTTTTGTAACTTTGTATCTTTCTGGGGGTTTTGGGGGTTTTTTGTCTAATTTTTTATGTAAAAAACCTAATAAAATATTTTTATTTTTTTTTAAAAAAAGGATTGACCCTAGGCTGGCCACCCAGCCTGCTGCTAATCTCGCGGCAAAAGTGCAATTTGGATTTTTAACTGCAAAGGAAATAAATTGCAGTTTAAAATCCACTCAAGTATCTCCAAGCACAGTTTCTATTGAGATCTTGGCAACTGCTGCTTAGGCAATCGGCTACCATTTTGAAAATGGAGCTGAGAGGAAGTGAGAAAGGAACTACACTTTATGATTACGCAGCCTAGTTCCCTTTCCTCTCGGCTTGATCTTCTAACTGGCAGGGCGCAGCATGCCTGGCTGGCAGGGTGGGAGGAACTGGCAGGGGTGGGGGCACAGCTGGAAGTGGGAGCAGAGAGACCAGGGAACAAACTGGAAGAACAAGGCTGAGAGAAACGGAGGCTGCAAGAGATTGAGAAGCAGTGCCGTTGTGCGCAGACAAGGTAGTGTAAGGGCTTCTGGCTGCACAGAAGTAAGGATTTCTTTCCCCCCTAAATCTGTTCTGTGATTTCCCCAACCCACCAAACCAGTTTTGAGGCGGGTGCATGAGGAGAAGAGAGGAAGTTCCATTGCACAAGTAGAAGTCCTTTTGCTATCAGAGCTACTTTCCTAGATACCACCCTTTGTGAGTACCTTGCCCAAAGCCCCCTAAAATCTGGCAACAGCCAGATTTGAGGGTAAATTACTAACTTGAGGGTAAATCTCAATTTACTAGTTAAAACTTCCATAAGATTGAGCTACATCATCACTTACATTTTTTCCAGATGCCCTCAGCTTTCGAACGTATTTTATAGTCATTAACAGGAATATTGGGTCATTACTTATAAAAATACAATGATATGCAGCAACAAATACATCAACATGTTTTTTTTAAAAAAGGAGTACACAGGAAGCATGCTAGACTGGGGAAAGACTGGTATAAGGCATTCAAACCGCTAATTAGTAAATGCAATATTTCAACAGATTTTTACATAACAACAGAATATCCCATTTAATTCCCGGGACATTTAGTCACTTGGAATCTATGAAGCGACTGTAAGTAAATTTCCTTTTCCCCTTTAAAATTGTACTTAATCTTCTGTCAACTAACTCTAACTCTTTAAAGCTCTTGTATTTATATGCCATTTTCAGGTGGTAACTCTTGATAGAGGCAGTATCTATCTCATTGCTGACCTGCCAGTATTTTAAGCTAGATTTGTGCTAGGTACAGAATCTCAGTGTTCAGCAGATAATACACATTTGGCTCCTGAGCAAGCCCCTTCCTGTTTTTCTGACCTTTGGTGCTACAAATGCAGAAAGCTTTCTATTATCTTAAACAGAGAGAGAATACCTGTTGCAATTGACAATTCGTTCACGACCACTAGCACAGATTCCTGGTAAATATAAAGATTGCAGATCTGTCACAGTAACTTGCTCTCTCTCTCTCATCACATCTGTTTCTTTCCCAAAACCAATTTCCTGTATTCCAGTGCAGTGAGTAATGGTGCTATTGCTATTAGTTGAGTAAACTGTGGACCAGGGTCGTAAATTTTTTTACAGGAGTCACTGCTAAACATTAGCCTGAACTCTTCCTATCGCATCTTCATTTCACCTTGCTTCATCTGGAGAAGGAAATAAATTAACCTCTAGTTTTACATGTTTTATCTTGACAATTATGAGCCAGTGTGGTGTAGTGGTTGAGAGCGGTAGTCTTGTAATCTGGGGAACCGGGTTCGCGTCTCCGCTCCTCCACATGCAGTTGCTGGGTGACCTTGGGCCAGTCACACTTCTTTGAAGTCTCTCAGCCCCACTCACCTCACAGAGTGTTTGTTGTGGGGGAGGAAGGGAAAGGAGAATGTTAGCCGCTTTGAGACTCCTTAAAGGGAGTGAAAGGCGGGATATCAAATCCAAACTCCTCCTCCTCCTCCTCCTCCTCCTCCTCCTCCTCCTCCTCCTCCTCCTCCTCCTCCTCTTCTTCTCCTTCTTCTAGTGTGTAGACTGAATAATGACAGCTTTTAAAAATCTTGCCGGCTCCTCTTTTTTATTATTATTATTTTAGTCACTCATCACATTGTGTTTTATTAATATAACAACAGAAGGAGGTGGTTTCTTCATGTATCACAAAACTGCACCGTTTAAGTTTATTAATCTTAAGATAGATAGATAGATAGATAGATAGATGATAGATAGATAGATAGATAGATAGATAGATAGATGATAGATAGAACTTTATTCGCATCAGCCGATGGCCATAGCAACAATAAAACATTACAATATACACAGAAAAAAAGGAAATTTAGTATAAAAGCACAGTTTATTAATCTTAAGAGAAATAACATGTAATAATATCTGTGTGTCATTTGATGGGAAAATGGAGTTGGGTGGGGAGGAGATTCGGAATCAGTGGCAGTATTTTAACTTACAGCTGCAACATTCCATTTTATCCCAGGTGGATCTCAGCAACCCCATAGTTTTAAATACTATTCTTTCAAATTGTCTCTTAGCCCCCCCTCCCAATCCTTCACTAAACACACCCCTTGATTAATTGCACTCGGGTTGTAGCAACTGACTGCAGTCTGAGGCAGAGTAACCTTAGTCTGACTCTCAAATTTGCTTCAAGTAAAGACTGCTTCATTCAGTACAAGGTTCGTAGCTGAAGGGTCACAATTCACTTTTAACTGGTGCCAATGAAATTAGGATCTCCTGGCTTTCAGGTTTCCCACTAGCATTCTGCATAATGTTACAGCATCTCACAGTACGTACGTGTCATGCTTGATCTCATTAATATGTACAGTTTGTTGTTTTGTCCAGGCGTCTGGATTCAAATGCACTTCACTGTGACTGTGAAATACTGTGGCTAGCAGATTTGCTGAAGACATATGCAGAGTCCGGTAATGCACAAGCTGCAGCTACTTGTGAATTTCCAAGGAGAATCCAGGGAAGATCAGTGGCCACAATAACACCAGAAGAACTTAACTGTGGTAAGATGGATTGATTTTGTGTGTGTGTGTGTGTGTGTGTAATTTGCCTCCATCTGTCTGTTTCCGGGGTGGGTGGGGATGATATCTAAATTTTGTTGAGAAGTACATCTTGCCCATGTGTACTTCATACAGTGGTACCTCGGGTTAAGTACTTAATTCGTTCCAGAGGTCCATTCTTAATCTGAAACTGTTCTTAACCTGAAGCACCAATTTAGTTAATGGGGACTCCTGCTGCTGCCGTGCCGCCGGAGCACGATTTCTGTTCTCATCCTGAAGCAAAGTTCTTAACCCGAGGTACTATTTCTAGGTTAGCAGAGTCTGTAACCTGAAGCGTATGTAACCCGAGGTACCACTTGTATTAACAATAAATGATTTAATTGTTTCCTGGGATCTCTCTACTCCATTGATTCCTGGCTCATCCTCATTTATTTTTTGCATTATGAAAGCACGCCATTCTGTATCGCAGCCCCTTCTCGGCATTTTGTTAGCAATAATCCACAAAACTATGGGCAGTCTCCAACAAAGTGCTTCTGCTATTTCTGTCTGGACGATGGAACTTCCCCTCCATCTCCTCTCCCTTTGTGCCCCCACACCCTCCCCAAATCATAGAATCATACTGTCGTAGAGTTAGAAGGGACCTTGAGGGTCATTTGGTCCAACCCTGCTCTTCCAATGTCTTCTTTGTTTTCATGAGGCATGGAGAGCCAGTGTGGTGTAGTAGTTAAGAGCGGTAGTCTCGTAAGTCTGGGGAACCGGGTTCGCGTCTCCGCTCCTCCACATGCAGCTGCTGGGTGACCTTGGGCCAGTCACACTTCTTTGAAGTCTCTCAGCCCCACTCACCTCACAGAGTGTTTGTTGTGGGGGAGGAAGGGAAAGGAGAATGTTAGCTGCTTTGAGACTCCTTAAAGGGAGTGAAAGGCGGGATATCAAATCCAAACTCCTCCTCCTCTTCTTCTTCTTCTTCTTCTTCTTCTTCTTCTTCTTCTTCTTCAAGTCACTGGTCCCTGAAAGCATGCTTTTCCTCCCTCCCCTCCTGGCTGTCCCCTAGCCAGAGCCAGAGTCTTCCTGAGCTTGACTTACCTCCCTTCCAAAGGGTTGGGAGAGACCTCAGAGCAGATTGAGGGGGCATGCACAGAGGGTAGAGAGTCAGGTGGAAACGCCAGTGCTCAGCCAGAGGTCCTTGTGTCAACAGAACTATGTACATCATTGGATACTGCCCAATGTAATAAACCTTTTTTTTAAAAAAACACACATCTTGAAACAGAAAGGATTGCTTGAAGGGTATTTAAATGTCCGTGAATTACTACTTCATCCTATAATAATGAAAATATGATTTGGGCATCTTGCTTGGAAATTTGCACGTGTCGTGTGACGGCTGAGTAAATGTGAGGATATAAATTCTAGGCAAGCAGCCAAACATTCATGTGGCGCTGATACACATAACACGACAGAGCTGAAATTAAAACCCTCGAAAGAGATACAGGGTACTTTTAAGCCAGGCCTGCATGGCTTGTGAACCACCAAACCAAGCCAGCCATGTGGCCCGTTGGACTTAATAAACAACCTGTTCTGGCTGCCTGCTTGGGACTGCAAAAACAAGAGTATTGTCAGGCTCCTGACTTAACATAGTTGATGTCTGAGTTTGCGGCTACCCATAAGCATTTGTGAGGACAGAATGCTGGGCGAGTTAGGCCTTTATTCTGCTCCAGCAGGGCTCTTAAGTATTGTGTTCAGCAAGCTGTGAAGGTCTACTCTTATGTGTTTTAAATGATGCCTCATGTGGTTCTTTTTACCTCTACAGTTTTTCTGTCATTGCATTGAAAGTCTGAAAACTCTTGGTGGTACAGTTATTTGAGACAGCTGTACTACGTATGACACTGCATTTTAAAAATTGTTCTTAGAAGGAGACATTAAAGAAATTGTGTAATGCATGGCATATAGATCTTCATACTGTAAACTTTTTTGTTAATATATATTAAAACTTTATTATTAGCCTAAAATAATAACTGATGTTATGCTTAATAGTGTTTAGGTTCACACAGCCTAACTTCATCTGTGAGAACTATAATATTTTTCGCACCATAGGGCGCACCGGACGATAGGGCGCACCCAGTTTTTAGGGGGGGAAATCAAGAAAAAAAAACTTTTTTCCCCGCCAGCCCCAAAGAGCAGCGTACAGGCTGCGCACAACCTCTCCATGCCGGAGGGGTTGCGCGTGGCTATGGCACAAGCCAAGGCAGCGAGCAGGATGGATCCCGCTCACTGTTTTGGCTTCCTCTTTAGCCCCGCGCAACCTCTCCTTGCCGGGAGACGCTGCGCAGGGCTAAAGAAGCCATAGCCCCGTGCAGCTTCTCCTTACCGGAGGGGTTGTGTGCAGCTATGGAGCAAGCCAAGGCAGCAAGCGGGATGGATCCCGCTTGCTGTTTTAGCTTCCCCTTTAGCCCCGTGCAGCCTCTCCTTGCTGGGAGACGCTGCGCAGGACTTTCCTGGCTTTACTGGGAGGTGGGGGGGATTCCCTCACCTCTCGCAAAAGCCCACAGGAGCCACACAACCCCTTTAAAGAGATTGCGGCTTCTCCTGGTTTTTCCGGGAAGTGGGGGAATTCCCCCACCTCCCGCAAAACCGGCAGAAGCCGCGCGCACTTTAAAAGGGTTGCACGGCTTCTCCTGACTTTCCTGGGAGGTGGGGGGATTCCCTCACCTCTCGCAAAAGCCCGCAGAAGCCGCACAACCCCTTTAAAGAGATCGCGGCTTCTCCTGGCTTTTCTGGGAGGTGGGGGAAGGGACTGATGCGGCCAGTCAGTCCCTTCTCCCTCCTGTGGAAAAGCCCGCAAGAGCGCACGGAGCTTGTGTGCGGCTCTTGGGGGCTTTTCCCGCCTGCCTCCCCCCTGCATTCGCTCCATAGGACGCACACACATTTTCCCTTGCTTTTTAGGAGGGAAAAAGTGCGTCCTATGGTGCGAAAAATACGGTAATCTTTTATACCTTACATTAAAATGGAAGAGCTAACCTATTCATAGTTTATTTTTCAGTCACATTAAAAAAAATAAAATGCTTTGTTGATTATACAGAGAGACCAAGAATTACATCAGAGCCTCAGGATGTGGATGTTACCTCAGGGAATACCGTTTACTTCACTTGCAGAGCTGAAGGCAATCCCAAACCAGAAATTATTTGGCTTCGAAACAAGTAAGGCTACTTGGTGAAGACTGGACATTTTCACCCCCCTAAAAAGTTTTTGATTTGAGTTTCCATTGAAATGAGGCTGTGTTTTAATGTTGTATTTTAATCTTGTTTTTAAGTTGTATTTCAATCAATTTGTTTTTATATCGGGTGTTAGCCGCCCTGAGCCCGGTCTTGCTGGGGAGGGTGGGGTATAAATAAAATGTATTAGTATTAATATTATTCGAAAATAATTTTCTATGTGTAGACTCATCTTAAGAGTTCATTGACCAACATCAGATCACTTGCAAAAACTGTTTGCATTTTGAGTTTAGCTGCGATATCTTTTCCTTTTATACAGTTCTGTGAGGGCCTGCACACACAACACACTGAACAAATTCACGTTCAGTTTTTTGGGGTAATTTTTTTAGAATACTTATAAATTGAAGGTGTTTAGTCCCACAGTTTTCTCTCTCCATAGTAATGAGCTCAGTATGAAAACGGATTCCCGTTTGAACTTGCTCGATGATGGCACGCTCATGATTCAGAACACTCAAGAGACTGACCAGGGCATTTACCAGTGCATGGCCAAAAATGTGGCAGGAGAAGTGAAAACTCAAGAAGTTACTCTACGCTACTTTGGTTCACCAGGTGTGTAGATTTCTAATGTGTGTTTTTTTTAAAAAAAATACTATGTTGCATACCTCTTATTCAAAGAGATAAGCTTAATAGTACAATATAATTTGCATGACCCATTGCAGATCTAGAACACACAAAACAGCATGACCAGGGCCTTCCTTTTATTTTTATTTTGTAAATTTAGAAGTCGTGTGAAATCAGAAATATTTAGGGCCACACCAGATTCCCTATAACATAATAATATCCCTATGATATAGGGCCTATATAACAGGAGGTGGGTGAGATTTAAAGTGCATTAGTTGCGAGTGGGAGCTGAGCACTCTCCTGGTGGAACTCAGTTGCCAGGAACAACTGCTGCAGGAAGAAAAAACAGTCAGGGATAAACAGCTGTGCAGTGGTACCTTGGGCTAAGAACTTAATTCATTCTGGAGGTCTGTTCTTAACCTAAAACTGTTCTTCACCTGAAGCACCAATTTAGCTAATGGGGCCTCCTGCTGCCGCCGCGCCACTGGAGCACGATTCCTGTTCTCATCCTGAAGCAAAGTTCTTAACCCGAGGTACTATTTATGGGTTAGCGGCGTCTGTAACCTGAAGTGTATGTAACCCGAGGTACCACTGTAGTCAACTGCAGAAGGTATGGCAGGGAAGCGGCGCTCATCTGACCTCCTGATGACTGTGTTGCTACTGCTTCCAGGGAAGGAGGAGGAGAGACCAAGGTGGCAGGGATGTTGGGGCAGTAGAAATGCGCTGGTGGAATCAGTCTGGTGCTTCTGCGGCTATATTTGCACTTTGTCAGTCTCTGTGTCACGTCTCAGTTCCCCCTCTCCTCAGTAAACAGCAGCATCTCACTTGTCACTTATTGCGGGGGCTGAACCTCCCCCCCCATGGCCCCTAGGAGTTGGCTCCTATGGCACCACCACATTGCCTACTGCTAGTTTTACAGTGGTACCTCCGGTTACGAACTTAATTGGTTCCAGAGGTCCGTTCGTAACCGGAAACCACTCGTAACATAAGGCGTGCTTTTGCTAATGGTGTCCTGCGGCGCCGGAGCACAACCTCCGCTTGAATCTCGGGGCAAAGTTCACAACAAGGAGCACCTACTTCCGGGTTAGCGGAGCGCGTAAGCCAAAGCGTTCGCAAAGGGGACGGTACATAACCCGAGGTACCACTGTACTGTGATCAAGGGGAAATTCAGTTTGCTTTTTCCTCATGTTTTGCTTGAAATTTCTCGTTTCTCAACTTTTATACAGCAGCTTCTTTTAAAGAGTGTACATTCCTTTTGTTTCATTTCTCTAAATGCCAGAATATTGGTATTAACAGAGGGTATCTTAAACATTATTCCATTTGTTACAGCTAGGCCAAGCTTTGTGATTCACCCCCAAAATACAGAGGTACTGGTTGGAGAAAGTGTCACCCTGGAATGCAGCGCAACCGGTCACCCCCAGCCACGGATCACATGGACTAAAGGGGACAGAACTCCTCTCCCAAGTGACCCTCGCATCACCATAACTCCGTCAGGAGGGCTTTACATCCAAAACGTGGAGCAGGAAGATGGTGGAGAATATGCCTGTTTTGCAACCAACAGCATCGATAGCATCCATGCGACTGCATTCATCATTGTTCAAGGTACGTGGTGTTTTGATCTACAATCTTAAGTACTGATGTTCTGTGGTTCAGTGAGCTATTGGGGGTGGGGGGGAATAGTCCGAAGTATATATTCTGACTCTCTTTCCATTTTCTCTTTATCACATAGCCGTACCTCAGTTTACTGTGACTCCTCAAGACAGAATAGTAATTGAGGGACAAACTGTTGACTTCCCTTGTGAGGCCCAGGGATATCCACAGCCAGTCATTGCCTGGACTAAAGGAGGTAAGAATTCTGATTTGGGGAGAAATCTGTACACCTTGAAAAAAATTAATACGCTTTTGCAAAATTCAAGCCATTATGTGATCTAGCAGAAATTATGTCTATTTCAGTTTCCCTGATTTTGCTAGTAACAGTTGTTCTTGGTTTCAAAAATTCACCTCTCATTTGAGTTTGGGTTTAAGAGCCCCTGAAGTCTAGCTCAGGAAAATTTGGTCATTATTGGGTACGGCCAGATGGTCTCCATTCTTTGGCTGTTCCATCAGTTACCTCTGTCCCACATGTTGCTCTTGCCTTTTGATTAACTTGGAAGATTTTTAGGCTTAGGACTGTATCCAAGGAAGGTTTCCCTCGCACAACAGAACTTCCCACCTCTCTCCTTCCTCTGAATCTCTCTCCCCACCTGGCCCCCAAGGTTCTGTTGCATAAATGGATGCTCTTGTGTGAATGGGACAACTTGACTTGATACAACCATCAACTTTAACCTTATCTCCTTCCTTTTTTCCATAACAGGTTACTAACACATGTGACCATTACATATGCTTTGAATTGTAGGCACCAATCACTTATAATTTATGTATCTGAAATAAAGACAAGATTTGAGCTGTTTTCTTAGTTGAGAATGACTTGAAACTTCCTTCAGATACATGTTATATCTGAAGTCCAAACAACTTATGTTTACGTGATTGTGAAGATATTCCTCTTCTAAATATATTATATGAAGGTGCAGAAGTTTCAGCCATTCACAGATTTTTCCTCTTGTTTTCCTCTGCAGCTGCTGCAGAGGAAACAGGTGGAAGAACTCAAATACACACATGTTACTGTTTACACTTGCATTAAAGAACCTGCAGAATTGTGTTGATCACTTTGAACTGTTGATTTCACTAGGATATGCTTCCAAGTAATTTGTGATCAAGGTGAAAAGCTAAAATTTATTGTTTTATTTCAAAATTTTTATATATTTATTAAAATAGAGCACGCACAGAAGAAGATGTAAAAAGTGCAGTAGACAGCATTTGCCATATTAGTACATGATATTTGATATTAATTTTCACTTTTTAAAAATCTTCCATTATCTCAAAAGTGTTTTCCTTTCTGCAATGGAATTAAGACAATACAATTATAAGAGGAAATCAGTTTTGACTTATTCTTTCGCAATGATCATTTCTGGTATCATTCTTAGTGCTTTAAAATCTCTTTGGCTAAGCTTAGTGAAGAAGGCAAATCCACAATTGGGAGAATGCAAAATATGAGCTTCCACCAAATCAAACTGGCCTGGACCCAGACCTGTGCAAATATGAGATGGTTAAAACAGGGTTGTTTTAGGCTTGAGAATATACATAAATATTTTCTTAAAGTACATTGCCTCCCCATGCTGCATTTTCTGGGAAAGCTGGGGAGGGGAATGATATCAACCGGAACCAAGTAAGATTTGTCCATTTTAATTGTCCTATTTCATCTTCTTTTTGTAAGAACAAGGTTGACAGAATGAAGAATGCTTTGGAAATATTGTTGGCCCAGTGGTCAAATCAATGGTGCAATACTTTCCTTTTTTTGAAAAAAATAATTGTATGTTTCAGGAAGCCAACTTTCTGTAGACAGAAGGCACTTAGTCCTATCATCTGGAACACTGAGGATTTCCAGAGTTGCTTTACATGATCAAGGCCAGTATGAATGTCAAGCTGTTAACATTGTAGGATCTCAAAGAGTTGCTGTTCATCTGACTGTACAGCCTAGAGGTAGGTTCACAAAAACTCATGTTCATCCAGATTGTTAATATGTTTTAAACCACCTTTCGGTTTGAAATCAGACTAGATTTTCCTTATTTTGAACATACACATGTTAAGAACTATTAAGTATACAGTTGATATACTGTTCAATTTCTCTCTCTCTCTCTCTCTCTCTCTCTCTCTCTCTCTCACACACACACACACACACACAGAGAGAGAGAGAGAGAGAGAGAGAGAGAGAGATGTAATCTCTCTATTTGAGACAAGCTAGGAAGATAAAGCTTGACACATTTATAGGGATGATAGCGATGAAATACAGAATTTTTTCATCACCAGAATTTTTAGTTGAATAGAGGTTTGTGGGTGTACAACTGTAGCCTCGATGAATGTGAATGTTTCTGTTTAAAGACTTTTAGCCGCTTGTGATGGCTTCTGTGCAACTTTTATTTTATTTTATTTTTTAGTAACCCCTGTGTTTGGTAATGTTCCAAGTGATATGACAGTAGTAGTTGGCACAAATGTGCAGATTCCATGCAGTTCTCAAGGAGAGCCTGAGCCAGTAATAACATGGAATAAGGTAATAAACTCATGTTTATAATAAGAATGGGTTTTCAGATTCCTGTGTAGTTCGTTCTTTACAAAGCATATGGTAGCTGACAGCTGTGGCGCCTTGGTATAAATTATTAGTTTCGCTTCTTTCTGAGACCATGTGTTTGGAAAAGTTATTCAAACTGCAGGTACTTAACAATGCAATTAATCTGGAAAATATGCTTCCTAAAGGCAAAGATGATTATATACATGATATTAGCAGCAAGGGCTTTATATGCAAAATACTGGAAAAAAGAGAAATTCCTCATTTGAGAGCCTGGAATATTAAACTGTAGGATGTGACAATGTGTAGCAAAGCCTTTGACAAAGGGAAGGGAGACAAATAAATTTGAACAAGAATGGTCGAAGAGAGCTTTGGAACAGCAAGCAGGAGGGGAATAATAGTTCTAATGCTTTCTCAATTCTGTGAAAATATTTGGCTATGACCCATCCTCCAATCGCCATGCTTACAAATTTTAAAATTATACAAAGCACTGTAATTTATAAATGAAATGCTGAATATATGAGACTCAAAAGTTGCCCTCCTACTTGGTAATAGTATGGGAGGAATTCATCTTCAGCCAAAGGCAAACATTTCAACCTGCAAAAGGAACAATCCCTTCTCCCTGCATGCTGTTCTGGGGGGTTCTGGAGCCAATTTTGAGGGGCACACAGGACTTCTGCTTACAGTTGAATCCCATCCTATATTCTTCATGCATAGCTCTCGTTATTAATACAATGTATTTTTTAATTTATTTAAGTTTGTTAGTGTTTGATTATCACCAGCGGGTGGACTTAAAACAGTAAATTAAATTGGCTTTCTGATTTGCCGCAGGATGGTGTTCAAGTTACTGAAAGTGGAAAATTTCACGTTAGCCCTGAGGGATTTCTTACCATTCGTGATGTTGGACCAGCGGATGAAGGCCGTTACGAATGTGTCGCAAGGAATACAATTGGATATTCTTCAGTTAGTATGGTACTAAGTGTAAATGGTAAGATTTATAAACTGCAGTTGGTGTGGAAGTCTCTCTCTAAAAAAATTACCAGGATCTTCAGAAGAGAAGAGGCTTCACTGGCAATGCAGTAACTGGTGGTAGAATGTAGAAATTATAAAAACTTCTGGTTCGCCACAAGCGGCTTAGTCATGCTGGCCACATGACCCGGAAGCTGTATGCCGGCTCCCTCGGCCAATAAAGCGAGATGAGCGCCACAACCCCAGAGTCGTCCACGACTGGACCTAATGGTCAGGGGTCCCTTTACCTTTACTTTAAAAGGGAAGGGTTGCAGGGAATGAGGGAAATGGAAAGGTATTTTGAAACACAGGTGTCAGGCACACCAAGGGAAGATAATTTCTACTGCATATTTAATTATTCTTTGGATGGCTCGATAATAAGGTGTCCGCCAGCAAATTCACTAATATACATCATTGTCTCCTGTTTCAGAGGATGCCGTTAGAAAGGTAATCTAGAATTTGGAATGGGCTATTTTTGGCGAGGTTTGTTCCACCTGGCTTATTGTAAAGGGTTGGGCTGTGGGGTTTTTTGTACTTCTGCAAACCTCAGAGTTTCCACAAGCTTGCTGATACCTCCTCCTTATTTCTCAGTGGCTGTTATGGCTACAGTTCTGTTGACACTCACCACTTGCATTCACTATTAGAAGGAAGGTGTGCAGGGAAGTTGTGGCAGAATTTCAAGAGACTGAGAATACTGAAGAGATAAAATGCTTTCCAGGGCAAATAGGAGTCTTTCATCTTTCCTAGAGACCACCCAGCCTCCCCCCCCCCTCTAGATCAGAAATGTTGCTAAGATACAGATAAGATTACATGCTGCAGCTGAGAACCCTGGATTTGCTTTAGGAAGACCTAAAGAGTCAGAGATTGCTTGCTTGCTTTCTTGCTTGCTTTCTTGCTTTCTTCCAATGCACTGCCTTTGAAACTCCTATCTATTTTAGAAGGTAATGGGATCAAGTGATCAAGAAAAAGCCCAGAGCCTTTTAGACAGTGTGAATCTATCATGGCTCACATATTTTAAGTGTGTCTTTGGCTTATATGGCATTGTGGTTTGGGGTTCTTTAACACCTTTGTATTACAAAACAAAGAACAAATACTAATGGTAATTTATACCTTTTCATTGAACTTGTAGAAGAATGGAGGCATATTCCCAATGCAATCTGTTTTTTTTTTAAGGATGTTCTCAATATATTGAAATTTTTCAGCTGTAAAAGTGAAACTTTTTAGAAAAGAAGAGATTGATTTGTAATACAAAAATGATGTCGTGTCTAGACTTTGCTTATAGTGAGTCATTTTTGTATGTGGATAAATTTGCAGCTTTTTTTCCTCTCCCCCTCTCTCTAGTTCCTGATGTCAGTCGAAATGGAGATCAGTTTGTAGCAAGCTCAATTGTTGAAGCAATTGCTACTGTTGACAGAGCAATAAACTCAACCCGTACACATTTGTTTGACAGGTATTGTCTGGAGGGTTTTTGTTTTATTTTATTTCATCATGACAGTGTGCTGGTTTATTACTTGTTCGTTTTGTAACAGTAGCTTGAGGGGACATGGCAGTTTTGCTCAAAGATCAACCGGATACTCTACATCTTGTAATTCTTTTAGCTACGATAAATCCCCCTCTCTTCACAAGTAATCCCATATAGGCATATCCACACATCAGTTGCCTGCAATCTCAGTGGGTGGTGTAGCACAAAATGCTTTCCCACTGAGGCATAACTAAGCTTCTGGGATATTTCTACTGGTTGTTTGGACTGGAGGATAGGGAGCACTTAGTCTAAGGCCTGCTGACTCTTTGGAGACTGGAAGTGCAGAAGCTGTGTATCCGATTCCCTAAATCAGAGCCATGTGGCTTTTCCAGTTTCCAAGTAATTGTAGAAGCCCAACCAGTTCAAAATCTTCCCCATAGAAGCTGTACAACTATTTGAGGGAGGAAAAAGAGGAAGTACTACTATTCTCCACTGCAATGCGCTCTACGTGGGGCTGCCTTTGAAGGTGACTTGGAAACTACAACTAATCCAGTATGCAACAGCTAGACTGGTGACTGGAAGTGGCTGCCGGGACCATATAACACCGGTCCAAAAGGATCTTCACTGGCTCCCAGTATGTTTCCAGGCACAATTCAAAGTGTTGGTGCTGTCCTTTAAAGCCCTAAAGAGCCTCAGCCCAGTATACCTGAAGGAGCGTCCCCACCTCTATCGCTCAGCCCAGACACTGAGGTCCTCCTCCGAGGGTCTTCTGTTGGCTCCCTCACTGTGAGAAGTGAAGTTACAGGGAACCAGGAAGAGGGCCCCTCTCAGTAGTGGTGTCCTCCCTGTGGAATGCTCTCCCTTCAGATGTCAAGGAGATAAAGAATTACACAACTTTTAGAAGGCAGCTCTGTATGGGGAGGTTTTTAACACTTGAGCCTAGGATTTGCCAATCAGAAGGGTTCCCATAGGCATCTGGTTGGCCACCGTGGCAACAGGATGCAGGAGTAGATGGACCACTGTTCCATCCCATCAGGGCTCTCCTTGTGTCCCTAAGATCTCATGCCAAAGTACACTTGTCCCCTTTTGAAACAACACTAGCTTATCTTTGGAAACAACTCTCTCAAGTTTTGAAGCATACTTTCAGGATCCCAGTTGTGCACATGTATAGCTTTCCACTCACGTCTTTTGGAACTATTCCTTCCACCCCAGCGAGCTGTTCTGGGGATTCTCCTGACCTCTCCCCTCCCAAAGACCCAATTTTGTGGGCCACATTGGGGGAGGGAAGAGAAGGGAAAGCCCCATTGCACAAATGAAAGGCTCTCGCTGATGGGCCTCATTAGCTGAGTCCTGCCCAATGCATGTGATGGAGACATTTTCTTAGATTTTGTATACTCCAGTCCACAGTGAATCTAGTGAAATGTGTCAACAAGGGGTTCTTTTCTCCTTGTTTCGTTTTGTGGTTGTGCAGCATGCTTGACAGTCCTTACTCAACAAACCATGTGAAGTTGTCAGCTGCTGATACTTTATTTATTTATTTCTTGCTTGCCATTTGGGGGATAAGCAATCAAGGTATGTATTTATGAACGACTTGTTGCCAACAATTTAATATAGCAATTAGAGCTTTTATAGATCATAGTCTTCATATTAGTAACCAGTCAGCACATAGTGTTAAAGGCACAGCCGCTTTATCACACACATCTGGATGGCTCTGTTTACCCTTTTACTTTTATGTCTTCTTCCTGTTTTCATCTATTAGCCGCCCTCGTTCTCCAAATGATCTGCTGGCCTTATTTCGATACCCAAGAGATCCTTACACTGTTGAGCAAGCAAGAGCTGGAGAAATATTCGAAAGAACATTGCAGCTAATTCAAGAACATGTGCAAGATGGTCTGATGGTTGACCTAAATGGAACAAGTCAGTGCTTTTGCCTTGTGTGCTCTAATTATGCATGACATTAGCCTGGAGTGGCATAGTCCAGCGCTGTGTGCCTTATTGTCCAGGTTTTGGCCTCTTTGTCAGAAGCTTATATACAGATGTTGCGTGCTGTCACTGGGTGTAGAGTTATGTCATGTGTGTTATGCCAAGTCCTGTGTTCTGTTGTGGGACTAGGAGTTGGTGGTCAGTTGTGGGTTGTGTGGTTTTAGTTTTCAAATCAGTTTAGTGGCAAACATATCCCTCCTGTGAGTTCCATCGTTGGTATCAGGGCCAGATTCTAAAGGTGGATTTGGCAGGTGTGGACATGCCAGTCCCAGCTATGCCAGCACCATTGCTAGATTTGAGCATCTCTGCCTGTGTACCACCTGTGACAGTGACATGCCTTGTGTTCCTTGTTTGGCATAGTGGGCCTTCTCCACCTCCTCTGTCCTCTCGGCTGGTGTATCTTGAGCGTAGGGTTTTAGCTGTATATAATAAATAAAATGCACATCTGAAACCTTCTTTTTTAAAAAAGTCTTGCGCCAGGAAGATGTCTCTGATCTAAACTGCTTCCGGCAAAGTGAAAAGCAATAGTGGTGAGCAACCTGGTTTCATTTTCCCTCCAGAAAAGGTGCTTTGGGGGTAAAATTAAATGTTTCATCACAAACATAAAGTGCTTGGGTGGGAAGAAAGTTGTGGTGGGTGAAGGAACAGGCTAGGAATTGAAGCTAGGGTTCTTGAACTGCAGGCTGGGGCTCAGATAGTTTGTGCCCCAAATGAAGGAATAGCCATTGACACATGGCATTGACACCGAACAGCTGAAAAGAGTGGTGTAGACTCCATGAGCTGGAATGAAGTATGTGAAACTTTTGTAAGTGCCTCAAATAGCACCTACACAACAGGTTAAATTCAAAAATAATACATAGCGGGATTTTTAAAAAATGTTTTCTCTCCCTCCCCTCATTCTTCTCTTTCGAAGTGTCTCTCTTCTCTCAAACTGCATACTTTATTCTGAAAGCAAAATGCAAATAAGATGTTTTAGCACCATAAAGGTTCATCCGAGGGTTTCACAAATGAAACACATATGACTCTTTACTTCTTTCCCTCCAGTGTGGAATGCTGCTTGAGGATATGAGCAACTCTATATCCACACTGCTTAAAGCGTGTTTTGTAATCACCTTTTCTGACAACGCCTAATAATTGCCCCGGTGGAATACCCATATCCTTAGTCTGAATGTATCAGCATAACCTAAATTGGCATTTGTAAAGCAATTATTTAATAATCCCTCCAAGGCCTTGTTTTTGGCAGTTATCTGTGCTTGAGGCATGTTGCAAAGTAGTTGGAAGCTATACCAAAATCTTAGAAAGGCAGAACAGCTAGGACTTGGCAGGTAATGAACTGCTGCAGCCAGGTTGATCATGTGAAAGGAAATACTTTTCCTTAGGATGGTTCTTCTGTTTTGAGTAATTGTGAGTTTTATTAAAATATACTAAAAACTTAAACTCAAAACCCTGAACTCAGCACAAGGTTCTATGCTTCATGGTTTTGAAACGTTACCAGAGTAACTCAACTACCCAGATTTCTCCACATAATTCGGACTAAACAGATAATATATACTGAGTCGTTTATTGTCTTGTCGCATTCTCCAAATCCAAATCATGACTTTGACAATGTACGTTTTTTGTGTGGAACTGTTGTGATATATTTGATAGCAGTCTTGTCGAAACAAACCATTTTCAAGAATAGTTGTGAATAAAATCCTAACATTTCTAGATTAAATATTATATAAAATAATTTTAATCATTCTTAAAAAGTAATTCGCAAACAATTCTGGCAATAATACAATCATACTGGATATGGCTGAAACAATCTTAGTTTTTTCTTATTGTCTCTTTTTACGAATAAGCCTTGGCTTCTAATAGATGTCTGTTTGAGAGAAACAGGTCACAAAATGCATAACTCCTAAGCTGCTGCCCTACCAAGGAAGCAAAACAGGGATTGTGGAAGCTGTAGCTCATGCACAAATTAATTTCCATAGCATTGTATTATGCCAGCATTATGTGCAACCAAGGGCACTGGTGGATCAGTTTTTTTAAAATAAAAAAAGTTTGTGATTAAGTTATTTGTAGCTTGTCTCCCATTACTTTAAGCAAGTTTTTTTAAAAATACTACTAGGAAAAGAATAATTTTTGTGCTACCTCCTAAAGGTGATCTGCAACCCTACACCCACTTCCTCATGGGAAGCCCCATTGTACTCAAGGGGGCCTGTATTCTCAGTAATGACTGTGTGTGAAGTCAACTGGTCGATTAATAGATCAAGTAATGTCACACCTTTTGAGATATCGAAAGAGGGAGCTTTCTAGCTTATGATATAATAAACAGAAGCTACCATTCATCATAGCTCCTGTGCCTTCTTTCCGAAAGAAAATGGCTATCTTTAATATTTTCTTTCCCGTTCCTATTGCAGTAACACACCAGAACCAAAAGAGCCTCAAAAGGTAAAGAACTGTGCCCCTTAACTCACAGTACCCTGATTTAAAATGCCCCCCAACTAATTAGTTTATCAGTGTTGTAGATTGTACATGGTTAAAACTGATTAAAGCATGTAGTAATAGCATTTTTGTTTCCAGGACTTAAAAAGTATTTGATCCTTCCCTCTCTCTCTCTTATCTGTTTCAGGCTATCACTATAATGACCTTGTGTCTCCACAGTATTTGAATCTGATAGCTAACCTCTCAGGCTGCACGGCCCATAGGCGTGTGAATAACTGCTCAGATATGTGCTATCACCAGAAATACAGAACACATGATGGGACCTGCAATAACTTGCAGCATCCGATGTGGGGAGCCTCCCTAACAGCCTTTGAACGCTTGCTGAAGTCAGTCTACGAAAACGGATTTAATTTGCCAAGGGGCATTGGAGCTAACCGGCGGTATAATGGACACACACTCCCAATGCCACGCTTGGTTTCAACCACGCTGATCGGGACGGAAACAATAACCCCTGACGACCAGTTTAGCCATATGCTGATGCAATGGGGCCAATTCCTAGACCATGACCTGGACTCCACCGTTGCTGCTCTGAGTGAAGCCAGGTTTTCTGATGGCCAGCACTGCAGCTCCGTTTGTACAAACGACCCCCCGTGTTTCTCCATCATGGTGCCGCCCAACGACCCTCGAGTCAGGAACGGAGCGCGGTGCATGTTTTTTGTGCGTTCCAGCCCGGTGTGCGGAAGCGGCATGACTTCCCTTCTCATGAATTCGGTTTACCCACGAGAACAGATCAACCAGCTGACTTCCTATATCGATGCATCCAATGTGTATGGCAGTTCGGATCACGAGGCACAAGAAATCAGAGATTTGGCAAGCCACAGGGGGCTTCTGAGACAGGGCATTGTGCAGAGATCTGGGAAGCCTCTTCTCCCATTTGCTACCGGCCCACCAACTGAATGTATGCGGGATGAGAATGAGAGCCCGATTCCTTGCTTCTTAGCCGGCGACCATCGCGCCAATGAACAGCTGGGACTCACCAGCATGCATACCCTGTGGTTCAGAGAGCACAACAGGATTGCCACAGAGTTGCTGAAACTCAACCCACACTGGGACGGCGATACAATTTATCACGAAACACGCAAGATTGTGGGTGCAGAAATGCAACACATAACGTACAGCCACTGGCTGCCTAAGATTTTGGGAGAGGTAGGATTGAAGATGCTTGGCGAATATAAAGGTTACGACCCCAATATTAATTCTGGAATAACTAATGAATTTGCAACTGCCGCTTTTAGGTTTGGTCACACGCTGATCAATCCCATACTGTATCGGTTGGATGAAAACTTTGAGACTATTCCACAAGGCCACATACCTCTTCATAAAGCGTTCTTCTCCCCGTTTCGGATTGTAAACGAAGGAGGCATTGACCCGCTTCTAAGGGGTTTATTTGGTGTCGCTGGTAAGATGCGTGTAACGTCGCAGTTGCTCAATACGGAATTGACAGAGAGGCTTTTCTCCATGGCTCGGGCAGTAGCGTTAGATCTGGCCGCAATGAATATTCAAAGAGGTAGAGATCACGGAGTACCACCTTACCACGATTTTAGAGTTTACTGTAACCTTTCTTCGGCTCACACGTTTGAAGATTTGAAAAATGAAATCAAGAATCCTGACATCAGAGAGAAACTCAGGAGGTAAGTGTTAGATAGGTAAAGTAAAGGGACCCCTGACCATTAGGTCCAGTCGTGGCCGACTCTGGGGTTGCGGTGCTCATCTCACTTTATTGGCCGAGGGAGCCGGCGTATAGCTTCCAGGTCATGTGGCCAGCATGACTAAGCCACTTCTGGCAAACCAGAGTAGCGCATGGAAACGCTGTTTACCTTCCCGCCAGAGCGGTACCTATTTATCTACTTGCACTTTGACGTGCTTTCGAACTGCTAGGTTGGCAGGAGCAGGGACAGAGCAACGGGAGCTCACCCCGTCTCTGGGATTCAAACCAACGACCTTCTGATCGGCAAGTCCTAGGCTCTGTGGTTTAACCCACAGCGCCACCCGCGTCTCAAAGTGTTAGATAAATGTGACTTAAAATAAAAATGTACTTATTTGGTGGGAACTAAACATTCTTATTTCTTTAAACAAAAGCAATAAAGCTCTCAATTGTAAGTTATGCACTTTCAAAGGGTTGTATCCAACACTTCTGCTCACACAACAGGACTTTTTCTTCTCCTCCTCCTCTCCCTGCATGCTCCCCAGATCTGCTCCAGAGGATCTCCTGATTCTTTAGAAGAGCTTTTGAAGGTGCATGATTGGGCTATAGGAGAGAGAAGAGGAGGAGGAACCAGCAGCATTGGATACAACCCAGAATGTTTAATTTCATGGCAGTCTGTCAATATATTATATACACATATATTTAAACTTGCATATGACACTACTGCCCTTAGACAAAGCTAAGAATGCCTTTGTGCTATCTAGATAGATGGATTTATTTGATAGATTTGCTGAACCAACTAATGTTTAAAATGTTGGAGGTTACCTTCTGAGTTACAGCAGAGGTTTACATTACCTTGCTTAACCTCAGGTTAAGTACTTAATTCATTCTGGAGGTCCGTACTTAACCTGAAAGTGTTCTTAACCTAAAGCACCACTTTAGCTAATGGGGCCTCCTGCTGCCGCCGCGCCGCCGGAGCACGATTTCTGTTCTCATCCTGAAGCAAAGTGCTTAACCTGAAGCACTATTTCTGGGTTAACGGAGTCTGTAACCTGAAGTGTATGTAACCTGAAGCATATGTAACCTGAGGTACCACTGTATTTGGAATTCATTTTTATAAATCCTCAATCATTCATCTTACTTGTAATAGGTTATATGGTTCACCACTGAACATAGATTTGTTTCCTGCTCTTATGGTGGAAGATTTAATTCCTGGTAGCAGATTGGGACCAACACTGATGTGTCTCCTGAGCACACAGTTTAAGCGTCTCCGAGATGGGGACAGGTAAGTTTTGGTAGAAAACAAAAAAATAATAATTCAAAATTAGTAATTTCACCATCTTAACAGTAATCAGCGATAGTGGCTGTGTATCCTCTTTCTTATGCTTAATTAATTTTTCAGTTACCATAACTGGCTAGTATAGGAGGAAGAGTACCCTGTGGTAAAAATGTAGGAATTGGTGGGGGGGGGGGGCATGTTCAGGAAAATTGAAAGGCAGGCAGAATATAGATCAGAATCTGCTGTTAGATCTCAGAATGATGTGCATTTGCTCTGCATGCAGAAGCAACAGATTCCATCCATGGCATTGCCAGAGTGCATCAGAAGGTCCCTGTCTTCCTGGACAGCCATTGCCATTTAATGTGGCCTAGTGCTATGGGCCCATGGTCTTAACAGTGCTGTTTTTCAAGAAAAATAGGTGCTGGAACTCACTATGAACGCCTCTCTTATGGCAATGGCACTCAGCTGAGAGATGCCGGAACTGAGTTCCAGCTGAAAAAAAGAGCCCTTGTCTTAAACAGTATAACATAGCTTCTCAGGTCTGATTGACTTGTTTAACAGTAAAGGTAAAGGGACCCCTGACCATTAGGTCCAGTTGTGGCTGACTCTGGGGTTGCGGCGCTCATCTCGCTTTATTGGCTGAGGGAGCCGGCATACAGCTTCCAGGTCATGTGGCTAAGCCGCTTCTGGCAAACCAGAGCAGTGCACAGAAACGCCATTTACCTACTTGCACTTTGACGTGCTTTCAAACTGCTAGGTTGGCAGGAGCAGGGACCAAACAACGGGAGCTCACCCCGTTGTGGGGATTTGAACCGCCTACCTTCTGATCGGCAAGTCCTAGGCTCTGTGGTTTAACCCACTGCGCCACCCGTGTCCCTGTTTAATAATAGGAACACCAAAAAAAGGGCTTGCCTCCCCTCTCCCACCATGGAAGTGAAGGGAAGTAAAACATGGAGTGGGTTTTTATTGAAAGACTGTGAGCTCATTTCAGTATATGTCTCACAAAGAACAGTAAGTAACTGACCACCATTTTGCAGTTATTTTAATGCTCAAGGCAATTTGCCTATCTTCTCAAAGGACAGACTAGTTCTGGTGTACTGGAGTATTTTAATATATTGACATTGGATTTTCATTTAAGGGTTGAAATGGCAGGTGAGCTAAGAAATACTCGCCATCAGGCAGTGGTGATTCATGGAGGTGGAGTCCCATTGTGCAAGCATACCTTGTTCCATGCATGCAACAACTTAGTTGACTCCCACCAACAGTCCTGATAATTGCAGAGTTTAATCCCATCTTCCGATGGAATGTTCTATCCATATTTTTTTTCATTGAGATTTGTCTAATGATTTATTCTTACTTTATGTGAGACTATAGGTTATGGCATGAGAATCCAGGTGTGTTTACTCCATCTCAGTTGACTCAGATCAAGCAGGCATCCCTTGCCAGAATTCTGTGTGACAATGGCGACAACATAACCAGAGTGCAACGTGATGTTTTCAGAGTGGCTGAGTTCCCACATGGATATGGAAGCTGCGATGAAATTCCTAAAGTAGATCTCAGGATGTGGCAAGATTGCTGTGAAGGTAGGTAGACACCCACACACAATTATTCTGAAAAGGAAATTATTATTATTTATTTATTTATTGAATTTGTTTGCATCTAAGTTGCTTTGGGTTTATAAAGCAATTAACAGACAGACCCAAAAAAACAACAACCCCACATAGATACATTAAAAACATCCCTCCACTTCCAAAAGGCTACAGATAGTTAATGGTCAAAGGCCTGGTTATAGAGGTAAGTTTTTGCCTGGTGCTGAAAGATATATATAATCATGGTACCAGGCGAGCCTTCCCGGGGAGAGCATTCTACAGAAGAGGAGCCACCACAGTAAAGGACCATTCTTGTGTTGCCACCCTCTGGACCTCTGAAATAACTTCATTGATATTAGGCAGGGAAACAAGTTGAGGAAAATAGGTTATTAAGTTCCTTTCTCAAAGCAGCTGTTTAGATGTTCTAAGGCTTTTAGTTCTTCTTGCACAAATCCTGCTGAATGTGGTGGCATAGCGCAAAACTTCTTAAAATTGAACTCTAGGGACATGGGTTCAAATCCCTGCCCTGTCGGGAGATCTTTGAGAAGTGAGCATTCTCCCCTGGAATGACCATTCTAACCCAATCTTAAAAGGCTGGTGAGAAAGGATGAAAAATAAAACACCCATGCATGCCCTCCTTCCCCAATAAGGACATTTGAAGAAAGATGGAGTATCCATGTGATATACAAGTATTTAATAAGCACTGTGCTTTAGTGGCTCATATCTGGCAAAAGCTAGACGTCGTATTCATTATGCTTAATACATGTTCAGTTTGGACTGTAGCATGTGAGTATGCATTGGCTCACTTTGCCTGAACCTCATCTGCTCTCCTCAAGAGAAGTCTATGGCTAGCACTGTTTACAGTAAAGTTTATCCTTATCTCTTAGACAGTCATCCTGGTCAATTCCCCCTGGCTCCTTCCCAGACAAAACAATAACAGCAGTTGGGAAGGAGAGGAAGTGGCAGTTGTGAAAGCTCACTAGGAACAAGACAGGACTCATTGTCTCTTCTGCACTGGAATTTAGTTGGCGTGCGTGAAGTTTGTAGTCTCCTCCTGCCCCAACCTCTTCACCTTTAGAGGCAGAAAGAAATGTAAATCCCATGAGCCCCAATGGAATAACAGTCCTCAACATGATCAGGACCTCCATTTTCCATCAAGAAGAGGTCACCAGTGCCTACATTATCTCTAATGAACCTTCACCACAGGTTGTTAAGTTGTGGGTGAACATATCAGACGACACAGTGATTCTTCAAACAGCTCTTCTTTCTTCAGAGGCCAGAACAGAACTGAGCTGAAGGGTTCAGTCAGCCTGCTTATATAGAGCTCCAGTACACGTAATTGTAACAACTTTCTAAAACTATCCAATCACTGAACGTCACTTCCAATCCCTTATTTGCATAACTATCTACAGTATCCCCCTGCTGGCCCAGGGTGAGAACTTCAGTACATAACACAGGTGGTTACCCCTCTCCCAAAGATTAAGGTTTTTGTTGGTTTAGGAAGAAGTAGGAAGAACTGGCAAGGGTGACACACTAGCAGAGGCCCACTTTGAGCTGCAGCTGAATTTGGAGGGGCCTAGGCCCTACTCTAAAGGGAGTGAGGATCTTCAAACCGTGGGTATTTATATTTCAGGCTCTCCCAATTCCAAATTTGTTCCCATTGCACCCCTTTCTTCCTCAGCAGCTAATGGAAGTTTTCACTATTTTGAGACAAAGCAAGAAGAGGCTATTACACTTACAGACATTTTGTTCCTCTATATATTGAAATGAGAAACATTGCTCCTATTCTGCAAACAAGCACTTGTCAATCAAAATTTGACAGTTTGGCCAAGGTGTATACTATAAAAAGCTGGCCTTTTTATTGAGTCTTTATTATGGCAACACTACATAATAGAATGTATCTGTTTTCATTATCCATCCTGTTTTCCTTGCTCCTAAATACTTTTCCAGAATAGATTTTTGTTTGTTATATTTGTTACTGAAATGTATCTCTTCCTGGAAGTTTAGCAAGTAGTAAAGCAGTGTAATAAAAAGAAAAACAAAGTGGCTCTTCCTCTGCATAATAACAAAACCCAGATACTTGTTTGACAAACCATTGCCGCCACAGAATTACTGTTTTAATCTGGTAAGCAAAGTAGTTTCTCTCCATGTGTGTCTCTCTCAAAAGTGATTAATATTTCATCTTCCTTTTCTTCCAATACCCTTGACAGCTTTCTTGCCCTTTTGAGCTTTCCTGAAACGCAAATCTTAAAGCATCAACATAAGCCAACCCTCTCAAACCACAGATCTGCATAGTGATGCCCCCTGAAAAAGGAATCTGTTCAAATCTTTCAGGCAGAGAACTTTGATGAACAAACCTCCTCTCTCAGCAGTAAATAGCACATCACTAACATTCTCTTCCACTCTCAGCCAGCAAATCTACTGTAGGAAAGCTTTGCACAACCCTAGTGTGAGTTCCCATACTATTCACCACCCCTGTCTTCCCATCTCCTAAGGGGTAAAGTATATAGCACCTGCAAACAGCTGCCTACCTCGGCCTCCAATGTATAATCAAACTTCCTGTAGATGTTTAATTTCACTGTAAGTGAAGTTTCTCTCTCTCTGTATGTCTCTTAGAGAGGTACTTGATATTTCACTAAAAGATTTTAGGGAAGAGGTTATTTTGAGCTTTTCCATACAGTTTTCCAAGCCAGAAAATTAAAAAGCCAATTACAGTTTACTGGGCACAATAGGTAAAGGGTAAAGGGACCCCTGACCATTAGGTCCAGTCGTGGCCGACTCTGGGGTTGCGGCGCTCATCTCGCTTTATTGGCTGAGGGAGCCAGCGTACAGCTTCCGGGTCATGTGGCCAGCATGACTAAGCTGCTTCTGGCAAACCAGAGCAGCGCACGGAAACACTGTTTACCTTCCCACCGGAGCGGTACCTATTTATCTACTTGCACTTTGATGTGCTTTCGAACTGCTAGGTTGGCAGGAGCAGGGACCAAGCAATGGGAGCTCACCCCGTCGCGGGGATTCGAACCGCCGACCTTCTGATAGGCAAGTCCTAGGCTCTGTGGTTTAACTCACATGTCTTTAAAATCTGAAAACGTGTTCATAAACCCCATAACATTCTGTTCAATTTCAGACTGTAGAACTAGAGGACAATTCAATGCATTCTCTTACCACTTTCGAGGAAGACGTTCCCTTGATTTCAGCTTCCGTGAAGACAAGCCATCAAAGCACATGAAAATGTCAAAAACAAGGTAAAGGTTTTATTTATTTATTTATTCATTCATTCATTTTTAAAAAAGGACAATATGTAAACATGCATGTTATTACTGAGGCACAGAAGTCTCTGGACACCTCCCAAACATTCTGCTGCAAGTCTTTATTTACTTTTGTCCTTCAGCACATGAATTTTAGGAATGTGGCCGTATCTTATCAGCTAGGAGGTCGTATGTCTTACTCGTTTCCAAAATTGCATTCCTTTTATTTCAAGTGCTTCATAATTAAATAGCTTTAGAAAGAACTCTTTCTTGGCAAATGCATCACAAGCAATCATTCAGAATCCCAGACTTGTTTTATCTTACATAGGAAAAATAATTCGGGGCAAATACATGGTTATTCAGATTGCAAGGTTGGCTACCTTGTGTGATCCAAAATGCGGTCATTTTTTGCGCCGTTGTATTTTTTATGGGTTGCTATCCTTCCAGAGATTCATGCACTGAGTGCCAGCCTACTATTCAAAATCATTTTGATAAGACCAAGTGGATTGTGAATCATACAACAAAGGTGTGTTATCTCCAGTGCTGTTTAATATCTACAAGAAGCCATTAGGAGCGGTCATTAGGCGTTTTGGAGTGAGGTGTCGTCAGTTTGCTGATGACACTTGGCTCTAGTTAGCCATAGCATCTTACGAGGGAGATATCTGGGGAAGCCTTGGTAATGCGAAGCAACAAACATGTCAGAATATCATGTTAGGAACAGGATTATTGGATTCTTTAATTAATACAATTCCAGTTCTAAAGCAAATAACATTTATTTTTTAAGAATCTTGTATGTCCTACTAATGTACAGGGCTTTTAATAATAAAAATCCTGAACAGCTTTGCTAATCCAAGTGTACTTTTTCCACCTAGGATGATAGATGGGCGTCATGCCTTCAGTGCATAGGCAAAGTAATTTATGAGTTGCATCAACAACACACCTAAATTACATTTTGGCTTTTCCTTCTCTCCTCCTGGTTTTTTTCTCTGAACAGGAGGATGCGAACATGATGTAAATATCTTAGGAAGTTGAAGTGTATGGTTCTTGTCATTTTGGTAGGTGGGAGAGATGCTTAAAAATGTGTGTAGTACACACTGTAACGGTCTCAGATTTGTAAAATAGTCTGTAGCTTGCAAAACCTGTAATGGGATACCATGCTTGGAAATTAGCCAGTATGAATGTTTGTTAGAGTTTCATATTTTATCGTTTAAAAACCCAGATCTAAGACAATCACCAAGTCTTTAATCTTCCATTTGTTTGCGAGTCAGTCTTTTAACATATGCTTATTTCTAGTGAGAGGCATTTAAAAACATGCAAAGGTAATAAAAATGGGGGGGGGGGAACTGTGCATGTTTCAGCACTATGAAACAACAATAAACAAGGGTTAAAATTAATATGATGCACTTCTTAACATATAATAACAATACTATTAAATAATTTTGTTTAAAAAAGCAGGAAAGACCAAAAAAACAACAACAACCCTGGTTTTTGCCTTTTAAATGCTACCGTTTTATATACTTCCATCAGCTGCAAAGAGATGGAAAGAGGTCAAGTTCTTCGTTGTATTTATTATTACCTTTAGAAGCAGAATGCATCTGCAGAGTAGAAATTCCTGCTCTGCTGTTTCCAGGATACACTATTCTGTGACTGGGAATATAAAATTTTTGTTTGTTTAGTCATGTCCGACTCTTCGTGACCCCATGGACCAGAGCACGCCAGGCACTTCTGTCTTCCACTGTCTCCCACAGTTTGATCAGACTCATGTTTGTAGCTTCGATAACACTGTCCAACTATCTCGTCCTCTGTCGTCCCCTTCTCCTTATGCCCTCCATCTTTCCCAACATCAGGGTCTTTACCAGGGAGTCTTCTCTTCTCATGAGGTGGCCAAAGTATTGGAGCCTCAGCTTCACAATCTGTCCTTCCAGTGAGCACTCAGGGCTAATTTCCTTAAGAATGGATGTGTTTGATCTTCTTGCAGTCCATGGGACTCTCAAGAGTCTCCTCCAGCACAATTCAAAAGCATCGATTCTTCGGCGATCAGCCTTCTTTATGGTCCAGCTCTCACTTCCATACATCACTACTGGGAAAACTATGGCTTTAACTATACGGACCTTTATTGGCAAGGTGATGTCTCTGCTTTTTAGGACGCTGTCTAGGTTTTCCATCGCCTTTCTCCCAAGGAGCAGGCGTCTTTTAATTTCGTGACTGCTGTCACCATCTGCAGTGATCATGGAGCCCAAGAAAGTAAAATCTCTCACTGCCTCCATTTCTTCCCCTTTTATTTGCCAGGAGGTGATGGGCCCAGTGGACATGATCTTCGTTTTTGTGATGTTGAGCTTCAGACCATATTTCGCGCTCTCCTCTTTCACCCTCATTAAAAGGTTCTTTAATTCCTCCTCACTTTCTGCCATCAAGGTTGTGTCATCTGCATATCTGAGGTTGTTGATATTTCTTCCGGCAATCTTAATTCCGGCTTGGGATTCGTCCAGCCCAGCCTTTTGCATGATGAATTCTGCATAGAAGTTAAATAAGCAGGGAGACAATATACAGCCTTGCCGTACTCCTTTCCCAATTTTGAGCCAATCAGTTGTTCCATATCCAGTTGTCCCACATAGAGATTTCTCAGGAGACAGATGAGGGGATCAGGCACTCCCATTTCTTTAAGAACTTGCCATAGTTTGCTGTGGTCGACACAGTCAAAGGCTTTTGCATAGTCAATGAAGCAGAAGTAGATGTCTTTCTGGAACTCTCTAGCTTTCTCCATAATCCAGCGCATGTTTGCAATTTGGTCTCTGGTTCCTTTGCCTCTTCTAAATCCAGCTTGCACTTCTGGGAGTTCTCGGTCCATATAGCCTTCCTTGTAGAATTTTAAGCATAACCTTGCTAGCATGTGAAATGAGTGCAATTGTGCGGTAGTTGGAGCATTCTTTTAAATATATATTCTTTTCAAATATATGGATATTTAATATAAAATTAAATATCCATATATCTTCTAAAGAATAACAGGGTCATTCTACACCTTAATGATGTAACATCTTTCCATGGTGAAGTGTAAAGACTTAGTGAGTAATGGCTGAAACGATGTTGCTTTGGTCGACCTTTTCAGATTGTTTCAAGCCTCTGCTCCTCTTCTCCAACCCTCCTGCAATACAAAGGGGTCAGTTTTTAGCATTCAAGTACAATGGGGATGTTAGGACTGAATCCTACACTCTGCTGTTTTTCCCTTCAGCGCCAATCTCCTTCTTTCACTAAGTGTTGCTTAAGTTTTCTTTGTAAGTAAAACTGAGATTCTCTTGGGAGAGGAAATAGTAATTCTGCTACACGGGTCACATTTTATACACTGGAGAATAATAATGCATGTGTTCACTTGTTGCTGTAGACTTTTAGATCTGCATTCTCTTTCTGATCTTGGCTGGCTTTCTCATCCTTATCTCAAGTAACATGGGGAGGAGAGAGGATTAAAGCACTTTATTAGACTGCGAGCCTTCTGATTTTTTTTGGAATGTATTACTGGCATTTATTTTACCGGTAAGTCTGCAGAATGTAAAGCTCAATAAAGGGAACACCTGCCAATCAGCATATTCTTTTTTTCCTGCATGCGGTAAAGTTTATGCCAAGTTTCACATCGTGAAAGAATTCTGTTACAGCAGCAACACCTATTTCAAAAACATCTTGAGGAGAAAGCAGTTGCCATCTGGCCTTCACTATGTGGAGTCTAAGAACTTTTAATGACTATATCAACTCTGTATCTAATTCAGCACCAAAGGGTCACCATTGCAAATCATAACCGTTGTGGAAAGTTCCTAATTCTTTTCTGCCATTGCTAGATCCTCCATTGTGTGTCTGCAAGGGATTGAAACACCTAAGCCTAATTTGTACAGCATAAGCATACTAGTAAACTAACATTCTTTATAGAAACGTCTACGTATCAAAAAAGAAATGGGTTGCCCCTCCTGCTTAATATACTGGTTAACTTTTTGTCGTTGCAGTTCTGCAAGGGAGAATAAATTTTCTAACCTCACCATCTCATCCTTTGATGAGCGCAAGAAAGCACCCGTCATGAATGACTTCAAAGAATTTGTTGGTGACATGCAAAAAACTATCACGGACCTCAGAAAACAGGTGAACATAAAAAAGGTTCTTCAGATAATATTAGACTATGTGGCACAGAAAGTGTTTCAGCAGTATAATCCCATACATGTCTGATCAGAAGTAAGTCTCACGAGTCCAATGGGGCTTACACCCAGATAAGTGGGTGGAAAGTCACTGTCTTAAGCTCCCTGCTCATTGTATGAAAGAATGCATGTAATGGGTTGAAAATATGCTATCGGCACCCACGGCAGAATGGGTTGAGAGTTGCACACAGGAAAAACAATTCACTGGAGGTCTGGTTGACCCTCTAGGATGGCATAGAAGGTGGCACGAGAGTGGTGAAAGGAATTGGTAAAAGAACAGTTTCCCCCCACTGAATTAAAGGCCCTTCCACTCATTGAAGGAATCCTTGTGGCAGTGGAAGCATTTTTAAGATCCAGGTGTGTGTGTGTGTGTGTGTGAGAGAGAGAGAGAGAGAGAGAGAGAGAGAAGGATTCCCACAGGGCTATTGTGAGGGTGGCGGAGAACTATGAGCTCCTCATAATGAAGGTTGGATATACATACAATAAATATGTAACTTCATTGTGCTCAACACTGGACATCTCAAATCCATCTCTTGGCTTCCATCTCCTGAAGTGAGTAGGACATCCTCAATTACACACATATGCCCTTTCATGTGTGAATACATGCCATCAACAAGCAGCAAATCTTGGGCCTAGAACAGTGGTTCCCAAACCTCAGGCCATCACCTGCTTGGTTCCATAACCTCATCCCCCAGTGCCCCCTACCCTATAAAAAACATTGTTCAGAATGGTCTTTTGCATATGATAACACAGAAAAATTCAAAACAGTAGCAATTAATTGCACATTTATCCAAAATCCAATATAGTTCAAAAAATTCAACAAAATTGATGAACTTGATCTAGTAATACCAGGTTTTCAAAGTATCATAGTCATTTATACCTCTTACTGCCCCCTTGCCTCTTAGAGCGCCCCTCTTAGGTAATCCCACTGCCCTCCAGGGGGCAGTACCACCCACTTTGAATGAATGAATTGATTTATTACGGTCACAGACCAGAAATACCTACTTTGGAAACTACCAGACTATAACTTCTGCTTGACCCCATTCCTTCCAGTAGCAGAGCTTTTTGACAGTCAAATGAAATGTGACATTAAATGCATCCTTCAGCCTCCACAACCAGCCAGGAACCCTATTGGACTGCATCTCTCAGTAAAACAAACTAGATACAATTTGAGTACTTAAGAGAAGGCTGTGTTTCTGTGGTTTTACTGGCTTGCATACGAAAGGTAATGAGAATGCTTTTAGTATACAGATAGCTAAACAAGGATTTCCTGCCTTTCTTCAGATAAAGAAACTTGAATCACGGCTCAGTAGATCTGAATGCACTGACGAAAAGGGTAAATCTTATTCCAGTAACGAAACCTGGAAAAAAGACCCGTGCACCACGTGCGAATGCAAAGTGAGTAATCAGAATATTCATTTTCATGGTTTTAATATGGCGTCTCCACGCTTACCTAGACATGGCTCATTGTGTTCAGTGGGGCGTATTCCCAAGTAAGCATGAATAGGGTTCCAACATCATACTGATTTTGCAGTGTTCTCAATTGTAAATAAAGGTAATTGCCATTGCAGTTTTTGCACTTGCAAACTGAAGAAGTGAGAATAATGAATACAGCTGGAACTTTGATTGCTGTTTTGGCCTCAACAGTTTTCACTGCCAGCAAGACAAGCTTCTGTTCAGTCAGTCTACTGGCTTGTCTTCTCACCAAAGGAGCTACTGCCAGAACAGTATGGAAATGGGCACAGAAATTGGCTTCCTAAGAATCCCAGCTTTATTTTATTTTATTCTGAAGAGCCAGCCCTTAGTTCTTACAGCTGTAAAATGTTTTGAGCAATGCCTGCTAATGTTTCAGAAACCAAAGGCATGGTTGAAATTTGCTAGTGTGGTCTGGGGGCTGGGTAGGGCCTGGCTAGAGGGGTCCTGTTTCCTGCCCCTTCCCCAAACTAGTGAAATCTGGTAATGCAGATTACTGAATAAACAGTGCAGAAGAAGATTCCTGAAATTTCTTCCAATTTAACTCAGATTACACAATTCAAACTCTTGAAGATTTTTCAGGATAAGCTAGCTATTATCTCGTATGTCCATTGGACTGTAGAGAGTCTCATACATTGAAGTGTGAGTTAGGGACAATAACTTTAAACACGGCTGACATTAATAACCATTAGATTAAATGTGGGTTCTGTGGTAGAAAACTGATTAAATGAGTGATCTTAGTAGCTCATGGCATAATGGCAGTTGTGGGAGGATATTTGCTGAATAATGTCACTGGCTATTGAACACTTTATTAGGATGTGTGCTAAGCTGTTGCTATAATTTTCTTAACACAGGTTGGCCAGATAACCTGTTACGTGGAATCATGTCCACCGAACGATTGTGCAACACCTGTGAAGCTTAAAGGAGTTTGCTGTCCTGTCTGCTTAAAACAAACTGTTAGCAAGGAAAATAAGCTCTAAGCCTGCTTTGCAATGGTCACAATACAAGTCATATGGATATCTGCTGATGGCAAAATACAGGTAACATTAGGCATAAAACCACAACAGGACGTTTGCAGGACAGCATTCAAATGATGGTGTAACAATGTAAGGAAATGTATTATTTTACATGCTTGCCCACTGAAAAACCACCGTGTAAAAGTATTGAAAGGGAATACACAGGACAGGACAATCTTCTCAGGTTCAACAAACTGAAAACTTGGTGCTACTTTTTAAAGACTCCTTTGCTAAGTGGTTTTGAGTCTTATTAGGCTGGCTTTTATTTCTCCATACACTGGCCAAAGGAAGTCAGGAGCCATTTATTAGGACAAAGAGGGCCACAGCTTTTGTTTTTTTAAAATACTGTGCAGCCCAGTGTTGATAGTCTAGCTTGCCTTCTGTCAAATACCTTGATGGAGCTAGTTTGTCTTTCTGAGACCCATAGTCTACTTATTTAGCTACTCACATCATGTCTTTACAGCATTCACTCAGTATTTACTCAATATTCTGTGGCAGCGCCAATTCTAAAGGAGGATGAGGGTGGAGAACACAAATTTTGCTGTGGTTTTCTCCCGCATCTCTTTGCAGTATTAATATTCTGTCCTATCCACTGTCCACAGTTGCCCTTCTTTATTTCTCTGTTCAATACCTAGGAGATGATTAGAAATCATAGGCATAAAATATGTGTTCAGCCTTGCACTGTGTAACGTAATTCAAAAGTCTGTGTACTCATGAAAGAAAAGGCACTGCTGCAATACAGCAGCAATAACAAAAAAGAGGCTGCTCTGACTACTGCACATTGAGCTAAACCTGAGATAGGACTTACCTGACTTTTCTGGACACCTCTGGCCTCATTTGCAGTGTTTGCCCTTGAGAAAATATTGCTTGGATTGGACCGTAGAGGGTTCCTACTGCTTATCTGATGTCATAAATGGGATAAAATGCCCTACCCCTCCAGCACTGCAAACTATAGGGCACTGAAGCAGTACAGTAATAGCAAATCCTCTTATCTGAGCTTAATTTCTAGGGGTGGGGAAATACAATCTAGAACTCAGATTTCCAAAAGCACCATCGTCCCATCTGGAACATTTAATGCCTGGGATATTTTTTCTAGAAAAAGAGGTGCTGGCATGAACTCAGCATGAACGCCTCCCTTGTTCTCTTAAAATGCCAATGGCACCCACCTGAGAGGTGCTGGAACTTGAGTTCCAGCTGAAAAACAAACAAACCCTGCATATAGAGATTCTCTGTAGTTACTCAGTGGTAGCATTTCCACCTGTTCAAGATTGCTTTCCCCTGGAATACTTCATATATCCCCTGCTGCTGCTTGAATGGATGCAAGGACTGAACTTTGGTGAGCTCTAGCAGATATAATTCCCTCTATTTGTGATGCTATGATGCAAATGTTGTAGCTTATATTGTGAAAATGGCACTACACACATATACACACGAGAGAGAGAGAGAGAGAGAGTTTTTAGCTGGCTTGGAGGATTCCCAAGGTTTGGAAATGTATACTAATATTAAGGGGAAATCCCTGAAATTGGGATGTGAGGCAAAGACTGCCCAATGGGGTCTGTGCATCCTGACTTGCCACAGAATACTAAATTCCTGTTGCAGTGGTAGAAAAATCATGTGCAAGAGGAAATAAAATGGGAGACATGGGGGGGGGCATGTCTAACTGACTGGGAACAGTGAACAGAAGCCCTCCATGCTGCAACCTTTTGTTTTTAATATGATGCCCTCTAATTTTGGAGTCATTTTGCTCTTAAAAAGCATAGCTGACTGGGCATCCCCTCCCTCCACCCCCAAGAATCAGACCTATGTCAGATTCACTCTCGATTTAGGTCCTGCATTGTGCCTGAAGCTGCCACATGTCTTCCCAGGGAGACTCCTTTCCCCATCAATAGCTGCCTGTCAGTGAATTTGGATTATCTTGGAATCAAGGTACAAGGATTGTGAAAGCTTCATTAGTCCTATTTCTGCTGCCTTGTGTGGTTGTTAAAAAGTGTATCGTTCCCCAGCATCTTATTTCTCAAGGGTACGGTGTACGCAGTGGCGTAGCACGGGGGGTGCAGGGGGGGCCGGCCACACCGGGCGCAACATCTGAGGGTTAGGGTTAGGGGGCGCAAATCCACAGGTTAGGGGGCGCAAATTACTTGCCTTGCCCCGGGTGCTGACAACCCACGCTACGCCACTGGGTGTACGCATCCTCTTCTATCTTCTAGTATAGTATTCCATGGTATTGTCATGGAATGTGAAAGTAAAAACAAAGGTGTGCAGATAGAAAAGGGCAGGCCCACTTAAACTAAGGGGGTGGAGAAATTATAGTGAAGCACAGCTTAGTGAAAGGCACTAAATGACACCTACCTACTGAATTGTTCAAAAAAAACTTGCTCCTGTAGATCTGTTCCTAAGCTGTACCATGGCGTGAAAAACCCATCCGACAGAAGGCCTACCAAATAGAGATTAGCTGTTCCTTTACAAACTTTATTTTAAAAATATGGTTTCATTTAAGGGTTTTTCCCCATAATGCATAGTGCCTGTTTCCCGCCCTGCCCCCATAGTCCTTGTGTCAAAATCATGTTAATGATTACTTTTTTGTGAATCTGTGTGCCCAGTTTAGACGTTAAAAAAAAGCACTGTCGAATGTACGTCTACATTAACTTGCCATTGTTTACCTTTGTATTTTCAACTTTGCCTCTTTATAACCAACATGTATTATTACATACAGTGAAGGAAAACTCTCATACCTCATTTGACAGACATGTTTGGTTTCTTAAATGGTGCTTTTCCAGAAAACAAATCTTAATTCCCTGGAATATAGCAGTGTTCTTCAAGTCCTGACACACTCACTCTCTTTTCTAACCAATGCTAAAGACAAAGTCACTGATTGCTAAGTTAAATCATTAGGATTTAAGGATCAGGGACTTAAAAAAGCAATGCCATATCGAAAAAGAGGGGAGCGGGCAAATACAGGAAGCTTTTCAACTTGCTTAATAATTTTGTTTGATAACACAGTAGTGCATTAAATAAAGCCAGTCTAATAATATTTTGGCACATCAGCTCCCTCGCATAAATCATTTGCTATCTATTATATTGTGCATTGCCAAATTAGCCAAGAAACCTGTTTGATGGAGACAGCAACTGTGTCTCTACATGGTGGTGTTAAGCAAAATGGAGTGCATACAGCATCATGATTGCAATCATAACCAGACCAGGGACAATAGGCGCCTGAGAGCCAAAGCCCTACCAGCCAGGATGGAAAGCTGAAGATGGGGTTGGTTTTTTTTTTTACATTTTTTTGCTGTTCCACTGCCAAGGCTAGAATAGCTGAGGAGCTTAAAACTAGGCTGCTGAGGGTTCTGCGGGCTTTGGATCCCAAAGTTTCTGGCACCTTGCTTTGAAATTCCCCGTTTCAGGACTTATTGGCAGCATACCAACCTCTGCTACAAATGGACATACACACAACATAAGTGGACAGAGCCCTGCACTCTATCTTAAATCGCTAACTAACGGGGATGGGATTGAATTGCAGCCTATGAAGACTCCATGAAACACAGCAGGACTTACTTCTGAGTAAACATGCACAGGTTTGTACTGTGAGGCAGTTTCATACACAAATATTTGGCTTTGTGCCATTGCAGCAAAATACCTATTTTTATGTGTTATATTTAAATTTGGAGTTTAATTCTTAAGGTCTTTCAGTGCACGAAAATATTTTGCTTTATTGAAAATCCAGATCCCAGCTGTGCTTTCCAAGCTGCTATCTAAAATTCTTACAAACTTGGACAGATTTCAAAACAAGGGCTAGAACGATAACAAGCATATTGGTGGCTAGAGGAAGTTTTTTAATGTTACCAATCACCCTTAATTTTCAATTGTGTATCGTTTTAAAAGAGGGGAGCGGAAAAACCTACTCAGGTATTTTAGTTTGTAATGCTATAACCACATACCTGAGAGTAAGCCCCATTAAATTCAATGGGTCCTACTTCTGTATACAATTGTAGTGTCGGCCACTTTAGTATTTTCCATGTATTCATTAACCAAATATACCTCTGTTTTCCCTTGTTAAATAAAGCAGATATCTAATCAGTATTTGCCAAATTAGTATGTAAAATTATACAGATTCCAGCATTTATTACCACTAAACCTCTGGTGGTAAACTGGATTAGGAAATAGGTCTCATTCTAATTTTTATTTTTTTTTTAATTCAAACATTGTACAAATGAATATGTTTTTCTTTTTCTTTTTACATTTTCTGCTGATTAAAGCCTATGTAACATTTTAAGACAGTGGCCAATGGCCGAATGATCATTTTTCTCAGTATTTCTTCAGTTGCAATTGTTCCATATTTATTTACTTTTTTTTATAAAAAAAAATTCCTACCAAAAGTGAAGTCTTAGTTATTTTTATTGTACTAAATAAATCTACCAAAGAATTGTTTGCACTGTTATGAATGCTTCTCAGTTACAATAAACAGGTCACATTTTTTAAAAGAGTCATGGGTAATTATTTAAATGAATCTGCTTGCATGTCAGTTTGTCAGTGCATGGTGCGCCCTGTTGATGTAGGACAATATCACTAACCACAGGTAACCAGGCACACATTTACCAATTGGGCTGTTGAGTTAATGGCATTCCTGCCTGGCTTCAACAGTTGCGCACACATGAACATGTTGGCTATTTGCAGTTTAGTAGCGCTGCAGAGAGCTTGCTGGGGAGACCATGCATTAAAAAGGGACTCAAAAATAACTTAAACAAGGTTTTAATAACAAAAACAAAAACTCCTTATACACTAAATACATCAACAACAAACCAGACCCAACCACCAACCCATCCCCCAGGGTAATGGGAGAGCTAGGTGCTGCTCCTTATACAGTGGTGCCCCGCAAGATGAATGCCTCGCAAGACGGAAAACCCGCTAGACGAAAGGGTTTTCCGTTTTTCAATGCGCTTCGCAAGACGAATTTCCCCATGGGCTTGCTTCGCAAGACGAAAATGTCTTGCATTTTTTTTCGCTCCCCACCCCCTTTTTCTAAGCCGCTAAACCGCTAATAGCCTTTTAGCAGCTAATCCGCTAATCCTTTAAGCCTTTAATAGCCGCTAATAGCCGCTAAACCGCTAATAGGGTTGCTTCGCAAGAGGAAAAAACCGCTAGACGAAGAGACTTGCGGAACGAATTAATTTCGTCTTGCAAGGCACCACTGTATATTATACCCAATTGCTGACACAGCTTCATTAACACAACCTAGCAGCACCTGCTATGTTTCACAGCTGTAAGACTGGGTCTCGTTATTTGCCCTGGCCCTGGCCCTTAAAGACATACACAACTTGTGAAACAATAACGAACCTTCACATTTTAAAGTGACCGTTCAACAGAACAAGGCCTCAGGGGCATCTAGATCATGTGGAAAGTGAACTCTTCACTTTGTTAGAGTTGCCATTTTTCAAAAAGTTAAGCCCAGGACACCCAAAAAGTTGAGCTAATGCAAAAAACAACATTTTTTCAACTGACTTGCCGAAGATCCAGGACACAGCACCACTTCTCAGAAATTCACCCCAGACGTCAATTCCACCTTTGAAATCCTGGTAATATACGGACATATGGCAGCCCTAACTTTGAAGGCTTCTTCACCAGCATTCTACTTCTAAGCCCCTTTCAGTATTACTTAGATTGTATTATGAGAGGCTAACTTTATATTGAGGGATGAATCAGATGTTCTCTGGGCACCATCCCAGAGTTTTGATCCTGTGCTTCACACCAAGAACTATCAAGGTACAGCTTGTACTCCGGAAACATATCAGCATTGTTCTTTGTAATTCTGTACACTTGCAACTTTCACAGATGTGAAGATCTTTTGGTATGGTAATAGACCAGAACCCCCATTGTCTACATTTCAGCTATGTTTTCCAGACTTAGTTTCCTCTTGCTAATATCATGTTCATATAAATATTACATAGGATAATTCCTAATTATTCATAAACTATAGTTACCCATTCTTCTTACCTAGACAGGTGTAAGAGTCTTTTAAACAGCCCAAGACACCATAGATTTCACCCAAGAAACAAATTCAGAACATGTAAAAGGATGAGTAGCATACTGAAAAGACATTCTGTCATCTCATATTTTCCATTTTATGGTTTGGACCTGCACACTAGATACTGCTTATCTGCGATGTATTATGCCCATGGAAACATTCTCCAAACCTCTTAATCAGTTTAGATATGAGTATTGTTCCCGCCATACCAACGCAATCACATTGCCTAAACATACACTGCAGACAGAGCTGGGGTGTCCTTCAAGGATTTTGCCCTCTAAAACATATTTCTGGTTGTCTCATTCTGAGATTACTACTATACCAGTGATGGTGAACCTGTGACCCTCCAGATGTGCTTCGATTCTGGGTCCCTTCAGCCCCAACCAGTATGGCCATGGGTCAGGAATGATGGGAGTTGTGGCCCTCCAAATGTTGTTGGACTACAAGTTCCCCTTACCCGAAATATGTGTAAATCAGAGGAGGACAACCTTACGCATGGGGGGCAAATGCAGGAATTTCCAGAGCCAAACAACTCCTCCTCCGGTCACACCACTCCCCACCATCTATACCCCTCACTGACCCTGCTCCATGTCATCCTCAAGCACTTTTTCCTGGCTGGCGTGTGTCATTGGACTGTGATATTTCATCTTGTTTGTTTGAATGGGCAATGGAGAGATTTGGCCTATTGGACAAAGGTAAGTGCCACATCCAGTGCTCCACCCACTTTTGCCATTGGATCCCATCTACCATTGGCATGTAGTCCTTAGAAGGTTGTCCAGGATAGAATGCTGCCCCTAGGCTGATTCCCCATCCCTAACGTACAGCAATTGCCACTTTTGGCACTTCCTATATGCCCTTTGTGCATGTAACAGTTGGCCAGGAAAATATTGGCCTATTTGGGGGGTGAGGTGCTTTTAGGTCAGCTGCTAGAAAAGCAATTGCTGGATTAAAAACAACACTGAGGAGCATAAACTGAAAGGTGCATATCTTAGATTAGTAGACAGTTTCAATAACCTAAACAGAGAAAACAGATGCACTCTGTTAAGAGCCAAGAGAGGAGGAAGAACAGGAAATAGAAGAGGCTTTAAAAGGCTGCTCTGGAAGGGGTGAGAAAACCTGGAGGAAACAGCAGGAGAGAGAAACTCTTGAGAAAATCCTGGCTTTTGTGGAAAGAGAAAACAATCATCCTTGGGAAATTACCACTGCTCTTTAGCCATTGGAAGTAAAGGTCATCAGTTATTATCACCATTGTAGCTGACCTTGAAGACAAAATGAACAACTCTGGCTCAGAGCATGCTGGATTTACGCACTTCAGTCGAACACATAGATCTGACCTAAAACATCCCCACTGCCCTCAGGCCACGGAGGAGAAAGCCTAACTAAGCATGTTCTCTGCGATTGTGGAGCTGCCTAAAAGGCATATAATACAAAATGGCCGACAGCGTGCAAGGAGCAACCCTAGCAAAACAAACCCAAAGCACTATAGATGTAAATAGAAATAAGGAGGCAGGAACTATCTGGAGAAAACCTATGATGTACTGATCTATACTGACACAGTGAGATGTATTGAGCATATGCGATGTGCCAGTCATTTTTGAAATAATTATTTGTAATCCTGTGGTCCCTGGGAGAGTGTCCCCAGGGCCATAGTAAGCATTGACTCTAACTCTCCAAGGGCTCGGGGGGAAAGAAGGAAAATCCAGTTAGCTGCCTTATTCCGAGTCAGATCACTGCTCCATCTAGCTCAGCATTATCTGCCCTGACTGGCAGGGACTCTCCAAGATTTCAGACTTCCATCTGGTTCTTTCTATCTGGCAATGCCAGGGATGGAACTAGAGGCCTTCTGCATGCAAAGGAGATGCTCTTTCAAGCAGTTCTCCAGCTGAATTGCTCCTATCAGAAGAACCTCAATCAAATCTTTGACCTGGAAGTGTCCTCGGACGGCGCCGGCTCACCGCCTCTAGAGCAAGATGAGTCGGACATAACTAGCCCGTACGGGCAGGGGTACCTTTACCTTTATACGCAGAAACACCCTAAAGAATCCTCATCTAGATTAGACTGTAATTACTTTGGAGCGTGTGGTTAGAAATGCGAGATACGGCTAGCTTGGCCATGAGATATGGCTAGCCTGCTCAGTTGTCCCCTTTTTATCTTTACTCCCCACAGAATTCGCAAGGACCAGAGCCAACTAGTTTACCTTTCCCCTCCTTTGTTATCGTTCCCTTTGTGCTACTTGGCTGTCATTCCACATGTTTTGAACGGTAACTTCAGCATACTTTTCCTGGTAAATTGCAGAGATCCTTTTCCTCTGCCTCCCCTTTGGAATGTCTGGTTTTCTCATAACATACTTTCCACTTGTCCCAAGATCAGCTTTTTGCTTCGGCTGTTGCCATAGGGATAACGAAAGACTTTCAACAGACTCTTGCTGTAGCAGGTTTTCGTTTTGCATGAGGGCAGCTATGATATTCCTCACCATATGGACGCAGAGTTGTTTTTATTGTTAAAGGTGTTGCCTCCGTGAACATTCGGACACGTTGCCAAAATTGGCAAGCGGCGGACATCACTTCACTGGCTTGTTCTTTCCAGCCTTTGTCAAGGCGCTTTGAGGAAATACAACTTTGGTATTGTTCTTCCTTATGCAGATCTGAAAGCTGAGATTTCCCATAGGGCAGCTACTCTTGTCAGCTTTTGTGTCTCCTGCTGTTCCTGTAAGATCTACCAGATGTTTACCAGGCTTATTCAACTTTAATTCAAGTCAACACAAAAGGCTCTTTATTTGTGTGTCAGGAGCCCTGAAGCAGGGAAAAACCCTTGCTGCAAGTAATCCATTAAAATAGATCAAAGGGACAGACACACACAGCTATAGCTTAAGCTATGAGTTTCCAATTTAAGCAGAATGCAATAGAAGGGAAGCACCCACAAAGAGACACTAAGGACTCATCCTCACTGTTGTTTAATGTGGGTAGTAAGCTTCCCGTTAATTCTCTGTGGTCCATATGGCTACAGTGATTCTCCAAATCACTGCCTTCCCACACTTTTGACCTTCCTTGATCTGGACTTTCTCATACCAGGGATGCTCCAAAAGGATATGAGAAAATCCAGATTGAGACAGAGAAAAGTGTAGGAAAGCAGTGATTTGGAGGACAAAGTCATATGGACAACAGAGAATTATAAGAATTTAAGGTCTCAAATATATAAATTAAATGTTCATAAATTTAAAAGGCAAACACATAAGTATATAAACCATGTGTCTGAAATAGTACAGGAGAGCAATCCTGAAACCATTTTGACTCTCCCAAATTGACCTCAAATGTTTCTCTGCAAGGAGGAAGGAAATGGGAAAGCCTCTCCATTGTATTTTGCTTACCTGTCTTTAGGGCGTCTTTGTGTATGAATAGGGTGAGCCTGTGACCAGGATCCAGGAATTTAAGTATTTACCATCACAAAAGAATGGCCGGGCTGCCCAAGTAAAGCAATCAATGACCATTGCCAGGTATCCTAGCCTGGCAGACAGGATTTCCGTTGTCAGATTTCTATGTGGAAGTGGCTGTTTGACCTGTGTCAATAAGTGCTGCTGCACTTATTGGGAGATACCGAGATATTGGAAAATAAAAATAATTGTTTGAAAACGGTATTTAAAAGCTCTGTTGAAATAACACAAGAATGAACTGAATTATTCTCCAGTTTTGACCTTTTGAACTGGCTCCTAGTTTTCAAAAAGCACTTTCACTCCTCCGTAATAAAAATACAGAATCGATAGTAGAGTTTGGATTTGATATCCCGCCATTCACTCCCCTTCAGGAGTCTCAAAGCGGCTAACATTCTCCTTTCCCTTCCTCCCCCACAACAAACATTCTGTGAGGTGAGTGGGGCTGAGAGACTTCAAAGAAGTGTGACTGGCCCAAGGTCACCCAGCAGCTGCATGTGGAGGAGCGGAGACGCGAACCCGGTTCCCCAGATTACAAGACTACCGCTCTTAACCACTACACCACACTGGCACCACAGCATGGTACTCCAACTCCCATCCTTTCTCAGCGCTGGCCATGCTGCCTGGGGGGTTAATGGGAGCTGAAGAGCACTGTTGACTATCCCTGCTATATGACGTGACTCATCTACTGCCTACACACTGCTATTGGAGTCTAATCATGATCCCGAGTCTTTTCTCCCCTTTTTCTGTACTTCTTCATAGTATTTGCTCTTTTGTTTCCAAACTTCAGTTCCAGACAGTTTCTAATCTCCTTAAATCAAAGTTCTCTAAAATTTGTACATCCCAGTCTCTTAGGACGGAATATGTATCTCCTAAATCAGGCAATCTGCCAGGTACTTGACACCTCTGGGGTTGTTTTTTAGTAGTCCTAGGTAAAGGTAAAGAGACCCCTGACCATTAGGTCCAGTCGTGGCCGACTCTGGGGTTGCGGCGCTCATCTCGCTTTATTGGCCGAGGGAGCCGGCATACAGCTTCTGGGTCATGTGGCCAGCATGACTAAGCCGCTTCTGGCGAACCAGAGCAGCGCACAGAGATGCCGTTCACCTTCCCGCCAGAGCGGTACCTATTTATCTACTTGCACTTTGAGGTGCTTTCGAACTGCTAGGTTGGCAGGAGCACGGACTGAGCAACGGGAGCTCAGTAGTCCCAGAGAGACAACAAAAACAGAAGTTTTATGGATCTTCCACTGAGCCCTCATACTTAGTTGGCAGCTTGTGTTGAACTTGGTGCATTGCAAGTTGTACGGACCTGCCTTAACTATTCAAGCAGTTTTCCTGGGTGTAGCAAAACTATCTGCAGCCAGGACGCAGCAAATATTTTTATTATTTCCTGTGCTGTGGCCCTCCAGATGTTGTCAGACGACAAATCCCATCATCCCTGACCACTTGCCATGCAACTGGGGGCTTATGGGAGTTGGAGTCTGAGAACTTCCAGAAGGCCACAGGTTTCAGCTCACTGCCCTGAAGTGTGGGCATTGAACTATGCTTCTATACAGTCTAAAATACTTAGCTCCCACTATCCTATCCATTATAAGAGGAAGTCATATAAGCAGTGACTGCCTTTGCCAAGCATCTATAAGTTTGGTCTCTTATTAGCCTCTGGAAATGTCGAACTGTTGACGGGATCCTGTAAATTACATATACCTGTAAGATGTGGGACTTGGTGCAGAATTAGGTGGACTAGAGAAAGAGAAATACGATGTGTAAAATAAGGTTCTAGTCCTCGAAGTCGCAAAGAAAAAGCTTGAAAAAATACTAAAGGAAGTAAAAAAAATAAGTAGCCATGTGAATCTACTGTGTCACACTAGGCTTGCCTATTAAAACCAATAATATTTCCCCCCACTTCACTGGGACTAGGCTCCTAGAACTACCAGTTATTGTTTTTAAAAACAGTGACAGAGGGGAGGGAGGGATGTCAAAGCCATAGCTGTTAAAAACATAACTGGATCTTCTTCCCTGCCATCCATATGGACAAAAGGGCATTTGTTTTCTTCTTAGTATTCTTGGGGGCACAGCTTTTATCAGCATTACGGGCCAAGGTTACAGCTGTATGGGGCTGGCAGTCAGCATTAGCTGCCAAAAGGCCTGAAATCATCCATGAGCGCACAGCTGTCACCCAGTACAATGAAGTGAGGGATACATGATGAATGGCTTTGTGTGAGGTCTGCAGGGAGGAAGAGAGAATCAAGGGTATCATTGCGTGCCTGTACAGAGGGGCTGACTCGTTTAAATTACCCTGGCATTTAAAAATGATTTCTCAGATTGCAAAGATCAAATCTGTTGCCTCTGACACATTCCTGCCTGACCCTTGGCAAAAGGGAAGAGCAGAATCTCCTGTCTCATCTTGTTCCCATGCACTGTATAATTCCTAGATTTGATTCCCTCCCCCTCTTTCTTTTTCCTTTCTCCTCCTGTGATGAGGCTGCATTTTAATATTTCAATGTTCCAATATTTTAATGTCGTATTTTAATCTTGTTTTTAAGTTGTATTCATTCAACTTGTTTTTATTATTGCTTGTTAGCCGCCCTGAGCCCGGCCTTGGCTGGGGAGGGCGGGGTATTAATAATAATAATAATAATAATAATAATAATAATAATAATTAGATTAGAGGTGCCATAGTGCCTCTTGGCTGGCATGGGATGGCACATTTTCAGGCTTGCATGACAGGCCTCTTGGTTTCTGTCTCTCCACTCCTAATGCCTGGCTGGGGTTGGTGGGTTGGGGAGAAGAGATAGCTCAGAAATCAAGAAACAAATAATTCTTGACAACCCAGTATCCAGAAATTCGCTTCTGAATTGAACCAAAGCTGCTGGGTCTTTAGAACATAATTCATCACTAGGTTAATATGTGAGTTTTTCTCAAGTTCTGCTAAGATCTCAGATAGAGAGAGGAGGCTAGCACTGTTAGGCAGCAGATGTGTAAGTCACATTTTAACCAGAGCTTCTATCCTTATGAGATTTCTAATGTATGTGTTTTCCCTCCAAGCAGGCCCCAAGAGTGTGATATTATCGCACCTGCAGTCATTCAAGGCCCAGTGATAACATAAAGAGGCATAGCGTCTAATATGTCTGTACACTGTGCTCAGGAGAGCAATTTACAATTATGATTGAGACGTGCCAAGCTGAAAAATATTAATAAACCTCATTGCAGGACTATTTCCACTTGTAATGGCATTGTAGCATTTGAGGTAGAACCATGGCTGGCTGGTTTGTCGGGATTAAATAACTGAATAATGTAGATGTATTAAAACAAACAATAGTAAAGTAAAGATTTTTAGCCAAACATTTGGTTGTCAGTAGGACAAATTCAGACAGGCACACACTACCTCTTTGCCTTGGTTATCTGACTAGCTTCTTCATCCAAAGTTCCAGTGACAATTCATTCCTCTTTAGCAAACAGCCCTCTGGGTCATCAGGCTATATGTGACTTTTCTTTTGAGCCTCACCCTGCTCTGCTGTCTCTTGCCTTTGCACTTTCTGCCCCTTGGTTCTGGGCCCTGCCTTGACTTCGTTTCTCTCCTAGCTTCTTGTTGCCCAGATGGCAGCTTCATGATAGAAGTTCTGGGGTGGCTTTGTGAAGGAAGACAATTTGCAGGGTCATCAACTTCCCTTTCCTTGATTTCTCCTTTCCTTCTTCATAATTCTTATGGAACTCATTAGTTTCACTATCTCTTCTTAACCCCAGCAGCTGGACCAGATCAGCTGGTGGTTAATGAAACTTACCAGTTCTGAAAGAATTATAAATGAAAAGAGAACATAATATAAGAGAACGCAAGAGCCGTCTGTGACTCTGGCACTTGTGAAACTGGGGGACCCAGTCCTCAATTCCCTCCCTGCCATACACCATTTGTCATGAAAAATGCAGAGCCCCTAACAGGCAAAACTCAGCTTCTAGCAGACCCTCCAAGTGTCCCTATTTTCCAGGGACAGTTCTGGATTTAAAGAAGCTTTCCCAGTTTCTTATCTGTCCCGCTTTTCCATAGGACATCCCTATTTTCAATGGAGAAACATTGGAGGGTATGGAGTTATGTGACCCCCGAGCCAAGGAGATACAAACTTTAGAAGACATCTGAAGGCAGCCCTGTATAGGGAAGGGTTTTTAAAAAAAATGTTTAATGTTTTATTATGTTTTTATATATGTTGGAAGCTGCCCAGAGTGGCTAGGGCAACCCAGTCAGATGGGCGGGGTATAAATAAAAAAATTGTTATTATTCTGAAATAGAACATCCCTATTTTCATCGGAAAAATGTTGGAAGCTATGCTAGCCTAGTATTTTTGTATTAACTTGCTAGATTTCTATTTTAGAAAGGAACAGCAGCAGCAACAACAAAAGTCACTGCTTTTTCTCTGAAGCAGACAGTTTCATACTTCACGTGCGAAAGGAGTGTGCAAACCTAAGGTGGCGTTAGCCTTTAAAAATAAATAAATCTCAGCTCCTTTGTCTAGAGCTTGTGCTTTTTTAGAATGCCAGAACATTACATAAACACTCACTGGAAACAGCTGCCCAATATGGGGGGGGGGGGGGAGAGAACGCAACTCTCTTGGAGCAGCCCGAGCATTTGGCAACTGTCTCACGTTTCCAAAGAAACTTGCGCTGCCAAAAAGGATGTGATGAGTTAGGGACTAGCAATGGGAGAAACCCCTGCAGATCACACAACAGTACAACCCACAACTTTCTCTCCAGACCATATCGCATAAAATATGCTGTCTTATACCTAACTACGAGAAGGCTAATGGTAACAATTCACGAAAATAAAAAATGTAAGCAGTGTTCCGAATTTTCCCCCAAAACAATGTTGTTTTTAGATGCTAATAAAATGAACTCTAGCTTTGGATCATGCACAAGCTATACGAAAGCAATGTTTGGAAGAAAAATATATATATTTAAACTTACAAGTACATATATATATATTTAAACTTACAAGTGACTTTTAGCATGGTGCTTGTTTTGGGGTAAGGGGATGTACTAGGGGATTTAAATGGCTGTGGAAATTTAAAACATACATACCACCCAATAACCACGGGAATCTTAATTTGTTAAGGATGCTAGGAATTGTAGCTCTATAAGTAGCAAACTTCAGTTCCCAGTATTCTTGAAGGGGTGCTTAAATGTGTGGTGCGTAGAAGTCAAGGATAGCCTTTTTTCAGGAACACTTTCCTTGTGGCCTAAATATTGGAGACTCATAGTGCCACCTGTAATGAGCTGTTCATAAAAAGGTGCTTCACCTTTTTATGATTTGTCAGAGGTGCTGCAGAAGGGGGGCCAGTGAATGTGTCCTCCCATTCAAAAGAGAACAATGCTGACACAGTTAGAAGGCCCTTGCTCTGAACTGGCACTGTGGCATCATCCTGCTCACTATGGGATCCCTGATTGGCTGTGACCATTTCCTATTAAAAGAGAAAGCTTGGCTCGAGAGTGGGAAATTGTGCCTAAACAATTTCCAGTCATGCAGCAGAGAGCCAGCCCTGAAAATAAAATAAAAACTGAATTACAATAAGCAGAGAGGCAGTGTGGGGGGGGGGGCATTTCAGCCTCCTGCCTCGAAAACACCATTTTTGTGCCAGAAATATGTGCAGGAAAATATTTCATTCAGCTCTAGTTCATCGTGGTTCAGCGCATGGCAAACAATGGTTTATAAAGGCAGTGTCAAAGGCCTCCCAATATCTTGGCTAGATGTTTGTGCCAGGTCAGAAAGTTTTTTTTACCAGTCTTTTCCAGCCAACTTTTCTCTATCTTCTATCCACTTTCAAAGTGCAAACTGGGGCTCAGGCAAGGGGAGTGTTCCAATGTGTTGCAAATAGCTACAAACTAAACCTGACGTTTTCCAGACATAGATGGAGTCACAGCGCACAGCTAGAGCATATGCTTTAGATTCAGGTGTGTCGCAGGTTCAATCCCTGTCATCTCGAAGTAGGACTGAGAAAGACTTCTCTATGAAGCCCTGGAGAGTTGGGAGGTTCCTAGAACCAAATATATTGTTATTGGCCACTCCAACCCCTGCTGAGCAGTGAGAGGTTCCAGAAGCCTTGGCACTTAAGCAGGGTTTAGGTTTCCTTCGGAAAAACGAGGCACAGCTGAGACTGTAGCATCTTTAAGATAGATGGCTTTATGTAGACACACCTGAGCCTTGATGGCGGGGAAGCGCAGAACATTACATCCCAAGTGTCTCTCTTGTTGCTACTCTCAAGGCTTCAACAATCTTGGGTTCAGAGCAGAAGCCAGCCCCCTTTCCCATTTCTGGGTACAGCCTCTCCACATGGATTTCTGCCCCTGCCTTACTTTCAAAAACCTCCTGCAAATGGACACTTTTTCCTGTGGCGACATCACTCCCCCTGTAACCCTGGCAACCTTCCGCTCCCAGTTCTTCTGTCTCTGTCCACTACTCAGAGCTAGGGGAAGGAAAGTATTTGCATTGTCAATTGCTCTTAATGGCCTGGTACTCTGCTCTCTTTGTTTCTTAATGGAATAATAATAATAATAATAATAATAATAATAATAATAATAATTTATTTATATCCTGCCCTCCCCAGCCGAAGCCGGGCTCAGAGCGGCTAACAACAGTAAAACGATAAAACATTCTAAAATCATTTCATTCTAAAATTAATTCCAATCAAATTAATGGCAACCATTGGGCTAGAAGTTCTGTGAGGATTGCCAAAGGAGGGAGTCAGGCTGTGCCCTGGCCAAAGGCCTGGTGCAGGGGTCTGCAACCTTTAAGACAAAAAGAGCCACTTGGACCCGTTTCCGAAGGAAAAAAAAAACTGGGAGCCGCAAAACTCGTCATTATAAAAATAACTTTTTTGTCACTTTTTTATTATTTCTTTGTTTGACCCCTCAGAATTACTCCTCCTCATAGAAATAAACGTTAAATTAACAAGTTACCTTTTTGTGTGTGAGTGTTCTTCACTCCCCTTCAAAACAGTGACCACCGTACATGCCCCCTTTCAATGCAGTGACCAGTGTACATGCCCCTTACAATGTAGCGGGCGGGCGGGAGGGAAGGTGACGTTGGGACGGTGCGTGACTAACGCACGCACCGCCCCATGTGATGTCACAGCCAGTACAGCGCCCGCCACAGTAGGGAGTGTCGGGGTGCACAATGCACCTCCTCCCCTCGCTAGTATCCGCCCCGGAGCCGCAGCAAAGGTGTAAAAGAGCCACATGCGGCTCCGGAGCCGCGGGTTGCAGACCCCTGGCCTGGTGGAACAGCTCTGTCTTGCAGGTCCTGCAGAAAGATGTCAAGTCCCGCAGGGGCCTAGTCTCTTGTGGCAGCCTCTGTCTCCTAACAGGATAAATGGTATCGCCTGTGCCTGGCATCTCTCCTTAATACTCCAAATATTAGCTAATTTTTCACTAGATTTAAGAATTTGTGGGGATCTGTCCCACCCCACAAACTCATAATAATGTAATAGTAATCCACCAGGAAAGGGAATGGGGTGATATAGGGAACAGCTGCAGGCAATATACTGGGGGGTATTATTGAGAGCATGAGAGAATAGCATTTGCCTGATTTATGGGATAATTCAACAGTTGCAAAGCAAAGACGTGGACAATCGCTAAGCCTGCTATAGGTGTGTTTCCAGCTTGTCTATCAAGCCAGTGGATCAACCATGCACTTCAGCAAGGTCTCTTTCCCTTCTTAAAACAAACACTAAACACTAGCCATTGCACACATAGCAACCCCCTTTGGAATATAACAATGTGACCCTGGTGTTCTCTTTTGGCCTTGCTTGGAAAATAAAATAAAATACTTCCCAGTCTCAGAAGCCACAATGCACTCTTGTTTCATCACCCCTGGGATTTTCTGTTTTTAGAATTTCTCATATAGCGACTTGTCCTGTTCTCTACCTAGCATTTACATCAATGGGTATTTCTTAGTTCAAACCCACAGGCAACCAGATCCACAGCAGTTTCCCTCTCTATCTTATTCTTTCCCCACTGAGCAGCTGGACCAGAGCAATGAAGAGTTTTCACGGCTTCCATCTGGCATCTCGTCCATTTATCATACAGGGAAGGAAGTCGATTTGAGCACTCATGCTGTCAGGTTAAGAACACAGGCCACCGTCTTACACTGAAGGCCCATCTAGCTCAGTGTTGTGTCTACAGGGACTGGCAATGCCCTTCAGACAAGTGTCTTCCCAATTCTAACTCATCTCTAACTCAACATGGGACCTTCTTCATGCAAAGCCTCTGCCCACCCGCTGGTTCCTAATTTTTAATTTGGAATTCCCACACATTCCTAAAATGTGGTGCATCTATCACAACTAAGCAACTGGAAGAACTTTCTGACTGTAAGAGCTGTTTGCCAGTGGAACTGACTCCCTTGGTAGGTGGTGGACTCTCCTTCATTGGATGTTTTTAAGCAGAGGTTGGATGGTCGTCTGTCACAGATGCTTTAGTTGAGATTCCTGCATTGCAGAGGGTTGGACAAGATGACCCTTGGCGTCCCTTCCAACTCTACAATTCTACGATTCTATCCTACCTCTCCCATAAAGAAGGCTGATCACCGAAGAATTGATGCTTTTGAATTATGGTGCTGGAGGAGACTCTTGAGAGTCCCATGGACTGCAAGAAGATCAAACGTATCCATTCTGAAGGAAATCAGCCCTGAGTGCTCACTGGAAGGACAGATCCTGAAGCTGAGGCTCCAATACTTTGGCCACCTCATGAGAAGAGAAAACTCCCTGGAAAAGACCCTGATGTTGGGAAAGATAGAGGGCACAAGGAGAAGGGGATGACAGAGGACAAATGGTTGGACAGTGTTCTTGAAGCTACAAACATGAGTCTGACCAAACTACGGGAGGCAGTGGAAGACAGGAGTGCCTGGCGTGCTCTAGTCCATGGGGTCACGAAGACTCGGACATGACTAAACGACTAAACAACAACATCCTCACTCCACTCCTGCCCCCATGCCAAAGACCTGGCACTGCACAAAATTGACTTCATTGTGCTATTACCAGCTTGATCCTATAACTATTCACACGTGGTAGGAACAACAATGAGCAATGGGGACATAGTAAGTGAGGGTGGCGGCAGTGGCTGCTCATTAGGCAAGAAGGCCGGGAGCCCAACAGCAGGTGGCACTAGAGCTCCAAACTGTCAGAGCCAACTACTTTTGGTTTTGTCCCCATCCTCCTCCCTGCTGAGTTTTACGAGGAGGAAGCTGACAGGCAGGGCCACCCTCTAGAGCGGTTCTCAACCTGTGGGTCCCCAGATGTTGTTGGACTACAACTCCCACCATCCCTAGCTAGCAAGGCCAGAGCTCAGGGATGATGGGAGTTGTAGTCCAACAACATCTGGGGACCCACAGGTTGAGAAAGGCTGCGTCTAGACTGATCATAAGTAAGGGTGGAGGCAGATGTGAGACTGGGCTTGGTGGGGCAATGCTCCAACCAGTGGACCAACCTCCACTGGGTATCTGTGCATAGTAGAAGGATATAAGAGCCTTACTGGATCAGGCCAAAGGTTCATCTAGTCAGCATCCTGCTCTCACAGTGGCCAACCAGATATCTCTTGAGCAGAGCCATAGCTATTGGGGTGGTGGTGGTGGTAGCCAGGTATTTTGCCCTGGGTGAAGCCTCCAGAGTGTGTTTGTGTACACAAATGTGCATGGAGGGTGCCAAACTGAGTCTCCGACCCAGGTGAAATAAAGCCTAGTTTCACTTTTGCTCTTGAGAAGCCTGCAAATAAGATAGGAGTGCAGCAGCAACTCGCGCAGAGAGGCAAACTGCCTCTAGCAGTGAAGGTTCAGACATCTATTACCTTCTACTACCAACAACCCCCCAGCATCCTAACCACTTTAGAATTCAGGGTGTGCCCCCTGAGAATGTAAAGAGCACATTGCAACAAAAAAATCCAGCAGGATCAAGAAAGAGGCAATGCTTGAAGCGACAGTGATGACTGTTCCGCTTCCCAATGAGAAGCTCCCCGCCCCCAACATTTTATTTTTCCCAACTTGCAGAGCAGCTTATTGGCTCTCTCATTTGCATGGCATTTTCCCTCTTGCAGCCTGCTCATTAAACATTTCTTCAATCTCCACCGTTCTCATTTTTGGCTCAGGGCTCTGCTATTATTCATTTGTACTGAGAGCCGTCAGAGCATATAATATTTCTGGTGATGTTTTAGGGTTTTAAACAGGAAGTGTTGGCTGGTTTGGGTGGCAGTGGGTGCACTTTGCAAATCTGGATGCAACAATAAATTTTAAAAATGATGTCATTTTTTTTACTGCATGTCAAGAGTAGAGGCTGAAAGCTGGCACTATTTTCATTTCGGTGAATCAGTGCTAATATAAAGAGCTTCCCTAAAAAGGAGAAGACAATGAGCAGAAAACAGGACAAGCTGACCAGATTGATTGTGGGAAAGCTTGTTCTTCTGTAATGAGGGCAATCTTTAGCAGCAACAAATAAGTAAACTGCAAATGCATTAGAGGATATACAGTGGTACCTCAGGTTACAGACGCTTCAGGTTACAGACTCCGCTAACCCAGAAATAGTGCTTCAGGTTAAGAACTTTGCTTCAGGATGAGAACAGAAATTGTGCTCCAGCGGCACGGCAGCAGCAGGAGGCCCCATTTAGCTAAAGTGGTGCTTCAGGTTAAGAACAGTTTCAGGTTAAGTACAGACCTCTGAAAGGAATTAAGTACTTAACCCGAGGTACCACTGTATTTGACATAATTGAGCATAAATTCTCTTAATCACTACAATGGCTTGGAAGGGGAAATGCTGTTGCTCTGTTACTTAATAAAAGCAAAACAGAATCTTCGTGGACTGTTTTTCCCTGAAGCACAGCTGAACAGAGGTAACTTCTGCTCTCAGGTTTCCTGGCTGGTGGTTTATGGAAGGGAATTCCAGGAAGGGTCCCCTTGAGTATTTTCCATAAACATCAAGGCGAGAGCACAACTGCATTCATATTTATGGAAGTCAAAGACAGCCAAGACAAATATCTTTGAAGATATTAAAATGATTTTGAGGGAAATTTTTTGTTACATGTATGCAGCTTTCTGGAGGTTTGGTGGATTTGCTGAAACCTGAACAGTTCCAAAGCTAGGAAGGTGCTGTAACAAAATATTTTGCAAGAAGTCCCCCCCAAAGAAATACAGTCGTACCTTGGAAGTCGAACGGAATCCATTCCAGAAGTCCGTTCGACTTCCAAAATGGTCGAAAAGCAAATCGCTGCTTCTGATTGGCTGGAGGAAGCCCGGTCGGACGTTCGGTTTCCAAAAGAATTTTCACAAACCGGAACAATCACTTCTGGGTTTGCAGTGTTCAGACGCCAAAACATCCGAGTTCCAGGGCATTTGGGATCCAAGGTACTACTGTATTAGGAACAGAACAGAGAAAGCTGCTGAGTCACTGATCACTGGTCACTGAGGCTGGATCTACACTGACCTTTTAACATTATTAGAATGATATTACATATGCCATTCTAAAACGTCACAGGGTATATTTGTTAATTACAGCATTTTTTTCTCTGTCAAAACGCTGTCTCCCTGCTGCTGGTTGCTCTGCAGCACCCTCCGGTGTCACATTTTAATAAAGCATTATGGACATTAAAAGTAGGACGTCATGTGTCATGTCCATACACATTTATCAAAACCATTCCTTAACGTTAAAAACCATGAGTGTAGATCTGCTCTGAGTGGTAATTGCTCTCCAGGGTTTCAGGCAGGCAGCCTTTCCCAGTCCTACCCGGAGACGCTGGGATCGAACCTGAGAATCCAAAGCAGCTGCTCCACCATTTGAGCTACAGGCAATGACCTGATTTATGCATGTCCAATTTACACACAACCGCACGCACTTGCATCGTGGAGACCCAGAAGTGGTGGGAAAAGGGGTGGGGCAGGGGTGTAATGGGGCATAACGGGGGTGCAATAAGCTTATGCATGCTCTGTCAACTTATGCAGAGGTCAGGAATGTAACCCTACAAATCAATCGTTGACTGTACATCCCTTTCCTGGAGTTTTACCAGCAGCGGGTACCACAAAATAAAGAAGGCCTCTACTAAATAAGGACAGCTGGTCCATATGCAATGAAATAAAATGTTTTGACCCATAGGGTGATACTGCAAGTTCTGTAACAGCTTTACCGTGCCTTTTGGATAACCTGTCCCTAACAATGCACAGTCTCCTCAAATTCTACCTTTTGCTATTCTGCTGAGGCCTTATAGCAAGCGTCAGACTTCCAGCAGCAATTCTGGAAGAGCAGTCTTAGGGTGAAGACAGGCATAATATCCTGCTGGGGGGGGGGAGCAGTTTAGAAAGTGTGCCCAGACCCCTTTCACTGTGCACAGAACGTATGTAAGCTCTCCCATCATGGCTACTCACTAACCACCATAGTAGCTTCTGGGAGCAGGCTGTTACTGCGTTCCAGAATATTAGTGTATTCCAGACTATATGGGGATTCCTTGCAATGTTCTGTAACAGCCTCATTTTTTAAAAAAACAAAACAGAAACAAAACAAAAATAACAGGTTAACGCCAGGGTAGGGGTAGTCACAGAATGCCAAGTAAATTTCCCCAGCTGCTTTCACAGGCTGCGGCCTCAGCAAGTTAGCTATACTGAAAATGAAACATAAGGGAGGGGTTATTGTGTGCACAAATTAAATCCAGCTTAACAAATAAAACAACAAGAACAACCAAGCTCTGGCGAAGGTACAATTCTTGCATTTGCAGGAGAAAAGGGGGGGGGGGGAGGAGGTGGAGGAAGAAACCCTGATTTACATTATCGATTACAAAGAAAGCATTGAGATGACCTATTCTGTTTAGACGGGAAAGACTGAAGGGATTGTATGACTGAGTGCCACCATTAGACAAATATATCCCACAGGAAATGCGTTGTTTCTCTCACACGTGAGGCTTGTGTAGACAGCAGCGAAGCAACGGCTACATGCTGAATCAGTTCACATGATGGAAAATAACCTCTGCGTGAAATGTCCACCCAGAAAAGTTACTTGCAGACCACATCTCTCCAGACAAACTATTGTACTTCCATGATGATTTGCCCTGACAGTATCATGAACACAATAACACGGGATCCTGCTTTCAACACCATTTGTGAATGCAAAAGTTTTGGGGCGGTCACACCACCTCATTTCCAATCAGCGCATGCCCCCAAACTCCCTGCTGAAATCCCATTAACTTTTCATACCACAAAAGTTCTGGTCCCCCACCCTCACTTTTGTTGCGCTATAGCCGCTCTGGACAGCAATAATGGCAGCACCGGGGAAGCATCGCAGAACAGCTAACAAAGCAGAATAAATCCACCACCAAGGCACTCTTATTGCATCAAGAACATGTTGAATTCACCAGCAATCAAACAACCATCTGGAGGGACCCACAGATAGCAATGACTAAGCCAGCCATTTCATAGCCTTGCCTGTATTGTTTTCAAACCTTTATTTGCTTTGATTGCTTACGTTTTCACTTCTCGTAATTCTCTGCATTGGGAAAATCAAGTGATAGCAAAAGGTTTCTACAAAGAATCTTAACAATATTTAATTTCTATTTCACAATATGTCCTCTTTGTTGGCAAAAGGAAAGAGGCAAATTAGTGCTTGGTGGAATTTTTAATATTATTATTTTGGTGAAGTGAAGTGCTTTTTGGTTCTGAATATTCTCCAGGGCCACCTGAAGTTTTAAATACAGAATACAAGATTAGAGAATCTCAGCCCCAGCAGATCTCAAGACCTCTCTGTTTTGCCCACATAACTATCTCCAGGCCACACACTTCAATGCTTCTGTTTTGCAACCCAAGGGTTTTTGCTTGGCTAGAATGTGTCCTTGAATTCTGATCATGCTTCTTGCTTGCTTGGATGAAAGATAGAGAGAGGTGTATGAATGTTTAGTAGCTAGCCAACTGTACAAAGGTAGAATTAACCTTGATGACGAAACCTGCCTGGCAAAAGAGGGCATCCTTTATAAAAAAGTATACCAATTCTGATTGATACAAAACCGGCTGAATTCACTTTTAAGTGCTCACTTCCCCTCTTTGAACTTTGTAGGACAGAGAGGAACTCTACTAATCAGAGAATTTCTTTTAAAAGCCTGTTTTATGTGCACATTTATTTTATTTATTTTAAACATTTCCATTCCACCTCTCCAAAGCTCCAGGCAACAAAGATGAAAGCAATAAACCCGCAGAGCAAACTCCCAATAAAATATAAATATAGCAAAGCCTGTAACGTTCATAACAGCACCAGCAAGCTCTCATTAAAACTTTGGGGCTGAAAACTGCTTAGAACAGGTGCCTTTGATCAACTCTGAATGTCATGCAGGAGTTCATTGGGCCCATTGCAGTAATGCCCTTGCTTCTTGCTGAGATGCCCTAACTTCACACACTATAGCACCTGATGCAGGGCCTGACCAGCAGGGGTTACCTTGCTGACACCTTGAATGGTTTCCAGAAGCTAACAGAGCAGTACAGTTTCTGAAAGAGATCTCAAACATGCTCCCAACAACTGACTGAGCAACAAGACCTGCCTTTAAAAAGGACAAAAGGGTACTTTCAGACCACCTTTTACTGAGCATCTATCCTGATTTGTTTGCTGCTACTTCAAAGCAAGTGTTATCCCATACTTTACCCATCCCTTTAGCCCACAAAGTATGATCTTCTGGGAAAGTGGCTTTATTGCGCAAGACATCCATATCAGCTCTAATGGCACAACCTGATTTTGCTGGCATGTGACTGGGGGGTGAGATTCAAATAGTGGCAGCCTGGAAGCACACAAAGACTAAGCTTTTGGTGACTAGAGGCAACTTCATGAGATTACAAGCAGTGTTACTCTGAACTTCATGAGATACAAGAAGCATCCTGAATTGCATGTTTATATATACACATAGTTTGGGCAGGGGCAGCTGAGGCAGGAGAGAGTTGCAAACACAGAGAAACAAAATGTGGGAAGTATAGAGGTAATGACAACTGTGTAATTCACAAAACATTGGTTGCACCTGGCATCTTTAATGTTAGAAAATCCCTGGAATCCAATATCAAAGTTTGGGGCAAGTACTCCTTGGTGTGAGAACCCCAGCACAGATTTAACATGGCAAAACATATAGCAAAGAAAGCATGGAAAATATAGATTGTAAAACCTTTAAAATATGCCCTTTCCACTGAATTCCAAAGCAACCTTTTTTAAATCCCCTTCCAAAGGTTTCCACTTCCCTAGCAATCGGATAGGCCACACATTTGGTAAGTTATAAAAATGGTTTACTTACAAACTCTCCAAAGAGTCGTGTCCTTTTCCATACAGCAGTCACAAAAAGTTGCACAGGCAGGGAAACACTGCTTGGCCACAAAATGGTTAAAGTTCCTAAACTATTGGTTTAGGGAAATGCTAGTTTCAGGCTCCATTCCTGTCTGGAACAAAAGAGGTTGGTTCGACTGGAGAGAGTAGCTCAGAGAAGTTCACATGTAGACAGAGGGAACAAAGGTTTAGTTATCTATTTCCTCCCAAGGTGAGGGGAAGTGACATAGGCTAAGCCTGACAGAACAGTTTACTCTATGGTATTAACCCCTTCATGCATTAATTACACTCAAGCATGTTGGTTATATGAAGCTGGCTTAGCCTATGCTTAATACATGTGTGATAAATTCCTTTGTCCCGTGAAGGTGCCAAGACTCTCTTCTTTGCGTGTTTGCTGCAGCAATTCAACATGGCTCCCCCTCTGGACACTGAGCACTTAGTTTCCTGGTCCTCCCTATGAGCAGCTCAGTGCAAAGCAGTTACCAAGTGCACCATTTAGAGTTTCCCAATTAAGCAGCCTATAAATACTTCTAAATCAGTAAAATAATTATTTTAATAATATGAAAAGCAGTCATAAATAAAACAAGCACCCCCCAAAACACACACACACACTCAAAACTGACGGGTGCTTAGTGGAGGTCAAGTGGAATGCTTCTTGTCTTATTATTATATTTTTATTTCATCATGGCAAAAGCAGGCTAGCTGAACATTAATCATTGCATTATACAGAAGTTGATGACTTCAGTGTTTTGATTTATGTGTACATGTGTGCTTCAAAACCGATGCTCTACATACTTCCAAATCAGTTCCCTGGTACATCTGGAACGGATTGTGCCCACTTCTGAGCACTATGTTTTAAGGACACTGACCAACCAGGCTGTGTCCAGAAGAGAGCAACCCATGAGGAGATATGAGCCTTCAAAGATCTGAAGGGCTGTTATGCTGGTGATGATCAGATTTGGGTGGGAATTGCTTGGAAGCAGATTTCAGGTAAACCTCAGCTTCCTAAGAGTAAGAGTTGTTCAACAGTGGTGGGCTTTCTTTCACTGGAGGTATTTAAGCAGGGCCTGCGCAGCCAACTTCCAGGGAAGTTGTAGCTGCATCCTGCAATGTAGCTCTTGCCTAAAGCACAGGGTTAAGTTAGGTGACCTCCAAGACCCCATCCAACATTCTGTGATCCTGCAAAATATGCTCCTTGAAATGGGCTGCAGAAGGTATTTGAGGGTGTTGAGGACTGCAGCCCAAAAGCACAGCTTTTGCAGGACAGCTTATACAGAGCAAGGCAGTCTCTATCCTAAACAGAGAACTGCAAACAGCTGGCTAAAGAAAAAACCCCAGCAAAGGTTGAATCTGGACAAATGTGGGTGAGAAGAAACTTGATGACAGCCAGTGGACCTAGAAGAGCAATGTGAAAGTTAGAATGCAGGATGTGTGCTAACACAGTCCCAAGAGTGTGCCTATGTGGATTTATATTATTCCCCCTGACTGAGGACTTGGCTCTCCTGAACTGGCCTTGCATTAATTAGTCAACTCCCACACAAGGCTGTGCTTCAAAACTGAAAGCTGTTTCTGACCAATCATGGATCTTTCTGTCTGTCTCATTATTTCCTAAAAAAAATATGACTAGTTTGCAAAGGACTAATGAAGCCCAAATCCAGGGCCTGCTAGACAAAGATCACATCTGAAGCAAAACTCATTAACTGTTAAGCATAAAAAGGCACACCAAATAATTAGAGCCTCATATAACCAACATGCTTAAGTCTATTTAATGTATAAAGCTGCCAGGCCAGGTTTAGCTCACCTAGGGAGGAGGTAAATAATCAAACCTTTATTTCCCTTCAGTCTGAGGAGCTCAGCTTATGAGGGGGTCTCAGCTGGTTGCTCCAAGCTCAGTCTGCATGGCTCTCACACATCACTCTTCAGTCCCTATCCCAATAATTTAGGAACTTTCACCACTTGGGAACTAAGCCAAGTTTGACTGCCTGTGCATCCTTTTACACTGATGTATGGAAAAGCACATGAACCTGACCTTTGAAGAGTTTGTAAGTTAACCGATTTTTAGCCTACTAAATGTGTGGTATTTTTCCTATGCCGGGGGAAGAGGGGAGTTTTGGAACTCGGAAAGGTCTTTGTTAAAGGTCTAACAGCCTATACTTCCTTTACTTTGCTGCATGTTTTATGATTTTAAATATCTGCTGGGGGTTCTCTCATCAAAGAGTAGTTGCCCCAGACTTGGCTCTTGGCATTCAGGAATTCTTCTTTTATACCAACATAAAAGTGCATGGTATCCTGGGAGTTGTAATTTTTAAGGGTCCTGGGAACTATAGTTCTGTGAGGGTAAACAGCAGCTCCCATGATTCTTTGAGCAAAGCAATGAACTTTGAATATATGGGTCTGTAACTTGGAAGTGTTTCTTCAATCAAGGCAAGTTGAAGTGGGCTGTGTAAATTACCGGTACTCTTAAAGAGACAACTCCCTCTGTCCTAAAATGTTCAAGCACCTGTGGAACTCCTTATTTAACATGTCCCCACAGCTGGTATTGATTGAAGAAGCTGTCTTTTCCCCAGTGTTGTTCAGTTAGTAGTTGTCTTAAGTTTCTGAAGATCACAATCCTTTAGCAATGGGAGAGAAGGAAGACTTGTCCTTTAAGGCAGCGGTGGATATATAACAAGCTTCCTAGAAACCTGATATTGTATTATTATTATTACCTTGAGGTCCACCAGGTACCAAATAGGGGTGAGAAGGAAGAGGAAGAGGATATGTTATTAGAATTAAGGAACATGCATATGTTCAGTCCAGGCATTCGTGAGTTTGCAGTCTTTTGCACTCACAAATCCACTCTTGGTTTCCTCATAATAATTTTTCCACTCTAGGAGTCTAATTTAAGGGGTGGGCATGTGTATAGCTTTCAGCTGTTGCTAATGCTGAACTCCTGGGAGATAGGAACTCTTACCGCTACACTGTGAGATCCTAATTTATCTTTAAAAAATAAATAAGAACATTATCTATACTTACAGCCTGCCCTTCACAGAATGGACCCATGGCAGGTTGCACAAAATATCACCATTGAAAACAAAATATACCGGACAATAAAACCATTAAATTTAAACCACAAGACTAAGCAAAGTCACAAGAGCAGCAAAGCAGGAGTGAGGTAGCACAGTAAGAAGAAAGCATTCACTTACCCCAACGCCTGGGTAATGAGGTGAGTCTTGATCTGATGGCGAAACCTGAACAATCTTGGTGCAAGATACACCTTGGAGGGGAGGGCATTCCATAGCCTGGGGACAAGAGAAGACCCTCTCACATGGTGTTGTGTCTTAAAAGGGCCTTCCCACTCCTCTTTTCCACAACCATCCCCTGATTTAAAGGCACAGCCCCACAGAATTAACTGAGCTAACACTAGTTTGTGTTGTTTGCTTGTTGTTGTTGTATATTTATTTCTCTCCCGCCTTTGTCCCTAGCAGGGATTCAAGGCGGCTTACAAATAAAATAAGAACAACTAAAATGATGGGCGGGGGGAGGGACAATAATTAAAAAGCAATTCAGCATTAATAGAATTAAAATGTTCTTAGAATTAAAAATGGATTTAACAGTACTGCATTTCCAACATTCAAAGCACTTCATATTTTTATGAACAATGGTCCTTTAGTTAGGGGAATTACTGGCTAATTGCTCAATGGACAGAGAAATTCTTCTTAATAAGATACAATAGCCAGGAAGTAGCTAGAACATCCTTGAGGGTTCTGAACAGAGGAATAGCTTTCCTTCGCCCAGCGAAAGATGATGTCATCTTCTAGATTGCTCATTCTCTCCCTCTTTCCCTCTGTAAAGGAAAAGCAGCAATACCTTGTATGGAAGTGGAGGCAGTGTTGTCTTGGTGATGGAACTGCCTCTGTTGGGACTGGGATGGGACAGCAAGGAGGTTGGGGAAGCAGGTGAGATTTGGGCTGGAGGCTTCCTCGGTCACAGTTAATGCAGTGACTGTGGAACCTGATTAGCGTCAGTGCAGTTCTGTTTTAGAAAAGCAATCCTGGAATGGCTTGGTTAGTGCAGTTCATTCCCTAAAGCTTTTGAATTACTTATTCTCTGTTCATTGCTGAACCTCAAAGTGTGCATCTCCAAAAGCAGGGCAGTCTGCATGTGAATTCATATTTCTCCTCCATGCACTCGCTTTCCAATTGGCTGCACGTATTTTGGATTAAACAATGGGAAATAGCTTTCCTACTGTGCGATTTATTGCTCCTAAAATGTCTGAGAATGATCTTTGGCCGTCTTTCTCCCAGGAGGAAGCCAATAATTAAGCAAGAAAATCCAGAAGGGTACGCTTGTTAGATTGTTGTAGGGGGGAAAGAAAAGACCCCAAGAATTATGGCACCTTTTAACAGACTAACATATTTAGCTTTCATAGATCCACACCCCAGCACACATTTAAAGCGCATGTCTTCTCCCAAAGAATCTCAGGAATTGTTGTTGGTTAAGGATGCTGTGAATTATATCGGTGTGAGGGAACTCTGGCAGAAAGGGCACTGCCCCATGTTGCCCTAATGAAGAGCAGTCTCTGGGACAAAGAACACTTTTGTTTACTACTGACTGCGGTAATTGGACCATACACACCTTTGCAACTACTGTAATTTAAAGAGAAATGGAGCACTCCGAAGGCCATGATAAATAAAGTATGTAGCATTTCTTATGGGAGAAACACGGCCTCTGTGGGGTTCTTATATTTCCCCCCAAGACCATACTTAGAAAAACATCTATTTTAATTTAAACTCAAGGACTGCAATGAATGGGACGTGGGTGGTGCTGTGGGTTAAACCACAGAGCCTAGGACTTGACAATCAGAAGGTCGGCGGTTCAAATCCCCACGACGGGGTGAGCTCCCGTTGCTTGGTCCCTGCTCCTGCCAACCTAGCAGTTTGAAAGCACGTCAAAGTGCAAGTAGATAAATAGGTACCGCTCTAGCGGGAAGGTAAACAGCGTTTCCATGCGCTGCTCTGTTTTGCCAGAAGCAGCTTAGTCATGCTGGCCACATGACCCAGAAGCTGTATGACGGCTCCCTCGGCCAATAAAGCAAGATGAGCGCTGCAACCCCAGAGTCAGCCACGACTGGACCTAATGGTCAGGGATCCCTTTACCTTTACCTTACTGCACTGAATACATGCTTGTACACACAACTGCTTGCACACATCTAAATTACAAACAGGAACGCCTGTTTTAAGAGGTACCAAAGAGACATACTATGCAACAGAGGGTGTTTTTTAAAAAAGGAATGCAATAAAAATTGAAATACTGGCATAAGGTATTTGCTGATAGTGCAACATTTTAATGTTATCTGGGGAACAATGAGATTTGCTCATTTCCAGATGTTAGGCCAGCTGGTGTGCGTCAATGCACCTGCCTGAGCAAGAGTTTGCAACCTTTATACATGTCAAAATTATGTGGAGGATTGAGGCTGAAATCATAGGCCCTATTACCTGATGGTAAGCCACAATGAAATGAATGGACTTTACTTCTGAGTAGATAAGTATAGAGCTGCACTGGAAGTCACTTGGCATCTAAAAGCAGATCCATCCCACTGCATTTTAATCCTTTATGGATTATTAGTTTGCCAAATTCTGGCTGTGTTGTATACGGTGGCAAAATGTTTACTAGGGATATTTCTAGACTGACACTATTTTGCAAGTGGGATTCAATCCCATACTGGCAAATTTCAGTTTGTACAATTTAAGTAGATTTTGCTCTTTTGCACAACAACCCCTCTTCCTGCTTCAAAAATTTTCATACTAGTAAATTCAGGTGCTGCAAATTCAAACTCTGCAGGTAAAAACAGGTTACCTGAAGTCATTGTGATGTCAGGAGATTCACAAACTTGGCCCTTTGGTGCACGTGGAGATAAGGATTTAGCCTGCCGCTTACATCACTATGATGTGTCCACACTAATACAAACTAACATGAAGTGGAGCTGCAGTTGTTGGCACCTGTCTCAAGACACAATGGAATGTGCCTCTGGGGGTGAAGTCAAACCGCCGCATTAGCAGCACCAAAATGGCCTCCCTGGCTCATAAGCCTAGGCAGTGTGTATGGAGGTCCTGGGTTGCCCAGATGTCAAGTCTCGATGTGGTCCAAAGGAAAGCAGAGCAATAAGTTTGGCATCAGCTTGGCTGCTCAAGTTGCTAGAAGGCAGTGTACAAGGCACCACCCAACCACCGTACAGACTCCACTCCAGATTTGTACAGGGTTCACTCCTTAGCTTAGCCACTGTGGTGTAGTGGTGAAGAGCGGTAGACTCGTAATCTGGTGAACTGGGTTCACTTCCCCGCTCCTCCACATGTAGCTGCTGGGTGACCTTGGGTTAGTCACACTTCTCTGAAGTCTCTCAGCCTCACCTCGCAGAGTGTTTGTTGTGGGGGAGGAAGGGAAAGGAGATTGTTAGCCACTTTGAGACTCCTTAGGTAAAGATAAAGGTACCCCTGCCCGTACGGGCCAGTCTTGACAGACTCTAGGGTTGTGCGCCCATCTCACTCAAGAGGCCGGGGGCCAGCGCTGTCCGGAGACACTTCTGGGTCACGTGGCCAGCGTGACATCGCTGCTCTGGTGAGCCAGAGCCGCACACGGAAACGCTGTTTACCTTCCCGCTAGTAAGCGGTCCCTATTTATCTACTTGCACCTGGGAGTGCTTTCGAACTGCTAGGTTGGCAGGCGCTGGGACCGAACAACGGGAGAGCATCCTGCCGCGGGGATTCGAACCGCCGACCTTTCGATCAGCAAGCCCTAGGTGCTGAGGCTTTTACCCACAGCGCCACCCGCGTCCCCTTTGAGACTCCTTAGAGTAGCGATAAAGCAGGATATCAAATCCAAACTACCCTTCTTCTTCTTCTTCTTCTTCTTCTTCTTCTTCTTCTTCTTCTGATATCCCACAAGACAGCAGAGGCTTAGGACTAGAATTTTCCTTGGTGGACTACCTTCCCAGGTTGACAAGCCCCATTTGCCCTTCACTTCCCAGAAACCGCCATCTTGACTGTTGGACCCACTGTTGGTCTTGTCTGCTCAATCCACCAGAGTCTGTCTTTGCATGCAGGGGAAGCCCCAAACTCACCAAAGGTTTGAGACCCAGTGGCTACCCTCACCTCGTTTAACTGGACCAGGCATGGCTAAACTTGGCCCTCCAGATGTTTTGGGACTACATTTCCCATCATCCCTAGCTAACGGGACCAGTGGTCAGGTATGATGGGATTTGTAGTCCCAAAACATCTGGAGGGCCAAGTTTGGCCATGCCTGAACTAAAAGCCATTTCCCGGGGTGTGGCTGCTGTCACATGCTGACAGCTTCTAGCAGCCACAGGAGCAAGTTGAGTGTTGGGTGGGGACCATAAGTGGACAAAAATACCCAAGAAGGAGCACAGAAGAACATGTCTCCCACCAGGGGTGCTACCCCTCCTCTAACACCCCTGGTTGTTCTTCATGCTTGGCTTATTAATATACTCTTTTTCTTCTAGAAAGAGGGAAATGGGACTTTCCAAAATTGGTGCATGTACCTTTCAGCACTGTGGGGTAGCACTCGTTTGACACACCATCACATAACCTCCTCACTAAAAAAAAAGTCAAAACGAATGCTTATTAAATAGCCAAAGTGGTCAAAAATTCCTGAAAATGTGCGTGAGCAAATCAGAATGAACACTCAGTAAACAAATTGTCTGGAAGCAACATTTGTTTAATAGCAGAAGCAGACATTCTGACAGGGACTATAGCTGCCTCTGAAACGTTGTTTTTACTTCAGTTTGACTTTCATAGTAAGGACTTTAATGTGTCACTTTTGAAAGTGTATGTTTGTCAAACTGTATCTTTTACTGAGAAGGCTGGGGGGAAAAGCCTGACCCGAAACATTCCTCATTAAGGGTTTGTAGCCTTCCTTTGCAGTAGCATCCATTTGCAAAAAATGGGCCTCTTCTGTTTGTCATTTCCTTATTGCTTTGAACTAGGAATTTATTACCCTGAGACAGAGTGTGATCAAAGTAATTTCATGTTGGGATGATGTCTGCAAAGTTTACAGGGAATGGCTCCATCATTACTATGGCATAGTCATCAGATAGCACTATGTCCTGGATATCTGTGAAGCAAGACTCATTGTTGCTATTGCATTTTCCATTTTTGTCCCAAGCTCCATTTCAGTGGGCTGAATCCAAAAGGCAGAAACCCTCTTGTGCAAGCAGGGTCTTCTTATCCAGTGATTCCAGTTGCAGCTCTGTGTCCCAAACCATTCCAGTGGGTTGCCTGATCCATCAGGAGTCACTTTTTGGGGTGGCTACAGCAGGATGCGGGTGGCACTGTGGGTTAAACCACAGAGCCTAGGACTTGACGATCAGAAGGTCGGCTGTTCAAATCCCCACAACGGGGTGAGCCCCCGTTGCTCGGTCCCTGCTCCTGTCAACCTAGCAGTTCGAAAGCACATCAAAATGCAAGTAGATAAATAGGTACCGCTCCGGTGGGAAGGTAAACACCGTTTCCGTGCGCTGCTCTGGTTCACCAGAAGCGGCTTAGTCATGCTGGCCACATGACACGGAAGCTGTACGCCAGCTCCCTTGGCCAATAATTTGAGCTGAACGCCGCAACCCCAGAGTCAGCCACGACTGGACCTAATGGTCAGGGATCCCTTTACCTTTACCTTACAGCAGGGCTGAAGTGAGAAAGTCACATTTCACAAGACAAGCTCCATTCATAGTTCATAGACTCCAATCCAGTAGCCTTCCTATAGGATTACTCTTTCCCATGCCACATTTCAAAAATGAACTTTCTAAAACTCTCCCAAAGTTGACACTATTGCTTGCACAGACAAAAGGCACAATGCCATCCAAGTGAAACCTTGTGAAATAAATGAAAGTGAGGCAGCAATCTTATTTAGCTGGGAGCAAGTCTCACTGAACACAAGGGATGGACCAATCTATCAATTTCAGTTTCTCTCAGTTTCTCATTTCCCCCCATCTTAAGTAGAATGTAGAATATAATGTTGTGTGTACACAACTGTAGTTCTAAAATCTCTAAGAGGAGAGTTCCAGCCCTTTACTAGACTGTACAGTGGTACCTCTGGTTAAGTACTTAATTTGTTCCGGAGGCCCGTTCTTAACCTGAAACTGTTCTTAACCTGAAGCACCGCTTTAGCTAATGGGGCCTCCTGCTGCCGCCGCGCCGCCAGAGCACGATTTCTGTTCTCATCCTGAAGCAAAGTTCTTAACCTGAGGTACTATTTCTAGGTTAGTGGAGTGTGTAACCTGAAGCGTATGTAACCTGAAGCGTATGTAACCTGAGGTACCACTGTAGTTCATAGAATTCATATAAACTCAACCTTGATAATGGAAGGGGAAATAGTTATACAAGGTGCCTGCAATTCTACAGTACAGTGGTGCCTCGCAAGACGAAAAGAATCCATTCCGTGAGTCTCTTCGTCTAGTGGTTTTTTCGTCTTGCGAAGCAAGCCCATTAGCAGATTAGCGGATTAGCGCTATTAGCGGTTTAGCGGCTATTAGCGGCTATTAAAGGTTTAAGGGATTAGCGGATTAGCTGCTAAAAGGCTATTAGCAGCTTAGTGCCTTAGAAAAAGGGGGTGGGGAGCGGGGGAAAAACCCCAGGAATCGCAAGACATTTTCGTCTTGCGAAGCAAGCTCATAGAGAAATTCGTCCTGCGAAGCACATTGAAAAACGGAAAACCCTTTCGTCTAGAGGGTTTTCCGTCTTGCAAGGCATTCGTCTTGCGGGGCACCACTGTATCTTGTTTTTAATACTTTTTAAAGGAGATGCTGATTTTTGGGGTCCATCTGTATTTCCTGCCTCCTTTTATGCTTCCTCCAGCAGGTTTATTGTTTCAGAAATATTTTCCTGCAGCATGTTGATTTAGATGATTTGACAGCATTGTATCTGGTAGTTAAAGAAGATATGTGGATTTTATGACAAGAGTGCGTAGCGTCGCTGAGCTCCTTTTACAGATGTGGTCATGTCTTGCTACTAATGCTTGTTCCATTATCAGATGCCTTGGAAGTCTGGGAATTTTCAGCTCAGTTGGTTTGGGAACTAGCAAACCTTGGAGCATTGTAAATCATGGCTGCTGAAATCCTCTTGTCTCTCCATTCTAATCACTACCAGCAGGAGAGCCTTCTAGATGTTCAGCCAGTTGGCTGCAGTGATATTTAACCATATCATCAGCCACCTGGCAATGTGTTTCACAGGGATAGACTGACAAAGCAGATACATTAATAAAGTATCTACCAAATACCCAAAATGAGCCGGGCCTTCAAACACCTGGTTTGAGTGGCAACCCTATTTTCCTACATAAAGAGCCTACACTGTATCGCTGTTTTCTCACATCCAGCAATATAGGGAAGTTTGGGAGCATAATCAGCAACAATTGTGGGGATGGGGGATGGGAGTGGGTTGAAGATTAAACTCCCAAGAAGTATTAATGGTATCTTTATAACAGATTACCAGTGTATCCAGATTTGTCTCTATAAACTTCAAAATACAGTGAAGGATGCCCTGTTATTTTAATTGCTGTAAACTGGGCCATATGTCTATGTCCTGGGGACTGTTCCATTTGTTACTGACTAAGAACATGGTGATTCATTCAGAAGATCTTGCCAAAACATTGAGTCAGCATACATGGAGTTATTCCACTTTAAATGAGGTACTAGAGGGCAGACCCACACCATACATTTGAAGCAAAGCCAATATTCCTTTTGAAACACATGACTTCCCTGTACCCCACAAATCCTGGGGGTGGCAGTTTCCCCCTAACAAAGCTGCAGTACCCAGCATCCTTAACAAACCACATTTCTCAAGATTTGGCTCATTCAAGACTAGGCCTGGGGGCAATCACGGCTCTGAACCCAGGTCTGCTGTGTCTAGTCCAACACCCCATTGCCTCTACCACATCGCCTCTGTTACGAAAGCAACAATGTCACTAGAGCAATTTTGTTGTTCAAATAAATTGAAAAAAATTATTTGCTCAAATAAAGTCACAAACTGAATGGCCCTTGCTATGCAAGTTATAAAATCTTGTCTCTTTTGATGACATGAGAATAGTGCTGTTGATAAATTTTGCAGAGTGTGGGGTTGACTTTTGAGCAAATTGAGAGGGCTGCTGTCCAGACTTTTTCTGCAAAACAATGTCACCAAGAGGTGTTCACGGGACGGAGGTCAAAGTAGAAAGAGTCCTAAAATTTCAGTGTGCAATTCCCAATATTTTAATGAGTGGGCTTATAATCATGGCAAACCACTGGCTCCGACTTTCTTTGACCTTTCCTGTTTTGCTCTGGAATGTTGCTCCTGCACTGCTTGGATAATGGGATAAACTTGCCAGATGGTCCGCATAAGAAGCAACTTCCTGTTTGGGGAGTTTTTGCCTTTGCGTGCAAGCGAATGAGAGAATGTACCTTTGTTTTACAATTAAAGCCTGTATTTTAACAAGACAGGACTTCTGTCAAGTGCAGCTGCAGCAGTGTTAAGACCTCCAGAAGCAGAGTTAACTTTCAGACTGGCATCCTTCAAGTATGACCCCTCTGTATCCTAATCATCTCTCCCTTGAGGGCAGGACTGGGGAATCCAGTGGTCATTGGACTACAACTCTCATAATCCCTGACCTTTGACCATCTTGGGAGTTGTGGTCCCACAATGTCTGGAGGAACAGGTTCCCCAACTGTACCGTAGAGGGAAAGGAGTCAATTCTGCTTTTCTGTGATTTGTGGAGTACAACGTCAGAATCACATATAAACAACTAACCGTCACTGTAGTGTATAGAGCTAAAGTTAAGGTAAAGGTACCCCTGCCCGTACGGGCCAGTCTTGACAGACTCTAGGGTTGTGCGCCCATCTCACTTAAGAGGCCGGGGGCCAGCGCTGTCCGGAGACACTTCCGGGTCACGTGGCCAGCGTGACATCGCTGCTCTGGCGAGCCAGAACCTCACACGGAAACGCCGTTTACCTTCCCGCTAGTAAGCGGTCCCTATTTATCTACTTTCACCCGGGAGTGCTTTCAAACTGCTAGGTTGGCAGGCGCTGGGACCGAACAACGGGAGCGCACCCCGCCGCAGGGATTCGAACCACCGGCCTTTCGATCAGCAAGCCCTAGGCACTGAGGCTTTTACCCACAGCGCCACCCGCGTCCCTGTGTATAGAGCTAGTCAATATTTATTTAGGCACAGTTCATCCCCCCCCCCTCAGTTTATCATCTTGAAGGCACCTACCAAATGTTTGCATGTTGATTTTTTAAATGAACATTCCGATTCACACTAGTAATTGTTCCATTGCTCTTGGTTCATAGGATGAGGGTCATAAAATTATTGCCTTTCTTTAAAAGACTTGACGATGAAGCGAATTGCAACTATAATTCTTGTATGAGGCACAGCACCAAAAAGGGGGGTTGAAAGGTGTTTAAAGAAACAGGTGTTTTAACATCAGAATTTGGCCTCTTGCTGTTGTCAGTCTGCCAAATGGTTGGACTAGAATATCTTGTGTTTTTCAAACATGATGTCTTGTATCTCAGTGCTGCCTCTTGGCAGGCTGCCACCTTTGCAAAACAATTTGGATGGCTACGTATTAATGGTGGACATAAAGTCTCACCAACTTAACACGATGCACACCAAGATGCCAAGATGACAGTACAAGCACTGAAAATTGGGGTGAGGGGAACTCAGATGGCGCAGCCAATATGTTATGCTACTTGGAAAAAAAGTCTTTTTTCACTATCTGTGTGATCCATAGGGAATAAATATTGATAGCTCAGCAAATGTGCCTCAAAAGAAGATAAAACTTAATTCATTTTGTAAAGGTAATGACAATCCACTACTGTATAAAAAAGTGTAAATAATATCAGTGTTCGCATCCTAACAAATTAAGCTCTGAGTTGGATTTTGCAATTTTTCCACATTTCTCTCCTGAAAGCCAGTAGTATGTCCAGAGATTTGTGGTTAAGAGGGAATTGAAATCACTTCCCAGATGTTGTAATCTTTAAAAATGCCTAGACAGACCCATGTAGAAAGCTAATTTTGTCTGGAAAACATTTTCTACACATTAGGAGCATATTTCTAACTTCTTGTGAACTGCACGTCGGAGGCACATTAAACCAATACTTAATAGTGTTCCTTGACTTAGAACGAAAAGTTCAGATCTTGTCTTGTATAATAATAGTGTGGATGGAATTGAGGGGCTTGCATAAGGATTGTCTAAATGGATATAGGTTGAGGTTACTTGATAGACAAGAGATTTTAAGAGTTCCATGGGAATTTTAAAGAAAAAACTGAATGTTTTGTTTTTTAAAGCTGTTGTAGCTCAGCTACTTTGAGCCTAAGGCAATGTGAAAGATATGGATGTATTTCCCCCCCCCCTCTATTTTATTTTTAGAAATATTTGTGTACCACTTAATCACAAAACTCTCTAACACTGTTGAGAAAACACAACTAAATGTCATGAAACTGATTTTTAAAAAACCAAGTTAATTATCAATAAAACACAGTTGATAGAGTGTTTTTAAAACAAACCTAAAGTAAAGGTAAAGGTACCCCTGCCCGTACGGGCCAGTCTTGACAGACTCTAGGGTTGTGCGCTCATCTCACTCTATAGGCCAGGAGCCAGCGCTGTCCAGAGACACTTCCGGGTCACGTGGCCAGCGTGACAAGCTGCATCTGGCGAGCCAGCGCAGCACACAGAACGCCGTTTACCTTCCCGCTGGTAAGCGGTCCCTATTTATCTACTTGCACCCGGGGGTGCTTTCGAACTGCTAGGTTGGCAGGCGCTGGGACCGAACGACGGGAGCGCATTCCCCCATGGGGATTCGAACCGCCGACCATGCGATTGGCCTAGGAACCTAAATGGCCTAGGGAACCTAAAACAAACCTAGGGAACCTAAATAGGTCTGGGTAGGCTTGCTGAAATTAAGTTTCCAGCAAGTCTCTAAAACCATGTAATTAGGACACATGGCTTCTACCATGCCAGTCAAAAAGAGTCCCAGCGGCATGAATGCAGTAGATTTACTGATCTGACGGTGAGCTGTTCCCCACATACACCTGGCCAGTTGTGTGCCCCAGTCTCCCTGAACATGACAGGCTCTGAGGCGTACGGAACCGTTGGCATTTTACAGTTTTATTCTCAAAAATCTGTTTTATATGAAGCACATTATTATGTGAAACACTTTGAGAGGTTTTTCACAGGAGTGAAAAGTGCTGTGTGAACTTTGTAATAGATAAATAAATTTGAAGGCCTGTGATGAGAGGACAGGAGCGGGGGGTGGGGGTGGGAATTTGCTTTTGACCGCCACAGAGTCTGTGAAATGCTGGAGAATTGAAGGGTTCCGGGTCATGAAGAATGAGCAAAATCAGTGAAGTTGAGAATTCCTGGACAGGGTTTAAGACACACAACCTTGATAAAGCTAAGCAGGTCTGGGTCTAGACCTAATTTGAGAGCCTTTGTCTCATATGTGTAACCTTCTGGAGATATGTTGGTGGCAGTGCCGGATTTACATATAAGCTAAACAAGCTATAGCTTAGGGCCCCACTCTCTTGGGTGCCCCAAAAAATTTAAAGGGGAAAAAATACTGGATGTACATTTCCAAAATATAGGATAAAAAACAAATAAAATAAAACCTCCATACAGCAACAGTGTTTTGTGTTGTGTAGGCTCCTCTGATGTAAGTAATGGGCCCCGCCTGCTCCCTAAAATATCACTGGTTTCCTCATTTCTATATATAGGGTGCCTACATTCTGCATGGACTGCTTGCATGGAAACATGTAGCATGCAGCTGCAGACTGCAGTGCTGCACAGTTGAATGTAGGTCAAGCTGTTGTACCTGTTATCTAATATTAAAATACATATTTTATTATTTGCAAATGGCTTTAGATACCTATTAGGTCCATAAATTACCATATCGCCTATATTCAACACAAAAACAGTGACAATTTGCCGTTGACAAAGAACAGCTGGACATATAAAGGGCCCCATTACCTTCAGTAGCTTAGGCCTCATCAAACCTAAATCTAGCCCTGGTTGGTGGTTGAATAGGCCAGAGGCCAAAGTGGCAGTAGACACTAGCACAGTGCCATGAACTGGCAGGACAATGGGGAAAAGGAAGAGGATCCCAGCAAGGAATGTAGTGGGACTGGGACACACCGGGGCAAGCTGGGGATGGGGAGGGAGAGGTTGGTGAAGGAAGTACTCACGGGCTGATGGAGGATGATGAGGAGATGGGGGTCAGGGCATAGGAACCAAGGCAGCAGGACCCATCACAGAGAGACCCCAGTCTCCCTGAACATGGCAAGCTCTGAGGCGTAGGGAGCAGTGGAAAGGATACTCTCTAGAAGGACCCACAGCCTAGCTTACTAGCTGGCCAGGTGGAGCTCGCTAGCTCTGGGAGGAGGTGTGGAGGAGGATTGGAACAGGTGAGGGTCATTTGGCTCATCAAGCTCAGATGCTGCAATCAGCAGGCAAAGTACAAAAGAGCAGCAGAGCTGAGGTGCTATGTCTGCTCAACTGCCCGTGTTGGTGGGCCTCAGTTTGGATGCTCCAGGATCTCTGCAGTACTTTGGACTTGTGGATTGACCCTGAACTGGGGACTTGACATACCCACCTGCTGCCAGGTAGGCACACAGTTCAAGAACACTTTCCAGCTAGGCAAGAGCACTCAAGGAGTGCATGAAGCAGGGCAGGTGAGAGTTGTTTGGCCTACATGTTGGTAAAGAATTTTCAGCTAGTGTGTGGCTCCTTCAGCTGTACTCAGAAAGAGTGTAAGACTATGGTTTGTGACTACTTCAAATCTGTGGACAATTAAGGAAAATGGGCTCCTGGGAATTATTGAATTGATGGTCAGCCTTTTATTCCATTTGCTTATTGAGTCATAGACCAGAGATCCTAAGAGACGTCAGCTCTTGAGGCATAAACAGTTGTCATCTCTATATTCTTTGTGGTACCAGGTCCATTATAAGCATTGCATCAGGGTTAATCCGTAGCAATCCTGTGAGCCCTTCAGCTAAAGAATATATGCTGTGGTGCACTGTATTACATGGAGACTTTTGAGGTTCTGTTTTTGCAGAAGTAAACACTTCTGTAATTCTTCTGCTGATGCTGGTTTCCAAACTCCCTTTATTGCTACTGTCAAGTTTTGTTCCGTTTTCCCAGAAAGCTTCTGTGCAAACAGAATAACAGCATCTCTTTGTTTGCCTTATCGGACAAAACGGCTGTGCTGTTAGTCAGTCCCAGGAGAAACCATTCTGTTAGATATGGAAAACCTCACAGGATAAACAGACAAAATGAATATCAATTTTTTTTTGCAGACGAGGTGGAGAAGTCCTAGGAAAATGATTTGGGAAAGCCAAGAATTTGCTGTTTTGGATCTCAGTGTTCCTTAGCCTCAATGCCATTTTTTTTGTATTTGCTGCTGTCAGACAGCATTAGAAATCTGCTTCCCTTTTGTGATGTGTTAGGCGGAATCTTTCCAATTCCTGGAGTTCCATTCCTGAAGTTGCCTTCTGCTACTGATTAGCCCATTATCTCTAATTAGAAGGACAGATACCAAGAGTCCCAGCTGTGACTCAGTTCCATACTGTTATATTTGGTCATGTTTTCCTTTCAAGATCATGTGTTAACATGTATTAGGGTAGCAGTGAAGTGGAATGGAGCAGGTAAAGAATGTAGCTGCATTCTCCCAGGTTTACTAAACTGATGACCTGAGGACTTGGAGACTATTCCTCCTTGTGGAATTACCTGTGTTCTGTTAGTTTACACCATGAGCCTCTCTCCCTCCCTATTAGAAATGCCATACAATTATTATCAACTTTAGGGTTTTGGTGATAAAGATCACAGCTGTAGATTGGCATATATGATTTCATGTTAAGAGCATGTCTATTGTTTGAGTATAAGGGATGGAATTCACTGAAATGCCTTTCCCCCTGGAATTGCTATCTTTTGTTCACTTCATAGGAACAGAGGAAGCTGTTTATACTGACTGGGGTATAACTAGAATTATCGTTGAAAGATGAGCAGACATAAACAAGACTTTTTGCTTCAAACTCTGGAGAGCTGCTGCTACTCTTAGTAGATTCCATTGAACATAGGAACCTGCTTTAGCAAACTATTGGTCCATCCATCTCAGTATTGTCTACACTGATTGGCAGCAGTTCTCCAGGGTTTCCAGCAGAGAGTGTTTCTAAAGCCTACCAGGGACAAACTTGTGACTTACTGCATGCAAGGCAGATGGAAAATTCAGGTGATGTCATTGCCAAGTTGTTGAATTCCAGTGTTTTTTGCTGTCCATTCATGTTTTTTCAGATCTGTTCTGACATGGTTGTGGCAGAGGGGATCCCAACACAATCACAGCATCAGTCTGTTCAGAATAGACAGGCAAAGTGTTGCTGAGGCTTTTAAGAGCTCGTGTCCCTTTAAATTAATATCTTCCTGTTTGCCCCTTCAGCCTGCTTTGTGGCTTCCTTTTCAGTGTGACTGAGGGATTAGTGATAAATTGCTTCTGAGCTGCTCCTTCATCAATCAACTTCTGTTGCTTATGTGGCTAAAACCTAAGTGTGGGAGGACCAGTTACCTAAATCAGCACATGGCTGATTAAACCCTAATACTTTGGATTCTGAATTTATTTTACTTTATGGGAAGAAGCATGTTGTCTCAAAGGTGGACGGTTCTGACAATTATAATGATTGAAGAATAGATGGAAGTAAATACCTGATTGTCTGAAGATAGAATTGGGGGTGTAATTTCTTAAACCTGTGGGAATCAACTTGGGATTTATCATGCACTGACTGCAAAAGACTTCTGAACTGAGCAGTGTAGACTGATATTTTTAGGCTGAAATACAAGAGCAGGAGTTTGGTAGTTCTGCTGAAAACAGACATGTGACTGAAGCATAATTTGCAGTCTGAGACCTAAAAGAACTGACTACAGCCTGGTTTCTCAAATTAGTAGTAGTGCTTTCAGGTTATTGACTTTAACAGTAATTGGATTTAGACTGCATAATCTAGGAGCTGATATTATATGCACTGATTGCCAAGGGCATTATTTGCCTACCATTTATTGCTGGCTTTGCATTATGCCTTTGCATTATGCCTCATACTTGCTTCCATACTTTCTTGATTTGTTTATGCTTTTTCTGTGCACTTTATTATTATTATAAAATTTCTATATCAGACCCTCCAAGTGTCCCTATTTTTCAGGGACAGCCCTGATTTAGAGAAGCCATCCTGGTTTCTGATTTGATCCCATAATGTCCCACTTTTCCTTAGGATCTCCCTATGTTCACTGGAGAAATGTTGGAGGGTATGGAGTTATCCGACCCCCCAAGCCATCTGAAGGCAATCCTTTTATAGGAATTTTAAAAAAAATGTTTAATATTTTACTATGTTTTTTATATACATTGGAAACTGCCCAGAGTGGTTGGAGCAACCCAGTAAGATGTGTGGGGTATAAAAAGTAAAATTATCAATATGGAATGGGGCACTCCTATTTTCATCAGAGAAATGTTGGAGGTTATGCTATAAGCCTTTCATCTGAGGATCACAGGGCAGTTTACAATATAAAAACACAGAAATACATACCAGAAATGTAGCCTTATTGGAGTTCACCGATTGGGTCTGTGTTGCTCCCGAGAGGGAGGAAGGAAGTCAAATGACACCGAGGTTGATTCAAAGAAAGTGTTTATTCTGCTCTCCGGATAGCAGAAGGCACTTGCATGGTCAGTCCACAGCAAGTCGAAAGAAATGAGAAATTTCATGCAGTATATATATCCTCCAGGCACCCTCTCCCTCCTTCCCCAGGAATCCAACCACGTCAGCCTATACACGCAGGTTGACATCACATATGTTCCTGCTCCGGTATCCTTAACCATAAAAGGGTATTCCTTCCTGTATTTCTGACCATAAAAGGACATTCCTGTTCCTACTCTTATCTTGGAGCAAGAGGTCACCATCTCCAAGAACACACTCTGGTGCTGTTCCCAGACTAGGTCTGTGCGTCACTGTGGTCAGGACATAAGATACGATCTAGACGTGTCATCCCTGTTCTACTGGAACAGCCAAGGTCATCCCTTGCCATGACTGATAAAGGAGAGAGTTTGTTTATACAGCTGTGTCCTTGTTATGCATTTGCTCAACAGCTCAGGTTTTATGCATTTTAGAGTGCTCTCTTGGAGAAAGAAGAAAGGGGGGGGGGGGTTGAGTCAGTTTTAAACTGACTACACAGAAACCCATTCCTTCATAATAACGAGCAAACAATACACTCCAAGTTTAAAAGGCCATAGATTGTTTAATTAGCCAAAGGCCTGGGAGAAGAGGAATGTTTTTGTCCAGCACCTAAATATATGTAACAAGGGTGCTAGGCAAGTCTCCCTGGGAGAGCATTCTACAAGTAGGGAGCCACTGCAGTAAAGGCCTGTTCTCGTGTTACCACCCTCTGGACCTCTTATGGAGGAGGCACACAAAGATGGTCCTCAGATGATAATTGCAGAGTCCGGGGCAGTTCATATGGGGAGAGGTGGTCCACGACGTATTGCGGTCCTGAGCTGTTTATGGTTCAAAACCATCACTTTGAATTGGGCCCAGAATCTAGTTGGTAGCCAGAGCAGTCAGACCAGGATCAGTGTAATATGCTCAAACCATCCTGCTCAGTGAGCAAAATGGACACTGAAGTTTCACCAGCTGAAGTTTCCATACGATCTTCAGAGGCAGCCCAATGTACAATTCCATTGCAGTAATCTAGTGATAGAGAGATGTAAGGGACCAGTTCCATGTTGCCTAAGTAATACATCAGTTGCTGCTGTTTCCTAGCATTTTGGAGCTTGACGGATTGTGGAAAACCCTTTACACAACATCTTAAACACAAAAGGTTTTTTGTTTTTTGTTAATTGAATGTGCATGTGTTTCCTGCTTACAAATTGAGAAATCCTGTTTGCAGACATAAGTAGGTATTTTGGCAACATCGTAGGAGCTGATTAGAAAACATGACTAATGCTGCAAATGTGTTAATGCTCCCACTTTGGTGCGATTTTTCAAAGAGCAAATGTTTTGCATTTGTGCGAGAGACAGCATCTTTTGTGATGAGCAATGCTTTTCTTTGCTAATGTTTTAATCAGTCTCCCTCTCTGCCCCTCACTCAATCCAGCTTGGTGTTTTGACAGCCTCCTGAAACATGCCCTTATCATTGAGCAATGCTTCCATACGCCAACAAATGGTATGGGAAACATTCTAATATACACTGTGTCGAGCCGTGCATCTGCAAGAGTCAGCAAAATCTTCTCATTCATAGTTTCCCACACAACCCCTCCACCCCAAGCCCTCCCAGTTCCCCTCTTCAGCTCTCTCAAAAATTGGCACAGTGTTTACTATGTATAATGAACTAGTTCATTGTCCGTGATTAAATACAATGTCTGGCAGGACTTGTGGGAATCCTTCAATCCCAGAGCAAGCCATCCACCACATGACTTTGAAAGCCTATTAGGATGGCCTTTCTATAGTGTCCTTGGATGGTGATTCACTCTGTCATTTGAAAGGTGGAAACTCCTGATGTGAAGAATCAAATGGTATGTTTATATACAGAATATTTGAAAAAAGCAAGGTATAGGGGAACTTCAGTGAACTGTCATAAAGCCGGCAAGGTTAAACCTGTTGCCCAAATTATCCTGGCTGCTAGAGGGACAGTTAAGCCAAGGAAAATACAGAGGTTCGGAAAAGGAGTCATTCAAACAGAATTCCTTTTGTAAGAAGAGAGTCTGTGTCAGGGGAGGACCAGGGCATTTTGTTGCCTGAGGTGGAGGACAAGATGGGGCAACCTTCCAATTCCACATACAGAAGCCAGCCAGACTGAGGCCACACAAACATTAAACATACTACTTTAACAGCCATGGCTTCCCCCAAAGCATGCTGGGAAGCGTAGTTTGTTAAGGGTGCTGAGCTCTGTTTGGACACTCCTGTTCCCCTCACAAAGCTACAACTGCCAGAGTTCCCTGAGAAAAGGGAATGATTGTTAAATCATTCTGGGAACTGTTTATATGCAAGTGGTGCATATAGATGTCTCCTAACAGCACTTTCTAGCTGATGCTAGTGTGGCGAAAACAATTTAAGGAGAGATTCAGCAAAGGACTTCTGCTTGCACAATAGGGCTTCCCCCTCCCACCCATGTGTCCCTGCACCCCCAAAATTAGCTGAGGAGGTAGACAAAACCCCTGGAACAACACACAGAGGGCGGAGGGAAAGGGGAAATTGCTCCATCTGGCAGACTAAAATGCTTGCCTTGCCGAAATGATTGCCATAGCACAATACTAAATGTAGCATTTTCCCTTAAAAATCTGCAGAGAAATGTTCTTTTCTGTCTCTTTCCCCCCTCCTTTAGACATCTTTAACTTTCTTGTTGTCCAGCCATCCATTTCCTGAAGGAGGCTTCTTTCTAGTATCTCGGTAGACATCCCACGTAAAATCCAAAAAACTGGCTTCACAATCTTGGCCTAAACACACTGGATTGTCAAAGCATAACGCCCTGTTCAAACATTGCACCCACGTATGGATGTCTGGTGACCTCCAAAGAGGGACTGGTGTGCAAGGAACACAATGTTGCTGCTGACCCCACCATGGGAGAACAGAATTGGGAAACAACCCACCCAAACAGATGACAACAAACTACTGGAATGTACTTATGCCCCCAGACCTCCTCATACATGTATTCTCTTTGACACCAGAGAACACAACAATTTTGAAAACCAGAGGAACTCCAACTCCAAAATGCAGCATTGTTTTTGGGTACAATCCTTTAGAAATTATCACTCTCAAGCACCATAGAAATGAATGAAACAACTCTTGTGCTTTTGTAAGTTTCCTATCCATTGCGGTAGAATTAAGTAGGAGAACTTTCTAATGGGGTATTCCTTTGTGTAGGCTGTGGGAGTGAGGGAACTGAACATGAATTGAGATGCCTGAAGTTCTTTTGACACATTCATAGTTTTAACAGTTTCATCAATATACACATTTCTTATTTTCTTGGGTTACAATCCCACCACCATCCCCACTAACAACAACAACAACAACAACAACAACAATAAAAAATGAAAGTACAGTTGTACCTTGGTTCTCGAACGGCTTAGTTGCCAAACAAATCGGCTCCTGAATGCCGCAAACCCGGGAGTAACTGTTCCGGTTTGCAAACATGTTTCAGAAGCTGAACATACAATGCGGCTTCTGCTCGAGTGCAGGAAGCTCCTGTAGCCAATCAGAAGCCGTGTCTTGGTTTTTGAACGGTTTTGGGAGTCGAATGGACTCCTGGAATGGATTAAGTTCAAGAACCACTATATAGCAAAAGGAACAGAGTAACACTACCGCCTTGTGGTCAGGAAAAAAAATATACATCAAGGTATATTGCTCCTGCAAAAAAAAATTCTCACCAAGGCAGTGATTGGGATTTCTGAGTCTTGCAATAGCCATTACATGGAGTGGGGCTACACCTATTGGACCCACCCATGGTATGACACCTCCTGTTGGTGTACACACAAAAACTGTCCCTGCATTAGAGGAAGGTCTGTGAACCTGCTATGTGTGTGCTCACCCCATGAATTGGTACCCAGTATGATGAAAGGAGTCTAGACCTATAAAGCAGACCTTCCTCCAATCACTGGCTGGCAAGGCTGACAAAGACATGATGGTGGAGACCAGGTCTGCAGCAGGCAACTCTAGTTGTGTGATTCAGAACAGCCATACGAGGCTCATAACAAGCAAATTAAATAATGGGGTTAGATAGGGCAGTTGGTAAGAATAGATTTGGTGGGGATGGAAAAGCACACAAGACCTTACCAATATCACACCCTCCAACATGTCTCTGATGAAAATAGGGACATCCTATTTAATAATAATAATAATAATAATAATAATAATAATAATAGTACAGCAATACCTCAGGTTAAGTACTTAATTCGTTCTGGAGGTCCGTTCTTAACCTGAAACTGTTCTTAACCTGAAGCACCACTTTAGCTAATGGGACCTCCCGCTCCCGCCATGCAATTTCTGTTCTCATCCTGAAGCAAAGTTCTTAACCCGAGGTACTATTTCTGGGTTAGTGGAGTCTGTAACCTGAAGCGTATGTAACCCAAGGTACCACTGTAATAGATAACCTGACTGGGTTGCCATAGCCACTCTGAGTGGCTTCCAACATACATAAAAACATTAAACATTTTTTTAAAAAATAAAAAGCTTTCCCTATACAGGGTTGCTTTCACATGTCTTCTAAAGGTTGTATAGTTACTTATCTCCTTGGCTCAGGGGTCACAACTCCATACCTTCCAAAATTTCTCCCAAGGAAAGTAGAGCTGTAGAACTCTGTGATGTCATACGCCTGAGGCAGTTATTTCGGTTGGTTCAGTTATGGCAGTTATTAACAGTCTTAACAGTTAGAGCAGCAGGTATTTTCCGTTACGCTGCTGTCTGCCTCAGGGTTAGTCAGTCTGTAACAGTATTTATCTTAAATACAAATCTATGCAAAGTGTATTAGCAACATAAACACCTACCTGCATTGTATATATTTTACCGTATTTTTCGCTCTATAGGACGCACTGGATCATAGGACACACCTTGTTTTAGAGGGGGAGAACAAGAAAAAAAATCTCCCCCTCTCTGCTCAGCGCCCCTTCAGTGAAGCGGCAGGAGAAACAGAGCCCCTTCCATTTCCTCCCACTTGGCTGAAGGGGCCTGCGCAGCTCTCCCTCTCTGCTGAAGCCAGGAGAGTCTTGCTCTCCCGGCTTCAGCAAAAGGAACCCGAAGCCTGCGGAGCGCAGCGGAAACTCGCGCTGTGCTCCGAAGGCTTCAGGCAGCTATCCCTGAAGCCTGGAGAGTGAGAGTGTGCACCGACCCCTCTCGCTCTCCAGGCTTCAGCGAAAGCAACGCGCAGCCTCCGGAGCGCGGAGGGAGCCCAATTATGTGGAAAGAGGCCCCCCAATTATGTGGAAAGAGGCTTACTTATGTACAATTATAACCTCTATTCGGTCCTGTAGGGTGTGGATCCCAAAGTTTTTCAGGCCCGTTTGAAAAAATGTGTTGGGTACCACAAAATACCCGTTTCACAGCAATGAGAACTGGTGATGCCCAATGGAACACACACACACCAACCAACAGGACAATGAAATAAAACAATTGGCAAAACACATGCACTCAAACTAAGCAAAGCACCCCTCCAGCAACATAAAAACTGGGTAAAACTAAACATCCAAGCCATGTAAATCACCCACCAGGAAAGGAAAAGAAAGGGCAAAACAAAACAGAAGTCTCAGCAATGCAGAGAAAATAAAAAGGACAAAACAAAAGAAGAGGGACATTAGGAAGCCAAATCTCTTTCTAAACACAGGAATACAACGCTGTAAATGAGCCAGAAATTAGATCCTTTTTACCAAAAGAAAGAATTCCAATGAGAAAGCCTGTTTTAAACAATTCTCGCTCTCTGGCGCCATCTGGTGTTACATGTTTAAAACGCATCCAAATCGCATTATTGTGACAAATGTAGCTGAGTCTCTCTCTCTCTCTCTCTCTCTCTCTCTCTCTCTCTCTCTCTCTCTCTCTCTCTCTCTCTCTGTTCTCCTATCCTGTAAATCAGGGGTCAGCAAACTTTTTCAGCAGGGAGCCAGTCAACTGTCCCTCAGACCTTGTGGGGGGCCGGACTATATTTTGGAAAATATATATGAACCAATTCCTTTGCCCTACAAATAACCCAGAGATGCATTTTAAATAAAAGGACATATTCTACTCATGTAAAAACATGCTGATTCCTGGACTGTCCGTGGCCCAGATTTAGAAGGCGATTGGGCCGGATCTGGCCTTAGTTTGCCTACCCATGCCGTAAATGTAATGAAGCAGCACCTGAATTTTCAGCAGGAGGCTTCAAGGCAAAGTGCAGACCTCCAGCAGACTTGCTCTCTTCCTTTCCAATTCTGAGCCAAGCAAAAGAAGAGAGCGAGGCAGCTGGAGGACTTCCCTTTGCTTTCTAGCCAGTATTCAGGATAAAAAGAGAGAGACAAGAAAATGCCCTAATTAGCTATAGGGAAGACTATCCCTTGGGAAGTTTGGGAGAGTTTGAGCAGGAAAGCACATATATTTTTATTAAATCCAGCCCCAAGAGGATGTTGTTTTAAAATTATGACACACAGAAAATAAATAACATTAAAAGTAAACCCCGAAAAAAAAATAGGAAAACTATCCAAATATTTGCTGGAGATGCTGAAAATACAGAAAGTGTTGCTGTCGTGTGTGGTGGGAGCATTGTGCTGTTAAAAAGAAAGAAGGAACATAGAGAGAGAACTTCCTGCATGCTATGAAGAAAGAGCCAGTGTGGTCATGTGACTTGGACTGGGGTTTCAAAGACCAGGGTTCAAATCTTCACTTGGTCACGAAGCTCCTTGGGTGACCTTGGGCCAGCCTAACCTACGTCACAGGGTTGTCGTGAGCAGGTGCTGACTTTGGTAATACGACATCCTGAGCAATAACAAAATTTGGTTCTCTTCCTCCCCCCCATTGTTGTTTTTGCAATAATTCATTTTGGTACAGTTGCTTTTGAAATTGATCTTCTCAGTAGGGACCTATAGAAATATAGGTATTTATTATTTATTTATTTAGCAATGTAACAAGCTTTATTAATAGTCTTACAATACATTACATATATATAGTACATCTCGTGGAGTAATTTGAGATTTCAATCATATACATGCGCGCACACCCACACACACCCACACACAAAACATATACTTTTCTTTTCTTACGTAGTTATAAACCTTAAGCTTCAGCTGTGTTTATGCTACTTTTTATGCGGTTATTAACAAAGATTATTAACAAAAGTTATTAACAAAAAATATCATAAAAACCTTGGACTTATTTATTTAATTTCAGTTGTACCTTGGTTGTCGAACAGCTTAGTTGCCGAACATTTTGGATCCTGAACGTCGAAAACCTGGAAGTGAGTGTTGCAGCTTGCAAACATTTTTTGGAAGCTGAACATCTGATGTGGCTTCCACGGCTTCAGATCGAGCACAGGAAGCTCTTGTACCCAATTGTAAGCCGCACCTTGGTTTTCGAATGGTTCTGGGAGTTGCACGGACTCCTGGAACAGATTCAGTTCGACAACCAAGGTACAACTGTGTTGTCATTAGGGGAACTGCCTGCAGCTCTCTAAATCCAGCACTCTTGTGAGGATAACATGGGGGGAGGGGTGGATAAACATAAATCCCACCTTGAGCTGCTTAGGAAAGTTGGGATATCAATGTAATAATAATAATAAATAGACAAGGATACTCTATGCCAGTGTTTCACAAAGCATGGCACATATATCCGTGTGTGTGTGTGTGTGTGTGTGTGTACGTGAAAGGGCATTTTGCTTAGCCCAAAGTGTGATTGTACAGAGTAGATGGAAACACAGTGTCCAAGATGCCTGATTTGCATGTGGAGCCACCCCTCAAAATAATTCACAAATCACACGTAATTTTTGTTTAAGGTTTTTGGCACTATTTTGGCCACAACTTTATTAAAATACATAATCTGTGAGTGGTTGCTTAGGCATTGGTTATGACTATCTGTCCCCCCGCATGGGACAGAACTGGCATTCCGAACTCCCTCGGAACTCCCTCGGAAGCCAGTGAAAGGAAAACAATGTTGGGGATCAGTTGAGCAACCTTACAAGTTGTGACGAATTGCTAAGTAGTAGGCAAAAACCAAATGGCACAGCCAATCACCAAATGGCAAAATTCCTACTAGGCCCCTGCCCCAACAGCAGGTGACCCCATGACAGGCATAGCAAGGTCAACCGGAACACAGGGCGGGCGGGTGGGTGATCCAATGCACTCTGCGAAAGAGAAAGCAAAAGCAGAGTGCCCCCAATATTTAAAGCCTTTGGTCCCCCGCGCCCAATTTGCAACTTGCAATTTGCCCCAGCAACCCGGTCAGCCAATCGTTGCTTCAGGCAATAACCATTAACCTGCCTGGCAACAGAGGGTTGGCCTGGCAGACCCCACCGCAACATGTGCTCTCATTTTAGGGAGAACACGCTTTCTCACATTAAGCACCCTGGGAAACCCTGGTAGGTTCCAGGGAATTGAGATTGGCAGTGTGGCAGGTCCCAGCTGCTCATGGGGACACCCAACGATGTCATCGGAGGGGCATCAAATCTGAATTTTGGACTAGTCTTACACATGCAGGAATGAGGCATTATGTTCGGAAGCAACTTGTGCTGCTCCTGCATTCCAGACTGAAACCGGGAGGATTCACTCATCACCATTGCCTGAAGATTTCAGTGATAGCGTCACAAGAGAGAGAGAGAGGTCATACCTGGAAATGCTTTTGTATGTTCACAGTAAATCAGTGACAATTGTTCTTTGGGAGCGGGCAATAAATTATACGGAAATGGGATTGTTTTTCCATTAGCCAGATTCATTGCCACACCTACCCTGTAGCCAGTGCTTTACCCAGCGGTGTAGAGTGGGGCTGGGCTGCAAGGGCGATTACCCCGGGCACATTTTCCTGGGGGGCGCACAGCTCATGCCGCCCTCCCCAAGCCAGCTCTGTGTCACTTTGCTGATCAGATCCCAGCCTCACAAAGCGACTTGAAGCTGGTGTTGTGTTGGCAGCGAGTGCACATGGTGGGCTCTTTTTACCCTCTGTGCCACCCCCCAGTGTGTGTGCATGTACCCCCCCTGACACAATTAAAGCATGCTCTGCTGCTGGTTCCACCCACTTCCCCATCCAGGAATTTTGTTTTGGGAGAATTGTCTTTTTAATTTGTGATGTAACAGACTACGACAGCGTGTTTTAAGAACAGGAGCAATTTAAGAATAGGACTCTGAGAAATTGGGCGAATAAGGCAGGGAAAATGCTCGACAAAAGCCTTATTTGGAAGAACCTTGCTCACTCAAGACTTTCACTGCCTGAGGGTGGATTTTTCGTGATCGCAATCACCCTATAATTACTTAAGAGAATGGGGGGGGGGCAGCCTGTATAATAACATCTGAAGAGTTAAATCTCAGAACTTTGTATTATGAGCTAAATTTTGGCTCCATCTCTTGACCTTTCCTTTGCTCTGCTTTTCAGTTTTGCTCTCGGTTGCGTTCTCTACACAGCAGACAACAAAGAAGCTTGTTTGTTTGCCTGCAATAAGTTTTTAATGGGAGTAGAGCAGGGTTGGATGTGTATTGCTGAAAATATGTATTTTGAAGCTCCCGTTCAGAAAGCTTTCCTGCATGTTTATCAAGCATTTTTAATAATTTACGAAAGGACGTTTGTTAGGCAGTAAACGTTTGACAAAATTAAGGAGTCAGTCTTATTGACTTTGACAAAAAAGTTATGCATGCGAGTGTTAGCCCTTCTCTCCCTAAATGATTGACTGTGGTTGCCTTGTAATGTGCTCCTACTCTGTTTCTAAACCTGTTGTTTTTAGTATTTTAGTATTGGCGTTGTCATGATACACAATTAAAACCAAACTTTGAAGTGAACAGGTCCGCTCACCTTCTCAGTGTGGTGGCATCGTGGGATTGTAGGCCAGCGCCTACTCTCGTAGGACCCAGCAAGGGAGTTCTGGGTGCTGGAATTCTATCTGAGCAAGCGAGGGGAGTGTAATTCCCCCTCTGTCTGTCAGGTGCTGGATCCAAGCCTGCTGGCCTGATTAGCCAGTGGTAGGCAGGCTTGGACAGAGGGCTGATATTTGGGACAGGACTGATGTTCCCTCAAGTTTGCAACCAGTGCTCTATCCTGGTTTTTAACTTCTTAGTTACAGCATAAACTGTTTTCTTTGCTTGATAGGATGTGAGGGGAGGGGTAGTACCTTGGGTGGGGGACATGTTGTGCTCATTCTGGGGGTAGTTTGTCCACCTTGCTCCCCCCCCCCCCGCACTCAGCTCTCACCTGTGGTTCCTAGATGCCATCAGCATGTGACAGCGGCCATATCCCAGAAAATGGATTTGACTGGCTGGATAAAACAGGGGATAGTAGCTGATGGGTCTCAAACTCTCAGTGAGTTAGGGACTTCCCCTGTGTGTGAAGACTCTGGTTGGTGGAACAGACAAGACTTATCAGTGGGCTCAACAGTCAAGAAGGTGTTGGCTCTGCCTGTCATTGCTTCCAGCTCCACCTAGTGTTGGTGTCTATGCCTTCCGTCCTGGAGGGCTCTTGCCACCAGTGATAAATACTAAAACAAAAATAGCATGTGTATGTGTGTGAAGTCATCCTAGTACATGAATCGGATGGAAAGATGAGTGGAATTGTGTTAATCGAATGCTGAAATAAAACAGACTTGCAAAACACCTCCTCCGTTGTTTTTGCCTCACCAGAAAGAAATATAAAATTGTATATCGCAGAGACGTTTCTCCTGCTGAACCCAGCTGCAGAAAGTTAAACACGTGCTAAGCTTGACACTGCAGTTTTTGAAAGTTACTAAGTTTGTTTGAGTTGCATCCTTAGTGTGATCCTTCAAAAGAAATTTATTAAGAAAATAAAGCAGCTGAAACTTCATAGCCAAGCACATTCACGCTTTGACTGAGTTTTAATGACATGCTTGCACTTCTCAGTTTTCACAGAAGGTGGTACTGTTGGACAAATAATGACTGTTCCCTAGTTTATGACGAATAACATCACAGTGAAAAGAAAATAGAGGCAAACTGATGCACATTCATATGCACACATGCAAGCACACACACAAATGATGTCAGAATTCATTTTTGACACATCACACCCCTGGTTTTGTATTGATACAACACTTCAGGATATGTAAATTCAGTAAATGAGGCCAAACATTGAGCAAGAGGCTGATTTTCACCCTGCAGAAACTGGAGTGAGTTTTGCCATCTGCTGAACTTGCTACAGGACAAGTTGTGAATTCATTTCTGGAAGTTGTTTTAAGGAAATATATACGGGCTGGATGTTGTTTTCACTACTACAACTACTATCTATGTATGCTATGTATACAGTGTTTCATATGTTACTGGTTGCGTGGTTTGCTTTCTTGCAATGTCTCCAGCAGTTACACCATTGCTTCATGAGCTTAAAGCTCTCATTTTAGCATGGTCAGCTTTGCATCTCTCCCTTTTTTAATCCCTAGAGATCAGTTTTGTTTCTTATAGAGTACAGTCCTTTATTATGGCTTTTCTGTTTTCTTCTTCATTGCTATGGAAATAATCAACAGAACACTCAAAGCTGCCACCCAAGTGAAGTCCCATCGCAATCAAAGGTACTTAAGTGTGCTTAATCTTATCTGGATGACACTCGAAATTTGCATTTATTCATGCACCTGCCTTATTGCCATGACTAGTAATTACCACATTTTGCTCTGATTTCTATAGTCGTATGAATCTTAGTGTTTGGCTATCCCCATCTCTAAAACAGCTGAAATCAGGTCTGAGTTCACAGGTTTGCAAGCCCAGGATGGAGTTTATTTCCACAGGCAGTGTACCAGGCACAACATGGGTGACACAAAAGAATGAATTAAAACATTCCAACAGATCTCTTGCTAGTTTAACACCCAGATGTAATAGCATTCTGGTTTACACAAGCATTACCAACCTCATCTGAAGCTATGTTGCTCCAGTGAACTAATCCATGCCTTCCCATGTAGGATGATCCATGAACATATTCCATAAAGAACAATGGGCTTTTTTTTAACTACTTCATTAATTAAGACAAGAATCGATGGCATAACAGGGCTATTTCAGTAGAGTACTTTCTAGCTCAGATTAGATCTCTTCTCTGCTTAAAAGTACAATATTAGTAAGATGTGTGTGTGTGTGTGTGTGTGTTGGCATATTGAGGGAGAGAATGTCTAAAGATGCAAAGGTTAGTCCCAATTCGGTTGTTTAGAAACTTAGTTTTTTAAATCATTTGTTATTGTTAGTTACAATAGCATCCATGCATATGGTGCTTTATGGACTTGTAGTTTCCTGGGAAGCTTTTAAGTGTTCTTCATGCTAAGTTCATAGGGCCCTCGAGAGAGTGTTCCTTAACTATATGTCCCACAGAACTCGTATAACTTAATTCTCTTCTGAGTAGGCATGATAATTGTATTTGTAAGGGAATTGTTTCCTGGTTTCTTTCTCTTGATAAGTTTTAAAAGCAATAAAAAGTGAGTTGTGATGTAGGTGGCATTTCATCTGTGGATGCTTGAGTAGTCTCCAGCCAATCCAAGGCAGGATCCAGTGACAGTAGGAGCTGAGCTGGCTTCTGAAAGTCCTTTGCCTTCACTCCTTTGACTGAGTGATGGTGGAGGTATTGCCAGGGCTGGTCCAATGCATTTTGCTGCCTGAGGCAAAGGACAAGATGGCGCCTTCCCCATTCTATATGCAGAAGCCAGTAAGACTGTCATTGCCAGCATGGTGTGTGCTGCCTGATTGGGTTCCTTTGTTGTCCCTTGTAAAGCTTCTGCAAGCCCCAGATAAATGATTGATATTTGTGCATGAACAGAATTTCAGGCACCCAAGAGAATCAATGTTCACAGTTCAGCTCCATATGGACCCAATGCTGTTCTAGGCTTAAGTGGAAAATAAGAATCAGTGTGCATTATCTCTTTGGTGATAAGGCTTACTTGTGGCATGTTAGAATCCAAACAGCCAGAAATTAATTTCCAACCAACTGTGACCTGCTATAACCCTTGCTAGGTGAAGGTACCTTAAGATGGGTCAGTTGCTACTTCCCAAAGCTTGCTCATCTCGAGAGCATCCTGGTTTGGGTTTGATTCCAGTAATGGCAGCCCATTCCTTTGCCTTCCTCTCCCCCCCCAGGAATTAGGATGACACAGGAAGCTTTCTGCAGGATATTAGCATTAGATTGCAGTTTTACTTTTAATGGGACTCATTTCTGAGTACCCATGATTGGACTTGCACAGCAGGACAGAGGAATGAGGGTTTTTGGAGAGCTGGTGATATATTTGGGGTTAGGTTTTGCTGGGCTCTGAGCAGATGGCCCCAGGTAGTGGAAACCTTGGCTGGGTTGATTGCTTCCTGAGTAATTTAGAATAATTCACCTCTCACCCAGCCTATCTGTGTTGGCTGCAGGAGAATTTCAGTACCTGAGGCACCCACACTAGTAAGACGTAGTTTTGAAAGGGGCTGGGAGAGGTATATTAGCAGATTACATTAGGCTATAAATTTGAGTCCAGAATGGAGCCCCTCCTCATCCCATCACCTCTATTTGTGTGAGAGGAAAAGTGGGTAGAAAAAGTCAGCCGGCTTTAGATAAGCACTGGTACTAAACCACTAATAATATACCTTCATATATAAAGAAGAAAAGTGTTCTTTGGTGAAATAGATAATGCATCAAGATAAGTTGGAGTGCTCCAGCACCACGTATAAAAATGCATTTGGTTCTGGCGCTCTTGCTTATTTATAGCAGAAACATTGCCTTCATAAAACGGGGCAGTTTGGATTTATCTGAGATTAGCTCTAAGCTCTGCAAATTCATAAACCACCAAAATCTCTAAGGGGAAATGAAGTTAATTCTTGTCTTGTTGTGGACGGTGATGGCTTACTTTGTTGTACATCCTTGTGTATATATTTTGGGGAGGGTGGGCAGTGCCGGGCCTGTTACATTTTTCTTCCTCAGCCAGGAAGGGAAATTTGTTATTTTAAAGGGTTTAACTGTTGTGAGACCAGGGAGCGTTCATAAATTAGTATTGCCACACAGTATGTTATGTGGCCTTTTTTATATTGGAGTGGAGCTGGAGATAATCATTGCTCAACTCCCCCCCCCGCCAAAAAAAACCACAGGCTTGTGAAATAGTAAGAAAAAGTGGGACGATTGAAAGTGGTGGTGGTGGGGGACTTGTTTCTCCTCCAGTTTTACACGTACCGTGGCAGAGCTGGTGATACGGACTCCCACACCTGTCCCCAGTCATTCCTCCAGTGAAACACAAAATCTGTTTTCCTTCTGGTAGCTTGTGATCCCCCCCCCCCCCCCGTTTTCAACATTGCCATTATTAGAAAGACGTAAGTGGAGCTAATTTCTCCCACATGTAGAGGCTGGGAGTTCTTCTGCCTAGTATTACAATTTAATCTGGTTAAAGGAAGCCGCTTGAGAACAGAGTTTAGCACTCCTTTAAAAGCAACAGCTCCAGTTGACAAAAAAATGTTCCCTCACAGACACTTCCATATGGAACAGTTAATTCTAGTGCTTACAGCTATTTGTGCATAGGTGTTGGAAAAGTTTTTCAGTCTCCACTTCATGTGCTTTAAGGCTTTTGGGGATAGGGTGGCCAGTTGTCCTGCTTCTGTCCTCTGTTGTCAGATCCTGACACACGGCTGGTCACCCCACTCAGAAGTAAGCCCTCAGCTGCTACTCCTACAGCTTCTCAGCCTGAGGACATACTTCTCCTATCTTCTCCTGATTCTGAGATGACTTTTCTTCTTACAGGTTTGATCCCCATGAGGGACAGCTGCATTTCAGGGGGATGGACTAGATGATCCTCGGTGTCCCTTTCCAACTCTGATTCTATGGCTCAGTCCAAACCTTTGCAGAGACATTTTTCTGCAACTGAAGTAGTTGGCCACACTTGGTGCTATCCATGGTCCTGATCAATGCTCATCAGAATCTGCTGCGACTTGTCTTGCCTTGACCTGACTAAACAAACCTTGGCTTATCTCAACCAGGCTGACTTTGACCTGAGCTACTTAACCAGATGTTGCTTACTATAACTTGACCCACCATGACGTGTCTATTTTTCCTGACTTTACCAGATATATTTCCACCTGATTCTGCCCTATTCAGCACAAATATTCCTTTGGCAGCCCTAAGGCCCCACCAAAACATGATAAAGGGAAATGCAAGGCATTCTATCCAGAATGAACTACTATCAAGCTCATTCTTTCAATTGATAACCAGCTCATTAAATTATAAGACACAAAGAAACAACTCATGGCTTGCAACCCTCCGCTGACCTCTGTGTAGCCGGCAAGTGCCATCCCTAGTGGATTCCCTGCCCTCACTGCCCACCTGATCAGCACTGGGAATGGCTGAAAGCTTTGATAAGAACTCTCCAAAGCTGTTCCCAGTGCTAATGAGATGGGCAATAGGGAGGAGGAAGTCAGTTGGGGAGCAGGGAGATCAACTGAAAAGGATAGACCTCAGCTGGCTGTAGGCATTCCTTCTAGAGTAAACAGGTGTCTTCAGGAAGCAGTAAATGTTCAACTTCATTGTTCCCTTATGTTGAGCAAAGACTTCTTCCTTCCCAACTCCATCTTCAGTTAAAATTTGACATGGTGGGAATGGTGTGAAACCTTAACAGCTCCGTTTGTGGTGGGCAAAGTCTGTGTCTCTGAGCAGGATGTGTGTGGAAGCGAATGAAAGGGGGAGGGGGAACCCAACCAACCACTGGCTTGGACTCCACCCAGTTGCCAGATGTGGTCTCTGATCTACTATCCTTTACTGCTCTTGGCAACCCTGTTATAGGTGGTGTGGAGTTTTTAAACATGTGTGCACACTTTGCTAAATTTTGCTCCTGTAAAAGCAGATGTAACTGAGGAGATGCAGTTTTGTATTACCTCACCCTGTATGTGTTGGGTGTGTTCTTTTATTGCCACTAGCTCTTTGAGTTATCATTAATCACATTTTCCAGTTTTTTGGTTTGAAATAAACGAGACTTAAAATTATTTTGTTTGGCTGGATGGTGCTCCTGTTTATTGTGAACACTTTAAAATGTAATGTAATGTAAACATGTGCCTGGAAATGTGTACATGAAGTACACCAGAGATCCAACGCTGGCTTTATCTTCATCCTCTTATGGACATACTAACTGGGTAGAATTAACAGGGTATGGAGCCTGGCATCATGGAGCCAGGTTCTGCCCCTGAAAGCATGTGTTTACTTTAATATCTGAAGTGAACCTCTGTGTATATGTGGATAAAATCATTTCAGATGCTCCATGAATGCACAAAGATCAGAGAGCAACTCTGCTGACGCAATGTCATCCCTTCAGATAGATAGTGTGCAAAGATGCTCCCCTCTTAAATATGCACACATTTGGAAACCAGTCTGCTGCAGTGCAGTGTTTAAAATAAGCCTTACTGGAGACACCATCCTTTTGGTACGGCACTGAGCTGTCAACCAGTGTGGTGTAGTGGTTAAGAGCGGTAGTCACGTAATCTGGGTAACCGGGTTCGCGTCTCCGCTCCTCCACATGCAGCTGCTGGGTGACCTTGGGCCAGTCACAGTCTCTCAGCCCCACTCACCTCACAGAGTGTTTGTTGTGGGGGAGGAAGGGAAAGGAGAATGTTAGCCGCTTTGAGACTCCTTAAAGGGAGTGAAAGGCGGGATATCAAATCCAAACTCTTCTTCTCTTCTTCTTCTTCTTCTTCAACCATGTTAAAATATCCCACACATAGTAACTGTTGATCTGATTACAGGAAAGATTCAAAGACCTTCTGGAAATGTAGGGTTAGGGCCTGAATTTCAAAATGGAGACAAGTAATTAGAAATGCCTGTGTGTTGTGATATGTGTGGACTTCTTTTGTTCTGTTTTTTATTTTTGCTTTGCAATATTGTGTGCACTTCTAGGTTTCATACAAATTGTTTCCAAGGGCCAAGATCATGGGTAGGTAAACTAAGGCCTGGGGGCTGGATCCGGCCCTATCGCCTTCTAAATCCAGCCCATGGACGGTCTGGGAATCAGCATGTTTTATATGTGTAGACTGTGTGCTTTTATTTAAAATGCATCTCTGGGTTATTTGTGGGGCATAGGAATTCATTCACCCCCCCATATAGTCCGGCCCCCCACAAGGTCTGAGGGACAGTGGACCAGCCCCCTGCTGAAAGTTTGCTGACCCCTGGTCCTAGAAAGACTCTTGTTCACTCAGTGCTCATTCTAGATAGAAGCACTTTTTGGACACAAAATTGTTTTATTAAGCCACATATAATATTCTTTCTGATGAGTAGTTTGGGGACAGAATACTGTTTGAAGTGGGTGGGTCAATGGCTAGACATGAAGCATTTAAAAGAAGGAATAAGATGAATAAATAAAAGGCACTACTTAATAGCCTTGCTTACACACAAAGCATTCCACCTTTGCAGATGATAAACTTAGCCATGGATTTTAAACAGTGTGCTTCTACTGATTTTTGCTGGTTTTCAGTTGCCGGGTTTGAAATGCAAATCAGTTCAGTCTGCAGTGCTCCAGTGTATTATGAACTGAGACTCATTTCCTCAAGACCACCATTTTCGTTTCAGAATGTAACATGCTATTCTGCACATGAGTGCTTAGTATTCAGCCTGACCAAGATGCTTTGTAGCTGCATCGGTAAAAGTTCTGTAAGGTTAACCACTTACTTGAACAATCATAACTATAGAAAGCTGGCGTAACGTATGCCGGCTTAGTTGCTCCTATTCCAAAATCCATTCAGGAGGAATTTGACTTACATCATCCTTACTGCCAGCTAAATTCCACTGAATTCCTCACATGGCTGAGCTAAAAGAACTGTAAATCTCTCCTTGCCACCACCATATCCCCATTTGGAGACTTAAGTTCTCCTGGCTGAGCCTTGGCCAGTCAGGGTGAGGGACGCAGGTTTGCATAGGCCTCACTGAGCTCTGGCTCAACCAGCAAAGCCCAAGATTTACCAAACCCAAACTCAGTGAAACTATCCTTGAAACTCTGACTGATTGTCCTGAGACAATATGGAACGCACAGCAAGCTCTAGGTACAAGCACCAAGTACAAGTCCTTTATGCTACCTTAATTTAACCAGGCGTAATGTATGCTGTTTTCCCTTCCTTGGGATTGTTCACTTAATGATGAGGACCTTCCTGGAATTATGAGGGTTTTGCAATCCCCCTCTATATCTGTTGAAATGTCCTGCTGCAAGAAAGCAGAGATAAAAGGAAGTTCTCTTGGCATTTTGAAAGGCAACTTTCTGAACAGTGAATGGACATGTAAATTTGTTTTGAGACACTGATAGATTGAAACAGAACATTATTGGAAACTGTGCGATAATGGCAACTTCAAAATGAATGAAGAAAGATGACGGTGGTTGTGGGATCTTTACTAAGGGTAGAGACGCCTGGCAACGATATATCTTTAGATCATTTATTCAGTTCTGATTGAAGTTCTCTTTGCTTTCTGTTACAAAGCACAGCCTGATGGGATCTTCTACAAATGTTTCGTAATCATTCATATGCAAAGTAGAATGCTGGGACTACTGGGATGATCCTAAAGGGAAAAAGAAAACAAAGGCACTCATTAATTTCCCATTTAAATCTGGCCCAAATAAGCAAAAACACCAAAATGCATTTAGCTACTGGGCTAAAGCCCTAATGATAATGTTTGTAGCACCTTGGCTGAGCTATCACTCATCCAGCATAATCATACTCCTCTTACCTCCCCAAATCCAAAGACGCTTTTACACTTTAACTGCTGCTTTGTGATGCCAGGGTGTGTTGATCCAACCCAATTTCATTGTTTGGGCTCATTCATTTTGACAGCATGAGCACAAATAATCCAGATTGTGGATTTGTCTTTGTCCTCATCAGAAACAGTCTGCGATAGCGATCTTTTCTTAATTTATTTATTTAAAAGATTCCCACACCACCCTTCATCTGAGCGTGTTCTAGGATGGCGTGCAATGTGCGTGAATAAAACTATTAATACCAGATAGAAATACAACAGATGAAACATTCCTAATGCATTAGCAAAATGAGAAGGAGCAACAGCACTTCCAAACTATTGTGTAGGCTAAACAAATCCATTTAATGCTGCATGGGCAAATAAAAAATGTTCTAACTTGGTGCCAAAAATATTGTAATGTCAGTGTCGGTCATACCTCTTGGGAGAAGGTGTTCCAGAGCTGGGGCATTGCCACAGAAAGGGCCCTCTCCTTTGGAGCTACATAGCACAGCTTCCTTTAGGGAAAGTAGTTGTGAAAGTGCCCCAATGAACAACCTTGGCATGGGCAGGCAGGGTTGGGAAGGAGTGTGCCTTCAGATACTTGGGTCTCAAGCCATTTAGATCTTTAAAGGTGTGTATCAGCGCTAGGAACTGGGCTCAGAAGTAAACAGGCAACCAGTGTAGCTCTTTCAGTATGAAGCATGGTGACCAGGTAAGCCTTGTCTGGGAAATGACCACAGTTGGTAAATCAGATGAAGCCAGCAGAAGGCAGTCAATGCCACCTGGGCCTCACATGACAATGTTGTTTCAAGAAGCATCCTGAAGCTGTGTCCTTGATCTTTTAGGGCAGCAGTTCTCAACCTGTGGGTCCCCAGATGTTGTTGAACAACAACTCCCATCATCCCTGAGCCTTGCTAGCTAGGGGAGATGGGAGTTGTTGTTCAACAACATCTGGGGACCCACAGGTTGAGAAAGGCTGTTTTAGGGGGAGTGTAGCCCCATCCAGAACAGGCTGAGCATAATCCCCCCCCCCAATCTTGTCAGAATTCAACTTTATTGATCCTTATCCAGCCTGTTACTGAACTCAACATTGGCTTAGCCTCATTTGACCCCGATGACAAAGAGCTGGATGCCTGGAGTAAGATATGGTATCCATACTCCTGTATCACCTCACCTTCTGGGGTCATGTGGGTGGTGTTCATATAATGTTCAAGAAATTTGGGGATACAATGGAACTTTGTGGCCCTATAACGTAAGAGACATGGGGTCAAACAGAACCCACCCATGCTACTTTCTGAAACTGCCCCTGCAGGTAAAAATGGAGCTACTGCATGACTGTGCCCCCTACACCCAACCTGCAGAGGCATCCCATAAGATACCATGAGTGATGCTATCAAAAGCCACCGAAAGGTCAAGCAGAATCAACATGGTCTCACTTCACCTGTCTCACCACATCCCTGTAAAAAAATTAAAAAGTACATCTATCAGGACAACAAAGGACTGCATTCATAAGTATGGGTTTGTCTGATCATCAATTAACAGCGCCAACAAAAACAAAATGGGCATAACTCACATGGCCTATGCATATTCATATATCCTATGAATATAGTTTCCCTTTCTTCATAGCAGTTGTTCTGTAGTGTTAAAATGAGCACAAAACTGGTTGCAACTAACACAAGGAAGCTTTGTAGCAGAGCACTAGAGCTTCCAGAGAGCTTAGCCATAGAGAAAAATGGGCAATGCCATGGGTGTTGTGTTCAAAGGTTTTGGCAAGAAGGCCAGCATCGTGTGTTGGAAATGGCAAGATACCCTTGTATTCTGCCAGGAATGGAAATCTTACTAATAAAACAAGTGGCTTCTGTTAAGAGAAAAAGCTGGACCATATTAAAAATTAAGCATCAACCCTGGTTTCTCTCCCCCCCACCCCATGAATCTGAATTGGATACGTCCTGAAATATCTAGGTGCTTTTCCAAAAAATCAGTATATTGCGGCTTTATTTCTAGGTTCCTGGGCACGACATGAAGCCATGTGCTGTAGCAACCTTCTTCATGCTAAGATGTCTGGCTTTTGGGGATGAGAGTCAGAATCTCAAAGTATGCCATCTTGGCTCTCATGAAAGAAAAGTGGGGGATAAATGTAATAAATAATGAAATCAGATAAATAATTTAAAACCTAATAACTATGACCATCCAGTAGTGTTATTCAGCAGCATTCTGGGTCTGTTATCCACGATATAGTGGTACCTCAAGTTAGACGCTTCAGGTTACAGACTCTGCTAACCCAGAAATAGTACCTCAGGTTAAGAACTTTGCTTCAGGATGAGAACAGAAATTGTGCTCTGGCGGTGCAGCAGCAGCAGGAGGCCCCATTAGCTAAAGTGGTGCTTCAGATTAAGAACAGTTTCAGGTTAAGAACGGACCTCTGGAACGAATTAAGTACTTAACCCGAGGTACCACTGTATTTTGATGAGACAGTTCGCACCACCTTCTTCTTTTAAAACCCTTTCTATTGTTTACTTTCCGATATCCCTGCTAATCTTGTGTTTTCATTATTTCTTACTGAACAATTTCCCATTACAATAACCCTGCTGAAGTTGTGCCTAGTAAAGACTTCCTGCATTATTATATGCATGATCAGTCCCATTAGGAACAAATATTTTGGAGTTGTCTAGCTGAACCTGAAAGCTAAATAAGCTGCCGAATGAAAAATACTTGTACTAATTTAAAGGACAATATTCCAGAAGCTTTTAAGGCACGCCATACCTTATCAACTGGTTTAACTAGTATATTTGACTGTGTTTGTGATATATTCATTTCATAGCTGTTTTGGCAGTTTTCTTCAGGAGACAGATTCTTTCCATCATTTAACACCTGTGAATTAACTGAGCCTCTAGCCGAGCAGGACCTATTAAATACAAACAGTCATCACCCACCTGTCAAATGAACATGCACATTTGCTGTATGTGGAGTCATGCTATTGACCTTACTGCTTAGTCCACTTTGACTGACATTGGCTCTCTGAGGACTCACGACTTTCCTGGCACTGCCCCCAATATCCTCTTAACTGGAGAGGCCAGGGCTTGAACCTGAGATTTGTCCGTGTTAAACATGTGCGATACCATTGAGTTGTGAGCCCATGAAGTGACCTAAAATTTTAAGCATGACTGGGATGGTCAGATGCAAAAGTGAGGTCCTTAAAGAGTTGTGCTGAATAGGGAATTTATCAGGTGTAGCCTAAAAGGTGTAGCTTTTAGCAGGGGACAAGCTTTCATCTTTTGCACTACTTCAGTAATGCCTTAAAACTGAGAATAGTGTTTGGGGTGATGTCCTGCTTTGTTGCTAGGGATGCAAGAAGGCAGCAATTTCGTTTCCAACTTGTATACACCACAGTCAAGGTAGTTTCTATTCTGCTGCAGTTTGGTTTCTGCCAAGTTCTATGCTATTTGCCTCCCTGCCTGCTATTTAACTTTTAAGATATGTAACTTACATAATTGACATTCATTTCAATGTAAAAGAAGCATTAAAATAAGAAGCTATTATGTTATCAATTGTGGAGTAAAACACAGTAATGATGTGAAGAAATACCAATCATAGTCAGTTAACTGATTTCTGTTGCTGCCTAGAAACATGTAAACTGCAGCAATTTCTGCTTCATTTTCCAGTTTTTGTCAGAATTCTCTGACATCCCTAATTGTTCTTCATACTGCATAGATAAATTTTATTGTATGTTTATTTAGTGTTGCAGCTGAAACAGTAAGAAATTGTAAATTATTCCTTAAGAAAGTCATGAAGGTGGTTGAGTTCACATGTAACACCATGTCATGGTTTATAAACCATAGTTTAGTAAACCATAGGTTGTCTGTCTATATCTGACCTGCAGCTTAACTATACTGTATTAAAGGTAAAGGGACCCCTGACCGTTAGGTCCAGTCGTGGCCGACTCTGGGGTTGCGGCGCTCATCTCACTTTATTGACCGAAGGAGCCGGCGTACAGCTTCCGGGTCATGTGGCCAGCATGACTAAGCCGCTTCTGGCGAACCAGAGCAGCACACTGAAACGCCGTTTACCTTCCCGTCGGAGTGGTACCTATTTATCTACTAGCACTGTGTGCTTTCAAACTGCTAGGTAGGCAGGAGCAGGGACCAAGCAACGGGAGCTCACCCCGTCGCGGGGATTCGAACCGCCGACCTTCTGATCGGCAAGTCCTAGGCTCTGTGGTTTAACCCACAGCACCACCTGCGTCCCTAATAATACTGTATTAGCCATAAGCAAACCACACTCATAAGCCATGGTTGGTTGGTTGGTTGGTTATCAACCTTAGATTTTGCTAACCATTGTTAGCATTATGTGCAAACCTGAACCTCGTCCTTAACTATGTTTTGGAACTCAGACTCGCCTAAAAGCCATAGAGCCGTGAGTAAAGGAACAGATCTGAAATGAAACCATTAAGAAGGCTTAGTGGAATTTAATATATTGCCTGTGCACTGCAAGCCAATACATGTTTACTCAGAAGTAAGCCTCATTTATTCTAGCAAGGCTTACTTCTAAGTAAGTGGATATAGGACTGCAATCTAATTAGTGTGAGTACTGACAAAGCCTTGCTAATTCATTGCTTGCCCAGCTTTGAGACTGCAATGATGTTATTAATCATTGCGCTCAGGTACAGAGGCCAAACATATAAATTAGTTCAAGATAGGTGTTTCATTGTTTTTTCCCTCAGAACCCTCCCAATGGAGATAAGTTTTAGACTATCCACAGGGCAACAGATAGATTTTAGTCTCAGGAAAGTTTCACTGATTACATATTATTTGACAGGTGCAATAATATAATGAACCTCAATCAGGCAGCACACACTTAGCAGAGGACGTTAAAGAGATTCATTTAGTAGTCGTGCCATGTGAAGTATTCACATTAGATGGGATAGGAGCAGATGCAAGGTTAAAAACACTCCCCCCTCCAACGGCACGTTCACACACAAAAAGTACATCACTATGTCCCCGAGACGGACGCTGAGCATGACAGCTGTTTTCACCTTTATGTGTGAGCCATCTCAAGTGACTCAAGACATCAAAATCAATTTAGCGCAACTGTATTCTGCAAATGCCCTTTTTCTCCTCCAAAGAACGTGCTGCTTCACAGAAGCATAATAGGAACCTATTTCTTGCTTATGGACTTTGTTCAGTTTCTGTGGGTAACAGATCAGATGGAGGACTGCACACGATCCTTATTTGTGCAAGTTAGAAGAAGGACGGTAGGTAACTGGGGGGGGGGGGTAAACACCTCAAACATTTCTTCACTTACACAAACTAGAGCCCAACTCCATGGACATTTACTCTGAGTTCAATGGGGCTTACGTCCAAGGAGATGTCACAGAATTGCAGCCCTCAACCTCATACCGGAAGGTCCTGGTTTCAGAATGAGTCTCTATGCTATATTGCAGATTTTCAAAGGAAAAGGAATACACACCTTTTGCCTGCATATGGCAAAAGGTGGGCATGATTTCTGAAGGGCATCAAGACCAAGGTTACTGTGGTTTTTAAGAGTTGACATTCTGCCACTTTACAGAACAAAGGTCTGTGCACCCAATGACTGGGTGAAGCCTTTCTAATCACTTGGTGACAGGATTTTCTAAAGGCAGAACCTCTTTTAAAGAGAACAAAAATGCCAGTTCCCCACCCACTCTAGGTTTATATTATCAAAACGGGTGTTAGAAACTGAGATATGAAAGCTAGGAGCTAAATGGCATGTCTAGGTGTGCTTTTTTTTATTTAACAATAATACAAAGCGGAAAATGAATGAACTGCAGCTAAAATGTTATGTTCATTTGTCACATGGTCTAATCCTTCCCTTGCCCTACCCCCCAAATATTCTTAAGAGGGTCTCTTCTCCAGCCTTCAGAAAGTAGCTGGAAGTGGGGAGGCAGAAAAAAGCCCTCCTTTCCTTCCACTCTGCAGTTTTAATCTGAAATCATGGGTGCAGTACTGCGCCCAGAGCTCAGAAGCTGCTTGCGCTAATGAAATTCCTTGTCGCAAAATGTGCCTATAACAGTGGGAGTTTCGAACACTGATCAAAACACCCTGGCCTCTGTTTCACATCCAAATTACCCGTCAAAACTCATTTTCTGTTTTATTTCTAACTTTTGTTATCGTATTACCCCGTGGAGAATGCAATCTTCTTGCATATCATTTAACCAAACCTGAGCATATGCATCTTTCTTTTTCATTCCCTGGTAACTTACGTACTTAACCCCTTTCCTATGAAGTCTGCCAAAACAACATTAAAAATAGATTGCTCCCCGCCCCCCACCAAAAAACCCTGCATGTAGTGCTTCAGTTACAGTGATTTATTATACATGAAAAATACAACAACCACCCCATCAAAGGTGAATACTTTTTTCCCTTCCTTTGGTAGTGTTCAGATGACTATATATTTGAAATGCAGCTGTAGGCACAAAGACTTGTATTGGTACGAAAGTTAACAGGGAAATCAAACTTCATTCAGCCCCAGCTGCCCAGCCTTGCTCAACATTCATTTTCAGAGCTACTTTCTGGCGTTCAAAAGGCTTTCATGGCTGCTATGTAAGAAAAAAGATGGTTTGTACAATAGCTGGAGGAGAATGAGGTCGGGAAGGTGATTACAGGCAGAAATGGCACAAGTTGATTCAGTGAAAAAAGAATAAGAAAAGTAATCTTGTAGCCTTGGCAGCTTTTGCTTATTGCACCGGTAGTCTGACGGCTGTAGGGTGTTAGCCATGTGATACTGGCCTTGGCCTCTCCTCATTGCAAAGGAAATCGCCATCACTGAGTCCTTTGACAATTCTCAAGCCTTTCATTTAATGTATACTCAACAGGCATCTGTTTTGATTGCCAAATAGATGAATTGAGTGGTGTGTCATGAACACAGAACAGACAATATGTCTGCATGCCTACTCTATGTGACTTCTTGTTATGTAAGTGAGACGGTGCAAGAAAAATAGTATCAGGTGACTTTTCAATGTATTGCAATAAGTTCCTAGGTCTGTCCTTTGGATTATGGGCAGTATTCTACCAATGAGTCCTGTCACTTGCACAGTGAGATTTCTCCCTCTCTCTTTCCTCTGCATTTGTCCCACACCCTCTCCAAATCTGCTGCTGAGGGTTAGAGGAACGCTTAGATTGAGAGCGAAATGTGGGGCAGGGAAAGGGAGGGGAATAGCATTCCATTGTACAAGCAGAGATCCTTGCCCTGATGGAACATTTGCTATGTTGGGATTCCACTCTGCTCCTAAAATGGAGATCAAGTGTAGACAGCCTCATGGACTGCTTATCATGAAACTGGTCTACAGTGGTACCTTGGTTCTCAAACTTAATCGGTTCCAGAAGTCCGTTCCAAAACCAAGACAGGCTTTCCCATAGAAAGTAATGCAAAATGGATCAATCCGTTCCAGACTTTTGAAAACAACCCCTAAAACAGCAATTTAACATGAATTTTACTATCTAACAAGACCATTCATCCATAAAATGAAAGCAATGAACAGTAAACTGCAGTCACACAATCAATCAGTAGCTGAACTGGGTTCCACACAGTCACACACACAAAAAAGCCACAAAAATGCAAAATAAATAACAATAAAAATGGAGCACGTTCAGCTTCCGAAAAAAGTTCACAAACTGGAACACTTACTTCTGGGTTTGCAGTGTTTGGGTTCCAAGTTGTTTCAGTACCTAACCAATGCACAGAGGGGAGATTGTCCCCTTCTCCATTTTTTGGAAAATAACAATTTACTTTTATGTCTAATCGAGGAATAAAAGCTGCAACTTTCTTTCAGGCTGCACATGTGAGTACAGACAACTCCCCATTTACACACAGGGCCAGATACCTGAAAGTGGTACCCGGAAAGGGAGAATCCACCTGGCTCAGAAGGAGACCCTCTCTGGAGCCCAAAGAGGACACCCTCTTCAGGCTCCATGTGAAACATGAATAAAATTTGAGGGGAATGAGCAAAGAAAAGCCTTAGAATGCATATAACCTTGCATGAGAGAAATCTGCCCCTCTCTGTCAGATTTCATTTGTTGAATTCCCTCCTGGCTATTGACTTTGGCTTTAAGAAAGAAATCAAGCTCCCTTCTCTTGTAAAAGCAGACGGAATTGCGAGATCTGGAACTCAAAGACCTTTAGGCCATTAGAGTGGTAGTTAAGGGCATTGTGCAACCGTTTTCTGGGGAAGACATTTCCATACCTCAGCACTATAGAGGGAAAGCTCTTATGTGAATTTCAGGAGTCATGGTAAGTGAAGGGATATAATGAAAGCAGGCAAGCAGTCCTTCTGCCTGATTTTAAAATTTAATGGAATGTCTTCTCATTCTCTCATTAACATTATTATGTCAATTGTTCTGTTCTGCTGAAAAGCAAGATTTCAGTTTGACTTAGACCAGCCAACGTAGCGGTGTGCTTCAGGGTATTAATCAAAGTAAATTTTTGTAGCCTTTGTGTGTTAATCTAACTGGGTGTTTTGATCTCTATTATCTGAATTTCAGTAGTCTTAAGAGGTCAGCAGCATGGAGCTCTGGTGGTCTACGCTATTTAAAGTCTATTTAGAGAGTTCAGAAAGGCAATTTTAATAACCCAAGGCAATGAGCTAGGCATCTGAGTGGAGGTGGGTGTGGGTGGGAACTTGAAGGACAAAACCAGAGCTATTCTATCCCTTAATCTTAACAATGCAATCCCATCCACAGCCATACATGTTCATAGGGATGTCTTTCCAGGTCAGCGTGTATAGGATTGCAGCTTAACCCATTTGTATAGAAATAAATTAACATTGATTCCAATGAACTTTATACTAAGTAATATATCTTATTAAAGACACCCTCTTCAAAATATCCTAAAGCTATCTAAGCATTTTCATTTTTTTTCTATAGCAAAGTTGGGAGATTAATACATTTTGATATGTATATGTGGCAAGGAAATTATAGGAAATAACGTTTGCAAAGGGTTGGTTTAAAGTACATATTCCTTGTCAAGGTATATTCTTGGTGTGCTGTTTACTGGATTATTTATAAAGGTTACAATTTAAGCATTACATGTTAATTTGATTTTAATAGGATCATTGACACACTTGCATTATAATTAATGGATCATACATTTTAAACATGCTTGACTTTGGCTGGATTCTGCCCTTAGATTCCACCCCTCCCTGCCCCACCAAACGTCTCCTGAAGGTTCAGTATAAATAATAGTGATTTTAAATCTTAAAAACCTACACAAACTCTTAAAGCTAAAACCATAAAACAACAATCTTTATGGTTAAATCCACCCATTAGCTTAATCATGGCCACAAAGTGGTGGTCTAGTATGAAGACCTTTACGGAACCACCAGAAGATGCTTCTCCATTAGGGTTTTTGGTTGCAAGATATTGCAAGGACCAAAGACTAATTGGTTGCATCATTATTCTTTAATATATAATTCAATAGCAGTTATGGATAAAACAGGCAGCACCAAGCAGAATAAAATATGAAGCCATGATAATAATAATAATAATAATAATAATAATAATAATAATAATAATATATTAATTATACCCCGCCCATTTGACTGCGTTTCCCCAGACATTCTGGGCGGCTCCCAACAGAAAATTAAAAGCACAATAAAATGTCAAACATTAAAAACTTCCCTAAACAGGGCTGCCTTCAGATGTCTTCTAAAAGTCAGATATACGGTTAAGTACTTAATTCGTTCTGGAGGTCCGTTCTTAACCTGAAACTGTTCTTAACCTGAAGCAGCACTTTAGCTAATGGAGTCTCCTGCTGCTGCCGCACCGCCGGAGCACAATTTCTGTTCTCATCCTGAAGCAAAGTTCTTAACCCGAGGTAATTTTTCTGGGTTAGCGGAGTCTGTAACCTGAAGCGTATGTAACCCGAGGTACCACTGTAGTTGTTCATTTCCTTGACATCTGACAGGAGGGTGTTCCACAGGGTGGGTGCCACCACCAAGAAGGCCCTCTGCCTGGTTCCCTGTAACCTCACTTCTCACAGGGAAGGAACTGCCAGAAGGCCCTCGGAGCTGGACCTCAGTGTCTGTGTTGAATGATGGGGGTGGAGACGCTCCTTCAGGCGTGCATTTCACCCCTCCACAAAGGCCTGGGGAAAGAGGTATGTCTTTGCCTGCCATAAGAATGAAAACAGGGTAGGGGAATGATACATCTTGCGGGGAGATATTGTGTGGCCATCACAATGGAAGTCCTACCTCACCACCCTGCACTTGCAAGCCTTGCTCAGCAAGTGTATCACCAATATGATTTCCTCTGCAGATCTTAATGTGTTCTTTCAGATGCTTAGCCTTTTAGGGCTTTGTCACCATAACCATCATAACTTCCTGTAATGGCTCAGTTGTACCAGATGGCTTGAGTTGTACCAGACCCAGAAGACCACTGACAACCATACAACTCTTAGAATTTGTGTTATATCCGAATAAACAGGAGCACCCATTTGCACCCTGGCTATGGCGTTTTGCAAAGGTTGTAACCTTCAGACAGTTTTCAAGGGCCACCCTACACATCCCACATTACAATAGCCTTATCTGCAGGTTAACAGCCTGGGAAATCTGTGTAACAGACACACAATTATATTCTCGCAACTTGGCAAAGTTTCCAGTCTTTTCCTACATATCAGAAGCAGCCCTAAAATCAAGCATTGATATAAGCAAATAGCAGAAACACCAAGAAAAATAGTATTAGAAAATAGTTCAGACAGATTTTTGGAGGGAGCGATGTATCAACACCATTTAATATGTCCTCTTTTTCAATCTCCAGCTCTTATTTTATGTACTTCATGACCACACCGGTATACGTAAGCTAGCAAAGCTAGCTAATACTTTTTCTTTCTCTCTGTGTGTAATAAATCAGGATAACCAAGTAAGTAAAATGTCAGTGTTTCCATTTCAGCTATTTTTGTTTCCCTTTCCTTTTTTCCCTTAAACAGCTGGAGTGCTACATCTTTGGCCCAATGCAGATCCTTGTGTATTGCAGGCTTTCCTGGTGATTTGATGAGTGTCTCAAGATCCAGGATACAACCTGTGGCACGTTCATCATTTAAACTCTGAATTATTTTTCAAAGCCTCTTAGCAGCAACAGCTGCTATGACAGTACAGTGTACCCAGCACACCTGACATCTACATTTGTCTAGGCTTTGCTTCACCGCATGCTAACAGATTTCCCTCAAGCCTCCAACACACTGCTCTTTTTGGCCAGTGCTTGGCAGCCTCTCTGTTGCTGCTTTCATTGCTACTATTTATGGAGTTTGCTTAAATAACTTTCATAAAGGAAACTAGAAGAGACAAGTTGCTTTCCATATGGTGCTAGAAGGACCAGGGCATTTTGCTGCTTGAGTTGGAGTCCAAATGGTGCCTCCCCTCCTTCTAAGGCCCAATGCCTAAAAAATCTTGCTGCTACATGCAGACACAAATGCCTGCCTTCATCTATACTCCTGCACCAGAGCTGGTCCGGTTTCCATTGCTTCCTGTAATGGCTCAGTTGGTTAGAGCATGGTGCTGATAACACCAAGGTTGTAGGTTCGATCTCTGTATGGGACAGCTGCATATTCCTGCATTGCAGGGGGGTGGAATTCTATGATTTTATGGAATCATAACATAAGCTTCAATGGTTCAGTTGTCCTCAATATCCTAGAACACTGATGGGGAACTGTGGCCCTCTAAGTGGCCTTGAACTACAACTTCCATAATCCCTGACCCTTGACCATGATGGGGGGTGGCAAAGGGGGGGGGGCATTATGGGAAGTGTCTCTGGGATCTGATGGATCCTAAGTCTTTCCCAGTGCCCCATCACAACCCCAAACATGCCCCAGGTGAGCGGATATTACATGAGTGACTACTTTTGGATACAGTGGTACCTCAGGTTACAGACGCTTCAGGTTACAGACACTTCAGGTTACAGACTCTGCTATCCCAGAAATAGTACCTCAGGTTAAGAACTTTGCTTCAGGATGAGAACAGAAATCGTGCGGCGGTGGTGGCAGGAGGCCCCATTAGCTAAAGTGGTACCTCAGGTTAAGAACAGTTCCAGGTTAAGAATGGACCTCCAGAACAAATTAAGTTCTTAACTCGAGGTACCACTGTATAAGGTTTCTCTGTCAAGCATTGTATGCAAGTTTTGTTTGTTGAACTCAAACCATAAAGACCTGCCTCCTTATAGGGGAGAGTAGCAGATGTTACTGAGACTCCACTGGTTTGATCTTTTGTGGCAGGGCAGTATCGGTGCCAAGACCCTCCCCTGTTATAAAGTTTCAAGAGGCCCCTGTCCCTCTCCCCTAGTGGAGCTTCACAGTGCAGGTAATTCCAACAATGATTTTCTGTCACCATCGCACAAGCAGATAGGGGTCTGTGGAATCCTTAACATGTCCAAATCCTCATTTCTCCTAGAGAACTGGAAAGCTATGCCTGCTGCTCCCACAAAGCATTTAGCAGGACTGCTAACTTTAAAGCTGGATATTTGTAGTTTCCTTGATAGTTTTGTCAAAAGCCAGGCTGTGTGTCCTCTCCAGTTAACTGGCTTTCCAACACTGGCAGGGCACAGAGTCAAGACATCATAATAGTGGCTAAGCTAGCCACCTGCTGTGATAAGTCAGTACTGTAGGTAATGCACTCCTTGCCGTGTTCCACTCGCTGTGCTCACAGAGAAAATCCTCCCCCCCCCACCTCTTACAGCAGCTTTTAAAGAACTGTATGATCAGCCTTTACGGTCCTTTGACATAACATTAAAAGCAACAGGGAGCCACCAGAATAGCATTTCCCCGACTGAGATATTGACGTGAACCAGAAAAGTCCTGCTGAGCTAAAGGAAAGCATTTTGGGGTCTTTGAATGGCATACAACAAGGTGCATCTAAATGCTAGGGTCTCAAGTAAGCAAGCCACATGCTCTTTGGCCAGTCCTGAATTACTTTCATAGACTTCAGTGAGACTCCTTTGTGAGAATTACTCCAAAATAAATGGTTTGGGGTTGCAGCTTAATAGCCTGTTCCACAGCTCAGTTATGCTGAAGCACTTGGTTTTAGAACTTGGCCCTACTGAAGTCAGTAAGACTAAATTGGTTTTAATACAAGCATTTTACATGGCCCACATTCTCCACCAGATGAAAAAATGTGCCATTGATCCATTGTATGGCTCCATTTGTGCAATGGCCTGCTGTCCTATATCTTTAACTTTCAAGTGCGGACAGTTGCCAATGCCACTAGCTTTGTCTGAAGTGGCTCCAAAAATTAATAATTTCTCTTCTACCCTGAATTAGAAACTACAGTGTCAGTATGTTTTCCTTAGGCACCTTTTGCAATCTGTCCAGATGTGCAGAAGTCCAGTTACTTGCTGAATTATGTCTAAAATTTGGGTTGTAATCATTTGGAGTTGGATTTTCAGTCTTGTGTTGCTATCATTCAAAAAGCTAGCCAGTGTGGTTGAAGACTCCTAAAACAGCTGTGAATTCTTTTTTGTAGTTGGACCTAACCACCTAGTAGGGAGCTTAATGCATTAGTTTATTCCATTTCCCCTATTTATTTATTTGGATTTTGATTTCTTTGGGAATTCATCTCCCCTTACAAGAAGAGATACTAAGAGAGAGAGAAACTGAGATTGGCTGGCCCAAAGTCAATGAACTTCATGGCTGAGTAGGGATTTGAACCAGGGTGTGTTCAGCGCACCAATCCTGGTTTTGATTTACAATTTTCTAATTTGCAGGGCCAAAGCTCAGTAGTAGAGCACATGCTTTGCAACCAAAAGGTTCAGTCCCCAGCATCTCCAGGCAAACCTAGGAGACAATCTTGCCCAACTCTGGGAAGTTGCTGCCAAACAGTATAGACCTGTTTTCTCCAATCTGTTGTCCTCCATAGCTAGATGGACTAGTGATTTGACTCGGAATAAGTCAGCTTCCTATACTACCCACAGACTCTCCCTAGAGCAGCACCAAAGGGAAGAGGCCTCTATGTTAATGAGTTGGGGTAGCCATTGTGATGCCTTCCATATGTTTTGGATAACAACCCTCATCATTTCAGTATTATTTGCAGCTATTGAGAATTGTAGTCCACAGCATATGGAGGGTACTGTATCGGCTACCCTTGCTGATGGGCAGGTTTAAGTGAAGGCAGGATACATGCTCTTACTTTTCAACATTTGTCTAACTTTGGATAAGGCAGGGGGGTTGAAAGTGTTACGATATACAGTGGTGCCTCGCAAGACGAAATTAATTCGTTCTGCGAATCTCTTCGTCTAGCGGTTTTTCGTCTTGTGAAGCAACCCTATTAGCGGATTAACGCTATTAGCGGTTTAGCGGCTATTAGCGGCTATTAAAGGCTTAAGGGATTAGCGGATTAGCTGCTAAAAGGCTATTAGCAGTTTAGCGGCTTAGAAAAAGGGGGTGGGGAGCGGAAAAAAAATCTCAAGACTCGCAAGACATTTTCGTCTTGCGAAGCAAGCCCATAGGGAAATTTGTCCTGCGAAGCGCATTGAAAAATGGAAAACCCTTTCGTCTAGCGGGTTTTCCGTCTTGCGAGGCATTCGTCTTGCGGGGCACCACTGTAGAAGCAATGCAGCTGCGAGCTGCTTGCTTGAAAACATCTCATGATGTTGGGACTGTCTGTGGGAAACGGAGGGCACCGGAATTAGCTCAGAGTGTAATATGAGCTGTACAGGAAGTGTTTGCTCTCTCGACTGCTGGAGTTTGAAGAGAGCAGTCATGTTTTTTTTGTAACGCTGCAAAGACAGAAATAAAGGCATGTAAATACGTTTCTATCTCTTTCCCCTGCCGGGGGGGAGGGGCAGGAAAGAGGAGGTGTGTTCTTCTCACGTTGAGAAGGATCGCCTATCGCGACCTCTGCCTGGATCTTGCTGAGGAATGCAGACAGGGAGGTCAACAGGAGATCAAGCCGGGTGCCTGGAGAGTTGCCAGTTTCTCCTGATAAAGGCTTGATTTCCGACAGAAAGTAGTCCAGAGCCTTAATTCTGTTCTTGGGTGTACTTGCAGTACGAGTACAGAGAACAGCAGGAAGCATGCAAAATCTTCTCTCGAAAGCTATTGGTATTTGGATACACATTTTATGTCTCCTCTTTTTCTTATCTTGGCCAAACATTTCTACTGTCCATGAAATAGAAAAAGTGCATTGATTTAAATTTAAAATAACAAAGCACAAGATATCAGCCAATCTTGTTCAAAGTGTTTTAGTCTAAGTTTTAAAACATTTCTGGCTGGTACCTCTTTTTCTAGAAAAATAGCACTGTTAATATTTAAATACAGGTCAAGATTTTATACATATATATGTATAAAATCTTGAGCTATATACATACATCACCTAAACATCACCTAAAATAGAAGCCCTTTTCAGAGTACATTTGTGGAGATTATGAACAGCAGGTGGAGAAGAGAGCATTGTAGTGGCAAGCTCTGCCTTCAGCCTATACATGTTCATTTGATGATACAGCTAGGTCAAAGGTGCACACATCTGTTCAAACATTGGGACATCTTTACTTGAATGGGATCCTGGGTCCATCTCCTATGCATGTTCATTCTTCTGCCCTCCATGTTGTACAAAAAGGACTCTGGTCATTAGGCAGAAAGCACGTCTTATGGAAAATTCTATGAAGGAAGGAGTGGGGGGAAGCCCAACTAGGTAGAAAGGCCATAAGCAGTTGATACTTACCACCGGCAAACCACAAACCAGCTTGATACTGCCAAACAACTGAACACAATTACACCTAAAATGATGGAGACTAGAGAACCCTTGGAAAGCCTTCCAGAATCTGAAACAATGAAATGTTAAATTACACTTCTTAACTAGGCGGGTAGGTAGTTTTATGCTGCCAATGAGACTTCAGACACAACTCATCTTATAATTCTCCTCTGCCACTGTTACCAATGGAAACTCAATACTGTTTTGGCAGTGAGAGGGCTGTGAGCACTATTTTGGATTTAGGTAGTAATGGCTGGTGGCAAGCTACAGAACTGTCCTATTTGCAGTGTATATGATTTCCAACTTATGCATGCTGAAGGTCTCTCCTTCCTTCACTCTGCACCATGCAACAATGCTAGTGAAATGTTGGGAGCACACAGTTACACGTGGTCTGCCCTGCACCTCCTAAGTTAAACTGTTCTTTCAGGTGCGATGGATTGTGCTGTCCCATTGCCAATGTTGAAGCATTATCTAATTGCCAATCCAGTTGGCTTCTGTGCACGGAATGGGAAAGGGCACCACCCCTAGCCTTCATCTCATGTAGCAAAATATATTGGGCTGGCTCTGACCAGTACATAGGAGCCACAGGAGGTGGGCAGGTCACATGGTCCAATAATGGTACTGCATATTATGGGTACAGAGTGGGACCAGACATCACAGAAGCAGGGTGGTTTTTTTATGTTGGTGCACCTTGAGGAAATCATTCCTTCTAATACTGATCCAAGTCTGCCCATCCATGTGCTTATGTAGCCAGAACAGCAAAGGAATCAGCATACTTAGGGTGACCCAGAGATATATGCATGTGTGCAGAAAAATTGCAATGAAAAGAACTAAGGGTGGAGGGGAAACTCTAAAACATAAGAACTCAATGACAATGAATGTTGAAAGATTGCAGCTCCCTTCATAGGAACTTAAGATCAGCCTCCTGAATCAGGTCAACGGCCCATCTAGTCCAAAATCCTGTTTTCACAGTGGCTAACCAGATGCCTGCAAGCAGGACATGAGCAGAAGAAGAGGAGTTTGGATTTGATATCCCGCTTTATCACTACCCGAAGGAGTCTCAACATTCTCCTTTCCCTTCCTCCCCCACAGCAAACACTCTGTGAGGTGAGTGGGGCTGAGAGACTTCAGAGAAGTGTGAGTAGCCCAAGGTCACCCAGCAGCTGCATGTGGAGGAGCGGAGACGCGAACCCGGTTCCCCAGATTACAAGACTACCACTCTTAACCACTACACCATGCTGGCAACAGCACCCTGCTCACTTGTGATCACAGCAACTGGTATTAAAAGGCATGTCGTTGGTAGCCTTGTCATCCATGAATGTGTCCAATCCTCTTTTAAAGCCATCCAAGCTGATGGTCATACATTATTTCCATGTACAGGGCAAGTGTGGGCTGCCCTCAAAGTCACACTTCTGTTCCTGTCCCCACCATTGCCAAAGTTGAGAATAATTTCTGCCTTGTTTAGCTGTGGAGATCCTCAGATAAACAACCCCTCAGCCTTAGGCTTGCCAGGAATACACTGCAACATTTTGATGCAGGGCCCTGCTTGTTGGCCTATCAAGATTCTTTCAAAGATCAGTGAAATGAACAGTCTATATTGTAAATGAAAATACCCATGCAAAAGTGCTGGTATTATGTAAGCATATAACAATAATTAAAAGCAAAGCAAAATTCAATCAAGAGGTTTTCCCCTCCCTAGAAGAAGACGATTAATAAGATTAATCCCCAAACAAGTGTTAGGAACAGAGTCATCTGAGGAACAAAACTGCAAGCTATCTGTTACAGGTTGAATGGTTATTAGGCACATTAGACAAATGAAGTAAGGAATAATTAAAACAGTGCCATCAAAAGGTTTTTAACAACTTAATGGAAAAAGCAGCTATCATGCTTCAAACCAAGGACAAAAGAAACAAGACACCAAAAAGACCCAAGGATTTCTACTTCACATTTTATGTACAGCAATAGGCTTATTTTTGACAGATGAGTAGTGTTGTTGCCTTCAGACAACAAACTTCATAGGTTTGCAGTAGCCTCCCTTCTACTCCAGCTTCCACAAGCTCCATTTAATTTGGAACAGGACTCCAGGAAGAAGTCTGTGAGGTAAAGAATTCCTCCTAGGGCAAACTGGGTTGAAACAAAACTAAGATACAGTATGCCTTAGTCAGAACTGTCAGTTTCGGAATGATTAAAAAAAATCCTAGCATGAGGGACAGTCTGCAGTAATGGTCTTAATGTTAGATGTGGACCAAATAGTACCGGCTTCTAAACTCATTTGGACATAAAGCTTGTTAGATGGCTTTGGACAATCTCAGATCTGCTTCACAAGGGTAGTTGTGATGGGAAGATACCAATGTCAGCTGCCCTGAGTTGGAGAAAGCAGCATTCAAGTGTAATAAATAAGAATAATTTAAGACATCCTGGCATGTCCCAAGTATGAATGGAGGTTGTATGAGTGCACAGCGTAAAATATTATTAGACCTCTTACAGATGTTAAGAGCACTTTAGTTAGAAGTCTGAAGTTGCTGGAATAATGTAATTCACGCTAATCATTTTTCAATTGCTCTACAACACTACCGTACCAATCATTTGCAACTTGGGATGCTCTTCTGGGCTAACAAGCAAATCACAGGCAGCTCAAGGTTTGCTTTAGTTATCTCATCCAGACTGCCTTCACAGTTCTGTATTTTTATTATGGCAACTGCCGGTGATTCCCCAAGTTTACTGGTGAAGTTGACTTATCTGCTTATGATGCAGACCTGCATAGCTTGTGGCCCACTAGGATGAATGCAGCTCAGACAGACATGTTGAATACAGCTTGATCCCTGTGACCTTTCTTATAAATGCCTGCTTAGAATTCAAACCTAAGGCCTGCCATAACCCTGGAGCCAGAGTCCTTCACTTCAAGAAATGAGAATAAGGACTGTGAAAGAGGGAGAGCATGTAGGGTCAGCCTCCGAAGCACTTCCAGCAGACATGCCTGGGGTGTGGTGTCAGTCCTCCTCTGGCCTGAGGATTCTGCATTGCCGCCCTAAGTCTCCCTCCCTGACAATTATGTTTGTTGATTTTCCAAATTATTACAAATCCTTCTCTCAAGGAAATAACTTTTGACACTCTTCCTTTGAAGAGAACCTCAGGAGTGCTGCTCCACACACCAGCTCTCTGTGGACCAGATTGCAGTCATCTTGTAGGCAGACAGTTCTTTTCAGAGACCTCTAATGGGCATGGCAGTTATGTTTATCAGACACCCAAACTTCTTTAACTTCAGTTTAGAACCATAATAACTGTCTGGGCCTCAACCCTTTCCATTTTAGTGTAAAAATAAATAAATAACTAGCTGTTTACTGATTGGAAAAGCTAAGATTGAGGCATTTAATCAAGCACAAAAGGATTTATGGCATGTAAAGGAACATACCATATTTTTCACTCTATAAGACGCACCAGACCACAAGACGCACCTAGTTTTTGGAGGAGGAAAACAAGAAAAAAAATATTCTGAATCTCAGAAGCCAGAACAGCAAGAGGGATCGCTGCGCAGTGAAAGCAGCAATCCCTCTTGCTGTTCTGGCTTCTGGGATAGCTGCACAGCCTGCATTCACTCCATAAGACGCACACACATTTCCCCTTACTTTTTAGGAGGGAAAAAGTGAGTCTTATAGAGCAAAAAATACGGTAAATGCAGCCTGGCTGTGCGGGCCACCCGTTGGTTCAAAAATTGTTATTAACTATCCAAGGATTATACTGAATTTCATATGGTAGCACAAGTCCTGGAATTACCATACGTACATGACATAAAAGGGAATGAGGAAGTTTCTCTAATCCCACCAGTGAGAGTTATTGCTGCTGCTGTTGTTCAGAAGAAGAAAACGTCAGACATGTTTTCCCACACCTTTGTTCATAGGAGCCAACTTCTAATGGCCAAGGTCCCTTCACCCCTCACAAAAAATATTTGAGGGCCCCCCCAAGTTAATGGACATAGGTGTGGTGCCGTGTCATGTAATCAATTATGTGGGGTAGGGCTCACTTGGGCCCCTCAAATATTTTATTGGCACCCCTGCCTTTGTTACACTATCCAAAACTACAAAGACTGCCTCCTTGGACTCTCAACACCTGAGTTCTTCTACTTAGCCAGGAAGCAGACTTAAGCCAGTCTCTCTCTCTCTCTCTAACCTACCACAGTGGTTGGTTTGTGTTCTTTACAGTGACCCTTACATTTAGACGTCTGCTGTGATCATTCAGTGTTGATAAGTATGAGACAGCGGAAGATAATTAGAATGGTTCTCACATAAATGACTACAGCATGTGTGAATGACAGAGAATGACTTTGAGACTGCCTCATTGTTTTATGTTGCTAGGTTTTAACCAGCAAAGCAGTGCAGTCACCTCACCTTTGCATGTTTTCCCATCTTCTGCCAGTTCATAGGGATCTGTGCAAAGACACTGGAATGAGCCTTGGGTGTTGACACATTGAGCAGAGGAGTGGCATGGGGGATTGGTTTTATTTTCACATTCGTTGATGTCTAAAGAGAAACACAAAAGTTAAAACAAAGTTATAAACTCAAAGTGTATTTCTAGAAGGCGGATCCTAAAATATGCTGCATTTGCACAAAAAGATAAGCTATTAATTCTGGCTTAATAAACCCAGATATGCATGGGCAGTCTGCACTAGCACCAAGAGAGTTCTGATGGAAATAGAAACAGTCTTAGAAACTGCTGTTGTTTGCTTATTTTTCCAGAACAGAAATCAAACCTCCTTTTTTTGGGTGTTTTGCCTCTTTCTTAGGTAGGGGAAACTGAGTTCTTGAGTTTCTTACATTTCAAAGGGGCCCTCAAGCCTAAAAGGGTTTGAGAGCTGCTGTTGTAAAGCATTTGAAAAAAAAACACCAAGATTTGTTCAACCAGATACTTTTTTATTAATTTATTCATAATTTGCTTCACTGTGGCTGGATCTAGACACATGAAAGAAGTGTTTCAGTTTAAAGTGTTGTAAACTTAAACAGGAAAAACAGGTAGAGAAAAACGGGGCTCCATGTCACCACCCGATGGCACAATGTTATATTGCACATAGAACGCATATAAATCACATTTTCTTCACCATTCTGGCTGAGTCCTAGCTGAGCCCTGTGTGTGCAATACATTGTATAAACACACATGGAGCAAAGGAAGAGCTAACTAACAGCCATGCAAGCAGCCTAGGATTGTTTTTCTTTTGACTTAGTGCACTTCCCATTCTACTGCTTGTTTCCATAGCCTGCCGTACATAGTTTAACATATTAACCACCTATTGGAGAAGAAACGACTGGTTCACGCAAGTTTTTCCATTCAGCTTGTTGCCAGAATATTAATCTGCTAGGGGGCAAAATATTATTATAATTCATCTCTTTCTTTGCTTCGCAACTAGGTGAAAAAAATTCAGGGGACTCACAGGATGTGACTAAAAGAGAGAGTTACAATTCCCTATCCCTATTTCATTTCAAGTGTACCATTATCTGAATCGCTGTCTCTTCCAAGCAATGTTGATAAGCGGGCCTAACTGAGTACCAACTGCAGCTCCTGCATGCAAATGAATTCACCTGTTGTAATGTCTTCCTCAGTAGGAGCTTGTTAAATTTTTCTCTCTCTCCTGATGCTTTCCTCCCCCTTAATGAAGGTTGAATATGCATCTGCACAGACATGCTGGGAAATGCTACGTACGGTGACTTGTAGAAATGTAATGTAAGTGAGAGTAAAGTCTTAAATTGATGCAATGCATTGAAATGAACTCATGCAGTTCTTCACTTTCAAGGCATTGGAAGGGGGATTGAGTGCCTGTGGTGCTTGATTTACTGGATTCAGTAGGAAACCATCTGTGCTAATAGTTTTTATAATGTGAAGGAGGGGATCATGATAGTAACTCAAAGAAGAAGACAATCTCTCTTTCTGGGCCTTCCTAGTGTTAAAGATGGGGGGAAATTTGTTCAGCTCACATTTTAAGGCATTCTATCTCCTTCACAGTTCCGAAACCAGACTTGATCATGTCCTTTCCTTGTCCATGTACAGAAGTCACTTGGATTGGCCCTTGGATTGCACTGGCAATAGGAAAAAAATTCCTACCACATCTGAAAGAGCAGGTGTGCAAGCCACAGGGCACAGGCAACGGTTGTTAGTATTTATATTGTATTTGCGTTATAAATGTATTTCACAAAGAATAATGGTACTGGGGAAAGTTGGGAGCTGGCAGTTGGTTGGTTATTTTCTTGGTTGATTCTTTGATTAAGAACATAGAGTGGTGACTTCAAGCAGATGCTGTCTGGAGGAGTTTGTGAGAACAGGCAAGCTATGGATTAAAAACTTATGCGCTGCTATGAAGAAGTTTTGAAAACAAAAGGGACTAAACCCTCTCTTGGGCTCAAGGGAGAGAAATGAATTTCAAGTCTTGCGTAAGGCTTCTTTTTTAAAAAAAGCACAAATAGCTAACAGCCGTGTCCTCCAACATTTCACTGCAACAGCTTCCCCACTCAAGGATGAGTCACCTGGGGTGGCCTCCTCACTCTGCCTAATTATGGGACTAGTGTCCCTGCCCCCCAGATACTGGTGTAGTAAAATATCCGACCACCTGGAAGCATATACTCTTCAATTTGAGCACTACTTTTTTTGTTTCCTCAACTGTGGCAATGAAGAGACAAATACAGTAATAGTATAGTTGGGAGGGGTGTTCTTTGTGGAAAGAACCCCCACATCCCTGGGCATGCCTCAGTGCATTTTGTTCTATATTTCTGGTGCAACCAAATAAAAATGCAGCAATACAGTGGTGCCTCGCAAGACAAAATTAATTCGTTCTGTGAATTTTTTCATCTTGTGAAGCACCACTGTGTATTGACGGTTTCCAATAGGAATGCATTGGCGGTTTTAAAAAAAAGGCGCAAGACGTTTTCGTCTTGCGAAGCAAGCCCATAGGGAAATCCGTCTTGCGAAGCAACTCAGAAAACGAAAAACTCTTTTGTCTTGCGAGTTTTTCGTCTTCTGAGGCATTCGGCTTGCGAGGTACCACTGTATATGTTTGAAAAAGGTGCTAGCAGCAGAAAGCTGCTTCTTCCCGTAGGAGAGAACAAGCTGATCAGATGCAGTCTTATTTTATTTCTCAGGCAAAAAACTTGGATATGGATATGGATATCCTGGCTAAACCCTGTTAATGCCTGCTGCTAATTAAATCCTACAAGCTTTTTAGTTTTTCAAAACACACACAGGCCCTCCATGGGCATTAAAGCATCCAATGATTCTGTGAATCCTATTGCTTCCTTTTGATCTGTATTCCTTTACACTGAGAGCAAGGAGGAGCGTGATCAGGCAAGATGCCCAGTTTGGGTTATGTTTTAGTTGCATTCTGGGAGACTTGGCTCAGTCTGTTGCTTAACTCACAAATATATGGAGCAGAATAATGGTTTGTGGGGACGATCACGTATTCTTAAAATAAGGGACCAAGGATGATTTGTGAGATCAGAGCAAAGCGAAGAAAGAAGAGTACGCTTATATCTTTTCAAATCTCTTTGCAATTTGTTTCACGTTTTTGTCTCAGTAAGCCCTGGAACGTGTGAGTTCTCAGGCTCTACAGCTAGAAACTGTAAGTAAGCTGAAAAAGATATTTATGGATGGCAGCATCAAGAGTGACCTCAGAAGATAAATGAATTTTCACAATAGACTACAGGATCCAAGTTTATTCAGCCCTCTAAAATTATTCATGTTTAAACATTCCAATGTGGCAATGCCATTCTTGATAGAAGAAAGCAGACAAAACTTAAAAACCATAGGCACCTTGGCAGACCGGTGCTTTCAAATTCCATTTCCCCTGTATACAGGACAATTGTTCTTCTCCTAATAGCTTATATCCTTGGTGGCAAGAGTAGGTAACAATGAGTTTCCCTGCCTCTGAACAATGGACAAAGTCACCATGTTCCACTCTTGTTGGGAAAGCGCAATTCAACTCTAGAAGCAAAAACACAACATTTTAAAAAAGTAAACATAATACATTAGTGTACATTAGTCAAAACTGCATATACTGTTTTTATTAAGATAAATTCACACTAAAATGGTGATGAATTTTCGTGAGAATTAAAACACAAATTTCTGCAAAATGTTGAGTACTAAATTTAAGTGTGGAAAAATGAGCAACTCAAAGAACTGAAATTCCTAATCTTGAGTGAAGATATTCTATGGCAGCTCTTGGTCAGCAATTATCGGAGCTGGACCCCGCTGTAGGAGGGGGTAGAAATAATAAGATTACTATCATTATAAGCCCAGCCACATTTGGAGAGGTGCAGCTTTTCTATCCCAGTTCAAAGGCCTCAGATGATGAACGCAGAGTCTGGGCGAATGTACCCTCTCATACCCTTTCATTCCTTTTGCCAAATGCAGGAATGAAACACAGCTTTGCCTGGTGGCAAGAAGATACTCAGACCATTTCATCCCAGCTGTCAAAACCTCCAGCACATCCCTCATTTCTAAACATTCCAAATATTTGACAAAAGCGAGGATATTCATTTTTTTGAATTACCTGGGTGAAACGTCTCCTGCCAAGCTCCTAAATGAATGCTGGGTATATTTTCACAAGACTCAAAATCTTTAGGAAATTCCCCAAGTATGAAGGCATCAAGGGGCACTTCAGGGAGACCTGTGTTATCACAGATTAATCTGGATAAGGAATATTTTCTGAGTTCTTGCCTTTGATCTTCAGTGAAAACATTGTCGTTTTCCCACCAAAATCTATGTAGAAACAAGACCAAAAAATATTACAAGACAGGAGTGTAGGCCACGGTGTAGTATGTTCCATCACTTGGCCCCACCTAGATATCAAACTTCTTAAACAATTGGCAATCCTGTTTCAAACTTTGTTTGTTTTTGTTTTTTACCAAAACCAGTTTAATAAATATCCTTTCCAGGTATTCTAATCCCCTGTGTGATTAGAATTGCATGAGGGACAGCAAAGACAACTGTGTTAGCTGCCATCCTCAAATTTGCTCATCAAATTTACAGATTACACTGAACTGGGAGAGGGAGATAATGCTGCAGAAGAAAGAATCAGGGTTCAAGATGACCTTAACAGATTGGAGAGCTGGGCCAAAGGAATTTCAATACGGACAAATGTAAGGTTCTACACTTAGGCAGAAAAAACCAGTGGCATAAATATAAGATGGGGGACACCTGGCTTACTAGTAGTACACGTGACAAGGATCTAAGGGTCTTTAGTAGACCACAAGCTTATCATGAGTCAGCCATGTGATGCAGCAGCATAAAAAGCTAATGCTATTCTAGGATGCATCAACAGAAATATAGTGTCCCAATCAAGGGAAGTAATAGTCCCGCTCTATTCTGACTTGGTCAGAGCACACCTGGAGTACTGTGTCCAGTTCTGGGCACTACAATTTAAGGAGGATATTGACAAGCTGGAATGTGTGCAGAGGAGGGAGACCAAAATGACAAAGGGTCTGGAAACCAAACCTTATGAGGAACAGTTGAGGGAATTGGGTATGTTTGGCCTGGAAAAGCAGAAACAGAGAGCAGCTAATAATGCCTAAGCAGGGCTAATGGAAGAAACAATACAAGTAAACTTACCGATCACCATCTCTCAATGCTTTCATTTGTTTTCCAATTATGCATGCAAACAGTGGACCTGTTCTGGCATCTGGAAGCATGCTTTCTACTATGCCCGCTAGCCACAAATCTATGTTGTCAGGGTTTTTGTACAGTCCCATGATTTTTTCCACCGTCTTCCTGTTCTGTATCGCTTTTGTCAGGTCACTTTCTGTCCTTAGCCTTGGCAGGTCACAGAATTCTCGCCAGTCATTGTAACCTACAAATATGGCATTCGTAGAACGAATCAAACAAGGTTTGCCAACAGGAGCCCTGACAGCTTCCTGTGAGAGCTCTGCCCAGTTCCTAAAGTGCTTGATGAAAGCCTACCTGCAGTGATACTCTTGGACCTGGAATCCCTTCACTCTGATCTGAAATATGCGAGGCATGATCCTTAGAGGTGAATGGGGACAGTGTGGAGGAATGGTTAGAGTTCTGGACTAGAACCTGGGAGGCAAGGGCTCAGCCATGAAGCCCATAGGGTGACTTTGGGCCATAGCCTCTCAGCCTAACCTACCTCAAAGGGTTGTTGTGAAGATAATATTAATACCCCACCCATCAGACTGGATTTCTGCAGCCACTCTGGACAGCTTGCAGCACATATTAAAAATTGTAAAACATCAGACATTTAAAATTTCCCATTACAGGGGCCGCCTTCAAATGTTTTCTAAAAGTCAGATAATTGTTTATTTCCTTGACATCTGATGGGAGGGTGTTCTACTACCAAGAAGGCCATTAATAGCTGAGTGGGGATTTGAGACAGGTCTCCCAAATCCAAGTCCAGTGCCCTATCCACACAGCCACACCAGACTGGTGTCTTGCTTCAAATTAAGCTCTGAGGCAGTAAGTGGATGCTTTATGTAGGGTGTATTTTATGCTAGCACCAGTACAGCATTATGATATACCAGCATTGCATACAAGTGATTCTGGTACCATAGGGAAATATAATAAGACAAATGTAGATACAGGCTGTAATTATTGAGTACTGGGATTTGTACTAAACCCGCTTTAATGTTATTCAGTCCAATGCACAAACCAGTCAATAGATCTGCTCTAGCTCTTTTCTGGAATGGGTGGCTGATGATGAGAAGCTCTCTGTGGACCATTGGTGCCTGTTTTAAGGACTAAATGTAGCCTGGCTTGAAGTGGGAGAATAGGCTGTGTTCTAATTAAGATAACAACGTATAACATGTTAATAACATAACATACATAATTTGTAAGGAGGTGTGGAAGCTGCTGATAAAGACAAACTGAAGTTGTAGATCAAAATGTTTTTAAAGGCTTTAACTAAGCAGGAAAGAGTGTGCGAAAGTAAAACTATGCTCAGCTGCTATTAAAATGAAATAAACAACCACAGTGCACTGATTGCTAATGCAATAATATTACATTCCAGTAAATTCATTGGGTTGTACCCAATGGTGCCTTAGAGGACAGCACTTCCATTTCTAGAAGTCAGGCCACCTAATTTTGGCTGACAACCCCAACCATTTACTGTAGCCCTCTGCACCACATCCCATTCTGTTCCAGAGGGTCCCATATCCCCCAAGAACAGCTGGTGGTGTGGTTAAGAAGGTAAGAGGGACCAACAAAATTGGGGCTTTGCTTTGCACACACAGAAGTCTCTTCTATTAATCTGGCTAGGCCTCCCACTTTGGCTAGTGAGGCTGTTTTGAACAGTCCACACTCACCTGCTCTACACCTGATATCATATATGACGGGTGGGGCTTGGCCAAAAGGGGCTTTGCAGGGACTTCAAATCAGCATTGCCTGCAAAGCCCTATTGCCCAGTGCTATAAGTCGCCTAGAGGCCTTGGCATAGGCAACACACAAATTCTGCTGCTACTATTACCACAAGATGTATTGTTAAATAACGCAGTATACCTGGGAGTCCATGATCACGTCCCCGCTGTAAATCTAATGATGCTAAATCCAAAGAGCCATTATGAGACAACACCAATAGCTTCTTCGTTAGCTCCTCATTCAGCAGCTGATCCTGTACCTGTAGTTTTGCAGCAGTTGCCAAAGTTCCTCTTAGCAGGGGATCCAAGCCACCTACAAAGAGAAGGTTACAAAGAGAAGGCAGGAGAGGGGAAGAGGTGGGCCTCTCCATCACCTCTGCTGAAAGACCAACAGCTGCCCTTGAAATATTTCCATCCCAGCTGGTTGTTACAAAACCTCTGTCAAAAATCTACCTCCCTCCCAGTCCATTTTTGTGTGTGTCACGTATTTTAGATTGCAGGCCTCAGAGCGAGGACTGTCTTATCACTGACATTTGAAAGCGTCTGTCTTATCATGGGCATTTTGGAGTGAGAAACAGGATAAAAATGCTTTAAATAAATGTATGCAGCCACAAATCCAGCACTGTCTTAAGATAAGTGCAAAAGTCCTTGATTTTCATCCAGCCGGCTAAGGACCCTTCACTAACTATGAATTGTGCTTTAACAGCTTTGCATGCATTTTTCTTCTAGTTTTCAAAAAAACAACCAAGCAACAATGATGTAAAGATATTAACATCTTCCACTGCGTATTGTTAGGCAAATAATATCAGTATTATTTTCATTATTTTTCTTTATCAAATGTATAAATAAGCTAACTATAATTCTCTAGAGAAAGACAAATATTATTTATAACATGTTTTTTAAACTTGAATTTTTTAAAAATATTTTTTATTAAAGTTTTCAGGTTTTCATCTCCACATTAACATATTTTATTATACCCATACATTCAACAACTTCCCACCTTCCCTTTCCAAGGTTCTTTTAATTTACCCATACTTCCTGCATATTCTTGTACAGTATATCCATCTAAATCAGTTTTCTCCATCCTCATTTTACACCCTTTTAGATATGTAATACTGCTGAAGTTACCTTAATACTGCCAGCGTTTTCAACTGTGTACAATTTTTAATGGGTAGCAGCCAATTAAGCCCTACTCAGAGTAGACCCATTGGACTGAATGGACAGGTTAGATGTGATTAATTTAAGTCCAGCAGTAGGTTTACTTTGATCTTGATTTGATTGGATGCAGTCATATCGAAACTCATTATTAAGCTAAGGCTGCAACCTTATCATATTTATCTGGGAGTAAGACTCATTTAATAGGGCTTATTTCTGATCAGATATACATAGTATTGTGCTGTAAAGCTAATAACAACAACAACAGGGCTTTGAGGGGCCTTCCGGCGGTTCCCTCATTGCAAGAAGTGAAGTTACAGGGAACCAGGCAGGGCCTTCTTGGTAGTTGTGCCCGCCCTGTGGAACACTCTCCCATCAGATGTCAAACAATATTATGACCTTTTGTAGACATCTGAAGGCAACCCTATTTTGAGAAGCTTTTAATGTTTGATGTTTTGCTGCTTTATATTTTGTTGGAAGCTGCCCAAAGAGGCTGGGGAAACCGAGTCAGATGTGTGGGGTACAATAATTATAATTATTAAAACAGTAAGGCTACACAAACCTTTCACTCTTCTCCCTTGTCCCTCCAAGCTGTAATTCATTCCACACAGATAAAATAACTGAATATTTCAATTTATTTTGGTTTTTTTATATGACTTTGGAAATGCTAGTCAAGAAGAGAAAAACACCTCAGCGCTTGCTCTTCATGGTCTGTTTAACAGTCTGAACAATGATGAAATCAAGACAAAATCTCCCTGTTTTACAAGTTGCTAATAACTTTGCAGTAATGCAAGAAGATGTGATAGTATTAAACAAAGTACCTTCTTTAATAAGTCTCCACGGGGTAAAAAAAGCTTCGTGCAATTGAAGATTAGGAAGATTTGGATCATTCTGATACTGTACGTCGAGTCTCTTTATGACTGGATGAATTGCAGCATGACCAAAGCGAAAAGCTGCCGTAGTAAATACATTGGATACTGAAGGATTAATTGTGGGAACATAGCCTTTATAAGCACCAACGTATTGGTTAAAAGCATCTGGTCCAATGATTTTTGGTATGTAGTCTCTTAGGGTAATAATCTGGGGTGGAAATAAGGGAAACCAGAATATTTCAGTTAATAACAATGTTGTAGGAAGCCTATCGTGTGTTTGAACAAGACAAAGCCTTGCCAAATGTTGGTCTGGACTCCTTAGATATAGGAACATTTAGTAGCAACAAGAGCCAAAGTCATATTTATATAAGCTAGGTGCCAAATGGCTCCTTAAACCAGGGTTATAATCGCCAAAATGGAATGTCTAGAGGCCATTTTTGGACCAGACAGCTCAAAAGATGTATGTATTTTTCAATACAACTTTTTGGTTCCTGAAATTCGTTTTGATTGTGAAGATGAAACATAATGGGTAGAATTCTACAGGATGTGTGGCTGGTGTGTGAAAACAGCCAAGATCAAAGGATTCCCAGGCATGCACCTCCAGATGGCGGAGACATCAGACATCATCCTGGCACCCGGCCATCTTAACTTGGTCACAAGTGGCCGATAAAGGTAAAGGGACCCCTGACCATTAGGTCCAGTCGTGACCGACTCTGGGGTTGTGGGGCTCATCTCGCTTTATTGGCCAAGGGAGCCGGCGTACAGCTTCCAGGTCATGTGGCAGCATGACTATGCCGCTTCTGGCGAACCAGAGCAGCACACAGAAACGCCGTTTACCTTCCCGCCGGAGCGGTACCTATTTATCTACTTGCACTTTGACGTGCTTTCGAACTGCTAGGTTGGCAGGAGCTGGGACCGAGCAACAGGAGCTCACCCCGTTGCAGGGATTTGAACTGCCGACCTTCTGATCAGCAAGTCCTAGGCTCTGTGGTTTAACCCACAGCGCCACCTGCGTCCAGCGCCGATAGCCAGGTGCAAAATCCGCCTGGCGAGTTTCGAATGTTGATTGGGGATGGAGAGGGGGCATTAATATCAATGCCCCTTCCCTACCATGGAGAATTGTGGGAGTGGTTTCCCCAGATCAAGATTAGTTCAGCTGGAAATTTTCTAATAGGACGGGGAAATTAAGCCACAGCCAACCTGGACCGGAGGTGTTCAGTAGTCTCAAAATGTTAAGGGTGTTTCACAGCATTCTTTACTGGCAATGAAATAATATTGTCTCCATGCTGATGGATCATCCAACAAAGATATAACTGTCTTTCTATTTTGTTACAGCCTGCTAGCTGACATTAAACAGAAAGTGTTCTATTATTGACCTAATGGTGCATCAGACTAACCTTTTGCAATGACCTTTATTTAACGATATCCGAATCCACCTCTCTGTGTAGGCTAAGAGCTTAAGGCTGCAATCCCACATACACTGACCCTGAGAGTAAGCTCCCTTGAACTTAATGGGACATGCTTTTGGGTGCTTTTAGGATTCTGCTGCAAGAGAACTGTTTCTGCCATTTGAAGATGACAAGGGAAAGATGCAAACTTTTGAAGCTGCCTAACAAAGTCCTTAGGGACGCGGGTGGCGCTGTGGGTTAAACCACAGAGCCTAGGACTTGCCAATCAGAAGGCTGGAGGTTCAGATCCCCGCGACGGGGTGAGCTCCCATTGCTCGGTCCCTGCTCCTGCCATCCTAGCAGTTCGAAAGCATGTCAAAGTGCAAGTAGATAAATAGGTACCGCTCCGGAGGGAAGGTAAACAGTGTTTCCGTGCGCTGCTCTGTTTCGCCAGAAGCGGCTTAGTCATGCTGGCCACATGACCCAGAAGCTGTATGCCGGCTCCCTCGGCCAATAAAGCGAGATGAGCGCTACAACCCCAGAGTTGGCCATGACTGGACCTAATGGTCAGGGGTCCCTTTACCTTTAACAAAGCTCTTGGGGAAACATGTCTGTTCCTCTGGGTGGCGATGGTACTGTGGGAGGAGAAGTGACTACTTATCAGGCCTCCAGAATGAATTAAGTTCTTAACCCGAGGTACCAATGTATTATGAAAATATGAAAACTCTGTACAGTGCAGTGGTACCTCAGGTTAAGAAATTAATTTGTTCCGGAGGTCCGTTCTTAACCTGAAACTGTTCTTAACCTGAGACACCACTTTAGCTAATGGGGCCTCCTGCTGTCGCCGTGCCGCTGGGGCACGATTTCTGTTCTCATCCTGAAGCAAAGCTCTTAACCTGAGGTACTATTTCTGGGTTAGTGGAGTCTGTAACCTGAAGCGTCTGTAACCCGAGGTACCACTGTACTCTAACCTCACAAAAAAAAAAAAAAAAGAAAAGGAAGAGGGCCTTTTAAAATCAGAGAAAAAGGCAACCAAACCAATCAATAGGGTGGACTCTAATAAGGAAGGCTTACATTTGGGACTTGGGGGGGGGGTAGTATGGAAAGTGGGAGCACGAGAGAGGTGTAGAAAAAGTGGATTGGATTCTGCTTCTCTTTCGACGTTTCCACCTCCTCCTCTCTCTCAATTTTGCTTTCTCTCCCCTGCGTGGCAATGAGGCTGAGAAAAAGATTCTATTTCCTAATTGTTCTGAGGGGATTTTGGGATGGAGGGGTGGCAGCGCATGTGACGTGAGGGCTTAACTCTTTCTAGCTGCCACTCCCTTGAAAATCACCCTTACTGGCACACAAATTAAGCCTAATTGTGAGGTGGGGGGGGGTTTCCTCACATGAGCTCCCCCCCCCCTAACCCTAATTGCCACTGAAGGGCGATTTTCAGAATGACAGCATGCAGGAAGGGGAGGGGTCACTCCCCCAAAATCTGTAGCTCCCCGGAAAATTGCCCTCTGTGCAGCAGCTTAGGAAAACAGGGCCCCAAAATGTGACTGGATGTTTCTCTCCCCCAACGCACCCCATCTCCCGCTCTGTAGCTTAATTGCTGTCCAGGGCCAAGGAATACTCATGCTTTAAACAGATCTATGGGGAAAGGCCTATTTGTTCATAGGAATCTTCTTTCCTGTATGTAACACTGTCCATGTCTTAAAGACTATTTGGTCACAAAATCCATTTGATAGGTCTAAATGGGTCTATCAGCAGACAATTCATAGTTATCTTCAAAAAAACAACAACCCAAAAACCATACAGTTTGTTATAGAAATGCTGATAAGTGTTCCCCTGGCAAATTCTTTTGATAATGTAATAGGCTTATATTGAAGCATATAGAAAAAAGCTTATAAGAAACACTGATCAAAAGAGAGGAAATGATACATTGCGATGGAAAATATGAAAACTGCATTGCAGATTTAAGATTACATTGGACTTAATAAAGCATAATGGGATGAATATGAAGTATAGAGAACTAATAAAATACATGATAGGTTTGATATAATATGCAATAAACTGAATGGACAAATGCACCCAGTGCTTTGATACAGTGCATATTGAAAAATTCAGGCAGGGATAACGTAGTTTCATCAGATAATGTGTTTCACTCTTTTTTTGGGGGGGGGAGAGGGGGGTTATTTTATTTTTGAACACCGAAAAGGCAAGTTCAGACAAACTACAAAAAGATGTGTCTCTTTCCAAGCCCTCGGTGTTCGCTCCAGAGCAGTTAAGCTTGGCTTCCTTGCCTCATTACTTTAGCTTTCAGTTATGCTCTTTGCAAATTAACAGTGCTCAGACGGCAAAGCCTGAAATATGATAGATTATTAAGAGGCTGCCTCTTGGATTTTAAGGTTCGGCTTTCCTACACAATGCCTGCCAGATCATTAGTCCTGCTGGAAGGTAGGAGCATAGATGTCACAGAGACTCATTTGTGGAGGGCAATCCAACACCTTGATGCTGGTCTTGTTGCTATGATGCATTCTGTTTCCCAGCAATATTTCAAATGCATTGAAATTTCCCCCGCAGTCCTATGGTTTTTGACAGCCAATGTGCACCCTCAGTTGTGTACCTTCATTTCTTATCTATCAGATGCCACCTGAAGCAGCTCACTTCACCCTGATCCATGGCAGGATCACCCCTCATGATCTCATGTTGTTCTAGTGCTTATGGAAATGCTAATAGCTTACTACATTTGGTATAAATTCATTCCAAATGTTATCGTATTTATCCATACAGAGCCTGCACCTGTAAGCAGCGTGTTCATAAATTGCCAATGATGTCAGTCCATTGATTGAAGGGTATCATATCTTTATTTTTCCCATTCCTCTTGGCCACCATTAGGGCACGGAAAAACCCATTTCCATTGTCTCGTTGATAATTTCCATGCTGCATGTATATAGTTCAGTAAAATACTCTCCGCCTAAAGATTTAACCTTTTCTGCACCGTCATAGTTAACAAGTTTGGGGAGAAAGTGCTGGACTGTGTTAAGTAAAGAACAAGGTACAAAGATGTGTTTCAGAGAGGAATTGTCCTTGCCACATCCCCAACACTGAGCTATCTTAGCGAACCTGTTTTTTATACAAATGTAAAGAGGTCCAATAAACTCTAAATATTATTTACTGTTGTATTGGTCTTAAATCGAATGACACCTTAGGTATTGAAGCCAATACAGTTTCCCACTGTCTGGGTAATAATGATCTTGTCAAAAACTTAACAGGGGAAAAAATGTGTGCCATTATTTTAAGTTGCTGGTGAGGGCTACAATCCCCCCCACCCCCACCCATTTGCTGGGCTGTAGGTGGTTTGGGTTGAGTCAAGGAGCCCCTCCACTTGCTTTCAGCAGCTCAGCCAGCATACCCCTGCCCACCACCAATGGATTGATGCCTGCATCACTCTTCTGCCCGCAGCATGTACATGTGGAAGGAAGGCTTACACTGGTATCCGCATTGGTAAAACCAAGCAGACAGTCCTGTAATGAGGCATTCCAAGGTGGGGCAGGGCTGAGCCAGCCTGGGATCCACTAGATCCTGAGCAGCTCTCACAGTTGGTGCTGGCTAGCATCGGGCCTGATCCGAGCCCGGCTGCAGCATAATCTGAGGCTGGTACAGGGATCAGGACCCATCTTCCTGCCCCTTACACCACTGCCACGAGTGCCCTTGGCAGCAGCGGATTTAGATTGCAGCCCTACTTGCAAATAGTACATGGGCACGTTCTCCTTCCAGGAACTCATCAATGATATTTAACTAACTGGTAATATTTAACACTTATGAATTGTATCTAACTGGAGTAGCAATTGGTTCGATCCCCAGGCATCAGAAACCCTGGTAATCTGCTGCTATTTTAAAAGCAGGATTCAAACTAATTAGAGCGGAATGACCTGCCTTCAGTTCTGGGCACCTTCCATATCCCACATATAATAACTTTCTGCGGCTTGAAATAAGGCTTCAAATACTGATGGGGTAATCACTATCATATATGGCACCAGTTGCTCCTGGCGTGGCAGGAAATTGAACAACTGGATGCATCACTAGCATGATCTGGCTGTCCCTTTAAATTAGATGTCTGCGTTTCAACACGAGATCCCCCAGAGTCCCTATAGTGCAGAGCTTCCCGCACTGGGCACAATTTAAGACTGTGCCTTACTACCAAAGGGAAAGAAAAGGACACATCCGTATTCAGCCAGCCTTTGTTGTGAGAAAGGGTCTGTATTGTGCAGTGGAGACATTCAGTCCAGCTAAGAAAAATAAAATCAAACACACAACTTTCACCTTCACAATATAGCTTTGTGACCTGAATTGAGCAGATCCACTGAAAAGAAGGCAAAAGGAATAGAAATTGAAAGTCTGCAAGCAGCCAGCCCTCCTCTTCAGGGGTATCATCTGTGGAAGTGCCTTGGAAGTTAAATATGTCTGAGCAGGAAGAGCAAACAGAGGACTGGTTTGGAGGGGTTTTTTTTTTTTAAAAAAAAGAATTAAATGAGATACGAGAATGAAGCTAAGATTGCATCTGCAGTAGATGCCTTTCCTGATGGAAATGTGTAAACTAAGTTTGAGCTCCATGCAGAGAAAACGGAGTGCTGGAACATCGGCATCAGTGAAGTCCTCAAGAGCTCAATGCAGATACAGTCCTCCAAGGAAACACCACGCCCAAGAGGATGCCAGCGTGGTTAGTGAGCAGAGGCAAGGAAGTTTTTAGAGGCAAGGCAGCTTCCTTCAGGAACTGGAGGCCTTGCGCAAATGAGAATAAAAAGGAACACAAAAGAAATGCAAGCAAACAATAAGGTTACTGCCTAAAGTCTGGGACACTGAGTGGGGAGACCTGGATTCAAATCCTGTGATTCTTTAGAGGTGCTTTAGCAGTGAATGCCCTGCACTGGTAGTGGGCTGGACTCGATGACCTTTGAGGTCCCTTCCAGCTCTGTGATTCACTATTCTGATTTAGTACTAGGTTGGCTGTCTTAACAGCATAGGGAGTGTCTAACTGGGTGTGACACAGAGATCTGGGCACTTGCTATCTTTCCATTTTAATGTCCCCATATAGAAAATAGTGATATTGCCTTCACAAGGTATTTTTTTTTTTTTTTATGTGTGGGTGTATGGATGGAAAAAACCAATAGTGCTGAATAAATCCTTGGTAATGATATTTTCCCAGAGGAAAAAATTATTTTCAATTGCCTTTGTTCTCAGAGCATCTAAATCTTTCTTTAAAAAGTCTACAAAAGTTCACTGTTAAAGCTTTGACTTTCCAGTTTTGCATATTTAGTTGTTTAGTTGTGTCCGACTCTTCATGACCCCATGGACCAGAGCACGCCAGGCACTCCTGTCTTCCACTGCCTCCCGCAGTTTGGTCAAACTCATGCTGGTAGCTTCGAGAACACTGTCCAACCATCTCGTCCTCTGTCGTCCCCTTCTCCTCGTGCCCTCCATCTTTCCCAACATCAGGGTCTTTTCCAGAAAGTCTTCTCTTCTCATGAGGTGGCCAAAGTACTGGAGCCTCAGCTTCATGATTTGCAGCGAGCACTCAGGGCTGATTTCTTTAAGAATGGAGAGGTCTGATCTTCTTGCAGTCCATAGGACTCTCAAGAGTCTCCTCCAGCACCATAATTCAAAAGCATCAATTCTTCGGCGATCAGCTTTCTTTATGGTTTAGCTCTCACTTCCATACATCACTACTGGGAAAACCATAGCTTTAACTATACGGACCTTTGTCGGCAAGGTGATGTCTCTGCTTTTTAAGATGCTGTCTAGGTTTGTCATTGCTATTCTCCCAAGAAGCAGGCGTATTAGTGTACCAAACAAAACAAGGGCTTTCCTTTTCCTCGCCCTCTTGCTGTATCTGCTCTCTCTTTCTCAGCCTCCTGCAATATTTTTTCCCCAAGGTTATAGCTGCTCGGAAAGAACTCTTGGAGTGTAAACGCATGGGCAACCTCAACTGTGGAGGCTGCTGACGCTCTAAGTAGCCGAGTTGCATATAGAGTTGGCATGTGTGTCCCTGAACTGACTAAAGCCACTCCAAATCATTTCTAATGTGCCACAGGCTGATCTCATTAATCTCTGATACTCAGACAGATGATGACTAGCCCAGAGTCATACACAGAAAATGCCTTTTGGAAATTATTTTGTCTGAGGGCAGAACGTGTCTGATTCCAAGACACTAACATTTGAGTGCCCAGAAGCCTAGTGTGCATTGGGTTTCTTCTTTTTCTTTCCAGATTTGTTCACTGCTAACTAGTGCCAAAAAGCCATTCTGAGCCTTTCAAGGCAATTATTTTAAAGCAAACAGCACATTTAAGACAGAGGGACTTGCACGGTGCGTGCGAGGAAGCTATAAGGAAGACTAATGTTCAGGGTCGTTAAGAGATTTTTATTTAAGATTAAATGAAGTGTGCAATCTTTTTGTATCCTAATTAGAATTCTCACATAGAAATGTGAACAGCTTCATAAAGAGCATAACTTAGACGGTCTGATGCCCAGCTCCAAATGAGAGATGCAGGAATAACTTTTGCTATATATTTTATTGCCATTAGGTGGCATATTTCTCTTCACAAAGGCAACTATAGTCCAGTTGCCCAAAGTCAAAATCTGCTTTTGGGAACATGAATCGGGCTGCCAGAAGGCCTAACCACGTATTCTGATCTTGGACTCAGCTATACAGCAGCAAATAAAACGTTTTAAGTGTGTTGTAAAGTGCATTATACAAATTTGACACTAGATGGCGATGGTGAGCTATGGCAAATTCAATATATTTTTCAAAACTTTTTTTTTTTAAAAAAAGAATTTCACAATGTTTTTCATATGTGTCTAGATTCCACCCTTCTCTTCCTGTATATCATTGTAAGATGAAAGGAACATTCCTCATCCACACTATTTCTTCTCCCACTGTCCTCTATTTGTTGAGGTGCAGAACTTCTGCACTGCAGACCCTTTTCTGCTTGTGGAGGATACCTGTACCATTTACAGCCCTGATCGTCTCGTTTAGCCTGCATAGTGTGGAGGACTCCATGAGTGGTGGTGACAGTGAAATGATGGAGGAGGCAGGTTTTGTGGGCACACCCTGCTCTTCTGAACACTTGAACAGGACTACTGTGTGATGAACTCACCTTTGGTGAGTATGAGCCGTTTCTCAGAATGGCAGGTATATGCACCTGATCAGTCCATCTAAATGTTGCATGCTGTTATTGGATCAGTAGGCAGACCACTGAACTTCTCGTCTTAGACATAGGAAGCTAATAGAACGTTTATCCTTTCTCTGTATATATTATCATTCATATATATATACATATATATATATATGCATGCTAGACTTTGTTTTTTCTTCTTCTCAAGAAATAACTGATCACTTGAAAGCTCTACCAGGCTGCTATGTGTGGGTTTGTTTTTATTGATCAATCTGTCCATGTGCCCAGGATGAACAAGTCCTTGTCTACCGATGCCCCAGAATAAGCTGATAGATTTCTGAGGTGGAAGCACGACTACTGCTTGGAATTACAGGTGCACAGTCACATGCTCCAATGATCCTCTGTGTAGAAAAACCATCTCCACAAATAGAAAACCTTGTTTTCTGATCTGCAAATGAACTTTTCACACTTGAGGTCACCTAAAAAACCTCTTCCCTGAAGTGGCACAGTCCTTGCTATCACTAAGATTCAACTGCCTCATTTTAGTGCATGTGTAAGCCAGGCCTGAGCATTACCCACTACAGTTGTATCTTGGAAGTTGAACAGAATCCATTCCGGAAGTCCATTTGACTTCCAAAACGTTCAGAAACCAAAGTGTGGCTTCTGATTGGCTGCAGGAAGCTCCTGCAGCCAATTGGAAGCCATGGAAGCCCCTTCGGATGTTCGGCTTCCAAAAGAACGTCTGAAAACTGGAACTCTAACTTCTGGGTTTCCATCGTTCGGAAGCCAAGGCATTTGAGATCCAAAGTATGACTGTATAGGTTTTGTATAAGAGGTAGGGCAGCTACTTGCACATTGCTCCCAAATGGAAAGTACATTATTAGAAGAGGACAAAATATTAATCAGATTTGCGTAAGATTTGCACAGGCTAATTTATATGTATAGGTGCAAATTTAGAAACAATTATTACGATTTAAATAGAAACACAATCCAACCAAAAATAGTGAAAAAGATTGTGGCCAGGTGACCTGTATCCAGTTCACTGTCTAGATGCAAAATGTAGATCAACTTCAAGGCCCTGTAAATGCAAGAAACCAACTGGATTCCACCCATGTTCTGTAAATTACTCATGCTGCAGGCTAATGTTGCCATATTCTAAGAAGTAAAATTCTAGGCACAAAAGTTGTTCAGCTTTATTGGGGGAAATGAAACTTCCCCCTTGTTGAGCAACCCTACTCCAGGCTCATGTAAGCAGCTGGAAAGAGAAATAGGATTCCTTCACAAAGCGGAATATGTATATGTGTGTAATCTACCCTTATAATTTTTCATCTTGCTTCATGTGGTTAAAGGGCGTTAGAGGCAAAGCGTTTGTGCACCGTAAATCTCAAATCTCTTTTAAGGAGTGCAGTTACATGCCTACAAAATGCAATTTTGCAAACTATGCCCCCAAAGAACTGTAAGGTAGAACTATAAAGTGGAACTATAAAGAGAAGTTTTCCAGGATAAAACACACAGGGCAGCAGAACCTGCCAGAAAAGAATGAGAGAAAATTGAAAGCATAGACTTAAGAGATGAAACAAGCTAAGTACTCTCCAACCCTCTTCAAATAGTTGGAAACTCTGTAGATAAGGAGGATAAAGCTCATGGACAATATGCCTGCCAGACATAATAAAGGTAAAGGGACCCCTGACCATTAGGTCCAGTCGTGGACAACTCTGGGGTTGCGGCGCTCATCTCGCTTTATTGGCCGAAGGAGCTGGCGTACAGCTTCCAGGTCATGTGGCCAGCATGACTAAGTCGCTTCTGGCAAACCAGAGCAGCGCATGGAAATACCGTTTACCTTCCCGCCGGAGTGGTACCTATTTATTTACTTGCACTTTGATATGCTTTCTAACTGCTAGGTGGGCAGGAGCTGGAACCGAGCAACAGGAGCTCACCCCATCGTGGGGATTCGAACCGCCGACCTTCTGATCGGCAAGTCCTAGGCCCTGTGGTTTAACCCACAGTGCCACCCGCGTCCATAATACCTAGGTTCTATTTCCAGCGTTGAAGTTAGTGCAGGCCTCTGAATGCCAGTTGTTGTGCTCAGGTCCTGCTTTTGAGTTTCCCAGAAGTATCTAAGTGGCCACTGTGAGAATGGGATGCTATATTAGAATAGACTTTGACCTGAATCATCATTTGTCTTCTTACATAAAAGGGGAAAGGGTCACAAGCTGCAGTTGGAAGAGTCATTATGCATACAAGTTGTCTGTGTGGAGGGCAGAGGTGCCAACTTGAATAAAATATTGGAGGGGCCTTGTATCAATCACAAGATGCGGCACACACAGAAACTATTTGAATGACAATGCTCATTAACTTTGGGGGTCTGGCCCCCTCAAATATTTTATTGTGGGGCCCGAAGGGACCTTGGCCCCTAGGAGTTGGCTAATGGGGTGCAGGGTGTGTGTGCAGAGTGACTTGGGATAACAGGCAGCTAGCAGATAGAGAGGGCGCAGTGATGGGATCAATGCCTACTGGTCCAAACCCATGTCTGTAGCCTTTTTAGACTTTACCGATTGGTAGGGTGAGCGTTGCTCCCAGAACAGGGAGGAAGGAGTCAAATGACAACAAGGTTTGGTTCAGAGAAAGAGTTTATTCTGCACTCCAGATAGCAGAAGGCACTGCGTGAATCGGTTCACAGCAAGCATAAAAGCAAGAGAAATTGCATACAGTATATATATCCTCCAGGCACCCTCTCTCCCCTTCCCCAGGAATCCAGACACGTCAGCTTATACACATAAGTTGACATCCATGACCATAAACAGATGTTCCTGTTCCTGTACTCTTGACCATAAAAGGATGTTTCTGTTCCTGTATTCCTTATCTTGGGGTAAGAAGCTCACCAACTTTAAGAGCACTCCTGGCGTCATTCCCGAGCGTGGGGGTGTATTGCAAGGTCTGTGCGTCAGTGTGTCAGGATATTTACAACACACAAGACAAGATAAGCCCCAGCTCTGCCATCCTGTCTCCACTTCGGAACTGGCAAGGCCATTCATTAAGCGTCACATACTGATAAAGGAGAGAGCTTTGTTTATACAGCTGGGTTCTTGGTTCAAGTGCTCAAGTTAATGCATTTTAGCTAATGGAGAAGGAAAAATGGGGATTTTGGGGCCCGTTTCAGACTGACTGCACAGTCAGATTTTAGATTTGGGAAACCCAGTCCTTCCTGTCAACCCATGACTTTTGTGCATAGACTCAGTGCTCTGGGGCCCTGAAAAGAGCAGTTGATATGAATGGCCCAACTTGCATCTCCGATTGAACAAGGGCAGGAACCGTGGGCGCAATCCTCACCCCCTCCCATGTTTATTTACCCAAACACACTTTGTTATTTGTATAGCGTCAGAATCAAAAAGTATAACGTGCAATGACATGGAGGTAAATATCAGCTTACCTGATGCAGCGCGCCAATGATTTTGCGGGCCTCTTGATAGACAGTTTCAGGACTCCAGTGAGGGTTGACTTCCTTCAGCGCTTTGGCCAGGCGGTTGTGCTCTCGCAACCAAAGTGTATGCATAGCTGCCAGCGAAGGGACTTCACTAGCTCGACTGTCTCCCGCCATGAAGCATTCAATCCTTTCTTCCTTGTCCGCCTTGGGGTCTTGAGCGCAAAGGGAAGGCACCTGGGCCACAAAAGGAAGGTATTCGCGGCCATTGTCAAAATATTGTGTGTTTATTCTCAGGAGGCCCTCTTCGCTTGTCAGGTTCCTCAGTTTGTTCTCTGTTGCAGGCGTGCTGCCATAAACAGTCGATGCGTCAAGGAAGGAGGTGAGGCTATTAATCTGTTGCCTTGGATTTAAGACAGAGAGGTTTCCTATGAGAAATCCTTGGTGGCCAGTGGCACATGCAGGGGATGAGCGGTAAAATGGCAGGCAGTTCAGGCTCGTAGAGAATGTATCGTTGGCAAAAACCTGCGGATTAAGTAAATACCTTTCGTTAGGGAACATACTGCACAACTATGACACAACTCTGGCTGATGCACATGTGGCTGAACTCTTAGGGCTGCTTCTTATGGTGTATTGTGCACACAGTGGATTAGATCTCTGAGTGGAAGGCCTCTTTCATTTTCATGACACATCAGTTGTCAAGGGAACAGGGGCATGTGCACAAATCACACCTTTCCCCTTGCACTTGGCATAAAGTAGTTTAATGCCCTTGTTTAGAAAGGATCATAGAATCATAGAATCATAGAGTTGGAAGAGACCACAAGGGCCATCGAGTCCAACCCCCTGCCAAGCAGGAAACACCATCAGAGCACTCCTGACATATGGTTGTCAAGCCTCTGTTTAAAGATCTCCAAAGAAGGAGACTCCACCACACTCCTTGGCAGCAAATTCCACTGTTGAACAGCTCTTACTGTCAGGAAGTTCTTCCTAATGTTTAGGTGGAATCTTCTTTCTTGTAGTTTGGATCCATTGCTCCGTGTCCGCTTCTCTGGAGCAGCAGAAAACAACCTTTCTCCCTCCTCTATGTGACATCCTTTTATATATTTGAACATGGCTATCATATCACCCCTTAACCTCCTCTTCTCCAGGCTAAACATGCCCAGCTCCCTTAGCCGTCCTTTTTGTTGTTAGTGTTAAACAGTTGGGAATCAGAAACCCCTGCCAATCTACAGAGGCTCTATAGGCAAATTAAAGGAATATATTGATATTTTTTTTGTTGTTTTGCTGGTCTGATTGTGTTCCATTTTACAGTTCCAGGTATTTATTTGAAATTTATTCAATGGAAAATCTTCAGAGTTTCAATTAGGCATCAATTAATACACCATCAATACATAACCACTCAAAGGGCCCCCATGTTTTAATGGACACAGATATCATTTGCAGTTTTACAACATATGGGCTCTGTTTTTAAAAACTGTTTTTTTGTGGGGTGAGGGGGAAGAGTTAAAATCTGAGAATACATAGCGTGTTTGTCTTGTAAATACATGTATTTCTCATGTGAATGACAAAGTGGTTGAACAGGCATAATGGGGATAAGGTGGCCCTTCAAGTAAACTGTTCCTAAGCTGCTAAGGACTTTATAGTAACACTTTGAATTGGGCCCAATAACAAATTGACAGCCAGCGTCGATCTCTGAGCAGAGGTGCACTATGCTGACACCCGTCTCAGCTACCACCAAGGCTACCTAGGTCCTCCAGGGGCGAAGCTGGAACCAGAAGCCAGATTGCATTCCTGCTCCTTCAGAGGAAGTGCAATCCTGTTCAGGGCAGGCAATTGGCCAATTTCTCAGATATTTGTAAGAATGATGGGAGGTTTTCAGTAGCCCACCAGAAGAAAGGTATGTGTGTGCGTGTGTACGTGCAGTATTTGAAAATGAAGGATGCACAAAATCCACATACACATTTTTTTTACCTGACATATCTACAAGAAAATAAGACTTAGAAATGTGTTTCTCCGCCAGGCCAGGGCCCATGATTAGACAAAATGAGGGTCAGCTGGCTTAGCAGATGCTAGAAAGGAGAGAATGAAAGCAAGGTGTTGGGACAGTAGACCTGTGTGTACACATGGCCGTCCTACAACCCCTAAGCTAACCTGGTGCCCTCAGCTGCAGGGAAGGTTGTTGTTCTGCTACCAGTATTGAAGTAGGCTTCTGTGCACAGAATGGGAGATGATGGAATTCCATCTTGTCCTTGGCCCTGTTGCCCCTACCCATTTTGTCTGAAGCTTAGCATCACCTAATGTAATGAACCATGACAAGGCAGGATAAGAAAAATGGGCCGTTCCCTCATGGGGCAGTCCTCAGTGAGAACTCTCAGTTGTGAATTTCAAAAGATAACCAAACTTTGGAAAGAGGACAGATTTTCTCTGCCATTATGTACGATTGTTAAGGAAGGGCTGGTACTTTTCAATACAGTTTGCTAAAATAACCCCTCAAGGGAAACCTCTGCAGTGCTTTGATAAAGAAAAAAAGCACCAGCTTTGTAGAGATTGCTGACCTAATCCACCTTTTCTTCTGTTTGCTGTTGAGAGTAGTTCTTTTTTTTTAAGCGTATACTCTAGAAGTCAAGATAAGCTCTATAAACCCCTATATTAATCTTGCAGGTATCATATATTACATTATAAATGCATCAAATCTGTTCCATGTTCAAGGTGCTATTAATAAACAAAAAGGGGATTTTAAAATTTGTGTTAATGCAGGTGGAGAAAAAACCAGACTGAATGGGGGAAATGCCAGGCACACAGAGAGGAAATCTGAGATTTAAATGAGATGACGAGGGCTGAAGGATACTTGTAATGGAGCTTTAAAATCTGTGGCTTAATGACATTTTTCCCCCACATTATTCAATAGGCCGTGTTGGTTGTTTTTTTTCTAAAATAGCACTGAAAACTCATTACTGTGGGGAATGCTATCAAGGAGGCTATTATGTTAAATACTTGCTTATCTTCTAAGCTGATTAAAACTTGTTTGATTAATAAATGCTCCCACTTCTTTGCTCATTAGTTTAGTGGAAACTGTTCCAAGGAGTGATCCTTTATTTTGACAATGAATATTTCTCTGGTTAATCGTGGCCTTTATTGCCTCTGTTGTGTAATCAAGTGTTTTCTTTGCTTGATGTTCCCCTGGTGCAGTGTTTGCCTCCTTTATTAATTTGGTTGTTTAGATGCATCTTATCTTCCCTTTCAATTGAAGAGAAGGAATTTTTAGGATCCAATGGACCTCCATCCCCCCAGCTGAAAATGAGCCTAAGCCCAGGTTAACTCCCATTGCTCATATCCACCCCTCTTTCATTCTTCTCTTCCTTTCCTCTCTTGCCTTTCCCAATTTAAACTGTAAATTCCTCAGAGCCAGAGCACCAAGTGAATCTATGGCAACACTGTTCCTACTATTGCTTGGTATGACTCTATTGGATCCTATATTCTTTTGAAACACTGTTTGTGAAGTAGAATCTGAATTAATTCACTAGGCATTTAATTACTTAGTGAACTAAGGTGAAAAGGTTCTTGCAACACACCAAGCGGTGGCAGGGGGAGGGGTAGGAATCTGTCAGTTTTTGTTTCTCCCCATTTCTCATTTTCCCATTCTTAAGTTCTCTACATTTTAAAAAGTCCTCCTGAAATCTCACCAGTATTTTAGTGCGGATTTATCCTAATGTACATACTTCTGTATGCAATTTTGCCTCAAATACACATTTCTGCAAAGCAATTTCCCCTCATGCAATGCATTTTGTATGTTATTAAGGTAAAGGGACCCCTGACCATTAGGTCCAGTCGTGACCGACTCTGGGGTTGCGGCGCTCATCTCGCTTTATTGGCTGAGGGAGCCGGCGTACAGCTTCCAGGTCATGTGGCTAGCATGACTAAGCCACTTCTGGCGAACCAGAGCAGCGCACGGAAACACTGTTTACCTTCCCACTGGAGCGGTACCTATTTATCTACTTGCACTTCGTGCTTTCGAACTGCTAGGTTGGCAGGAGCAGGGACCGAGCAACGGGAGCTCACCCCGTCTTGGGGATTCGAACCGCCGACCTTCTGATCAGCAAGTCCTAGGCTCTGTGGTTTAACCCACAGTGCCACCCACGTCCCTATGTTATTGTATGTTATTACCCATTCATTTATTTTAATTTATTTGTTTATGTCCTTACTATGTTGCTTTTTAAGTGACATCAAACATGCCTCATGTCTTCCTGTTCTTGCAACCTAGAACATCTTACTGTACTGTATTTACATGAAGTTATTTCCTTTGCACAGTACCATCCAGAAGGAAAGCTCAGCTTGTCTATTACAAGGGGGAAATATAGAGGCATAATTTTGTACCTTAAAGTTTTACCTTCTGTGGCTCATTGCAGTTCATTGGGCAAATTGGGTTAGAGATGGTGCATTGGAGCCGAAACACAGATGCCTTCTGCTCCCCACCCTCAATGATCCTGACCCAAATAAACCCCTCCCCTGGATACCTCTTTTTTTCTTGGAAAGAAAAATAGATGTGGCGTTCCAATCACAGAACCACTGTGAAACATCATCCTACATAGACCCCAAATCCTATGTGATCTGCAAGGGCAACACCAATGCTTGCAACAATCATATGTGCTCTTTTATAATACAGTGGTACCTCGGGTTACATACGCTTCAGGTTACAGACTCCGCTAACCCAGAAATAGTGCTTCAGGTTAAGAACTTTGCTTCAGGGTGAGAACAGAAATCGTGCTCTGGTGGCGCGGCAGCAGCAGTAGGAGGCCCCATTACCTAAAGTGGTGCTTCAGGTTAAGAACAATTTCAGGTTAAGTACGGACCTCTGGAACGAATTAAGTACTTAACCCGAGGTACCACTGTACCAAGGAGTCATCATCAATGCTCCAAAAAAATGTGCTCTGAGAAATTACAAGACCAAAATGAACTAGGCTCCTTCTTTGTAGTTCACCTCATTTCCAAGCGCTAACTCAGAAGCAAAGCTCTGCTGGATAAGATTAAATGAATTTAAAGACTTCGATGCACATGGAAAGGAGTATCAGACTATATTTTCAACCTGCATACCTTGATCTGAATACTTAAACAGAGCCCCTATACACATGCGGAGCTCTGTCCACACAATTATCATCGTGAACACAAAGTTACCAATTGTGTAGACGGAGGTGGACAATCTGTGGCCCTCCAGATGTTGTTGGACTTCTAACTCATCCCTGTCAGGGGCTGATGGGAGTTGGAGCCTGACAATATGTGGAAGGCTACAGGTTCCCCATCCTGGGCAAGTACGGCTGTATGCAAGAGGACCTCTGCAGACACTCACACGATCTATGGATGCTAGGGCAGTACCTTGCCTAAACTAGTGATCTTCTAGGTGCCTCCTGCCTCCTCCTTTGGCAGGAAGATAACAACCCACCTCGGTTATATGATGAAGTCTATCAATAAAGAAATACTTCTAGAACAGGATTCTAGCTCTGCTAAAAACGACCCACCTGACCTTAGCTTTTCACATTGAAGAATTAGAGAGCAGATCCTCTGCTTAAAATTAGAGGCAGTATATTCACAGGATGTTTCATCCTGAATCATTAGAAGAAAATATTTCCAGCTATTTAATTGTATTTATCACCAAGGCTATTTTAAATAAAATACAATTACGACGCTGACTTTTTTTTTATTAATTACTGCAGAGGCCATCAAATAGCTACCAGCTATTAAAATCTCTCTCTGAATTGTAATTATCATACTCAAGAGGGTCCTTCTATTTTGAGAAAAGAAATCCGTTGCTCAGAGGGATGTTTCTTATTCTCAATCCTTAAGAAAGGAACGTAAATAAATCGAGGTTGAAAAAACAAACCCTAAAACACAAATTGTTCAAAGGGGCAGATAATCCATTTAATTGCATTGGGCACATTTAACAGAACTGGCTGGTTTCTTGCGATTTGAATCATATTGTTTTAATGCTTATAAATAAATAAATAAATAAATAAATAGCATATTTGTTAATAAGGTAAGTTGCCTTGGGACAGTTTTGAAAAGTGGCTTAAGTCACATCCACATCAAACATTTAAAGCAGTCTTGTACCAATTTAAAAGTCATAAGTTTCTCCAAATCAGGCATCCTCCAGATGTTTTGGGACTACAGCCCCCATCATCCCTAGCTAACAGGACCTGTGGTCAGGGATGATGGGAATTGTAGTCCCAAAACACCTGGAGGGCCGAGTTTGGGGATGCCTGCTCCAAGTAATCCCAAGAACTATAGTTTGTTAAGGGTGCTGGGAATTGTAGCTCTATGAGGGTTAAACAACAGGATTCTCTGTTATAAACAAACAAACAAATTGCCACCACATCTGATGGATAAATGTTCATAGAACAATAGAATCATAGAATTGGAGAGCTGGAAGGGACCCATCTAGTCATCTAGTTCAGGGTCATCTAGTTCAGGCACCCCCAAACTCGGCCCTCCAGATGTTTTGGGACTACAACTCCCATCATCCTAGACCACTGGTCCTGTTAGCTAGGGATGATGGGAGTTGTAGTCCCAAAACATCTGGAGGGCTGAGTTTGGGGATGCCTGATCTAGTCCAATCACCTGTATTGCAGGAATCTCAACTAGATCACACATGACAGATGACCATTTGTATGTTTGCCGTCTGCTGTCCTTAATTCTGTGGCTCTTCATCCTCAGAGCTCATCTCCTCTGTCCTGAAAACGTAGTTCAAATCCACCAGCTCCTTCCTCAAGCAATGTCCCATCATGCTTTGCTCAGATGAGTGCCTGATGTAGCATTGGCTCAGCTTTCAGGTTCAGAGGAGAGAGAAAAAACTGCTTCTGCCTGCTTGTTCACTCTCATTATCATATCAAACACCTTCCCCCTTGAGGATTTTTGCAAGACACAAAGGGGCCAGCATAGGGCTCATTTGCCTCCCAAGAACTGGGGAGTTGGAATGGAGGTCAAAGGTCATCCAACTCCCTGCACAGCACAGAAAAGTCACTATCACATCATCCCTGATAGGTGGCTATTTAACTTCTGCTTAAAAACTTCCCACAAAGAAGAGTCCACCACCTTCTAGGACAGTCCCTTCCACTTTGAAACACCTTGTAACCATCAGTAAGTTATTTCCATCTTAAATGGGACTGCATTAAAAAATCCATCTTTTAATTAGTGTACCAAGTGTTGAAAGGCACTAGCAAAAATTAGCTTGACCTAAGATACAAAGGATTCTTGTGAACAGCCTGTGGCACAATTGCTCCATAAAGTTTCATAAATACACATCCCTATACACTTTTTTCCATTGCAATAGGTTCATCTAACTTTCTCTGCCTTTGTTTTAGAAGCTGCGTTTCGTATTAAAAGCAGCCAGAATTTGCAGTCAATATTATTATGCCGACGACAGTCACAATACACAACTGAGAATGGTCACGTGCATTTCGACCCCCACACCCGACAGGATAGCACACTGCCTATGAAGGAGAGAAAAACAACTCCCAAAATGTTTTAGAAAAATCTTTCTGGATGCTCCTATTGGACAGGTGGCGGCACAATGAGAAGCTTCTTTTGTTAGCTAAACTAACCGTGGAGTCAAGTCTTCCTTGTGCAAAGTAGGGGGCATATAAGCTATAGATATATGATCACCAGCAACAGCATCTGTAATTTTCTTGCACAGTGCAGTTGCTACATTTTACACAGCAGAAGCTCACACCCATCAGACTTCGTATGAGCCTATTTAAATGGACAGTAATTTTGTAATACTCAATCTTGCAACATATTGAAGGTAGGAGAATAATCTACGCAGAGATTTCTTTAATGAGTGATATTCATGTATGTGCTACCTGCTTTGAAAGGAATCCATGCAGCTATTTCTTAAATGAGTAATATTCATTTATGTGCTACCTGCTTTGAAAGGAATGGGACAACCTATATATCCTTATATGCATGGGGGAAATAATTTATAGTTTATGGTGCAATTAGACGTGATACTTCTTTTAAAAATCAACAACACCTTAATGTACAGTGGTACCTCGGGTTAAGTACTTAATTCGTTCCGGAGGTCCGTTCTTAACCTGAAACTGTTCTTAACCTGAAGCACCACTTTAGCTAATGGGGCCTCCTGCTGCTGCTGCGCTGCCGGAGCACGATTTCTGTTGTCATCCTGAAGCAAAGTTCTTAACCTGAGGTACTATTTCTGGGTTAGCGGAGTCTGTAACCTGAAGCGTATGTAATCTGAGGTACCACTGTAGTATAATCATCATCATCATCATCATCATCATCATCTGGCATAGACTCCTCCCTAAGCTATCTGGCACCGTAAAGTTTTTTACCAGCAATAAACATTCTCACTATACTTACAAAAAAGTTTTAAAACAACTGTTTAAAAATTGGAAAGGGGAAACAACAGTAGATTCTCAAAATGCATAGGCAATCAAAGTTTCCAGGCAATTTTAAAACCTAAGATGAAAGGAAGACAGGCAAATATCAGGAGGGCGAGGGTGCCACACCTGACACCAGCAGAGGCACCATCAATTGCTGACTGACATCCCTGTGGAAGGAACCTCAAACAGTGAGTTTTGCCTGACTGCAAAGAGCCCTCAGGGTGAGCTTCCAGGAGCGAGTCTTGTGTATTACTATAGCCAACTATAACCTAGGAAAATTTTCCCCCATCTGTTTTAAATAAATGTTTGTTTGCTACTTTTTGAAGGGTGAAAAGGGCAACACTTTGGTTTGGAAGAATGCCCATTTTCCAGCTCTATAATTTCACAGCGTCCACTGATGGGGGAAACAAGTACAAAGCAAAACAATCTTTAGATATTCTGAAACTGTACCGTTAACAGGATGCAGTTCTGTAGCTCATTTCCCAAGTGGAGCGCTTGACGTGGTACTTTCATCTGCCAGAATGTGTGCTATGGAAGAGCATGATGATATTCCACAGGAAGATGTAAGTCCAGGATAATAAAAAATATCTCTCTATGGAGCCCTCTTATTTGAAGAAGCAGCAAAACAAAACCTAGCCAGGATAACACTCTCCTTGACAATTCTTATTCTGCAAAATACCCTCGGTAGCATTTCAAAAATATGGCCAGAGAAGCACATTGCAAATAAGTACTTATTTACCAATTTGCAAGAAGCTTGCCAGATAATATCACCTTAATTCCACACACGCCTTTAGCTCAATCAAATGAATGAAACAAAGATCTAGATCAGAAATGTCAGAGTAACTCCAAGTGTGAGAGTTTGCATTTTTGTCTGGTCCATCCCTGCTGGTGCAGTGAAACCTAGGTCTGAGCAAAATGTTCTTAAGAATAATTCAGTTTCAACTAAAAGTAAACTAAACAAACTAAATGGCTCAGTCCATAAGGCTACAGCTCATGTCATCCCTGACCACTTGCCATAGGAAGGAGGACCTCATATTGACCACCACTACATCGTTTTCTTTGATTCTTCAACAGTTAATTCCAGTTCATATGATCATAAGAAGAAACCTGCTGGATCAGGCCAAAGGCCTATTAGTTTAAAATCCTGTTCTCACAGGGGCCAACCAGATGCTTATGAGAGAGGAACCCCCAAGCAGGACCCAACTTGTGATTCCCAGGTGGTACATAGTTGCTATTGAAAGCCTCCTTGAATTTGTCTAATCCTCTTTCAAAGCCTCCTTGAATTTGTCTAGTGGCCATCACCTCCTCTTGTGGAAGCAAATTCCACACAGATTGCTGTTGGCTCGCTGCACAGCTTTTAAGATTTCGCAGAGTGATTTTGGATTGGGAAGGAAAACTAGCCCATGCTCCTAACTGTTAGGTGCAATGGGATAAGAGATGGGGAAGCAACTGACACCTTCCTACCCCTGTTCCCAATAGAAATCCTGAACTGTAGAAGCAACTTTGCTTGTAGGTTGTAAAGGCTGGGTCCCTAACTGCTATGCCAGATCTGTTGAGTATGTTCACGTTCTTTGCAAGGGCCCATGGTATGTCCAGGGTAGGTTTCTTGCCCTTGTCCATCCTAAGCAGTATGAGGTTTCTGTTGCTTCTGAAATAGCTATATACATGGGAGTCTCAGTAGGCGCACCTCCTCGTTCAAAGGGTTTATAATTTGGCCTTTAAATTTAGGCATTATTCTGTGTTGTTCTTGACTTGCATTGTACAGAAAGGGAAATTTAAAATGGAGTAAGAATTTTAATTAACGGGAAAGACTTCATGTCGAAACAAACAATGACTAGCAGGAATGAATAATCTGGCAATGGGGAGGCTTGCTATAGTGAAGGCACTGTAAGGGGACTGTTAAGCCAGTGAAGGAGTAACCGAACACTGAATTCTTTGCTTAAGAGCTTTTGTATTCTTCAGGGGAAGGTGCTAATCAGTAGAAAGTATCTTCCAAAGGTGCCTTCTGCTTTTCGAGCAGTGTTGTTTGCCAGGAGGAGGAGGAAAAATCTTCCACAGAACAGCAAATTATTGCATTCATTAATTCTAGGGATCATACTGCTTTTGACAAACACACATTTTCAAGGATAGAAAGCTCATACTAAAAACATGCAGCAGAATTACAGCCTCATATATATTCTCACATACTGTATTTTTTGCTCTATAAGACTCACTTTTTCCCTCCTAAAAAGTAAGGGGAAATGTGTGTGCGTCTTATGGAGCGAATGCAGCCTGTGCAGCTATCTCAGAAGCCAGAACAGCAAGAGGGATTGCTGCTTTCACTGCACAGCGATCCCTCTTGCTGTTCTGGCTTCTGAGATTCAGATTCCCCCCCCCCTTGTTTTCCTCCTCCAAAAACTAGGTGCGTCTTGTGGTCTGTTGCGTCTTATAGAGCGAAAAATACAGTATATCCTCAGAGAAGGGCCATATAGCTCAGGGGTAGAGTACTGTACTTTTCTGTGCAGAACACCCCCCCCCCCTGTGTATAAGACTCCCCCTATTTTGGGTGACAAAAAATTAAGAAAATGGGGGGAGATTACCTGGAGTTGTTGAACTGTTTTGGGGGGAGGATTGCCGAAAAACACTCACCTGCCAGACCTACGCTAACATTTGTGCATGTCGCGATAGCCTGCTACTCAAAATTAGTGAATTTTGATAACACTCTGAAAATCAGTTCATCCCCAGTGAAATAATAGCTTTCTAGATTTTGTGTTTCGCTGTCTTTGCCCTCATAGGAAAATTTAAACTGAATGACACCTTTAAAACAGAGAATTATTTGTTTCTACTTTCCTTACTAGAATAAAAAACTTGATGCAGAAGACCATAGTAAACCCCCCCCCCATCCTGATAAAACTCTTGGCTTAGCAACAAAATATAAGCATGGCCTTACTTATTCTCTCATATTTTAACTACTTTTATCAACCATTATATTTTAAAGAAAACAAACCGAAAGGATACCTGTACTGGAAAACATGGACTCCTGTTTTCACAGGTCCGTTGGCAGTCTGCTTCTCCCAGAAAGGAAGGTCGATTTACACTCTGTGGCGTAAATGCAAGGTCATGACTGATGTATTGCCCCCACACAGTGATCATATCAGAATGTTGCTCATCTTCAGTAACAGCCTCATTAGATACCTCGATAATGTTTCTTGTCACTTCACGCACCTGGAGAAAAAGAGTTAACTGAGTTGGCACGTGAGACACTATTTACTTTTCATTCAATAGTCAAAGGGGGTGAAAGCAACCAAGAACTGACCACTTTAGCCGAAATAACGTAAGTCACAAAGTTGTTCTATTTTTAAAAACATGTTTCAGTTTTATTAAATTGTTAAACATGTACAACTTAAACAACTTAAAACACACACACACACACACACACACACACACACACACACACACCCTCTCTCTTGGCAAAGTTGTTTTGAGGCAGGGATAGGGAAACTGTGGCTCTCTGGATTGTTGGAAACCAATCAGCCTCAGTCAGCCTAGTCAACGGTGTGGAATGATGGGAGTTATAGTTCAGAACATCTGCAGAGCCATAGGTTTCTCAGTCCTGCCTTAAGCGGTAAACGAGAAGCCATAGGTGCCAACTCCCTGGGGCCTTGGGTGCCCAAGCACCCACAAATTCCCCATGAAGGGAACAGGCATCCACAAATTTCACTGCTAGGGCCACACATGCTGCATGGCCCCCACAGCCATGGTCACAGGGCCAAGCTGCCACTCCTGCAAGAAGCTTGTCTCGAATCATCTTTAGGTAAAGGTAAAGGTACCCCTGGGAGGGACGCGGGTGGCGCTGTGGGTAAAAGCCTCAGCGCCTAGGACTTGCCAATCGCATGGTTGGCGGTTTGAATCCCCACGGCGGGGTGCGCTCCCGTCGTTCGGTCCCAGTGCCTGCCAACCTAGCAGTTCGAAAGCACCTCCGGGTGCAAGTAGATAAATAGGGACCGCTTACCAGCGGGAAGGTAAATGGTGTTTCCGTGTGCTGCGCTGGCTCGCCAGATGCAGCTTGTCACGCTGGCCACGTGACCCGGAAGTGTCTGCGGACAGCGCTGGCTCCCGGCCTATAGAGTGAGATGAGCGCACAACCCTAGAGTCTGGCAAGACTGGCCCGTACGGGCAGGGGTACCTTTACCTTTTAAAGGTACCCCTGGCCATTAGGTCCAGTCGCTGACGACTCTGGGGTTGCGCGCTCATCTCGCTCTATAGGCCGAGGGAGCCAGCGTTTGTCCGCAGACAGCTTCCGGGTCATGTGGCCAGCATGACCAAGCCTTCTGGTGAACCAGAGCAGCGCATGGAAATGCCGTTTACCTTCCCGCAGGAGCGGTACCTATTTATCTACTTGCACTTTGACATGCTTTTGAACTGCTAGGTGGGCAGGAGCTCACCCTGTCACAGGGATTCGAACTGCTGACCTTCTGATTGGCAAGCCCTAGGCTCTGTGGTTTACACCACAGCACCACCTGCATCCTCCTAATCATCTTTAGGCAGAAACAAAGGACCTTATTGCGTGGTAGCTACATTAGCGCTGCGATCCTGTGCCAGTCTGCTTGGAAGCAAGTCTCATTTCTTACTGTTTAGTGGGTGGGTTTTATTTTTTCCTTCATTACATTCTCTCTTGTGCTATGGCTCTATGCCTGGAAACTTTGTTGATGCAGTGTATAGAAATCTCTTATAAAAAAACAACACATTTTAATGATTTCACAGAGTACCAACCGACGGCAATGGAAATCCATTATGTAGGAAACCGTAATTCCATCCTTTGGGCTGACTTAGTCCATCTTCATAAACTGGAGGAAGCCATCTAGCCAGGGCTGTGTTGGAGGCTCCCCATCTAGGATGCTCCCTATGCAATTAAAATGTTTTAGAATACATTTTGATATAACCAGCAACATTAACTGCAGCAGGCATGTGGGCAAATATTCAAAATCTACGAGTTCAATTCAGTGACAGATTTATGAAAGGCAATCATATGCAACTCCTCAAGCTTGAGATAAGTATGGAACAAGTTTAAGGTTTGTTTTTAAAAGTCAGCTATCCCCCGCAAAACTTTTTATAGCTGGAGGCTGTGGCCAGGATCCAAAGTGCCATGGAACAAATTCCACTTTCTCAATGGAGCTTTGAACTTGTGGGTATCAAACAGGCAACACTCCATACCACGCGATATACCTCTCTTGAATCTGGAGGGGATTTTCAAAGGAATTTGCAGCATGGCATAAAGAAAGGGGAAGGGGAGATGTCAAACATTTTGCTTGGCATGCCCAAGTCCTTCAACACTCCTGAAGTAGTAACTCTTTGGATCCTGGCCTGTAAACACAACTCATGTTATTATGACCTCTTGGAGTAAGGCTCAAGAGCAAGAAAGAAAACTAAGATCTCAAGGAAATCACCCAAAGCCATGGGATTTTTGGGAATAAGGAAGGAAAGAGGTTGAAAAAGATGAGAAGTTTTCACGTTGAATGTTGGGCAATTTCATGTCTGTGCACACTCAACTGCATGGGTTTAGTGGGCTGTGGCAAGCCCTTTGCTTTTTCAGAGCTCCCCAGACCTGGTGGCAATTACCGTATTTTTCGCTCTATAAGACGCACCAGACCACAAGACGCACCTAGTTTTTGGAGGAGGAAAGCAAGAAAAAAAATATTCTGAATCTCGGAAGCCAGAACAGCAAGAGGGATTGCTGCGCAGTGAAAGCAGCAATCCCTCTTGCTGTTCTGGCTTCTGTGATAGCTGCGCAGCCTGCATTCGCTCCACAAGACGCACACACATTTCCCCTTACTTTTTAGGAGGGAAAAAGTGAGTCTTATAGAGCAAAAAATACGGTAATTCTTTCTTTGTGCAAAAAGCACAGGTGAAAGCACAAAGTCCCAAGTAAGCTTCTCTGAGTGCCTGAAACAGCTTTCTCGATCTCTTTCCCTCCAGATGTTTTGTAGTAGAGCTGCCACAATCCCTTGCCACTGCCCATGCTAGCTGGGGCTGATGGGAGTGGCAGTCCAACAACTTGGGAAGGCTGCTCTAAAGAATGAGCAAGGAATGATGATGATAGGAAGAAGAACAGATGTTTACTGGAGCACCAAACAAAAAAGACTGTTCCTTCTATATAGGAGTCCCTGCAAGGTGCAACTGTACAGAAAGACACAGATGATCTATGCGAAGTTAGTCATATACTTATGTTTCTGTAGGGACACTTAACAGGGAACAATTATTTTAGTAATACTTCATTGATCTTCAGTATACAAAGGGGCTCAATTTGCCAAGCAATGTGGGACAGTAATACATTTAATTAACTGCGATAATTCACATTTGAAGGTTGACGTACGCCTTAATAAAGCATTCAGATTAGTTACAGCTGATTTGTCTTTATTGAAATGGCATAAAATACTGCACATAGTGCTATTTCACTCAATTAAAAGTAACGATATGTTAATTTAACAGCTTAACCAGTGATTTTCTTCCTGATTGCTTTAATATTTTAGCAGATCACTGGAATGTTACGGGGTAAGAAACCTTTCTTTTCAAAAGCGGTGGGGAGGCAAACAGAACTGCAAGCACATTCTGTGTGCTTGTGGATTTGTTCCCTCAGCTGAAACAAATGGGGAAACCCGAATCTTCAGCAACATGAGCAAGAGTGCTGTGATCAAGGAAGAATGCACAGAAATATCCATAGTGAAGTGTAGGGTACAATTTTTTGACACAGTCCATCATCTGCCAAGGGCAACCTGTGTTCATATAAAGCTCCGGTTCACAGCCTGAATGCAAATCTAAACTTTATAGATTTCTTTATTTGCAAGGTTGCTTAATCTAACTACAGTGGTACCTTGGTTTACGAACTTAATCCATTCTGGAAGTCCGTTCTTAAACCAAAGTGTTCTTAAACCAAGGCATGCTTTCCCATTGCAATGGGGGACTCAATTTACACTCAACAGGAAGTGGAACATGTTCTGTTTCCAAGGCAAAGTTCACAAACCAAAACACCTACTTCCGGGTTTGCAGCATTCTTAATCCAAGTTGTTCAAAACCTAAGCTGTTCTTAAACCAAAGTACCACTGTATATCTTAATACCGAACTGCCAGATTCAATATACGTGTAACATTAAAGCACTTACTGGGGCTCCTCAAAGATGGTTCAGGGTTTAAATGATACTGCACATTCCCACAAACATCTACAGGCATCAGATGCGTCCATAATGGGCTAAAGAGCAAACATTTATCCTTAATCGCAAGTAACTGCTATAACTACATTTTTCAAACGAGCTTGTAAAAATTCTAAGGATTCTCAAATGAAGCAATGTGAAACTAAGTGAGCATGGAAGCCCAAGGAAAAACAAGGGAGACCAGCCTGTTTTGCATTACAAGGGGGAGAGTCAACATAATTATACCTGTATTATGCTGTAAGATTTACCTGTTCTGGCAAGCTCCAGTGATATGTCTGTATTTCCTGGTCATACAAGTGTCTGGGCATTTTGGTGGCAGCATGTAAGGCAGACATCCAGATACATTGGTAATCATCATGAGAACATCAGCAGGTAACACGTCTGGAAATTAAAAACACGGCTTCACTCTTTGTGCACAGCATTTGACTACCATTCATGTGGAATGCTCTCCCCAGCAATGCCTGCCTGGCACCGTCTTTGACATATTTTCGTTGCCACAGAAAATCTAATTTCCCCCCCAATGTTTTTGATAGACTACATTGTTTTGTTGCTAGTATGCTGCCTAAACTTCCTGTGTCTGTTTTGAAAGTTGTTTTATTCTCTTTTTAATGGTAGAATATTAATGTTTTTAAATGTTGCCTCTTGAAAGGCTTTGGGTAACAACGCAAATTAATAATACTGCAATTACTGGTGCAACACCATTTAAAATACTGATGCAAGAATCACACTACACACACACACACAGTTTGAATGCCAGTTGCATATTTGCAATAAAATGCAAATATTTTTCTTAAGTGCTTATTGTTGTTTTTTTACATGTCCAGAAACATTAGTAAACTGTATACTCAAGCCAAACAAAATAAACATTTTAAAGCATTCCTGAGCTGAACTTCGCATCAGGATCTCAGACATCGATACAAGTGTTCTTTGTTATTTGGAGTATCTGAATTTCTTCCCCGAAGCACAAAAAGCAGCCTCTTTTCAATTGTGTTCAATTGTGTGCACAGCCCAGATATGAATTTAAGTCCTACCTGCAGCAAAATAAGACTAGAACGAAGTCAATACTGCTTTAATCTAAGAAGCACAACCCTTGAGCACCCACAAGGGATCCTTGTGAGCATCTGCCTGTGCTTACCACTTGGAAGCAAGGAACGTTTATGCTTCTGGTGAAGTTTTCCTTTCAAAACCTGCATCGAAGCTTCCATGCTTTCGGCCGCTTGAGAGACAGCTTGAGTCTCTTGATATGAATATTTGGAAAATGCCAAAAACTGTGAAGGAGCCATTGTATCATGTCTTTCGAGAAGCCTACAGAAGAAAGAAATAATGGTGATTTAAAAAAAACCCCTTTAATTACGCTGTCATCTCTTAGGGTTTTCATGGGTGCGCTTACTGCTCCATCATTGTTTATCAGCTTCTCTTTGTGGGTATTTTAAATACATTTCTCTCTCTCTGTTCAAGCACATTCCTGGCTGTCAGGGGTTCAGGAGCAGAGTCACAGGAGAGGGAGGAAACGGAGAGCGAGGGGGAGGAGTCTGAAGGAAATGTCAGCGACGACAGTAGTCCGAGGTCTCTGAGTCTCTCCAGTGACTCGGAGGATTCACAGAAAGGGGCCCCCATGGTCAGGGCAAGGGGAGTGCCCAGGGGGACACCTCGGGAAGAAGGGGCCAGAGGAGACTCAGAGAGTAGCAGTTGGAAATCAGGGCCCGCGTCCCCCCCAGAGGGCAGTAGGGGGGAGGAGTCCCAGGCATCGGGATCAGGTGGAGCGCTGCCAGCGGGAGAACATGAGGCAGGATTGACCACACCTCCGTCGGGGAGTGAGGAAACGGTCATCAGGAAAGTTAAACGCGCGCGCGCGCCAAGTTCAAATGTACAGGAGGGAGGCACAGTGGGCAGCCCGGGAAGAGAGCCAGGTCCTAAAGCCCGCAGAAGAGAGCGGGAGGAGTCAGGGGGGTCGTCATCGTCAGCCTCAGAGGAATCCAGGGAGACAGGGGCCCCGGAGGGCAACAGGACCCAGAGGAGAAAGAAGAGGTGGAGTAAAGCTAGAGTCTTAAACTGGTGTACAGGGGGCGGAGACTCAGAGGGAGCTTCGCCGGTCTAAAGTTTAGACGTAGGGATGGAGCGCTGCGGCGTGGAAATGGAAACTGTACTTCAATAAAGACTTTTGTACATAAATACCAGCCAGCGTTGGTCCTCTGTGAGCTGGGACCAGGAGCCAGCCCTGACAGTAAGCTCCCTCTCCTGAGAAGATTTTCCACCAAGAACCTCGCAACGTGAGTCGACGTAGCGAGGGGAGAGAAGTGGTGCTTTGCGAGCTCACAAGAATCAGACAAGATGACTACAGAACAGGAATGGACAGACCTGCGAAATGCTGTGGTTCAACTCAACGCAGAGGTGCGTGCCTCCAGAAAAAGGGAAGAAGAAATGGATACAGTCTGCAAGGATCTCCAAGCCAGGTTGGACATGCTTACTAGACAAGGGCAAACGGGAGCCAGACCAGAGGGCATAGGGCTGGGGAAAAGGGGGGGCAGCCTGGTATCGCATTTCGACGGGAGTTTACCACAGTACCCTAATTTCCGAGCAGACTTGCTCTTTGCGCTGAATCTGCTGGAAAAGGACTTTAGAGATGAAAGAGAAAAAGTGGGGTTTATCCTATCCCATTTGCATGGGGAAGCCAAAGCGTGGCTGAGAAATTTATGGAGAGATAATGATCCGGCGCTCCAAGACGCGGATGCGTTCATTAAAGCGATGGATGCATGTTTTTTATCAAAGATAGACGTCGATATTGCCAGAAGAGACATACATGGTCTCAAACAAGGCAAAGCCAGTGTAAGGCAGTATCATGCCCGCTTTTTTGCATTAGTCCACGCGCTGGGGTGGGAGAAGAATTCTGCTCCAGTCAGAGACCTTTTCTGGGAAGGATTGAATGCAAATGTGAAAGATGAGATTGCAAGAGGAGAGAGACCTAAGACCACTCAGCAAGTGGTTCAGAGGGCGCTGGAAATCGGCGTGCGTTTGGAAGAACGTCCATGGAACAGAGATGAAGGGCGTTGGGGACGCACACCAGCGAAAGCACCTCCCCTTTTTCCCAGCGATGCAGCGCGTGCGCAATCCACACCCCCCCAAGGAGGGGGGGAAGAACCGATGGAGCTCGGAGGTGCCAGGGCTCAGTCAGCTACCAGAGCCCTAACGCCGGGAGCAGTCAAAACGAAGCCTCCTAGAGGGAACAGGAAGTGCTACATCTGCGACAGTGCTCAACACATGGCGAAAGAGTGTCCCCAGAGGCTCCACAAGCACACTGCAGCCTCGGCAACAGTCAAAGAAGCAACTCGACTGGGAACACAGCAACAGTTAAACGACAGAGTCTGGCTGGAGGAAGAGGCACTGGGGTCCAGTCAGACAAGTCCATGAAGCAATCCCCAGCACTTTTGCAGCCCACAGACCCCCTCCCACCCAAACCAGTGGTGCAGCTTACAGCGTCTCTCCAACTGCCCAGCGGCAGCACTCTGGAAGTGCCGATCACCATTGACTCCGGCAGCAACGCCGACTTTATAGGACTGGATTTTATTCAGCAGCACAATATACCACTGCTACCAGCCACGCTGCCCCTGAAGGTTGTCATGGTGGATGGCAGAGACTTGTTAGGGGGGCAGGTGGTGCAACAAACGCAGCCAATGGTGATGCGGATTGGAAATCACCAAGAGGTCATCAGTTTCAACGTCACCAAACTGTCGGACACGCCGGTGGTCTTGGGCATGAGTTGGCTGCACAGGCACAGTCCAGCATTGGCGTGGTACCAACGCCAACTGACCTTCGGTTCCTCCTATTGCGCGGAACATTGCATTCTTCCTAGCCCGGAAGAAGGAGGGGAAGACACGCAGCTACAATTAAGCACGCTGCAAGCAGTGCCACACAAGTACGCAGCGTTTTTGGAGGTTTTCTGCGAGAAGGAAGCAGACAAGCTGCCTCCCCACAGGCCCTATGACTGCCAGATTGACCTCCTGCCAGGGGCGACGCTGCCAGCCGGGAAACTGTATTCCATGTCTGAAGACGAGCTACAGGAGCTCAAGGAGTTCATAGACCTCAACTTAAAGCGCGGTTTCATCCGGGAGTCGAAAGCAGCGGGGGGCAGTCCTGTATTCTTTGTGAAGAAAAAGGACACGCCCCAAAAGAGGCTTGTAGTTGATTTCAGGCTCTTAAATTCGAAGACCAAGCCCACAGCCTTTCCAATGCCCAAAATAGATGACCTGCTTGCTACGGTGAGGAAAGGACGCGTTTTTACAAAGTTGGATCTGCGAGGGGCGTACAACCTGATTCGCATACGGGAGGGGGACGAGTGGAAGACTGCCATGTTCACGCCCCTGGGCACATATGAATACAGAGTTATGCCCTTCGGTTTACAAAATGGCGCCCACTGTTTTCAAGCCTTCATGCATCACGTCCTGGCGGGTCTCCTCTACAAGAAATGCGTCTGCTTCTTGGACGACATCCTGATATTCTCAGAATCTGAGGAGACCCACGAGGGGGACGTCAAGGAGGTTCTGCAGCGACTGCAGGAGCATCGGCTATACGCCAAGCTGGAGAAGTGCCAGTTCGACAGGAAGGAGGTGGATTTCCTGGGCTACAAGCTGTCGGACAAGGGGCTCGCCATGGACAGCGCCAAGGTTCGCGCAGTGTTGGATTGGAAGAGCCCGCGCAATCGGAAGGAGGTCCAGCGGTTTGTGGGGTTTGCCAACTTTTACCGCAAGTTCATCAAGGGGTTCGCGATGCAGACAGCGGCCATTACCGACACGCTCAGCTCCAAGAAGAAGAAGTTCATCTGGACGGAGCAAGCGGAGCGGTCCTTCCAGAACCTTAAGCGTCTCTTCTCGTCCGAGCAGCAACTACTGCATGTGAATCCCAGCAAACCGCTGAGAGTTGAGACGGACGCCTCAGACAGAGCCGTGGGCGCCGTACTGTTGCAGGAGGACCCGCATGGGGACTGGAGACCGTGTGCCTTCTACTCTAGGAAGCTCAGCAAGTCAGAGCAGAACTACACCATCTGGGACAGGGAGTTGCTGGCCATTCATGCAGCATTCAAGGCGTGGCGGCACTTCCTCATCGGGGCCAAACACACAGTGCAGGTTCGCACGGATCATAAGAACCTGGAGTACTGGCGCACGGCAAGGTTCCTGAACCAGCGGCACATCAGATGGGCGGAGTTCTTTGCGGATTTCGACTTCAGGATAGAATACATCCCAGGCGACAACAACATCATGGCAGATGCACTGTCCAGAAAGCCGCAATACCTCGAAGAAGCGGCGCCAGCAGCGGCCAAGCACATTTTCGCCCAGGAAGCGTGGGCGTGCGCTTCCGCAACCGTGGACCTGGAGGCGGTCCGTCGAGCACTGCAGGAGGACTCCTTCGCACTAGCCAAGATGGAGGACGTGCGCAAGGGCACAGCGAAAGACGACGAGTTCCAAATACGGGACGGATTGCTAATCCGCAGAGGAGCACTCTATGTACCGGGAGACGAACTCCGTGCGAAAGTACTGCAGCAGTTGCACGACGCGCCAACCGCCGGGCACTTCGGCAAGGAGAAGACGGCAGAACTCGTTGCCAGAGATTTCTGGTGGCCCAAGATGAGAGGGGAAGTCGCGGAGTACGTCTCGAGGTGCGACACCTGCCAAAGGGCCAAGTCAGTGCACAAACCTCCGGCAGGACTGCTCGAACCACTACAGACCCCGAGCGAACCGTGGGAGAGGGTGGCCCTGGACTTTGTCACGGATTTACCCAGCTCAAGGGGCAAAACGGCAGTGCTAGTGGTGGTGGACATGTTCACTAAAATGGCCGACTTCATTCCGTGCGCGAAGGTGGCCACGGCAGAACAGACCGCCAAACTGTTCATAGACCACGTCTTCAGGGTGCACGGACTGCCACGGTCTATCTTGTCCGACAGGGGGCGCCAGTTCATTTCGAGCTTCTGGCAGAAGCTGATGGGTTTCCTGAACGTCAAAATCAACCTAGCGTCGGCGAGACACCCGCAGACCAACGGGCAAGCGGAGCGCGTCAACGCCATCATGCAGCAGTACCTGAGATGCTATGCAAATCAACAGCCGACGACATGGGTGGACTACCTGCCGCTCGCTGAGTTCGCTTACAACAACACGAAGCACGTGTCCACAGGGGTGACGCCGTTCTTCGCCAACAACGGGAGGCATCCCAGAACCTTCCCGGGATTAGAGAGACTGGGGGAGGGGGAGCCACAGGCAGCGGAAGTCTTGGCGGCGGAATTGCAGGAAGTTCACGAGCAGCTTGGGAGGCAGTTAGAGCTTGCAAAGCACGCATACAAACTGCAAGCTGACAAGCACAGGAGGGTTGGGGAAGACATACAGGTGGGAGACTGGGTGTGGTTAGCGGCCCACGCAGTGCCGACCAGGTCCTTAGCTAAGAAGAAACTCGGACATAAACAGCTAGGACCTTACCTAGTTGAGGCACAGATCAATCCGGTGGCCTTCCGGTTGACACTTCCGGAGGAATCCAGAATGCACCCAGTATTCCATAGGTCGGTGCTCACGCCCTACAAAGCACCTCACCGATTTCAGGCGCAGAGCACAGCACCAGACCAGTATAGGGAGATCCCCCCAAGGAGGGAGTCGCCAAGGAGGGAACCCATCAACCAGGTCACAGAGATTTTGGACTCGAGATGGGGGGAAGAGGGAGTAGAATATTTTCTCGCAAGGGAAGGTACCCCGGCCAGCGCCAACAGTTGGGTGCCGGACTATGCCCTGGACGAGCCTCTCCTCAAAGAGGAGTTTCATGCCTTGTTCCCACACAGGCCCATGCCAGCCGAGTATTTCGACGACTGGCTTTTCACACCCACGCTTTCTACCAGCACGTTCCAGGGATTCACCTCGGACGAAGAACCAGCATTAGAAACACGTTCACCAGAGGGCTCGCCCTCGGGGTTTGCCTCAGACCGCTCATTTTGGTGGGACAATCGAGGAGCGGAGAGGTGGCTGAGGGGCCCTTGGCAGGCAACGGACCCAGAGGGGAACGAGGGTGAGAGGGACATGGACGTGATGGGGGAGGACGTTGGGTTCGAGCATGGCGGCACGGAGATGGAAGCAGAGGAGAACGAGGTCGGCGAAGACACGGAGGACGAGCCGGATTTATCTAACTGGATGCACGCCACGGGGGACGAACTGTATCCACCATTCACCCCCCCAACGACGGAGCGCCCAGCACCCCCGCAGGAGGAAGGGGAGGGGGGAAGGGGGGGCTTCGAGGGGGGGATGGATGTCAGGGGTTCAGGAGCAGAGTCACAGGAGAGGGAGGAAACGGAGAGCGAGGGGGAGGAGTCTGAAGGAAATGTCAGCGACGACAGTAGTCCGAGGTCTCTGAGTCTCTCCAGTGACTCGGAGGATTCACAGAAAGGGGCCCCCATGGTCAGGGCAAGGGGAGTGCCCAGGGGGACACCTCGGGAAGAAGGGGCCAGAGGAGACTCAGAGAGTAGCAGTTGGAAATCAGGGCCCGCGTCCCCCCCAGAGGGCAGTAGGGGGGAGGAGTCCCAGGCATCGGGATCAGGTGGAGCGCTGCCAGCGGGAGAACATGAGGCAGGATTGACCACACCTCCGTCGGGGAGTGAGGAAACGGTCATCAGGAAAGTTAAACGCGCGCGCGCGCCAAGTTCAAATGTACAGGAGGGAGGCACAGTGGGCAGCCCGGGAAGAGAGCCAGGTCCTAAAGCCCGCAGAAGAGAGCGGGAGGAGTCAGGGGGGTCGTCATCGTCAGCCTCAGAGGAATCCAGGGAGACAGGGGCCCCGGAGGGCAACAGGACCCAGAGGAGAAAGAAGAGGTGGAGTAAAGCTAGAGTCTTAAACTGGTGTACAGGGGGCGGAGACTCAGAGGGAGCTTCGCCGGTCTAAAGTTTAGACGTAGGGATGGAGCGCTGCGGCGTGGAAATGGAAACTGTACTTCAATAAAGACTTTTGTACATAAATACCAGCCAGCGTTGGTCCTCTGTGAGCTGGGACCAGGAGCCAGCCCTGACACTGGCCTTTTAGATTCAAGAGTTCTATTTCTACTTCAGTCTGTGCTTCCTATCATAGACTGTAAAAGCTGTTCATGGTATATTTATTGTATGCATTTATTATACTCTGTTTAACATACATAAACCTAGAACTCACAAAGGGTGGAAAATGTTTTAATTTGCTGGAAGCCACAAAGAGAAGCTGGGGCAACCCAGTGAGATGGACGGCAAAACAAATCTATTATTATTAAATCCATAATTTGGTTCGTTTTATTAGATCTGAGAGCAGTTAGATATGCGAGACACTGGACAGTACATAGAAACAGTCTTTCTAGAGGGATTTTTGTGCCAGTAATGATTGGCAGTGTTAATGTTAATTGTAAACAAATACATGTGTGTTCAACACCTGGTACATGGCAGCGGGGGGCGGGGGGGAGACCCGGTAAAAATAATACAGTCTGAAAGGAAGAAAAACTACAAAAGAAATCTATTTCCCTCTTAGGATTCAAGTTCAAGCTGAGGTCACAAATGAAACTTGTTCACTCAGTGCAAGTTCTTCCAAAACTTAGTTCATTAAATCAGCAAACATAACCCTGAAATCCTTTCTATGGAATGATTAAGAGCTTCCCAATCTGAAACTGGATGAGAAACTGCCTCTTCAACCCAGGAGTGCTTTTTCATCCTCAAGGGCAGTGCTGAAACTCATTTGTATTGTACTGCCTCTTGCTTCAGTTATTTGCGAGCTAAACATTTGGGTTTTCACAGTGCTGTGCACCCTGTTACTTTCTGAAGATCAAATCTGAAATATGCACTTTCTCCTTCCTTCATTGTTTCCCACTCTGCCACCCCCCGCCCTTTCATAGTTTGAAAGTTCTTGGTCTCAATGCACCACTGATGCTTCAAAATCAAGGATTATTAAACTTTGGTAAAGAACACCCCTTCAGGGCATGAATTAACATTGTTCAGCATGCTCTCCCCAAACATTGCTGAGAATTTGGAACACACTCTCAGGTTACAAAATTAATGATTTGTATATTACTTAAAACAGTACAAATTACTATTTTCATTCATGCAATTTAGTGAATGTTCAGTGCAATGGTTTTTGCTGCTCCCACACAGCTGTGATATTAAGTTTACACCTGTACATACATCTGTTAGAAAAATTTTAAGGTGCATACACATAGCAGACACACTCTTCACGGAAAACCAACCCTTAGTCCTTCAAATTTTAGGAAATATTCCTTAAGAAAATTACACATTATTTTAGCACACAGAACAATCCCAAAAGCAATCTTGACCCAAGTATTTCCTCTGTAGAAGGAAATATCTTGGAGAAACCTTTCCTAGTAGGTCTTTTCACTTACAAATCCTGTCTATTTTGTGTATGTAGGGCATATTTTGTGTATGAATAAGGTATGCCTGCAAGAACTACAGTATTTACCATCTCAAAAGAATGGCCAGTCTGCCCAGGTAATGCAATCAGCAAAACATGATTAGGTACCTTGACAGACAGGAGAGAGCCACTCTCAATTTTTTGTTGTAGACCACCTACTTATGTGATCTATCTCACTCAGTGGATCATCACATTGTTGTGGTGAGCGGGTTTGCACGTTCCTATGACCCTTGTGAGGGACGTGGGTGGCGCTGTGGTCTAAACCACTGAGCCTAGGGCTTGCTGATTGGAAGTTCGGTGGTTTGAATCCCCGTGATGGGGTGAGCTCCCATTGCTCGGTCTCAGCTCCTGCCAGCCTAGCAGTTCAAAAGCACGTCAAAGTGCAAGTAGATAAATAGGTACCGATCCAGCGGGAAGGTACACGCCGTTTCCATGCACTGCTCTGGTTTTGCCAGAAGCGGCTTAGTCATGCTGGCCACATGACCCGGAAAAACTGTCTGCGGACAAACGTCAGCTCCCTTGGCCAGTAAAGTGAGATGAGCGCCGCAACCCCAGAGTCGTTTGTGACTCAACTTAACTGTCAGGAGTCCTTTACCTTTACCTTTTATGACCCTTGTGGGTGAAGCCGTTGGGAGTCTTGTACTCCTAGCAGGGTCACCCTAGGCAGTAAGGTCAAAGGGGAGGGAGCTAGAAAAAGAATGGTCCAAAAAGTCCTCAATGGCAGAATAGGTGGAAGATAACAAGTGGTATGTTACGATGGCTGTGAAGGCAGATGAAGGATGTAGCAGATAAGAATCCACCGGTTGTCATGATATTCATGCCATTGGAATAGAGCTTTACTGCTTATGAAAAGCTTGGCCTATCACTCAACATTCAAAAAACCAAAGTGCTGCACCAAAAAGCACAAAACAACCCTTCTGCAATGCCATAAATCCAGCTCAATGGTGTAACGTTGGAAAGTGTCAATCACTTCTCCTACCTGGGCAGTTATATTTCCAAAAGAGCCGATATTGATGCTGAAATCCAGCATTGCCTGAGACCTGCAAGTGCAACTTTCTCCTAACTGAAGTGCAGAGTGTTTGAGGACTGGGACATTTGCAGGGAAGCCAAAATGCTTGTTTACAAGGCTATTGTACTACCAACCTTACAGTATGCCTGTGAAACATGGACCACTTATAAATACCATCTTCAACTCATTGAAAGATTCCATCAACGGTGTCCCCCAAAAATGTTACACATCCCTTGGGAAGACAGGTGAATTAATGCTAGTGTACTGGAAGAAGCAAAGTTCACCAGTGTCGAAGAAATGATTATTCAACATTGACTTAGTTGGACTGGTCATGTTGTTTGGTTGCCTGATTATTGTCTTCCACAGCAACTACTCTATTCTGAACTTTAAAATGGAAAGCTGGTGGTCAGCAAAAGAGGTTTAAAGACTCTCTCAAGGCAAATTTTAAAAATGTAGTATAAACACTGACAATTGGGAAACACTGGCCTGCAAACGCTCCAATTGGAGAACAGCCTTTACCAAAGGTGTCATGGACTTTGAAGACACTCAAACTCAGGACAAAAGGGAGAAACGTGCCAAGAGGAAGGCATATTTTGCAAACCCTCACCATGATCAATGCCCACCCGGAAACCTATGTCCCCACTGTGGAAGGACGTGTGGATCCAGAATTGGCCTCTACAGCCACTTACAGAGTCACTGTTAAGACCGTGTTCATGGAAGACAATCTCACTCGGCTATGAGTGATTGCCAAAGAAGATGTGATGTATGTATGATGCTTTTAGAGTGGTCTTTGACCAAGGGGTGGGGCAACATATACAGTCTTTAAAGGGGCTTGTACAATTTTGTTCTGAGTCTGTCTTACCTCCTTGCAAGGAGCGGGGGGAGGACTCTGTTGCAACAGAAAAATAAAGATCTGTCTTGCTTTTCACTGGATCTTGCCTCTATCCATTCTTCTCTGACTGATCATGGACTGAGGAGACCCAGAGTCCCTTGGGGAGCTGGGCAGCAAAAGCCCACCCCCAATTTATCTATACCACCTCTGAGTGTACAAATAATACGTTGATCCCCTTTATTTATATATTGCCTTTAAACCCTGCTTTTCTTCCAGGCATCTCAGTTGGCATGTGTGGTTCTCAACTCTTTTATCCTCACAACAGTCCTATGGGGTAGGTTAGGCTAAGAAACAGGGACTGGCCCAGGATCATCCAGTGAGCTTTAGGCTTTGTACCTGGGTTTCCTCCAGCTCTCCTCTGGAACCACAACCACAACACAGTTTAATAGTTTGTTGTAAGTTATGTGGGCCTTGTTTTGCTGCAAGTTGCAGTTACAAAGTTGGAAGAAGAATTAGAATACTTAACAGAATTTCTTGCCCCGAGCATAGATTCTAATCATCCATAAGTTGCTCGTTTTCTACCACCCTCGTGGTTTCTGTGCCTGCATGATCTGGAATCAGTGCTTTAATCAGTATTAATTTTTTTTCTCCACTTTAAGCCTATTATTGTAATCCAGAGTCCCATATGTAAATTATGGTGTGCAGAAGGCTTATTATCATTATTCTGTCCTGCCTTGATGCAGTTGTAAGGTGAATGTAGACAGGAAATTCTGTAAGCAGGCACCTGCAAGAGATCACTGAGCAAGGCCAGGTATGAGGTTGCTACCTCACCTTTCTCTTCTTCTGGTTGTTTCTTCACCTTGGATGGAAGCGGTTTCCTGCAGAGTTCTCCTAATTCCATGCTCTTTTGCTTTTCCTATACATGTTTAAAAAAGAGTCACCACAGGACCAAAGCATAATTTGACATAATTTGTAATAGCAATACACAAAAGCATGCAGCATGCCATGAATTGGACATAGGTCAGCGCAGGTCAGCCTAGGGTGAACATCTGGATAAGCGGAAAGCCGGGAACAGGCTATCTCCGCCACCCAAATGCCCCCCTGGACTCAGGCACAGGCACAACCCCCTCTCATGAGTTGACCAAACCATCGAGTCCCTGGATTCCTTTAACGGAATACCCTTCACATAGGGATGGCGAGAGCGTTCTCCCATCCCTATCACCTGAACCAGAGCCTATCTGCAACCTTACAAAGTTGTGACAATTTGCTACACAGCAGGCGAAACGCAAATGGCACCAGCCAATCAGCCAAGTGGGGAAAATTCCTGCCGTACCCCTGTCACAATGACAGATGGCACAAGACGGCATAGCAAGGTCAAGCGCACAAGCACTTAAAGTAGGGAGAGGTGGGTGGGTGTTCCGAATGCAGAAGCCGAAAGAGGAAGCTCTGGGTCACGTGCATGGACATAAATAGGTCCATCGATCCATTTGGACTGCGCCCCATTGACCAGATTAAACCCAACATCAAGGGACCTACCAATCGGGTGTTGTGGCTATCCAATCATAACCACCCACAACACAGGGTTAGGTTGCCAGGTCTCACCGCAACATGTGCCCTCTTTCAGGGAGGACCCGATTTGTGGAATACTCTCTCCAGGGAAGTTCACCTGGCACCTTCATTATATATTTTTAGGCACCAGGCAAAAACCTTCTTCTTCAACTGTCCCTTTGGCTGATTAGTACCTTACAGATTGGGGTGGTGTGTAAGTTTTTGTTGTTGTTGTTGTTGTTGTTTTTTGCTGGATATAGCAGGGACTTTTGCAGCAATGGAAACTCCCTAACAGCAGAGCCAGCAATGAGGATCTAGGGCAGGCACCCCCAACCTTCAGTCCTCCAGATGTTTTGGACTACAATTCCCATCATCCCTGACCACTGGTCTTGTTAGCTAGGGATCATGGGAGTTGTAGGTCAAAACATCTGGAAGGCCGCAGGTTGGGGGTGCCTGATCTAGGGTTTGGAACGTTTTGTAAGACTCCTAACTGCTGCAGCTAGTGGACCACATCAATACACAATTAGGAATGGGACCCTGATGTTAAGGCTTTCTAAAGATGGAAGTAATAAATGAAGTGTGAATTCCCAAAAAATAGCATGCCATGAGATACAATATAATTTAAAACTACACATTCGGAACTTTATCGGGACAGAAAAGGTGAATGACTTTTCTTTACCCCAAACAGGGGAATAAAATCCTATAAAAATTCTCAATAAAGTAAACCAAGAGGTTTTTTTTTTTTAAAAAAAAAACAATATTAGGGCTCCCCCCCCCTCCAAATACATCAAATGATACTTAGGGCATTATGTGTGCCTCTCTTCCACCTGTATTGTAAAGAATGTTTTCTTTTTACTTACTGAATAAGTCATTCCTGCCCCATTGGACCAAAGCAAGGAAAACAGCCACACTGACCATTGTTATTAAAATTATGAAGAAAATGAATACTCTCATCTGAAAAATAATGAAAGCCGTACAGTGAATGAAACTAGGACTACAGTTTATAAAAGCAGCATATACAGTACATTAGTTTTCTAGCTGTGCACAATTTGATCCTATTTCAGTCTCTTTAAAGATTCAAGTAATCAGAAGTTTAACCTTCACCATCCAAATCTATGTAAAAATAAATAAAATGAGATACAAAAGTTGAAACAAACTGATTAAAGGTTTTCTTACAATCAAGTGACATATTTTTTGTTAAATTAATAAATAACTTATATTGCATAGAGTTTAATTAACAAAGGAAAACTGGCACAGAGTGAAACGAGATAGCAGAGGTTTGCTTAAAATAAACATTTCAAATAAAATGCCTCCCATATTCCAATTAAACTTCAAAACAGTACACATAATTACATTATTATGTTTTATTTGCTTAAAAAAAAACCTTGAAAACTTTCTAGATTGAAATCGCTGTAATTCAGAAGGATCACATTAAAGCCAATGCATGTTGTTTGTAGGAAGTTGGTTGTTGGTTGCAGCTGGAGGGGGAAAATGCATATTTTATAGATGAACATAATTTACACTACATAATTAAACCTAAAGGCACATGCTTTTGGAACAGAGCTTAACCGTGGTTCATTTACGCCCTTTCATCAGTTGATAATTGCAACATCAACCTCCACATATTAACCTCAATATCAACCTCAACATCAACTTCTACATATGCCTCTGCTATCAGTGATCTAGTACCAAAGACAAAATTTCAAGATCACCTCAGCGCTTTTCAGTGGAGCACTCCTATGCCATTATAAATCAAGTCTATGGTAACCAGTTCAGGAGTAGAGAAACTACTCAACCCATCATAAAAGTTTGGTTTCACCTTTGCAATACGCTGGTGAAAAATCCTGCAGGCATATTTAATTGTCACACTGCTTGTGTGTATATGATTTGAAAATCCCTGCATGAAATAGTGCCCACAAGAAACACACAACAAAGGCGTGTTTTTACGTATTTCAAGCTAAAAATGTGGGATCCAAGAAACAAAAGTTTTAGAATCTGACCTTTTTTCCTGCTGAAGTTCTGCAGCTGTGTTGTTTGTCACTGGCACCAATTCTCCTGAAACACTACAGCGAAATGCTTTCCAAGGCTCCAGCCTTCAGTATAAACTTGCTCTATGCACGAATAAGCCTGCCAGTCTTCAGTATGAACTAGCTGTACACTTCTGCTCGAGTCCTGCTTTGTAGGCTTCTCATGGGCATCTGGTTTGGCCACTGTGAGAACTGGGTGCTGGACTACATCACTCTTGGCCTCATGCAGAAGGGCTATTCTTACGTTCTTACTGAAAGTGATTTGATGCACTGCCATTGGCCCATTTTATTTATATTTTGCACATATAATGCAGCATTTCATCTTCATGGTTTGCATTCCAATAATAGGTTTATTCTACTCCAGTAATATTGCATGGCCCACTTCCTTTTAGTTTGGAATTCTGGAGTTTCAGATTTTTGGACTACATTTTAACCTGAGATGTATTTGCAGAGGAGCACGCTAGGTGGTTGGCTCAGGGCCACAAGTACTGAGAGTGGCATTTGCATCACTGTTGGTTGGGTGCCCCATGTGCCACCTGTTATGTACTGAAGTTCTCACCCTGGGCCAGCAAGGGGATACTGTAGATAGTTTTCACTCAGGTCTACATATGCAAATAAGGAATTGAAAGTGACGTTCAATGATTGGATAGTTACAGAAAGTTGTTACTGTTGCGTTGTAGTGGAGCTCTATATAAACAGACTGGCTGAACCCTTCAGTTCAGTTCAGTTCTGTTCTGGCCTGTGAATAAACAAGAGCTGTTTGAAGAATCGCTGTGTTGTCTAATATGTTCACCCATAACTTAACACCCACAGTGTGAGCTGTGTGAAGGGGGCCTATGCATGGCAGCAGTGAAGGAATGCCCTCCATCCCACAGGACAATTAAACCCTCCTGCTCCTGGTTGGGCACTAGAGAGGGAGGAGATGCAGCATTTGACATCCTGACCGGATGTTTAATTAGAGTTTAGCCCTGCCCTGCAAGTTGATGAAGGACTGGATCTGGGGCAGGGCAGTGCTTCCCAAGTCAGCCTGGATTCCGTTGGGGCATGGTGGGAGAGGATGTGCATATGAGTGTGTGAATAACAAATTGCTGCAGGAACGTGGAGAACAGAATTACAAATTGGAAACAATGAAAGAAATGGAATTGCCAGGTCTTTCTATCCCTATCTAGAAGCCCATGGCAAATAATGCTATGCAGCATGAAGCGATTGGATGCACAAAACCTTACTCCTTTTGGAATAAAAAAAATTGTCCAGGCCCATAATTCTGATTCAAAGCTTTAACAAGAAGAACCTCTTCAAAACAGGTACAAAAACAGTCAATGATACATCCTGGATAATTCCACAAAGCATATGCTTTATCCAAGCATAGATGATTCTTCTTAAATATATAACAAAATTAGAATCAGAGCAAAAAGCAAAGTGTGTTGTGAACCACGGGGTACCTGGTGGCAAGTCCAGCTGGTATACACAATCCCAAGGCAGATAACAGTGTGTAATCCAGCAGGTCAACAGGTCCAAAGTCCAGTCAGGTCAGATTCCTGCCTTTACAGCCAATCCAGGGGTTAGGGCATCTGGAGGTCAGTCCCACACAAGCACAGTCCCCAAGAGCTCCCCGGAGCAGCCAAGCCATGGTTCAGCCAATATAGGAAGTTGAGCAGACCCAGCACCTCACTTCTGCTCCCCTTTTACACCTTGCATGCTGATTGCAGGATCTGGGCTTGACAAGGCAGGTGACCCTCACCTGTCCTGAGCCTACTCCAGGTGACGAATCACACACCTCCTTCCCGAGCCAATGAGCTCCACCTGGGCTGAGGGCCCTTACCTGCCTCAGCCTCCTACAGCGTATCTCCTGCTGCTCCTTATGTCTCAGAGCCAGCCGTGTTTGTGGAGACAGGGGCTCCTCTGGCTCTGGTGAATGGGTCCTGCTGCTCTGGCTCCTGTGCACTGACCTCCATCCTCTCACCATCATCTGTCATCATCATCTTTCTCCTCCTCGTTGTCCTGCTAGTTGATGACACTGGGGAGGAGAAAGCAGGAACCTTCAGTGGCAGAGGTAGTGCTGGTTGGCTACCATAGCAGCGGTCACTTAGCAGCAGGCCATGAGGCTTGGCAGGGATGTATTTTGGGAGGCAGAATTCGGGAGCTGAGGTAGGGAAATGGTTCCCAAATCAACCTAGGTTAGGTTGGGGCAGAGTGGGGGAGATTATGCATAGGCTTAAAAATAATGCAGTGCACTGTATTAGGGCAGATTGCTTGAATAAATGTGTACATTAATCAAAACTGCTGATGGGTATGTATGCCTGTATCACAAATTGCTGCAGAAATGTGAAGAACTGAATTTCAAATTGGGGGAAAATGAACAATTGAAATAACTGAAATTGACAGGCCCTTCCCAGAAGCCCATGGCAGATATTATTGTGCAGCATGAAGCAATTGGATGCATAAAAGCTGACTCCTTTTGAAACAATAGTTGCCCAGACCCATAATTATGATTTAATGCTGTACTAACCAGAACTTCTTCAAAATAGGTACAAAAACAATCAATGATACAGCCAGAATAATTCCATAAAGCATATGCTTATCCAAGCATAGGGTCATCTTCTTAAATATATAACCTAACTACAATCAGAGCAAAAAACAAAGCTTTGCCTCTCCCTTAGCCTGCATCCAGCCTAAGACTACACAGCTCCTGAAGAAGCGCCATTATCACATCCTTCTCCCAGTGTGCCTGGGAACAAAGAACAAATGAAGATTTGCAAGTTACCATAACTCCTTAATCTATGGCTGCCATATGTCTGGAATTTCCTGGACATATCCAGGCTATGTCTATTGGAAATAGTGTCCAGGAGGTTAAAATGTCTGGGGAAACCAGGTGTATGGCAACCCATTTTGGAAGTGTTGATTGATTGATTTATTTATTTTTGCTGAATTTCCTTTAAAAGATAGCTCAAAATCTCTATTTTTCTGAGATTTTGCAACAAACAAACCCTACCTTTATCGCATGATCTAACTCAAATGAGAGCTAGCAGACAACACCAACAGTTAATCATTAAGCCAGCTAAAAGCTCAGAAAGCTCTTTCTAGTTTAGTATACGCCAGTGGAATTTTCCAGTGATAAACCCTTAGCAACATACAGGCATTCTCTATTTCAGTGTGCAATTAAACAATTATACATAGCAAAGCCACAGAGCAATGATTCTTTTTAGCTTATAGGTGCATAGCTGCTCCATTTTTTGCAGATACCCTTCCCACTGGGAAATGGACAATCACCCCCAAGACACCTGTGATGTGGCCGACCAATATCTAATTTCCTGTTGAGAAGGGTGCCTAGAAGAGATAGCAGAGCTCGAGTCCTTTGTACTGCTTTGCTGCTAGCTCCCTCTTGCATTGAAAAATGGGAGTCTAGCCCAGCATGCTGGCTCAGTGATGGATCTTCTGCCAGACTGGGCCTTAAAATGCTGACCCCTTACATTGGTTCTGGAAGGGAAAGTAGTTCAGGCATTGCAACCTAATACTTTGTCAGAGCTGAAGTGAGAGGCCTGGGGCAAGTAAACCTATTTCCTTCCCCTGAAAAAGGAGATGGCATAAGGCAAGAATACATCAGGTAAATGTTTCAGAAAGCCATGCTTGTCAGCTGTTTCTGCTTCTTGGACCCATCCCTGGATATTATAGTTCAACAGGCTAGCTTTATCAGAAGTAAACATTAAAAAGATGAATGTGCTTCTCCTCTAGATGAACAAAATAGGGAAAGCAGTTTCGTTTCAGCTAACTCATTAAATAAAAGGCTTTAACGATGCATTCTCAAATAGGTTGTAAGCACTGTTAAATACTTATAAGGCTTTAGCCGTTCTTGCCTGTGTGTGCGTTTTCAGTGAGGGCTGAAACATGTCAGATATACTTTTGTTGGGCTCTTAAAAAGGCAACCTCCCATCTATAGTTGCCCCCAAAAGAAAGAAAACCTCTCCTCAAAGCTGCATCAAAGCATTCCCATTAAGCTAAAGGAGAATTTCCCTTGTGTCAACATTTTTGTTTACAAAGCACCTCAACCTCTTCAGTGTTTGAGGCTGAAGTGTTTATCAGTTCAAACAGCATCCAAGAGGGGAGTTTTGACTTGACAGCCATCTGTACCTGTTTTTAATTAATTTTGAGAAACAGAAAGCCTTTTCCTCACCCCCACATTTGGTTTCTACTGAAAGTCAAACCGAGGCTGAGCACAGGTTTAGGCCTGCTTCAGAATAGAAAGGCTGTCTGGGAGAACCTGACCCTAGCTGCTCATTTTCAAATATTAGGACCTTTCAGAGAGAAGTCGTGAATCACTTAAGTTATCATTTAACAAATTTCAGTAGGCGCAGACCCTGCCATATCTCTGAATACCTTCAGACTGTCAGTATTATGTGGGAGGGATTCATGTGCATACTAATAAATTTAGGTTGTGCAATTAAAAGGAATTAAAGCACTCTTGTGACCCTGGCACAACAAATCCACTTAGAAAGAAACTGACTTTTTGCAGTTAAGAAAGTGATGGGGAAATGCATCAAAAAGTGTGAGATGAAGAGATGACCAAATACAATCTGGGATGCACGAACCTGTCCATGTATGTTTCTCTTAGTTTCTCGCTTTTCCAATCTTAAATGTGAACACATGAGCACTCACAGCAGAAATTTCAGCCACTTCACTCCTCCCTCAGTCCTCCTCCTGCTGCACTACCATGGTTTGGCTTGGCATCATGTCTAAATCCAGACACACCAGAAGCTGTAGTCAAGGTTTGCTTTTGGCTTACCAGTTGTGGTTTGTCTGAGGGAGACAAACCATGAGCCCAGGGTTGGACACAATGCCAATATAAACAATAGCTTAGCTCCAGGTAGCGTGGTAGCAGGATGACTAGAGGAGGAGTGAAATGGCAGTGGTTTCTGCTGTGAGACTCCAGCGTTTGTGCTTAACCATGGTTTGGCTTGGTGGTATGTAGAAACTGGGCTTCTATAAACTGTGGAAGGCTAGTTTTGTTCTCACTGCAGTTCTCCCAAGCATAGAGCTCTGCTTTCCCCTGCAGCACTGAATGTCAAGCTACTTATTTATTTGGGAGAAAGTCAACATGTGGATTCACGAACACCACTGGGCAGCAGCTACAACTACTCCTTTATCCCTGGTGACTCCAGCCATAACCTGCAGGGTGTGACAGAATACTATCAGCTGTCTTTCGTATGTAGATACTATCATTATAAGTTAAATGCCAGGGTTAGCGTTAGGAAATTCAAGGTTAGAAGATGCTTGAATATATGGGAGGAAAGGGATTAGGGATTGTAAAAAAAAATAAAAGCCACCACCTCCTGATCATTGCCACTTTAGCCAAATCATGCCCCCCCCCCAGTAGCTAAGGGGAGGTGGTCATATCTTACAACCCCAACTGGCTTTTATCACTATCTCCAACATTTAGAAGCTGTTAAGCACTGATGAAAAGCTGTCTTTACTACTTAGATTTTACTTTTCCTCCCCACTCTCTCTGTTATTTTGTGTGGCTGTGGTGTTATTTTTCTTGCAGACCTTCTATGGCTGGATGAGAAATCGCATTTTGCAAATTATCTGATTTATAGCTGCGTTTCCCCCGCTTGGTTTGCATTAGAAGCGTGGCAGACTGAAAGAACCTGAAACTTCTCAACATATAATTGCTTTTAAAAAAAACAAAAACCCAAAGCCATGGAGTTTCTTAAGAACTGAGATTTCCCTTATGTAGGTTAAGTAATTTCTTTTGCTCTGCTAATGACTCAATTTAGTTGGGAGCCCTTTGTTTTTCTTTTTAACAACACCACTTTTCTTCTGTCCTTTGTGCTTTAATTGAAAGGCATTGATTCACAAAGCACAAACTCTTGCAGCTTTTCTTCAGTGGAAAGTTTGTGGGGAGGAGAAGCCTTGTATGTAAATCAATACCACATTGCCTAAAGACTTAAAAAAAAAAGGGGGTCCCATTCATGTAGAACATTCTTGTGCCACTTTTTATTTATGGCTATTTTAAAAATGTATAGAGACTTATATAACCCAAATGGCTTCTGAGTGGATTTAGCAACCATGGCTTCCTCCCATGTAAGGCTTGGTTTCCAGACCCTTGATCATCTTGGTTGCCTTTCTCTGCATATGTTCCAACATCCTTCTTGTGGTGCCCAGAATTGGACACAGTATTCCAGGTGTGGTCTGACCAAGGCAGAATAGAGTGGTACTGTTGCATTCACACGAAAGGTCATACCAGTGACAAATTTAGTTGGTCTCTAAGGTGGTACTGGAAGGAATTTTATTTTGTTTGACTATGGCAGACCAACACAACTACCTACCTGTAACTGTTGCTTCCCTTGTTCAGCAGCTCCTTCCCACATCATGAACAGGGCTGCATGGACTTAGCTCCTGCAGTGGTCTCTGTGACAATGCTGGTATGTGCGCCCTTGGTATCTAGCCTTTGGTGGATGGCATTTGCTTTGTGGTGCAGGGAGCTTTGCTGCTGCTGCTGCAAAGAGGCCCTCAGTGTGCAAAACAGAAACAAACAAAACCATGAAACCTATTCATTCTTCAACGCGAGTATATTTTAAAACAGGAGTTGTATTTTGGTATTTAATGAGAGACTGGCATCTTAAAGAGGTCAGTCAATATAAAGTGTAGAAGTTAAAGCTGAATTCATATCCAGGTTTTCCTAAGTCACTTGCTTTCAGGCAGACCCGCAGTTTGAGAATTAAGCTTTAAATCCAATCACACCCCATTACAATATTAGGCAGGGATTCAGCAGTTGCCGTAGATGTTAGACATAATATGTAGGCTGATCCCTGATAATCTCCTTTCCTCGGGGTTTTTTGTACTGTCTGTTCAAGGTTCCAGGGGATAGGGAGTCATACAAAAGCCAGGTGAAAGTGAACATTTGTGCATAATCCTCTTTCAGTCGAAAGGCTTTGTAGTACTATAACTGAATAAAGATGCTGGATTGCTTCTTCAGAGGAAAGCCAAGTAACCCTGTCGTTAACCTTTCTGCAATCTTGTTCTGTCAGATTTACTATATAAGGCTGCAAGGGATCTATAAAAGATGAGGCCACAGTCCGAAGTGCAATGACTTGGAGGAAAACTCTGTTTAAATCAATGGAATGCACACCTGTGTTATTGGTCTCGTCTAGCACACAGTAAAGTACCGGTATGCTGTGGACAATACGACTTGAGCACACTTACTGAGGTGTTTGGAAGCAAAGTGGAAACGTAACAGTATTCTCATGCTTAGGACAGTACATCACTGGCAGTCTTTGGAACACTAACTGCTAGAGTGGCCTTTTGGATAGAGTAAACAAAATAGTTTGGATAATTGACGTCATTAACATCTCCAAAATCCAGGATTATTGCTTTAATGCTCTGCTGGGTTTGAAATCCTTGCTGCTTCTAGTCTCCCACTGTGAATAAGTGGTAGTAGTTTGTCTGACATGTTGTTGTTTTTATTTAAAAAAAGATGAAAATGATTTACCACACAGGACAAAAGTATTAACAAAAAAGTACAAAGAACATGATAAGAACCTATTCTAGAGGGCAGTAAACAAGTGGTAGATGTTTTGACTAGAATAATAAAATAATTAAACAAGGAAGGTGGTTTGTAAATGTTTCCTATCACAGTCCAAGCTAACTTCAGAAACCTGAGGACATTTTTTTCAAGCAGATGATTTATATTTGTGGTTCCTCATTGTTTTGAATCCCCTCACACTTCCCATTTTGGGGTTTGTTGTGGTGTTATTTGGTAGACAACACGAGGTGAGCCCTGGTCTGGCCAGGCCACAGGGAGGCATGTGAGGTATTTTGTAAACAAGGCCCTTGTAAATTCTGTGAGGGCAGTTTATATATTTAAAAACCAAGGAGTCATATCAAACCTGAATGTTTCGTGTTATTCCAACTCGAAAAGAAACAAAGCCATCACTTAGAAGTCTGAGTTAAACCTTGGTTGGTGTAAAGCTCTCTCCCCTATTGCTCCCCAAACTTTTTTCAGGTTACTGATTTTGAATGAGTCAGCTGAAAGAAAAGGAAAGAAAGATTTAGATATAAATAGGTAGATTTAGATAGAAAAGCACAGCAAGAGAGAAATACCAGTTCACATACACACAGCTTTTTTTCAGCTGGAATTCACCAGAACTAAGTTTCAGCACCTCTTAGGTAGGCGCCATTGCCGTTATAAGAGAACAAGAGAGGTGTTCATGGTCAGTTCCGGCACCTCTTTTTCTAGAAAAATAGTGCTGTGTGTTTGTGTATCTATATATTTATACAGTGGTACCTCAAGTTAAGTACTTAATTCGTTCCGGAGGTCCGTTCTTAACCTGAAACTGTTCTTATCCTGAAGCACCGCTTTAGCTTATGGGGCCTCCTGCTGCCGCTGCGCTGCTGCCGCTGCACGATTTCTGTTCTCATCCTGAAGCAAAGTTCTTAACCCGAGGTACTATTTCTGGGTTAGTGGAGTTTGTAACCTGAAGCGTATGTAACCCAAGGTACCACTGTATCTAATGTATATCTATCTACAATGAGGGTGGGAGATATTTATGTAGGGTCAGTTGAGCAAGTGCAAAAACTTCTAGGTGTTCTATGCAGGGAAATTCGATTGCTTCAGCAATTGAATAAATGGTTATGTGTTTCACCTATTTGTGTGTTCAGACCCAGAGACCTCCCCCCTAAACAAAGACACATTTGACTCAAATTTTAGTTTTGGTTTTTTGGCAGAATTTAGGCGACAACTTTATTGATTACAGAAAAGTGAGTGGTTGCATAGGCTCTGCTTCGACTAGCTCCCTGCACCCTTGCAGGCAGTGCTGACCCAGGGCACCAGCAGAGGTCAGCCTAGGGTGAGCACCTGGATAAGTGGAAAGCTGGGATTGGGCTAACTCCACCACCCAAATGTCCCCCTGGACTCAGGCAGGGGCACAACCCCCTCTTGGGTGTTGACCAAACCAGGTTGAGTCCCTAGATTCCTTTAACAGGTATTCCCTTCACATAGGGATGGCGAGAGTATTCTCCCATCCCTATCGCATGAATCAGAGCCTATCCGTAACCTTACAAGTTGTGACTATTTGCTACACGGCAGGCGAAACCCAAATGGCAACAGCCAATCAGCCAAGTGGGGAAAATTCCTGCCGTGCCCCTGTCCCAACGACAGACAACACACGACGGCATAGCAATGTCAATCGCAAAATGCCCTAAAAATAGGGAGAGGTGGGCGGGTGTTCTGAATGCACGAGCCAAAAGAGGAAGCTTTGGATCATGTGCATGGGTATATATAGGTCCCTCAATCCGTTTGGACTGTGCCAGATTAAACCCAACATCAAGGGACCTACCAATCGGGTGTTGTGGCTGCCCAATTTACCCACCCACAATACAGGTCAGTCTCCAGGTCTCACTTCAACACATGCCCTCTTTTAGGGAGGACACAATTTGTGGAGTGGAGACTTGCTTAATGAAATACATCAGGCCTGCTGAGTCCCAGACAGTACTGATAACAGATTTCCAATGTTCAGGTTCTGAGAGGCTGTAGATCAGTGGTTCTCAACCTTCTTTTGGCCATGCCCCACTTAAGCATCTCTCAAACCCTGATGCCCTCTGTTCCTCTGACATGTAATTCTTATTATTCAAAAAGTGAACTCCTCTTCACGTGGAGGAAGCCTAAAAGGCCATCCACTGTTAATAACTCATTCTTGAATTGCCCCCCCTTAAAAATCAAATTGCCCCCCAGTGGGGCATGTGCCCCGTGTTGGGAACCACAGCTGCAGATAATCTCCTTTGCATGCAGAAGGCCTCAGGGTCAATCCCATGCATCTCCCAACAGGACTGGGAGAGACCCGTGTCTGAAATCCTGGAGAGCTGCTACCGGTCAGTGTAGAGAATACTGATCTACTGCATTTTTCGCTCCATAAGACACACTTTTTTCTTCCTAAAAAGTAAGGGGAAATGTCTGTGCGTCTTATGGAGCGAATGTGTGGTCCCTGGAGCCGAATTGCCCAGGGGAGCAAAGCAGATCATGCTTTTCTCTCTTCTTTTGAAAGAGGGAAGTGGGTGTTGAAACAAAGTTGCTAATCAGCAAGAGATCGGGGAGGGAGATAAGGGACACTAGCAATAAAGGAGGCTGCCTGGGAGGGGGGAGGTAAAAGCACATGGATCCTAAGGATTTTTGCATTGGGTCACCCCAAATTCACCATCAGATCACATAGCATGCCCATGGCTACAGCCTGCACCAAAAAAATCACGCGCCCACTGTTGCGTGGGGCCACAATGGCGCAAAAATGTGGTTACAAAGCACGGATCCACATGGATTCTCAGGATTTTTGCATTGGGCTACCCCAAGCTCATTGTCAAATCACAAGTCTGTGGCCACAGCATGAAACACAAAAATCATACATCAACTGTTTCGTTCAGAATATATTTTTTTTCTTGTTTTCCTCCTCTAAAAACTAGATGCGTCTTATGGTCAGGTGTGTCTTATGGAGTGAAAAATATGGTAGATAATCCAGTGGTCTGGCTCAGTATAAGACAGCTTTCTGTGTTCTAGGATGTGAGGGTGAGGGAAAAGAATTTGACGTCAAAAGGGCAGTTTGGGAATGAGCGAGAGGGTAGTGCAGGCATCCCCAACCTGCAGCCCTCCAGATGTTTTGGCCTACAACTCCCATGATCCCTAGCTAACAGGACCAGTGGTCAGGGATGATGGGAATTGTAGTCCAAAACATCTGGAGGGCTGAAGGTTGGGGATGCCTGGGGTAGTGGCTTTATTTTACCGTCAACACGATATTTCTTAACACCTCGTTGCACCTTTTAGTCTCAAAAGATGGTATTAATAGTGATGAGCATACTGCATTCTCTGTCCGTTTCCCTTCCCACAACAACTTTGTGTGCAGGTTGTAGACTTCTTTGGTCACCTATCCATCATCTTCCAAAAGACGGATAAAATAGGACACGGAAAAATGCTAATTTAGATATAGTAAATTATAATTATAGTAATTATAACCTAACGACATGCCTGTCAACTAAGCTTTCACTTGGCAGGTACGTATTTAAATTAAATCCCGTGAAATGGATTTGAGTCTATGAAGACTGCTACTGTTAATTACCCATCCTTCACCTTAAGGTCCCGGAGCAGGTGACAACACTGAAACACAATATTATAAACAGCTTAAAAACAATAATAGAAATGAGGTGGGTCCTAAAACTGTACACCTCAAGTGCCAAAAGCCAGGTTAAAGAGGTGCATCGTCAACATTTGCTGTATAATGAAGGTGCCAGATGCATTTTGGGAGTTCTACAATTTAGGGTGCTACCATAGAGAATGCCCTCTTCCCCACCCAGCTTCTGAGGGCAGAGAACTACCAAGAGGACCCAGGAATTTAGGGGCCCATGGCACCCACATACCCACACAAATATATATATTTGTAAGGATTGTATAGCCAGCTAACATTTACTCAGGGGAAACCCAATGAAATGAATAGCCACGACTAATTTAAGTCCCTTAATTTCTGTGAAGTCTGTTTTGAGGCAAAGTTCCTTTAAAATCCACTTAGAGATCTTTGAAATATTAATTAAATATGACCGTGGCTTTGTTTTGTTTTCAGATAACCCGGGTGCTGCCAGCTGTTGATGGGCAGCTTCAAGGCGGCCTCTGCTCTCCTGCATGATGCTTCTTTATCTTGAAACTGGGCTTGGATCAGACGGCCTTTCAAATAATAGAGGACAGTCCTTCAAACAGAAATCTACCCCTGGGGCAGGACACACGATCACTATGGTTATATTGCAACCCAATGGTATGAATGACCTTATCACTTAAGACACGCAGACCAAGAACATATAAATGATATTTCATTTTTTCCCTCAAGCTACAAGTATATTTAACCTTTTTTTAAAGACTGAACTAGAATAATTTCTACCATCCCTGATCCTCCTAAACAAGCAAAAAAGTTAAATAGTTTGACATGCTGCCCATTTGCACAGCTTTAAGCCCCATGGCTTTCATGCCATATTCTAGGGTGCTTTAACAATTTTGAAAAAGTACCTCCTGGCATTTTTAAAAAGTGCTCTGATTATGGGTTAAATTTGATTTAATTCTATGAATATGCTTTTCTGCCCCTCTCCATAATTTATGCCCAGTGTGACTTGGCATTCAGCTGCATATTAAAGAAAACAGTGTTTAGAAAGAAGAATCTATGGCAGAACAATTACTACATTGGTGGTTGCTTTGGAGCAACACTGGTTTAGGCCACAAGGCATGTATAATAGAAATCCACATCCTATTTAAAACGAATGCTTCTACCACCGGCTTTTTTCCACCGCCTATTTCAGCTTGAATTAAAATGTGCCGGTAGCTATGGATATACTTCCTAGCTTTCAAAGCCTTTCATCTGTTCGGTGTGCTTTTTATGCTATTCATCAGGCCTCAAACATTCTTCCCTTCCCCCCCTTTTTTTACTTGAGACAAACACTCAATTCCCTCTTTCTCATTTCCCCCCACAAAGTTGCTTTTCCAGCTTGCGTTGCTTGAAAGCCGCCCACCCGTACTCTTTCTGAATCGTTTAGTCCTTTAATTAAGTTTATATTTACTGGCTGAAGGAGGCACCTGCTTGAATTAACTCCAGACAACCATGTTTACCGCCCAGCCGCTTCTTCTCATGAGGCACTTGAATAAAATAGCTTAGAAGCTTGTGGTGCGTTTTATTATGATGTTTTATTGAACATTTTTTCTTTTCCCCCATGTTAGGTCAATAATGTAGAAATCAAACTTTGAATTTTTTTATTTTTAAAAAGTGATAGGTTGTGAGAGCAAGAAAGGGTGGCCTTAACTAGGACTTTTTTCAGCCAGAACTTGCCGGAACTCAGTTTCAGGTGGGCGCCATTGCCATTCTAAGAGAACAAGGGAGGTGTTCGTGGTGAGTTCCGGCACTTCTTTTTCTAGAAAAATAGCACTGGCCTTAACAGTTTGGCCCTGTGCTACTGTTATGTACTGATTTGAATAGGATTCAAATTGCAGCAGTCTGATTGGTCCTAGAACAATAGGATTCAGAATGCAGCAGTCTGATTTCTCCTAGAACAATAGGATCCAGAATGCAGTACTCTGATTGGTCCGCAGGAGCCACCCAATCCAGCTCCAGGTGGAAGTGAATCCACAACCTGATTGGCCTACAGGAGAATCCCAGAATTAGCCAATCATGTGGGGCCCATTGTATAAATAATGTATATAAAGCAGACATTTTGGGGGAACTTCCATTCCTCACTACTATGAGCTGAATAAAGAGCATGAAATCCACACTTGACTCTGAGTATATTTCAGCTACCAAGACACTCTGTTTGTTTTATTAAAGCAGGTGCCAATTTCCCCCTGGTAGCCTTCTTTCCAATATTGGGACTGGGGATAGCCACATGACTCCCAGGACCAATTCCCACCCACTTCTGTAGCTCCAAGGCTGGAAGGAAATCTGGTTGCTTGCCAGAAGGCAAATGAGTACTTGCCCCAGCTAGCATGATGAACAGAAATGTAGAAGCCTGGTTATATTATTTGTTTATTGCGTTGATATCCCACCTTTTGCTCCAATGAGCTTGAGGTAGCATACATGTTTCTCCCTTGCCTCATTTAATCTCCACAACATTACGAAGGTTGTGCAGTGTATTATCCTCCCATGTGGCCAGGGTCGTCTAACAACATCACTTTTGGGCCAAGTGTAGAAGCTGCTGTTTCACAGCCTCCCACACCATTAAGGGACCCTGTGTTGGATTCTGAAAAGGATGTCGATTGCTCTGAGCAAACAACAAGCTCGAGATCTACTGTTGCTTAGCTTTCACCTCAGAACTCGCCTTTCAATCTCTGTCCCCATTTCAGAGATTTGGAGCCCAATGGCCAGCTTATCTGTTCCTTTTTCCATTTATGATTCTCTCTGCAGGTGGTCTGTTATACCTTATTCATGAATTCAGAGTTTAACTGAAGAAGTTGAAAAATCAATTTCCTTAGAAAATGCATGAGCGATGCACTTTCTTTCAAAAAGTTATATTCTGTTCAGTTTGCGGTGTCTTCTTTTTCCCAGGGTTTCTGCACTTCAACGAGGCAGCACCTTGTTTTCTTTAATTATGGCAGTAGATGAGGCCATGCAGTGAATCACCTTACCTTTTCCACTCCAGGAGATTTGCTAATCACATCTACCTCCTGTTCAGCTCATCTTCCTAGTGTGCTCATCCATGCAGCCAAGTAAGTGAATTTGCCCTTTAAGAAATTTACCTGTTTTTTTACCTGCTTTGAATTTATGTGGGAGGATTATTTGCTGAAGCATATGTGCCTTAAATAAAGAAACGAAGGACACGGACAGGCATATATAATACATATCAAGTACCCTATATGGTCAGGGGTCCCTTTACCTTTACCTTACCCTATATGTGTTTGTCTGAATTGTACACCTAATATCTACATGTAGTACAGCTACATATGGCTATCCCGTAGGCAGTATTACAGTACAGGTGCCGGCCATTTCGTGTGGGGGGTTCAATTTCCAGCCCCGCTCCCATTTCACCCCAGTTCCACCCTTTGAATGATGCATTGTGTGATGTTTTCAGGTTGGCACCAGGCGTGTGTGTGACTTTCAAACACTCAGTAATTGGTCTTATCCAAAAACCCAGAGATCTCCTAGAAAGTGGAATCCTAGACATACCTACCTGGAAGTAATGCCCATTGATTTCAATGAGACTTACTCCCAGGTAAATGAGCATAGGATTGCAGGCTTTAGTTCTGCCATGCTGCATTGCAAACTGCCTTTGTAATACACTGAGTTTCAAAAAGTGTTTGTTACACAGCATGATCGGGCTGCTGCCCACCCCCCCAGCCCAAAGTACTGTTGGGTAGGCAAAGTTAAATCACTTTTCTAAAGAATTTAGGTGTGTATGAAAATAAAGAAACCAAACACAAATGTATAGAGGCTTGAATTCAGTTCAACAATTGTGCTAGCAGGAGCCAGCACAACAAATCCCGCTAGCAATGGAACTTTCCCCTTGTCCTCCCCCCTATGCCTCCACCAAATGGGCTCTGGGAGCTGGGAGAACCCTCAGAACCGCACACAGAGGGAGGAGAGGGACAATCATTCCGTCTGAGAAGCCAAAATGCTTGCACTGATGGAACGATCATAATAGCACAATGGTGAATCCCTTGCACAATGACTTAACATGGGGTAGGAAATTATGTTGCCAGTTGCTGTAATGGGACATCATGGGGTTTCAATTCAAACATCAATATGAACACAGTGAAGAACTGGTGCCTGACTGGGGAACCTTGTGGCCCTCTAGAGGTTATTGGACTCCAACTCCAATCAGTCCCAACCAGCATGGCAAATGGCCAGGGATGATGGGAATTGTTCAATAGCATCTGCAGGAACTCACCTCTGATTTAGTGGCTGATTTGGTACCAAGATGAACTGGTTTCATTGACTTTTCTTTGATGATATCTCAATGTCAAACACTTATCCTCCAAAGCCATTACAAACTTCTTGCAAATATGCTTCCCAAACTGTATTTTGGTCTTTTATATTCCATTCCTATCAGTTTATTAGCACCTTGTTACATAGTATACTGGGTGTCTTTCAATTGCACGAGATACAGTGGTGCCTCGCAAGACGAAATTAATTCGTTCTGCAAGTTTTTTCGTTATGCGAGTTTTTTTGTCTTGCGAAGCACCGCTGTGTATTGATGGTTTCCCGTAGGAATGCATTGGCGGTTTTAAAAAAAAGGCGCAAGACGTTTCGTCTTGCGAAGCAAGCCCATAGGGAAATCTGTCTTGCGAAGCAACTCAGAAAAACTATTTCGTCTTGCGAGTTTTTCGTCTTCCGAGGCATTCGTCTTGCGAGGTACCACTGTATTCGAATCACTCGTGTCTGACTGAGTCATTGACTAACATGGCTCAATCATGTTAGAGGAGAAATGTGTCTTGAAAATCTGAAACCAGCTTGGGGGCTACATGTGATTTTGGTTCCTGATCTTGCGATGAGAGTCATACATGAAGTGTTGGATGGAGTAACTGAACATGGGAACTATGTCTGTGGGTGCACTTTCGGACCCAAGCAGGGGATGCTTGTACAGGTGCCTGCTTTCATCTGCACCTGACTCTTGATGAACTGAAATGCTGATAAAATGGGATTGGGAGTGTGCATGAATGCAGATCGTGGAAGTATATGAATTTTGTCTTTGGATTTGTTATAATGTTCATTAAAGAGGTGTGAGAAAGTTTGGAATCTCCTTTGAACAAAGGGCACCAAAATGCTTTATTATGTCATTTATTTCGGGATATAAGTAGCAAAAGTTAAGTTATCCCCTGAGTTATAAAGGAAAAGGCAGTCCATGTGAATTCTTCTTAAAAAACTCTAATAAATAATTTTCAGCACTTCATAGTAGATTATTTGAAAGTAGGCCAGGCACTCTTTCCCCCTCCCTCTCTGTCTTCTTCACTAGACTAAATGACAAAATAAAAAGGGCACCCAATGACACACTAATCAATATTCTGTTGGTCCATTTTATTTTTAGAGTTCCTTTGGAATGGGCAATCTTTCTTTCTTATAGCAACATTACTGTCATACCCTTTTATGCTAAATAGGTATATGAGAATGTTCTGCTTTCTTTCATTCAATAGTATTGACTGAGTCATGGAAAATAAGTAGCCTTTTAAAAAAAGCAACAGAGAGATGATATAAACACCCAATCTAATGCAATTGCCCTTCCATTTAGACTGTAAATTTTAGAGAGTCATCACCCAACCTCCCCAATCAACCCATACTTCCCTGGAGTGTTGTACTCTCTCTTCCTCTCTTTACTTATCCACTTTCTTCACACTAAAGGAAATCTATGGGATAATAAAATATGTTTTACAGCAGACCAATCATTGACACACTGTGTGGCCATTGCCACCCTCCATCTGTCATAAATTGCAAGAGTCAACACACCATAGATTATAATTGTCACAGGTTCAGGCTGTTTCTCAGTTTTGTAATTCGATAGTCCCCATCTGGAGACATTGGCCAAAATCCAGGGAGCCACACAGAACTTTGTTTATCTAACGGTGCTTTTCACTTTTAAAAAGCACTTTCTTATCTCTACTTCCCTGTGGGCCTGAGTAAGCAGCTTGTACATTCATCTGCAATGTTTTGGGCTTTTAAAAGAACAAAAGGGTTAATGTTCTCACTGTCCAGGCCTAAAAGAACTGTCTTGTTCATGGCTTTACTTACCAATGATGACTCAAGCGAGAGATGGATTTAAATTTTGTAAATTTCACGCTGAAATTACCTTGCTTCGCCTTTTCTGAACTTTGGGTCAGATACAGTTGTCTGTTGGCTTCTGCAGTTCTCTGAAAAACGTACCTAACTCAGTGGTTCTCAGACTGTTTCCTCCAAGGAACCCTTGAAAATTGCTGAGGGCTTGGGGAACCACTTAATGTTTTTTCTGCCTATTGTAACTATGGTAATACACTGTGCTAGATGCTGTGTGGCTTTTAATTGTATTTTTATTGCTTCTTCTACCTCTTCTATTGTATGTACTGTATTGTATTGCAATAAAATAAAGTACAATATAAGAAATAAAAGAAGCAATAAAAATACAATTTAAAATCCAAACAGCAGATCTTCTGAATGAAGCTTGTCGCAGCAGGAGAGGGAACCCCCCTGGCTTCTTCAGCAGCCTGCCTCATCTCTGCCTCTTGGTCCCCCCTTCTCTCCAGCCTCCTCTTATGCCTCTGGTTCTGGACTGCTCTCTGCCACAACCTCTTCATGCTCACTAAGCCCTGATACCTCTTTAGTTTCTGACACCTCCTCTTCCCAATCTTCTCCCTCTGACCACTCATCATCATCCCACCACCAATCCCCTGGCTCCCTCCATCCCTCTGCATCCAGCCATTCCAAGACAATATATCAGAAGTGACCTGAGCATCCTTGCCACAGTGGATGTTGCTATCTCACGTTGGCAAGCCATTCTGGATGCCACTGCACTTTTGCATATCTAGCTGTAGGACAGTAGCATAATTTAGTATCCGGAACAAAATCCCTTCCTGCTTTTTCTTTCTGTTTAGAAGGATTTGGACTGGTATTTAATCATGAAAAGATTCATCTGTATACCACCCCGCCCCCCCCCAACAGTACAACAAGAGTACAATTGATCTACCAGTCTAATCTTGCACAAGTCTCCATCCATTGCTGAAAGCAATTGCACTTTTGTGAGCTGAGCTGCAAACCTGTGTTATTTTACAAACAGTTCCAAATCAAATGAAAATGTAATCCCCAGGGCCAGACTATGTTTGTGTATGTTACAAATCTTGTTCTGCGCCCTAAACACCAAGTTCCTTTACAGCACCCTTACACAGCTGTAGCTCAGTGGCAGAGCCAATGCTTTGCTCACAGAAGCTCCCAGGTTTAATCCCTGGTGTTGCCAGGCAGGGCTAGGAAAGATTCCTGCCTTGAAACCCGGGAGAGTCAGTGCCAACCAACTCAGACCATACTAAGCTAGATAGATCAATGGTCTGAGTTGGCAGCTTTCTGTGTTCCCATATAGCCAGCTGACTGCTGTGACTGAAAAGCAGCTCTCCTGATAGTATGGAGTATGGATTGCCACCAAACCACTTGAGCATCTAGCTGATAAATCAAGCACTCATCAGTTCCTTGGCACCAGATAACAGATGTCCAGCTCCAACATTAACCTTTCTACCTTGGTCCAGATCCTTCACCTCTTCCCCCTTTTTTCAGAAATATAAGGAAGGTGACCACCAATGAAGCAGGTGGAGTTGGTGGGTTCAGGCACCAGCTCAGGATTTAGACCAGGGATAGGCAACCTAAGGCCCAGGGGCCGGATGTGGCCCAATCGCCTTCTAAATCCAGTCCGCGGACAGTCCGGGAATCAGTGTGTTTTTACATGAGTAGAATGTGTCCTTTTATTTAAAATGCATCTCTGGGTTATTTGTGGGGCCTGCCTGGTGTTTTTACATGAGTAGAATGTGTGCTTTTATTTAAAATGCATCTCTGGGTTATTTGTGGGGCAAAGGAATTCGTTCTTTCCCCCCACCCCCCAAAAATATATATAGTCTGAGGGATGGTGGACTGGCCCATGGCTGAAAAAGGTTGCTGACCCCTGGTTTAGACCCTAGATGCTGCTACAACCAGGCCTGTGGATCAGGGCAAATATCTTGTTTCCGGAAGGCTGTGTAAGAATTCATGCAAGCAATTGCTCATATGGACTGGATTCCCACCCCTCCTTCTGGCAGTTCTAGTGCTGAATTCTAAGCTACATTTGACACATTGGCAAGTTTTAATATTAGTTTTGGGATGGAGGGAGTTGCCAGAAGGGAAACTAAGAAAAATAATAATGCAATGTGTAAAAATGATCCATGTGCCTCTGGATGGTCATACATAACTGCACAATTATTTTTGGCAGGATCCTGCGCTAACGTAGGACTGTGTGTGCAGAATATGACATATGCCCTTCAATAATACCGATACCAGGGCAAGGTAAAACATAAAATAATGCTTCTTTTATGTATTGGGCTAGGATCAGGGCGACCAGGGCTCAAATTTCCACTTTTCTGAACTTGGGCCAGTCACTGCCTCTCAGTTTAACCTACATCACAGGGTTGGTGTGAGGATTAAATGAGGAGGGGAAGAACCATGTAAGCCGCCCTGAGCTCCTTCGGAGAAGAAGGTGGAATATCAATGCAATTGATTGATTGATTGATTACTGGCCTTAAAACATCAGCAACCAAAATTAAAAATGGCTAAAGAGGGGACACATAGAAGAAAACGTCTTCACCGCAGTATGGCTCCTCTTTATCCCATACACAGTACAACAAGACAACAACGAGAATCCACCAACAGCTTACAAATCAATCTGTCTTACTTGACCCAACAAGCCTTTCCCCCACCCTCCACAAATGCAAACAAACCCCATTGCAGCCAACCACAGACAACCAACCATACCCTGGGCCCCTAATTCTCTCACTCCCAAGGAAATGTGACAAGCGAATAGAAAGAGAACCTATCTAGTTGACGCTGACACAAAATCCCACACATACACTGTAAAAAACCCCCACAAATTTCACCACCACACCACCTCTCCCTGCCCTCTTCTTCCTGACTTCATACTGTACTCCACACTAATGTCTCATAACAAATATAACTGATCTGTATAAAAGACTGTAAAACTTGAAAAAGCAGATAAGACATGTACTTTTGTAAACCAAGAAAATATTTTTTTTAAAAAAACCAGCTAAAGAGAAAAGGCTAAAACAGTCTCTCATTATAATCCTATAAATCCTGATTAAACAAACGTCTTTTCCTGCTGCCAAAAAACAACAAAGCAACTGTGGTACCTAATGCTCACCTGTTGTCTATGTCCGTGGAGTTTTTGAGAATTGATGCTTTTGAATTATGGTGCTGGAGGAGACTCTTGAGAGTCCCATGGACTGCAAGAAGATCAAACCTCTCCATTCTGAAGGAAATCAGCCCTGAGTGCCCACTGGAAGGACAGATCCTGAAGCTGAGGCTCCAATACTTTGGCCACCTCATGAGAAGAGAAGACTCCCTGGAAAAGACCCTGATGCTGGGAAAGATGGAGGGCACAAGGAGAAAGGGATGACAGAGGATGAGATGGTTTGACAGTGTTCTCGAAGCTATGAACATGAGTTTGACCGAACTGCAGGAGGCAGTGGAAGACAGGAGTGCCTGGCGTGCTCTGGTCCATGGGGTCACGAAGAGTCAGACATGACTAAACGACTAAACAACAACAATGCTCACCCGTAAGAGGAGAGCATTCCACAAATGTGACATTGCCACAGAGAAGTCTCTTTCCTGTATCACCACTGAATAAGCCTCCCCTAGCAGTGGAACATGAAGAAGCCCCCTCCTTCTGATCTTAAAAACAGGGTAGACTGATATAAGAGACATGTTCCCAAACCATTTATGGATTCAAAGGTGAGCAACCAACATGATGAATGGGGCTCAGAAGTGAATAGGCAACCAACGCACTGCTTGAAGACTGGTGGAATTTAGGGCTCCTTCAGACAACTTGCTTATTCACTTGCACAAAGTTGCAGAGGTTATATGAGGGGCATTCATTATGATTTGTCTGCTGTGAGGTTATAGGAGACTCAAGTATTTATCTTGATTTGCATGGAGGTTTATAAGACTTCCTGCCAATCTATTGTTATCCCACACTTTCAGTGCATTTCCTCATCACCTTCCTAACACAAAAGCCCTCCCTTTTTTTTTAAAAAAGTTGTTTTTTGTTGCACCAGAGTGCTTTAGCACACTTCCTTTGTGCAAACCTAAATTTCTGGCATGTTGTTGAATACTTCCCACAAAATACTGGCCATCTAGGGGTGACCATGATCTCTCCTTGCTTTACCAGTCAGCATTCTGGCACCTGCATTCTGCACCAATTGAAGCTTCTGAATTGTCTTCAAGGGCAACTTCATATACGATGCATTACAATAATATGAACGAGAGGTTACCAGAGCACGGTCCACTGCCCTTATCAATAAGCAGTTGTAGCTGGGCAGACCAGCTGAAAGTAGAAAGAAGGTACTCATCACCACCACTTAGTTTCAAGTGAAAATTGTGAATCTCCCAATACCCCCATACTATGTTACCTGCTCCTTCACGGGGAGTGTATTCTCATCCAGAACAGCCTCTCCACAGTATCTCCATCTTGCTAGAATTCAGTCGCAGTCTTTTGGCCAATATATAGCCCATTACTTATAGTAATTGTTGAAATCCTAAGTATTTCACATTAGATATTGTCCAATAAAATAATGTTGATAGAACTGAAGCGAATACATTTACTGGAGGCAGGGGGCAGCATCGTTAACCCAATCAATTAACAATAGAAGACCAGACTTGCATAGATGGAACATATCCTGGTGTTTTGTGCAAAAACATATTGGCGTTTTTATTTGCTTTCAATATACAAAAGTTCTTTATTAGTAAACAATGTTACAGGATTTTCTGCAGATACCGGAGAAACAATAAAAGATAGCCAATTACAACAAATGGGGGGGGGGGGAGGGAATCAATATTTTAAATGAGCCAGAAATAGGAAAGATATTCTGTGTGGTTTTTTTTTAAAAAATATACATTGCATTTTGAACCTTACTGGTAAGACAGTGTAGAAAAGGGCTTTTAAGATGAAAAGTAGCTAAACATTGAATCTGTGTTTGGAGGGCCTCATTGCACAGATGCTTACACATAGCAGTTGACTGCTAGAATGAGCCTTTCCTCACCAAAAAGCAATCAGCACTGTTGGACCAGGCAATGTGGATCATCTCTTTGGTGGTGCTGGTGAGGTGCAAGAGCATCTTCCACTGGGTTGGATGAAGGGCTTTCCATTCCCTGAAACATGCATCTGTGCACAGGGAGGTCTCCAGATGGGTGATATATATGGGTATTTCTTGATGGATGAGGACAAATACATGATTTTCCAGATGATGGCTTGGTTGCACAATGATCACTGTGGCCAAAATTACAGAAAATAAGTATAGTATAAACACTGATGGCAGGATCCCTGAAGGGAAGAGAACTTGCTGTGCAGTCCCCTTGCAGATGTGTGAGCATTTTTGTTTTGTTTCGCCAATTCTTATACCGCTTAATTGCAGTCATCTCTAAGCCATGTACAAGTAATTCAATGCAATAAGAATGAAAACCAGTTGAAGCGAAGACATCAGAATTCAGTCTAAATGCTTGCTGAATTTAACAAGCTTTCAGTAGATTCTGGAAGATCAACAGGGTAGTGGCCTGCCTGACCTCAACTGGAGGAAGTTCCATATAATTGAGCCTACAATACTCAATGCATGGCTGCTGGCGGATGCAAGCTATTTATCCAAACCATGGTGCACCAACAGAGGCTCCCTCAACAAAGAGGAGGGCTATAATGAGTCAGGTGGTCCTTTAAGGTATCCTGAACCCAAGTTGTTAAGGGCTTTGTAAATTAATACAAGAACCCTGAAGGCCATTAGGATATGGACATCCAGAGCAAGTTGTATGTGACTGAGCAGAACACATATACCGGTAACTTCTACTTTTTGAATTAGGAAGAGCTTGCACACGTGAACCAGATTATCCGACTAAGGATATATTTGCCTTGCACAAGTTTATTTCATAAGCTGCTAAGCAAATGCCACATGTGGAAGAAGATCCTGGGATCTTGTAGCCCAGTTCTTCAGGCAAGATCTAAAAGAAAATCCAGTTTAAAACCATTTGTCCCCTTACTTGCACTTAATTATTCCACTAGGGTTTTATAAAGCTCTATGCGGCCTAGGACCCATGTACCTATGGGACCGCCTCTCCTGGTATGCCCCACGGAGGACATTAAGGTCCACAAATGACAATATTTTGGAGGTCCCAAGTCTTGTGATTAGGTGGTGGTTAGGTTGGTCTCAACTAGGACCAGGGCCTTTTCAGTACTGGCCCCAGTACTGGTGGAACGTTCTGTCACAAGAGAGTAGGGCCCTGTGGGACTTGACATCTTTCCGCAGGGCCTTCAAGACAGAGCTGTTCCACCTGGCCTTGGAATTCAGTCTGACCCTTATGTTTCCCTCCCCTTATGGTTTTGACTTTTAAAATGAGGCTGCATTTTAAATTGCATTTTAACTTGTATTTTAAATTGTTTTCTTTTTCTTTTTTCTTATTATGTTTTTACTGAAATTTTATTGGTGTTAGCCGCCCTGAGCCCGGCTCTGGCCGGGGAGGGTGGGGTATAAATAAAATTTATTATATTATTATAGGCATAAATATTAATAGGGGGTGGGCGATTTAATTCTAGAGGCCAAATGCTTGACATATTTTGCTTTATTCTTCTTGCCAAGTGGCACAGAACTTTTCTCTGTTTTAGGTTTTGAAGGTTAAAAACAAGCACTTCCATGCTAGATCATGAACTGGATGGGGCTTCCTTGCTAAATGAGGAAACACATGTACAAGCTGTGAATTCATTGAGTTTGCCTGTCCCAGGTGAGCATATAGAGAAAGAAGTTTAAAAATGAAGATAAGCAGTAATCAGCCAGCCTGTCAGTGGGGAGCTAGGAGTCTCCCTGCCTGACACGGCTTCTTTCTTCCCAAGCAATAAATCAGCACAATCAGGGGTGCCAACTTGATTAAAATATTGGGGGGCCCAGATAAGCCCTGTCCTGCATAATCAACCACATGATGCAGTGCGCACACACCATTTGAATGGCAATGTCCATCACCTGGGGTGGGGTGGTGCCTCAAATATTTTAGGACTTGGCTCCTATGAGCAGTTACTGCTTTGTTAGGAAGGCTTTAGCTCCAGGTGGGTGTTATAGAATGGCCAAACAATACATAATGCTAATGACGCCAAAATGCAAAATATAAGAACATATTCAGACCATTGCTCATATTCAGAAGATTTGTGGTTGTGGATCAAGTTATCCATGATGCTAAACACACAAATCCTGCTGGCAGCAGTGGGAGCTTCCTTTCTTAGATAGCAGTAGCTGGGCAGGATGTCACTGAGCCTGTAGTGGGGAAGAAAAAAGTTAACCCCCATGTACCACGGTTCATATTCTCATTGGAGCCCCCAGCAGATTCTATTTAACATTTAAAATACCTTTTGCATCTTACGTAGTTTGATCCACAGCCACAAATCTACTGACTCTACGCACTCACCTGTTACATGTGGAAACCCTAGAATTTGTGCTAGTGCTTAACTCGTTGTATGAAAGGAAGTGCAGTGTAAAGAAGTTTAGATCTGCCTTTCAAATAATAGGAATTATGCTTACCTGGTAAAAACCACATTCAATTGTAATGCTTTAGCGTTAAGCAATGAGAGCATTCCAGGTATGAAAGCAGGTTTCCCCAGTACAATTCTGTTGTTTTGGAAGAAGTTGCAATCTGCATGGGTCATTGGTACCCTTGTTGTAGGAGCACTGCTTCAACTCCTTTGTAGCAGATTGGGACTGTGAATGAAGCCTCTCATAGCAATTGTAAGTGTTAAGCAGTATAGGTGAGGAACAGGGCTGTTTTGATTAATATTACAGGTGAATTAGGTGTGGTGGTCCCTCAATATCCCATCCTTGCAGCTATCACTAATGAGCAGGGCCATCTTGGAGCCCCTCTGCAGCAAAATAGCATCGGCCGTATCATGAATGCTCTTTGAAGATAGTATGATTGGCATATACCCTGAAGTGTAGATCTTAGCTTGCGGTTGGGGCCTGCCCTAATTGGTGAGCTCTGATATGTCCCAATCTAGAGACCCCATGATGCCAGCAGTAGACAGTACGATTGGTACTCACTAGTACTGTAGATTTTTGAGGGCATTATGGGGACACTAGCTCCTTAATATGGACTGCAACTTGCCTCTAATATCGACACATGTTTTTATTCCCTGCTGGCAATTGGTTCCCATTAGATATATTGGGGGAAAGTGGGCACCTTTCTTTTCCTTTACAGTTTGTGACTCAGAAGACGGAACTTGGCGAGTCGGCAAAACTGATTGGGAGCCGCCCACTTTCCCAAAGAGATTTTCTTCCTGCTTCCTTGTGACCTAGTTGGAGCCGGAGCCCAATCCAGTGACCCCATTATGCCAATAGGAGATCTGTGATAGAGTTTCTCATGACAAGAATTAAGGTGCTTGCATCAGCTGAGGCATGTGTGTGGATGTTAGTTCTGGGGAATCTGGAAGCTTGCCCTCTCATTTTGTGTTATTTTAGTTGGCCTAATAAAGAAATTGCCCCATTATAGATGTGGAATTATCACATCTGTAGCTTAACTAGGCCATGGCTTGAGAGGTATGATACTCACTTCCTATAGTCAGTTTTATCTTCAGACTTCCCTTTGCTTAAATTGCCTGCCCCATTATATTTTAGAATATTTCCACATACCCGCCAGCTTAAACCTGCCACTAATTTGCCTTTTTAATGTTATACTCAATAAATATAAAGATAAAAATTACTTAGGGCATTTTCATATATTTTAAAAATAGACTCGTATGTTTGTGAAAAATATAAGAGTAAAATATTTGTTTAAAATATATCACCAATACTTATTTGCAATAAACAAAACTATGCTGCATTCTAGCACAACATATTTCTTGCTTCCAAATGAACATTCAATACTGGATCACTGGATCTACAAAACATAGGTCACTTTCCATGAACTACATCAAGAGATCTGCACATAGGTTTCTGTGTGCCTATCACTTGCTGGATCGGAAACTGTGGGCTTAAAACCCCATTACTTCAAAGTGGATATAGAGTGGCCCTTTTAATTTCTATTGGGAGTGGCTGTCCCCATCCACATTGACACAGCCAGTCATGTTCATCTAGAGGTGGAATTATGTCCTTATTCTTTTCAATGCACTATTTCAAAGGTGCTCCTTTTTAAATTTGGGGTTTAGGACATGTATGCATTGCACTTCAATAATATATATGGGCATGAAAAGTGCTATATCAATGTTAAGTATGTAATATGTATGCAGGAGGAAAATTCACACATGAAGTATTTCTTGTAGATGTAAGTAATCATTACAGCAGTTGCCCACCGACAGAAACAAGTCATTTTTAAGCTTGCCTTTTTCAGTAGTGGGAGCTGCTGCGATGAAAGTGTTGAAGAATGTTCTGACTACATACATGGTTTTCCTTTAGGATCAGTTTTGGAAAGTTTTGAGCCTTATATCCTGAAACAGTACCTGGCAGTGATGTATTTTAAAAGTTTTCTAGAGTTGAATTGGTTTTGTGAAGCATGCTTAAAATCTTGGTAAAATGTCAAATCTGATTCAGTTATTATTGAACTATGGCTGCATCACTGGATAGTCATATGACTTTAAATCTGCAATACTATACAGATGTACTTGGGACCAGTGCTATTTTTCTAGAAAAAGAGGTGCTGAAACTCACCCTTGCTCTCTTGTAATGGCAATGGCGCCTACCTGAGAGGTGCTGGAACTAAGTTCCAGTGAGTTCCTGCTGAAAAAAGTCCCACTGCACTTATTTCTAAATCGGTTGCACCGTGAGAGCACTAGAGTTCATATTGGTGTTGCTGGCATCCACCTGTCTCAAGAGACAATGGAGTGCTACTCCAGGGTGAAGTCAAACTGCTGCATTAACAGCAGTGAAATGACCTCCCCAAGGCGCAAGCCTGGACAGTGTGTATGGAAGTCCTGGGCTACCCAGACATCAAGACTCCCCTCTTGGCCTCACTGATGGGGTCCAAAAGAAAGCAGAGCAACATATTTGGCACCATCTTGGCTGCAGTTGTTGTTGGAAGGAGGTGTACAAGGCACCATGCAACCGTCTTAGGGACTCCACTCTGGATTTGTGTAGGGTTAACATAATGTCAGTAATAATAGCAGCATAATTAGGGTGCAGGACTCACCCAAGACATTTTGTGGCATGAGGTGAAAGAGAATATGACACCTCCACTCCCAACCCATTCCATGTACTCTTAAATTTTACTGCAACACTGACAACTTGGCAGTGTCTCCCAGCACCTCTGGGGAACAGGTGAGGAGGAGGAGGAGGAAGGCAGGCTGCATGGGACACAGACTCTCACCTCTCAGTACCTGCTGCCTGAGGCGGCTGTCTCACTCTACCTAATGGTAGAGCCAGTGTTGTCTTGGTGTCAGCTGCCTTCAAAGTGCGACTAGTTTGGAAACTTTGCACTAGACTATCAGTTAAGGTTGTTGAATTGCTTGAAGAAATCAATGTAAATAGTATGAATGAGTTTTAAAATGGCACTTACCTTGAATGCAATCTTATGTCTTTGCTTTCATAGGTAACATGATAATCCAAGATGACAAATATGGGATATGACCTAGAGTGTCCCGTCCCCCCGCAAGCAGACCTATTTATTCAAATTGTGTGGAAAACCAAATAAGTGAAAACTAAATTAAATGAAAAACAGATACCTGTACACTCTGCCAGCATTTTAAGTAGACAAGGCCCAACATATACATGTGGAGTGATAGAGTACTGTAGGATCTTGGTTTTCAGAATAATAAACAGTATTGATGTTGAAAAATAAATAGGCTTTTTTTTAGTGGAGAAATAAGACAGGTCTGTTTTTTTCAAGTGAATCTTGAATTTCAAATCGGTTAGCATAATCATTCGAGATAATTATAAACCAGGCTGTAGATTAAAATGTTAGGTTAAACTACAACCTTAGTCTACAAGTGCAGTTTCAGCCTTTTGGAATATTCTGGTCCCCTGATATATACTATTTAATTTTGTAATATGTAATGCTTGAGAATAAGATTTAAAATAAGACTTACAATTCCTCATAGTGTGAAAATATTCATTTAAGTGCAAGGCAACAAACTGATTCAGTTTGAATAAATGTTTAACTCATCAGATTTAACAATGATGAATCAAATGTGAAAACTAGTAACTTTTATTGATAACACAACTATATATCTCTTATAAAATCACATGGGATCGCAATATTGTGCATGAAATATTTTTTTCTTTAAGAAAATAATTTATCTGTCATAATCACAACATAGAATCTCTTCAATTACTGTAGGTATATTTTCTTGCAATGCTCTGGCTGTCAATAAATAATGGATCCACAGAGGCAACCTTAGCAGCTATAAATGAGTGAATACAGTTTAAAACTGCTGTCAAATCTTGAAATTCTAGTTCCTGAAATGAGAGCAAAAAGAAAAAAGGGTGAAATAAAGTTTCACACATTTTACAGGTCAAAATGCATCAAGACCATAAAAGTAACTTCTAAATTATACGCCAAATGCAACCTTCTTTAACATACATCTTTTCTCATGAATGAAGAATAATGTTCCCCTCTAGGTAGGCACCCCTCCCCCACTGTTGTTGTTGTTGCTGCTAGAATTTATATACTGCCCTATTCACAGAGGTCTCAGGGCGGTTCACCGTCTTTTGAACTTAAGTCTTTTGAAATCTTCTCAAGTTAAAACCTTAAAGTCCTTGCAGTTGGTTTGTTCTGCTGTTTGTGATCTCATCTCTTCTAGCACGCACATGTACTTTAGTCCAATTAAGCACCAATTAAGAGGAGAACCTTTGCTTCTTAATGGCTGTGGCGTTGAAGGGTTTTCACCGGGGGAAGTGCTTTTACACCGAGCACCTCCTTACCCCCCGCATTCCATGCTGGAGTGAGTTCCCAGGTACCAAGGCAGACTGTGACTGAAGCCCTTTCCCTCTGTCCCTGGGGGGGGGGGGGGGATATGCAAGGATGATTACCCCTAAATCCTCCTTGTTTTTCCTTCGCCAATGATTTCCCACTGTTGCGGAGGCTGCCTCCATTAAAGCAGAGCAGAACCGGAAGCCTCAATGCTGCTTTAATTATTTATCCCTTAAACATCCAGTGAGTGCATGGGCAAAAATATACGTAATGGTACTTATAGATCTATTGGTAATACGTAATCTAATGCAAAAAAAAAAAAAAATGTGTGCATCACATACTGTATATGGCCTTAGCAGATGCTCAGTGCTGTTTTCCAGCACCAGGCTAAGCTCAAACACTTATTTCCTTCTGCGTTTGTCCAACAGTTGTTCAAGTATTAGTCATGCAATCAATGGGTCTTAAGTCAGTCATTACTAAGTAGGAATGTGTTTTGGTTCACTTATTATTTTCAGCCTTCCTTTTATGAAGTCCCATTGATTTCAGTGGGTGTACTCTAAATAATGAAGCTGCATTGAATTCAATAGGACTTAGAGCACAATCCTAACCATGTCTACTCAGAAGTAAGTCTGGATCCAAATGAGAGATTCTGTGTGAGTTGCTGGAAATAGGATTGCGGGAGCCACTTTATGTATTCGTAGATTAAAGAAGAATGTCACCTTGTATATTTCTAGTGCTGCTGCTGCTGCTGAAATGTCAGCTGAGGGAAAGTTTGAAATGAATGCTCAAGTTCCTCCTCAGGTGAAACACTGTATGAATTTCAAAGGAAGTCAGAACCATTTTAGTAAGACTAGTGAAGTTTCTTAGGGTGCTTGGAACATCTCTAAGCTGTCACCAGATCTGGCCTAAAGCAAAATTCAAAGCTTTAGGCCAGGGTTTGTCATTCCCTCATTTGGTATTACAGCTGAAGCATTTCAAAAGAAGCTACAAAAAAGAAAAGAAAAAGAGTGTTCACAAGGCTAGCAAAAGTTCTCAGGGAGGTTTCTTACATCCTCATTTTTTCAGCTTCGTGGTTCAAATTACTACTTTGTCTCACTACATTACAGAAGGATAACTAAAAGCAAAATTAGGGATTGCAAAATTGCTTAAACTGGAGGCCTATATACAGTTGTGTAGCACTGAAAGCAATACGGATTGCTTGTATTTAGGGGCTTGTAAGGATATTGATGCAGGAAAAAGTGCTTTCTGCTCCCTCTGTCCCTGAGCTGTAGCAAGGTGCACAGCTCTCTACTGAGTTAAGTTTCCCTGTAAAATGAGAGAGTACTGGAGATTTATGTCTGGAGGTTGGTCAGAAGGGAGGAAAACTCCATGGAGGCATTACTAGTCCCCAGGCACCATCAGTGTGCAGTTCCCTATAATTTAGAAGCTGCTGTCACCTTCCAGACACCTCTTACCAACTTTATGCAGCAGGTTTTACTTTCTCTTTTGCCCACATTCCTTCTCCCTGTTTCAGGTCCAACCTATACTGGGGCTTGATACAATTCCAGCAGTAGCCACCAGCCAGAATGTCACACATCTGCGCTATCAAGTGGCTAGTTATAAACTAGAGGCCCATTTCACATAATCAAGGAAAATGTCTAGAGCAATAAGCAATGCTAAAATTGCTTTTGTGTGCACTTTAACTTGTTCTTGTACACCAGTTTGTGTCCTTCTTCAAATGAAGATTCCTAGAACTGATATCTCGTACAGTAGTACCTCGGGTTTCAGACGCTTCAGGTTACAGACGCTTCAGGTTACAGACTCCGCTAACAGTCAGGGATAGGGGTGGTGATGGGAGACATCTGTACCCCCAAAATATATGAAATATACCCCCAAAACAATGAAATATATGGGGAGTTTAAGAGAGGGATGTCTCTTTCTACCAGCAGATACTTTTCACTGAATATTTATTTCAACAATCAGTATACCACTCAATCACAGTTGGTTGTACAGGAGTCCCAATGCAACTCAATGAGACTGAAATGAGTTAAAACTATGAAATCAGAATTCAATTTAAAAGCCTGCTGGAATTTTTTTTAAGTCTTCAGTAAGCACTGGAAGTTCAACACTGGGGGCCTGACTGATCTCAGTTTCAAAAAATTGAGCCTACCATTCTGTACATGCATCTCCTTTTGAATTCAAGCCATGGGCGACCACAAACAGTGGCTACTTTGAAGACCTCAGGGATCAAGCAGGGATCAGGGAGTCCCTGAGGTATCCTGGTCTCTAGTTGCTAAGGCTTGTGAATTAATACAAGAACCTTGAACTTGGCTGGTGGTATATGGGCAGCCAGTGCAAGCTTTTGAGCCCTAGGGTTATGTATATAGATTTTTTGCTTTTTAAAAAAGAAATTTAAAATGTACTGTATGCTTACATTTGGAAGGAAATATTGGTGGAATGTTTGCTTTTAAAAGCCAGTGTACACATCCATCGGATGTTTCTCAATGTTCGTAAGTCCCCCGCCCCCCCCCCACGCTAAACCTACATCATTTCCCCTGCAAATTTGCCAGCTATGATACACTGAAGAAAAAAAAATCTCACCGTCTGAAAAGGCAGTTCCATTTATGTTATTTGCAATGGTTCTAGGGGTTGCTCGTGCGTAAGCTTGTCCCAACCTCTGGCTGGGTTGCCTGAGTGAACCTTTCCTGTCCGGGCAGCCACTCGCCTGTGACTGTCTCAATTGCTGGCAGAATCCGTCAGTGGGCATTTCTTAAACTTCTTCCAGCAAAGAAGTTCTTTGATGCCCAGTCTCCGCCTACTTTCCCTGTACGGAAGCCTTCTGCACAAGGAGGGTGTGGGCAGCGGAGGACCCCTTCTCTCCCCACTGGTCCCCGGCAAGAAGTCATGGGATCGCCTCGCCGATTCCCCCATCTCGCCCCCTTCTCCACTGGAGCTACGCTGATTCTCTCCCCCAGAAGATGGGCTGCCCCTCCCACTCCCGGGACGCTCTCTGGGATCCCTTCGGAGCTTGCTCTCTTCCTCAGACACTGATGGCAGTTCCCTGACATTATTGTTATCTATAAGGTATGTTTTTAAGCACCCTGGCTTCCCAACAGGTATGTCGAGGTATTGAACATAGCCCTTCACACTTCTGCACAAATCAAAGTGCTAGCTAGTTGCTTTTGGACCCACTACATTTTACATATTCCTTCTGCACAAAATTTCTTCACATAAATATGTTTGTGTCTCAAGGATACTTGTTGAGCAGTAAACTAATCAGCAAACTGCTTTCCTACCAGACGGCACATTATTGACCTTGAAAACAGTCCCTGTATAACAGCAGAGCAATCAGAACAATGAAATTACTTTGAATTTCAACTGTTTTGAATGCAGCTTGCTACTGATGCAAAACGTCAGTCAATATCAGTAATATCTATAGGTTATCCTGTTGATATTGATAGAAACAAGCACACAGGAAGCGCAACACCATCAAGCTCAAGCTCCTGAAAATAAATATGTAGTAGCATTTTGATCACGTTATGCCTTTGCTTTGTCACCTGCAGTGGCTCCCAGTCCATTTCCAGGCCCAATTTACTGTTTTTATTCTTTAAAGTCCTAAGTGGCTTGGGACCAAGTTACCTGAAATAGCACCTTCTTGTATATGTAAATACAGTGGTACTTCGGTTAAGAACTTAATTTGTCCCGGAGGGCCGATCTTAACCTGAAACTGTTCTTAACCTGAGGTACCACTTTAGCTAATGGTGCCTCCCGCCACCGCCGCACGATTTCTGTTCTCATCCTGAAGCAAAGTTCTTAACCTGAGGTAATATTTCTGGGTTAGCAGAGTCCTGTAACCTGAAGCGTCTGTAACCCGAGGTACCACTGTACTGAAATCTTCAGATGCTCTGCTCTAAAGTGGCTGAACCAAATGAAGAGAGTCAGGTCACTGCTACGTCAGGGGTAACCAATGGGCTGCACTTTGGAAGTCGTTGGACTACAACTAGCACCACTGCCTAACAAGTGGTTGGGGTTGATGGGAGTTGTAGTTCAACAGTCCATCTGAAGAACTACCCCAGTGCTAGACAGAGGGGTTTTTGGTTGTGGCACCAGAGTTTTTAAAAGCCTTCCCAGAGAGGTTGTCTTGTTTTCTTAAGCTCATCCATGTCTTTTACATAACTAAGGTTCATGGTCTGGTTCTCTCAGTTTTAAATTAAGTTTTCAATTTTGCTTCAGTTGTTTCAATATTTTTTTTATTTGTTTGTTGCTTAGGGAGGAGACACATGTGTGCAACAAGGTTCTAGCATATTTGTGGGGAGCTCTTGTTTTGTCTCTATAAAATGGCAACATAAAAACCCCATAATATTTAATACAGGAAAACTGTGGGCAGCTCCTTTGCCCAAAAGTCAAGAGTGTGAAATTGAATCCCACTGAATATATAAATTTTTAATATAAAGATTCAAACAAAAATGTTTAGGGAAAACGTTATCATAAACTTAACCATAGTGTTTGCTGCTCAACAAATGCTGAAGTAATTCTTTACTGGGCTGCTGTTGACATTTACTAGCTTATCTACTCAAGGGGAATGAAACTTGCATTATTTGATGACATTTTGTGTTTCTCATTATTGGCTACACTTTCCTGTCCAGCACCATCTGCCTCTCCCGAAAATCCATCGCTCCCATCAGTAACTCGGTCACTACTGTACTACAAACTGCATCAATAATAAATGTTGAGGTTATCAGTCTTTCTTTCTCCTGTGTCCTAGCAATGATTCTGAATCCAAAACAGGTCTTGAATGCTAGTATTGGCCTGTCCCTTGAGCCCATCAATCATCTTCCATTTCGTTCTTCTGGTAACACCTTAAAGCTACACGTATGCGAGGATTTGTACAAGCCCAAAAATGTTATGACAATTTGGGGAATTCTCAAATTACTTTACAAAAGCTGATAAATATCTGTGTGGAGAAGGGAAGATATGGGTTGAGGTGGGTTATGAAAACTGCACAGGATTAGTTACCAATTTAATATTTTAGTCAGACTGACATGAAAATCAGGGACTGTGGCCTGCAAGGGGTAGGGAGCGTCAGGATCAGGCCTGCCAGCCAGATTCTTTGCCTCACCACTGTTTTAACCCAATGTCTTATTTGAGAGGCTGCAATTTAGATTGAAAGTTCATGTATGTGCATTGTCAAGGGTGTTATTTATTCCCTAAGCAGGCAATTTTTCTGATGAAAGTAGATGCTTCTGAGCTGCTGAAAGATGCAGGCAAAAGTAGCTTGGAGTCAATGAGTATTAATTAATAAAGCTAAGTAATAGTCAGTGGTTTGACTACTGTGTTGAAGGCTTAAGGTAGGTTGCTAGAGTAGGCCAGCCACATTGTCTTTTTTATTATTTCTTTCAGTTGTGGTATGTTAAAATCAGGCATCCATGCCTGATCAATTGCACATAGAGTGACGAAAAAGTGGCAATAATTTCTGGTGTTTTTGTGTAATAATCTATGAGCAATACTAGATGGTTATTTGTGACCTGGCTTGCATGGCACAAAAACGAGAAAACTCGAAATTATAATTGACTATGTAAGGTGAACTGGAATCAAGATTTTCTTGATATAAATTCAGTTTCGTATAACACAGCAATATTCATTGCCAACCTTTGTCTCAATTTGTTTGGTTTCCGTATTCTGGAAAAGCAGCTTCACACGAGTTTTCCCATCATCTGATGACCCTTTGAGCTGAGAAAATTTAAATCTCCAGAGGACATTCTGCAAAGAAATGAAAGATAGTTAACATTTTGAATATTCACTTTCCTGAAACAATTGAACATTTTGGGTTAGAAATAAAGAAGAAATAAATGGTATGTTGCTATTTTGGGGGGAAACTGATGATTACTTCCTTCCAATCAGCACACAAAACTGCTAAAGGTTTGTTGGTTTACTATGCTTATGAGGGCACTCAACATATTGTTACTTCACAGTATTTATCTCAGTGTGGATTTTATTTCCTTGTTTCATATCAGTGTGGTGAAATTCCATGCTCAAAAGAAATTTTCAGTAATTTCAGAACTGAAATGGAAGGCATTTTCTCACTAAAAACACTGAACAGAACGTTATAGTTATAATTATTTATTTAATACCATGATTTGGACTTTGATGTGGTCTTCTTCATTTGTGCAACATCCTATTTCTAATAATCCTCTTAGCTGCATGGGCACTTACAGAAGCTGTTCACTTCCATCTGAATTCCACAGGTGATATCCGTTTGTATTAATCTGCCGACAGACTGGATTTATATTTGCAAAGCAGGATTGCTCCTTCCACTCTCTCCACTGCAGTCCCCCTCATGCCCCCAAAATCTGCTCCAGCAGATTGGGGACCCTCTAGAAAAGATTTGGAGGTGGGGAGCAGGGGGTGGTAGCGAGAGGAAAGAAAGTTGCTCCATTGCACAAGTGTCTGTACTGCTGGCACTGGCAAATAAGCACGATGAATGTCACCCCATGAATTCTGATGGAAATGGTCAGCTTCTATGAGTGCTAAAGTAGCTAAGAAAAAGATGCACAGGAAATGGAATAGCACACCATTAACGAACTTGCATGAAATTCTATGGTGTGATATTAAGGTTATCCTCTATGTTGTAGGGAGACATTTCCCTTTCCCCACGAGCCTGAGAGAATGGTCACTTAGATCAACCTAGAGAACACAATATCAGAAAAAGCAGAAAAATAAATAGTGGGGTGGGGGGGACCTTCCATAGATGGCAAACATGACTACTTGGGAGAATTTTTGTTTGGACAGGCCTTTGTTCAGTCTCATAGCAAACCTTCAAGGTATAAATAATGTTTTTAAAGTAGTCAGTCTGACACAGTTCTTTTATGTACACAGTATCTCTGCCTCGGCTTCTCTTTTCTTACTGTCATAATGAAATTTCTACTCCCCCCCCCTTACTGTTGGTTAAAGTTTTGTCCTTTTATTAGGGAATCAATGTGAAGTCACTGCTGTGGTGGAGCACTTTATAGCTTTTTCTGATAAATGGATTTAGTCGGAGCAGTATTTCATTGATCAAGCATTCTGTTCCATCATTAAACATTGACACAGGTAATACAGATGTAATAATCTTCTCTTTCTGACTGAAAGTGTATTGGCTAATTTGATATGAGGCAAGCCATATCCCCTTAAATCAAACGTGAAGTTTTAAATTCAAATCCAAGCTGTTTGCAAAGGGCTTACTTGATATTCCATTAGCTTTCAAAAATAACTTAATTTTATATAGTTGGTGTCTTTCTCATATATAAAATTCTAGTTCCGTGCTCTTCACATCCTTCTTCAAATTTCACCTGATTACTATTTGAAGGTTTTGGAACTTACCTTGCTATGTATACAGAACTAGCCCAAAACATTTAATGCTTGAGGTGCTGCTACCCCCCACCCTCAGCCCCATAAACAGAAGCATTCCTCTTCACTACAAATATCTGCTGCCTAAGGCAGCTGCCTCACTCCGGCTAATGGTAGGGTCGACCCTGTGTGCATATTCAGGGCCTTGAGCTCACATGTCAGTGAAGTGGCTCATAAGGTCAGTTTGATGGGAAAGGCACATAAATAATTTTTACGTGCAACAAGAACAACAAAATGTGCCAAGTGACTTATAAGCCATTTGTTAAAAACTAATTAAAAATATTTCCAGTTATTTATAGATCTAAAAGAACCCTCTGCTGTCAGCAGGTACTGGACTCTTTCCAATGTTAGTCACACTGAGTGTACACCTGTTAAAGCACTGAAGTGAAAGTTGGAAGGTCTGAGAAAGCTTTTTGAACACGGGGCATACCACAGCCTGCTTCAAGGACAGTGGTCATTCTGCCTCAAGGTGTTAATTTTGGTGATTAACAGCGGAGTGGGGAGGTAGTTACGACTCCTACTGCTAGCACTTCCTTAGGCAAGAATAATTCAAGCCAGGGAAGCAAAGTTATAGGACACCTCCATAAAAGATGCTGTCCTTAGATTATAGCATCTAAGTGTTGAATGTGTCTGGAGCCATTTACTGGGCAAAATGAAATGCCTTGCAAATGAGTCACAGCTGGCTGTCAAGAGTTCATCATCAGGAATGGGCAGACATGGTTATAAAAGGACTTTCACACCAGAACAGCTGCACTGGTCAGCGGTCTGCTGATGGAATGGCAGCAGGAAAGAATACACTTCAATGTCATGGAACAGGCATCCCAATAGGCTCAAAGGTGTTTTTGATTGGATTCACCCTGAATTTTCCACCACCAGAAAAGGATTAGCAACAGTTCTGTTTTCTCAAGGAACAGCATGGGTGCTTCATAACAGAACAAATTCTTATATTTCGCCTTCTGCTTCCTCGTACCTTTGTTTTGTTGTCAAAGCAGGTGAATCCCGAAGCAAAGTCTAAGGTGAAACACAAGCTTTCTCCTTGCCAGCTACATGTATAGGTTTTAGACTGGGAAAAGAGCAAAGAAAGCATATATGATGAACAGCAAATTGTTTTCACATTGTTGAAACTCCAACATACTTTATTTTTATTTTCTCCCCAAATAATTATATATTGCAAACGCTTATAAAAATATAAAAGTGGTATGCAACAACACACTGAAACACCATTAAAACGATGCAAAATAACCACAATATTTCCCCCCACTAAACCACAAGCATATTGATTATCTATTACATTTCTATTCCACCTTTCCTATAAGGATCTCAAGGTGGTGTACATGGTTCCTTTTTCTTCCCATTTTATCCTCGTGAGATAGGCTAGTTACAGTCTTCCAGGACAGCCTGAGGCCAACCAGTGAGCTTCAGGGCTGAGCAGGGATTTGAGACCTGGTCTCTGAGGTCCTAGTCCAGTGCATAGCTGTCAACTTTCAGATTTGAAAATAAGGGATCAGCAGCCTCGAAAATAAGGGATCAACAGCCTCACCTGTCCCGGGGACAGTCTACGGGATATCTAACAATCCGGGTTAGCAGTGGGAAGCAGCGGGAAATGGCGCTGGAATAAGGGAATTTCCCGCAAAAAAGGGGAAGGTTGACAGCTATGGTCCAGTGCTCGCTCTACTGCACCACAGTGGCTCACTGCTGGTTCAGGAAAGTTAGAAACATGGGAAACTGCCTTGTACTAAGTCAGACTGATGATCCATCTAGCTCAGTAATGTAGAGACTTTCCAGGGTTTCGGGCAGATTTCTCCCAGCCCTATTTGCCAGTGGTGGATGGGGTCAATGCAAAAAGCCAACAGAGATATCCCACACACACTTTCTTCCATGCACAACCATTTATACACATCCATGCACAACAGCTACACAATTTATTCTCACACATAGCACACACTTTGTTGTTGTTTAGTCGTTTAGTCGTGTCCGACTCTTCGTGACCCCATGGACAAGAGCACGCCAGGCACTCCTGTCTTCTACTGCCTACCGCAGTTTGGTCAAACTCATGCTGGTAGCTTCGAGAACACTGTCCAACCATCTCGTCCCTCTGTCGTCCCCTTCTTCTTGTGCCCTCAACCATTCCTAACATCAGGGTCTTTTCCAGGGAGTCTTCTCTTCTCATGAGGTGGCCAAAGTATTGGAGCCTCAGCTTTATGATATTTCCAGTTAAGCACACACTTATCCATGCATCAACACATACACACATCAGTTTTCACACTTCATGTACACATAGCATACAATCAACCCACAAGTGGTAATCAAGGTTTGTTCTTAGCTTACTGCTTATGGTTTGTCTAGAGGAAGCAGACCATGAGCCCAGGTTTGGATGTAATGCTAGGCCAGACTATAGGTTGTTTCCCAGCACTGTGGCTGCAGCAGGAGTGGAGAAGTGAAGCACACATGATTTCAGCTGTGTGTAGCAGCATTTAAACCAGTTTATTTTAACTACTGTTAAAAGTGACATGTAAAATAGGCCACCTAATAATTTTGGTTGAAGATGAAATTTTGAAAGCATATCCTATATTCATTCTAATGCTCCGCTTTGGACTTTTTTTTTAATGCACACAGAAATGTGCACCTTATTGATATATGTACGGTACTCTGTGGGGTTTTCTCCTTTATGCACCACAGGCTGCTTAAGACCATAGACTCTAAGTAGTGTACAATAAGGTAACCTCCCCCCAAAAACCATAGAGATAAATTCAGTTTACAATTAACCATAAAATAATAAATAAAAGCTTACACCATGTTGTTTCAGTAAGCACAATCTTTTGTGCATGTGGATTACTTAAAGAAGGAAAAAGAACAAAGGCAAAACTGCGCATGCACCAATTCTGAAATCAGACATTCTTCATAAAAAAAACTGGAACTAGAGTGGAGCAGAGTGCAAGGCAGAACCAATCTTGAATCGAGGAATTCTGCTCAACAGGACCTTACATCTCCTTTAGGAGCTGATGTTCTACTTTGGGAAAACTGCTATAGATTATTCTGTGCTCCTAGAGTCGAATCTGCACCAGCATTTTTTCAGTACCACCCCCCCCCCGGGAGTATTGCTTCTACCTTGTGATAACAAAGCCTTCTTTCAGTTTTCTGTACACTCGTTAAAAGCACCTTTAGAAGTATGCTGGCTTGATCACAGAGTAAATCAACTTCAAACTCAGCTTCTGTGATCTTTATTCATGTTGATTCCATACACCTTGCTAAAATTAGTACAGCACAAAAAAACTATGCTGCATGCTTATTTCAGTTTTCCTCTGAAATGGTAATGAGTATGATCAGAACTATACAACCCTATACTAACCACTGCCAGCCTAAAAACAAAACACGAATATGGAACACACAGAAATGTAGGGAGTTATTTTTATATATCATTTCTTAGACCACTAGTATGGCTGAATATTTATGCAGTAGCATTGGCACAATTGTGTGTGGGCATCTAGCACTCTGCATGTTCCATTCCTTATTGTGCTTAAGTGTACAGAATACTTGCAGAGATCTCTCTTGCCAGTGCCCAAGGGGGAGTGTGCTTTAAGGCACCTTGTTGTATATTGGCAGGCAATCCTCTACTTGCTCCTCACCTGATATTACATATCATGTCAGGTGTGCAGAAGGCGGATGTGGTTGGGGGAGGGACAACCTCATGGGCCAAACTAGGACCCATGAAAGGGCTAATTAGGTGGGCTCCAGTTTCCCCATGACCGTATTAGGGTGCTATAGTTAGGGGCTTAAACTCTGTGTGAGATTCATGGAATTTGCTTTATTGTTTTTGTAACTGATGGAAAAGCCAAACAGACTAAAATTTACCCCCACACTGCCAAAGTTTAGTGCTGAGGGCAGATGTGCAATTGATTCTTAAGACTGTGGGTTTCTAAAATTAGATTTGAAGTGAAATGGACTTAACGACATAAAAATGACCAAGAAAAGTGAAAGTGTAATACATTACTATACATAATGAAAACAATCTAAACCTTAATTGTGTAATTAAAGCCGTTCTTCTGGCAACAAACAGATAATTATCTTTTAATGACCTCATAAATCTAGCCTAATTAAACAGCTTTTAATATCTCATTTGAATTTATAGAGCCCATTATAGAAAGTTTTATTTTGCATTGTTGTCCCAGGGAGATGATTGAATTTTTTTTCCAAAGAAAGTATAACACTATTTTAGCTACTGCCTGAATTTAGCATTAGCTGCACGGCAGCAATTATCTGCTTCAGATGAGAGGTAGCTGCTACTGAATCAAGTTAGCAGCGATGTAACACCACATCGGTAGATGTGGAACTCATTGCTACATGGTGTAGTGGCAGCCGTTAACTGACATGGCTTTGGTATAAAACACTTAGCATACTTATCTATGGACTTCGCTGCTTGTTTGATGGGTTCAAATAATTTAGTTCACAGAAATTTCTCTTTCCTCCTCCCCACAAGGATGATGGAAAAGTCATTGTATAATGTAGAAAATATGATGAAGCCAGTTCTCATATGATCCAACTTGCATTATTTCAAAATGTGAAAAATATTAATAGAGAAGTATGTGATTTATTAATTTACTTCCTAAAATTTAGACACGGCTTGATTGAAACAACAACAACTCTCAAAGCGGAGGAGAGTGGAAGGAAGAACATGAGAACCCAAGGTTCATTTGTGCTCATTACATAATAACACTAAATCACTAAGTCCAAAATGTGCCATTAAAGCAAACCATGGCTTATCTAAACAAACCCTGGTTTCACATTATGCCTGAACCCAGCCACTGTCTGGAAGTTATGTGGCACCCTATAAGAATCTTCAAGAAACTCTGGGTGCCCACACATATAGCTATTTTATTTTATAGAGACTACTTTAGAATTTGTAGCACCACTAGGTGATAGTGTAATAATATGCAACAGTGGAAAACATCAGCAGGGGCATATAATGTAGCATCTGATGTGCTTCAAATCGGGTAGGTGGTTAGAATAACATGATTAATGCAAGCTAAGAAAACGAAACTGGCAACAGAATTCTGAAGCAGACCTGCCGGGAAGTGATATTTGTGCCAATGAAGTTACAGGAAAAATACATTACTCAATATTAATATGGATAGATTTTTGCCACCTCTGTGTTTGCTCTACAGGAGAGTTCAGATTAAGATGTGGGGCATAAATTTCAACTTTCATTTTCTAAAAAATAAATAAATGTCAGAGGAGAAGGAACTGTGTCCAGTTGAAGAACGCTATTGACACTGACCCACTGACTTTTGTGCAATCAGATTTATTTGGCTTAAAATTCATCTTCTTTTGCTGTAGTAAACTGGGTGCAGTGAGTAAATAGTGCAAGCATACGACTACGAACCACGCTGTGAACAAGTAAATCAGGCAAAGCAGAAGCTTCTCACATAGGTCATCAACAGAGTCAAATCATTGCCTTCTGTTTATTTTGACCATTAATATCCTACATTACAGGGACACAGTTGGCGCTGTGGGTTAAACCACAGAGCCTAGGGCTTGCCGATCAGAAGGTCGGTGGTTCGAATCCCTGCGACGGGGTGAGCTCCCGTTGCTCGGTCCCTGCTCCTGCCAACCTAGCAGTTCAAAAGCACGAAGTGCAAGTAGATAAATAGGTACTGCTCCAGTGGGAAGGTAAACAGCATTTCCGTGCTCTGCTCTGGTTCGCCAGGAGCGGCTTAGTCATGCTGGCCACATGACCCTGAAGCTGTACGCCAGATCCTTCGGCCAATAAAGCGAGATGAGCGCCGCAACCCCAGAGTCATCCGGGACTGGACCTAACGGTCATGGGACCCTTTACATTTACCCTACACTACAGCCCCAGATCTCTAGCCAACTAACAATAAAAATAACTTTAAATCACACAACTCATTCAGCAACACTAAAATTAAAAAATACAATTTAAACAACTATTAAAAGGATTGTAAATGACAGCAGCATTGTTATCCAAAAGTCTGATTGAACAGTCAGGTTTTAACCTGGCATCTAAGATGCAGCAGTGTGAGCATCCATCTGATTTCAAAGGGAAGGAAGTTCCAAAATTGGACTGCCAGCAGGGAGAAGGTTTGCCCTTACATCCCCGCCAAATGGAGGGATTCTCAAGAGACTTGCCTTGATCAAGTGTAACTTCCAGACAGGAACATGTCCAGGTAACCTAAGGTGAGACTGGAGTCAGAAGGAGGCTGTTGCCCCACTGGCTGCTACTCAGCATGCTCATATATATGGGACATGTGTTTTAAAATTAGTTATTATTCTTACAGAGATGTTGAAATATCAATGCTATGTACATTTTAAATTACTTACCCCTGCTCTCTGAACTTCCAAAAAAATTGCTTTTTGGAATGATTTCTCCCATACTGCCAGGTCACTCCCCAGTTCCACATTGAAATAGTGGCTCTTGCCATGTCCAACCACAACACTGAAACAATATGGCCTCTGGTCTTCAAGCTCATAGTCTTGGTGAATACCTAGATATAAGTTTGCTTGTAGCCAGCAATCATCATTAAGCCAGAGCTGAAAGACATATTTTAGCAAGCGATATTTCATCAGAAAGGAGTGCTGGAAAATGTACATACTTGCTCTTTGTTCTTGTTAATGTGATTCCCTCTATCAAGGGATAGAATGGCTGAATGTGAGGATTTCAATTTGAGAATTAAAGTTATGCAGAAAAAGGAGGAGCTGTAGTTTCATTGTGATGTTGAGCATCAATAACCAGGAGCAAAGCAGTATGAATATATATGTTTTATATATATTTTTCTGGGTCTCCTGGCTTTACCCATTGGTGAACCAGGGAAAGCCAATTTAAAGAATGTGATGATGATTATTTATGAATGTTGCCCATCAACAAATATTTCCTGGATGGCTTATGAACCAACAGACAGATTAAAATTAACGAAGAGCAATGCAAAACATTAAAAAAGAACCTCATTACAACAAAAGTAGATCAAGAAAATAGAAATAGCTCATTCAATACAGCAAATTGTTTTTGATGACAGAGATTCAGTCTACCCATAGTGTAAATCTCATTTATATGTTTACTTAGCTCAACATTCCCCAAGGAGCTTCAATAAGCTTACAACCAGTACATAAAAGCAAAATCAAACGGTTTGCTTCAACATAAGGTACAGTCACACAGCCTCACTCCTGTGTTGAAGTGAACTGGGAAACCCCATATATTGGGTGTATGAATTGCAGCATTTAGGCCAGAGTAATGCTGGGGGGGGGGGATGTATTTCAGTCTGACTTGCTCAATGGTAATCTACCCTCAGATATCGGATATGTGGTCAAATGTTGGGGTGAGCCCCAAAAATATGATATTCAAATGACAAGCAACAGCAATATTAATATGCTAAAATGCTAAATCCACACCCATGTGTGTTTTAATTAACTCTGGAGCTTGCGACAAACAATACTGTCATGCTGATATATTTTAATAAAAGGTATCCCCTTTAGAGATCCTGCACATCAGGGTATGCAAATCAAACAAGCAGCGTTTTTAATTATGAGCATATAATATTAGTTTTATGCTTCACAGATTGCTTTGTTTAAATATCTTCATAATGGCATCCCTGTGAAGCAGTAGAGCCAGGAAACATTATGATGGTAAAGTTTTTTGTTTTTTGAGAATCACAGACAGAAAAGGGGAGAAATCAAACGGGATATGCCTTCTGCAAAAAAAAGAAGCTAAAAAGTATTTCATCAGTATGCAATAACCAAATGACTTCATATTCATATCTGATTTTGGGCTATGTATGTATGATATATAAATATATATTAGTCTTATGCTATTGATTCTTCATTTATTCACACTGAACTATTTTAATGCTACTTCTACATGGTGGTACAACTGTGAAAAAAACAGATATGGAAACATGGGACAAATGCCTGTAGTTGGACAATGGCTTCTTTAGCTCCTCTTTTTGTGCATAATCCCACTTCTGCCTTGGAATTTGAAAGCAGATGATGGTTCTGTCCATGCATGGCCCTAAGCAGAGCAGGGAGAACCAGGTGGACAGAAGGTCTGAAACCACCCAATATATGAAGGGCATTAAAGATTATTCATTTTTTAAAAGTTCGTATCAGGAAAAGTCAGCAAGGAGAAACTTGCTTGCATAAACAACTCAAAGGAACATTTTCTGCAGAGCAAACTGCGCCTTAGAATCTGTAATAGAGAAGCTTTAATCTCTTCTGAAAATTAAGTTTACTCCAACCTAATTGATTTGCTCTAAGTTTCCTTCATTATCATTTATACTGAAGTGTCAACAGAAGAATGGCTAGACTTGTACACTGAAGCTTTTTGTGTTTCAGTTAATGTATTCATCAAGACTGACAATTAAGTGTTCATTTATTAAAATGTCAGGAATGTAAAGGGCTGAATCGTGGGCAGCTTATTTCCAACTCTTTCCCTCCCCACCTCAAAATGAAAACGTAGCATCAGAATTTGCCGTTAAGTTGGCTTCTTCTTGAAATTAACCCTACCAGACTATTAGGGAAATAAAGAAAATAAAGGGCATGCATCAGTCCTTGGGTAAGAACTGAATGTGTCTACCTATCAAGGGCACAGCTTTCCAGACATTCAGAGTGCGTTCCTCTTCTCTAGGGCTATCAGACATTCAGGCATCGCTGTAATGTTTAATAAGGGAATGCATGCAAAATTCAAAACATGTACATTCCACCAGGATCATAAAATAGTTGATTCTTGGAGCTTATCTGGGTGACCAGTTAACTGTTCAGGCATATGTGATTTGATTGGGCTTGATGTTTTAGACCTGCATATTACTTTATACATTAAAAAAGTCTCAAAGTCAGCACCAAACCTGCTTGTACTGTAAAGGAGAAACAGAACTGCATATAATCAGCATACTGAGGGCAACACACTCCAAAACTCCATATAATTCCGCTCAAGTATTAAAACAGCATGGGTGGCAACATTCCCCAAGCCACGCCTTCTGGAGGAAGTCATGAAGATGGGACAGGAACCAGCACAAAACCATGCCTTAGAAGTTGCCTTCTACTGGCAGACCTTTGTTTCATCCAGCCTTGTGGTGGAAGTACCCCTCCTGGATGCCAGTCAGCCCTATTACCTGAAATTATTTTTACTTGAGATGTTAGGCACCGAATCTGGAACCTTATGCATGCAAAATAGTTGTTAGACCACTAGGCTATGCACAGGAACATCAGCTGAAAGGGGCAATCTTACTCCCCCCCACCATACATTATATATGAAATAGATTGTGTTGGATAGGGATAGCCAACGTGGTGCTTCCAGATGTTGTTGAACATGTACTTGAATTATTCCTGCCTGGGACTGTTGTGAGTTATACTGCAGCCATATCTGAAGAGCACCATGTTGGCTAACCTTGATATAAAAATTAGATTGGGTTTAAGAATTGTCCGCATTTGTTCAGAATGAGCCAATACCTGATCATCAAACACAAATAATGGCAATAGTTCATTGCTAGGAACTAGCTTTCCAATGTAGACTAAGTTTTGGCTAACTATTTCTTATTCAAGAAAATTAATCTGAACACATTCTCATTTAATTTTTGAAAATCACAGTCTCCCATTCCAAATGTAGTCCATAACTTAACAGGAGACCTACCTTGTGTACTTTAAATAGAACCTCACAGAGGTTATAGGTTTTTTCAGCTCGTACCCAGTCTAGAGTGCTAACCTGCAATACAAAAGAAAATATATTATTAGATACATTGGGTCTAATACTTTTTGCCAAAAAAGATATTCTCCTACTATTCTATAAACTTTTATTTTTTTGTATTTTTTTTTTTAATCTGGTTGTTTAGTTAATTGAAAGCTGTGTGTTCATTCTCTGGAGCAACAGACAAACATAGAATAGATACTGTTTTCATTTTTTAAAAAGCAGGAAATTTGAGAACAGTTATTCATTGTACAATGGCTATTCCTTCCGTAGCAACTCTTTTTCATGCATCACACAGATGCAGCATATCTGGGCTATAAATATGTATCATTACATGTACCCTGCTTTCTTTTGGGAACTCAGACTTGCTTAACATAGGGCTCCCGGTTGGTTTCCCCACTGAACAGGCTGTGACTTGCTGAGATCTAACAATATGACAGTGCTATGTGCCCATAGAGTACTCTCTGGAAAATCCATAAGGGAAAAGTGAACTCCGTTCAGCAGGTAGCATATGCCTAGCAGCAAATGTGGAGGTAAATTTGAAGAGACTCATCATTGTCTTAAAACATTTTGATAAATCGAGGCATTGCAGCAATCCGTAAAACCCATATAGGCTTACAGGATCAAGCTTTTGTTTGAAAAGCAGCTTATTTCATCTGTTGGAGACGCTGTGAAACAAACCTCAGGAAAACCGCTTAAGGAATTTTTTTATCCTAACACCATTTAAGTCACTGCTGAGGCCATGGAGTTAAAACATATTGTAATAGCTATTTAAAAAAACACCACATAATAATGGTATAAATATAATTGCAAGGGCAAATATGGGACTTCTAAAGTATTTTGCTTAGCCCTCTCTGGGATTATGATTACAATGAAGCAGGTAATCAATATATTAAATTAATAATAAAAAAAACTAATGAAAAGGGAGTTAACCCTCCCCAACCCCCTTCACTGAATAGCTGATCTTTATTACTGATACAGGTATCACTGCTGGCTCTGACAGACAGTTGACTTCTTTAGCCAATGATGCTGTTGCACGTTGCCCCGATCACTGAACGGTGCAAGATTCCAGGGATTCCAGGTGTGTTTCCTTTTGAAATGAGGCACAGTAGATACTGTGGTGTTTTTATGATGTATGGTTTATTTACACATATGTACAACTGGAGCTATGATGGAGGGAGTCACAGCAATAACATCCCAAAAGCGTCTTGCTTCTCCCATAGCAGCAGCCTCAGATTCAAACAGAAATAAAACATAGCTCTCAAATATTGCTTTGACTTTCTCTCCTGCTTGCTGCTTTACTTTTAGGTCACATCGCTGCAAAACTCCATCTCCAAGCTCCGGCTTTGTCTGTTGAGGGAGGGGTCCCCACCTATTTTACTATCTTGCACAGAGCTCCTTAGGCCCCCATCGGCTCACCAGGAAGCCAGCTTGGCTATTTCCTAGATTTAAAAGGCTTGATTAGCTTTTAACTCGTGCTGGATTCATGCAGTAGAGGGGCCTGGCAACCCCCTTCCAAAATTCCTAACAATACAAAAGAAAATGAAAGAAAAAAAAACAGGCACAGTTATTTGCCTTTGCACTGCTGTTATCGAGAATAATCTGCTATCCAATGAATCTGAAGGGCTATGTTTAACCCGAGTTGGGTGAAGGGAAAAGAACTTCCTTAAATCCAATTGCTTTCAATCATCAGGACTGTGGTCTGAATTGCCAGCCTTCCTATTAAGAAGTGGTTCTGTCATTCCTTTTTGCTTCGCTGTTCTTTCCTTTCCTGTCATTCCTTTGCTTTGTGTAAAATGGCTTTGGCTTTTAGCTCTTGGTGCCAGAGCTGAATTGGTCACGAATGACCCCTGCTCCCTGTCCCTATCAACAAAAGCTTAGGTTTCCTCACCATCCTCTATTATGTTTAGGATTCCTTTTATCTCTCTGATGTTCTTGCAGCCTGCCATGCTTTTTGCAGCAAAGATTGTTGGGGGTGGTACAAAGGGCACAGAGTATATTCTGAGTGTTAAAAAAGCAACCCCAAAAGTATAACACTTAAAGCTATATTGAAACTGTCTGCGTATCCCAGTGTGCAAGGTTATCATTAGAACATGAGTGACATTTTATGGGCTTTCAAGCAGCAAAATGCTCACAATACAATGAGATGTTATCTAAGAGGAAATTGACAGTATTTGCAGACTTCTTCCTAAAATATGTCATACCATTTGTAACTATAAAATAGTACCCGGGCCACTGGTACACCGTAAGATCCCTAACTCCAACAGAGAGCAAGATTTTTTGACTGCACGACTCAGAATTTGGAATTCAGTCACTACAAATCTGCTCTTAATTGCTTGAAATACTTATAACAGTGGAATAATAAGTCGCAAATCAAATGATAGGCCAATGGTTTAAATTTTATTCTTGATACAAGCTAACCATTTGGAACGGTGGGATTCCAACAGCATATGAAAAATTAGAGAAGAGGGGTCAGACTTGAAAGGAAGGCGTAGCCATAATTTTATGGTGATAAACCTCACTCTAGTTTCCATAGGCCCTTGTCCAGTTTCCAGGCATATGGCTGCATAATGAGATACAGTTTGGCATACCCAGGATTTTACGAAGGGATTTTGATTGGCTGCGTTCCAGTGAGTGGTCAACAGCACCAATCCATAATGGTATGCCATACAGTAGTTTTGGATTTACTTTGGCATTGAAAACCTTTAGTGTAGCAGGAACATATTGGTTCCCTCTATTGGAAACAAACAAACAAACAAACAAACGAACAAACAAAAACAAACAAACAGGTGATAGCCAAAGCACAGGTATCTGCCACATTTAGTGCAAACTTGTGATGGTTTTTCCAAGCATTCTGTTGGAAGTGAATGTCTAAGTATTTAAATTTTTTGACCACTAACAAGTGGAAGAATGTAAGTTCAGTGTTATGATTGGTGCATGGAGTTATGTGGCTCCTATTACTATAACTATGGACAATTAGGTTGCTGTTACTGAATCGGGGCGAATATTGCAACATGATAATAATTACCCCAGAATTAACTGAACAATGTTGTCATAACATATTATTGATATTTTATACACCTAAAAAGACAGTCATTTTCAACATTGCTGAATTCCTATTAAGCTCAGTTGTATTGTGAACATTCCTCAACTTTCAACTCTTCCGTCATATTATTAGATTTTTCAGTACAATAAATCATCAACAAGTTATTTACTGGATTACAGTACCTTAAGTAAAAGAAAAATCTGTAAATCTTTGATGAGAAAGAGTAGATAGGAATGAACTGGCAAAACTCACACCAAATGTGGAATGAAGGATGCTGATCTGTAAAAATTGTAATTGCTGACCTTAAAACTACATTTCAGTGTTACCAAATAAGCGCTTAGAAGAAATGGGTGTCCCTAATCTAAATGATTCTATTTACATTTGTAAATCAGAACTGAAGAAAACTAAGTAATTTAAAATGGCTCTTTTCAAATAGTAATATATCTTTTTCTCCCTTTACAGAAAATAAAAATAAAAATGCTTCTTTATTTCTCCTTTACAGAATGTAAAACTAACATTCTGTTGATGCTGCCCTGATTTCACTAAGGTCATATGTTATTATTTCTCTGGATTAATAAGGCAGTGTGTGTGTTAATGAGCAGTGAATGGAGAAAGTGGTCCTGGCTTAATCCAGTAGCGCAGGCTGTGCACACTTGTTTCGGAATTTATTATTATTATTTATTGAATTCATATAGTGCTCTATAGGTGGTGCTGTGGGTTAAACCACAGAGCCTAGGACTTGCCGATCAGAAGGTCAGCGGTTCGAATCCCCGTGATGGGGTGAGCTCCCGTTGCTTGGTCCCTGCTTCTGCCAACCTAGCACGTTCAAAAGCACGTCAAGTGCAATTAGATAAATAGATACCGCTCCGGTGGGAAGGTAAACGGTGTTTCCGTGCGTTGCTTTGGTTTACCAGAACGTTGCTTTGTGCTAGCCACATGACCCTGAAGCTTTACGCCGGCTCCTTCGGCCAATAAAGCGAGATGAGCGCTACAACCCCAGAGTCGGCCACGGGGTCCCTTTACCTTTACCTTTATACTGCTCTATACCTGTAGGTCTCAGGGCAGTTCACAGGATAAAATCAGAATATAAAACCACAAAGTACATAGAATCATAGAATCATAGAGTTGGAAGAGACCATAAGGGCCATCGAGTCCAACCCCCTGCCAAGCAGGAAACACCATCAGAGCACTCCTGACATATGGTTGTCAAGCCTCTGCTTAAAGACCTCCAAAGAAGGAGACTCCACCACACTCCTTGGCAGCAAATTCCACTGTCGAACAGCTCTTACTGTCAGGAAGTTCTTCCTAATGTTTAGGTCAAAAAAATAAATAATCACTGTAAATAATCAAAAGAAAACCAACAACAACCCACAACACATTTTTAAAAGGGCATAGGGTGTCAATCAAATCAACCAAAGGCCTAGTTAATAAGGAACACTTTTGCCTGGCTCCTAAAGGTGTATAATGAAGGTGCCAGGTGAACCTCCCTGGGGAGAGCATTCCACAGAAGGGGAGCCACTGCAGAAAAGGTCCGTTCATCTGTTTGCACAAGAATGGGATAGAATTTAGCTTATTTAAGAAGAGTCTGCTTGCATGGACAATGTGTATTAGAAAATGACTAAAAAAGGTTCGTTGTTTTGAACCTAGAACACAAGTGCTTAAGGTTCATCAGAGAAACTACCCCTATTCATATTATCCAAATGAGATACTGTTTAATAACCTTGGCTACTTTGGAGAACCAAGTTTCTTCACTGTGTTATAGGTGTCTGCTCACTGAACTTGAGTCTAGGTGCTTTGTTTGCCTGGTAAAGGAAAGCCTAGTACAGAACTCAGTGCATAGGGCAAATGAAGACCATTTCCTGCCAAACGTCTCCATCGTCATGGAGGAGGAAGCGGATCCACTTGTTATTCCTCAGTGTGGGAACTCCTGAGAGTGTAAGCAACCTATCTTGAACTGCTTCCAGTCTAATCAAGCCTCACCGTACACCTATTGATTGGTTTCTCAGAACTCCAAGAGGAAAGGACATTGTACGTGAAGTCCAGTACCCACTGTAAAAATGCAAGAAGCAGACTGAACTTGACTCCTTTGTGTTAAAAGAAAGACAATTGACCTTAGCATGGGAAGTACCCTTCCAGGACCAGCCCTTCCAGATCATCCAAACCTATATTGCCCTAGCATACCAGAGTTTCCCAGTGTTTCTGAATGTCTCCATTTCCTTCTGGAGCCTGTCCTCTGGAAGAATAGTGTAAGGGTTGCATCAGGAAATGTGTTTTCCTCCAAGACACACCCAGCATTAATATTCTGGAACACGGAAAGTTAATATACAGACTTGCCCCTCTCCCAGAATTCTTTAATTACCATCTGATTTATTTAAACATAATTAAAATGAATTAGAAGTGGGAAATGCCGAGTAATAGCTTATTGAGAATCTTTTGTGATCACATTTGTTTGCTGTTTTATTTAACACGATAGTCTTGAGGACAATAGTTCAAAAGACTTTGCCAGCAACAAGGCAAAAACGTAATTTCCAGTCCCTAATTAGCCTCTTGAGCAACTGCAGTTACAAAATAATTGCCAAGGCCTGCACCTGTCCAATCCATGAAAAGTTGTTTAACTCCTACAGGGGCCTGTTGGGTGCCATTTATGAAGTCTGTCATATATTAAACTACTTTCCCCAAAGGTAGCAAAAATTGTGGTATCTCTAAACTTGACAGATTTTGTACTCCTAACACTACATATATCAGAACACCACATATATCAAAATCCCACAACATAGGCATTCAAAAAGTTTGACTGAAGGGGTACAACTATGCAGCTGAGTGAGGCTGAGTGAAATAAATAACATTTTACTTAAAATGATATAACTATTTTTAAATAAAAGTAATAGTTAGATCTAAATGCTAAATAATCCTTGCAAAAAGAGGAATTAACTTAATTTCCACACTGAAAATGAGACACCTTGTGCTAGTTTTCTTGAGACAGCTTCATTGCTTGTACTCTTCTTTTAGCAAAATAATATGGGAAATTAAAGATGTACAATCTTATGTACTTGAATGGTGTCTAATGGGTTGCAGATATCTCTGTGTGTGGATTTGATGCTTGTAGGAGTACTCAGCTCTCTAGAGTCTCTGAATTTTAAAGTAATCATTGTTCCCATTAGAAAAATGGAAAGAAAAAAACAAAACACCCAACCAGTTGATCATATTCCAAACAAATATTCCCAACAATAAAAGAGCAAATTCAGCAATCTTGCTCATAGTATAGATTTCGTAGATAAAAACAAACAAAACAAACCCAACAAAGCCTATACAGCCCAACCAAATAGATTAAAGCTTTCTGATATGTCAGTTTTGCTAAAAAGGTACCATTGTGATCAAGGGATTAAGTCTTTCCTTTCTAGTGAATGTTTTTGCTGAAGTCTTCCTACAGTTCTTGAATAACAGATTAGCTTTTTTAAAAAAATCTGGTTTAACCCATCTAGATTGACAGTGCTGATACACTGCTTTGTCCCTATAATTCAGCATTGATGAATGTGCTGATCTTCGCAAGAAGGGCTTCTTTGACATGTAGTTGCCAGATTTTCTATGCTGATGTTAAGTGAATTTTTCAAGAATATATATAAATACACAGCAGAACACAATTCTATGCATGGAAAGGCATAGGAGTGAAGAGCTTTCCTCTGCACTGAAATGAGGGAGCAGAAGATGGATTTGAGGGAACAGTGTGCTGGTAACCCTGATGGGTATGAGAATGCAAGGTGGCCAAAGGTCAAGGGATAGAAGCACAGGAAGAGGAAGAAACTCAAATAACTTCAGCAGAGTGCAGAGGTGAGGGTGGGGGGAGAGTATCAGCTTCAAGAGTCTAAATGAGGAGAAATGCTCCTGGAACAAGGCTGGAAGGTGAGGCCCCCTTCCAGCAATAAAGATTCTGTTGGAGAAACTGGACATGGAAGAAGGGGTGAATTTTCTGCATGGGCACAAATCAACCCATGTACAGTGGTACCTTGGGTTAAGAACTTAATTCGTTCTGGAGGTCCATTCTTAACCTGAAACTGTTCTTAACCTGAGACACCACTTTAACTAACCGGGCCTCCCACTGCCACCGTGCCGCCAGAGCATGATTTCTGTTCTCATCCTGAAGCAAAGCTCTTAACCCGAGGTACTATTTCTGGGTTAGCGGAGTCTGTAACCTGAAGCGTCTGTAACCTGAAGCGTCTGTAACCCGAGGTACAGATAAGCCAATAGATGCAAGGTCAGTGCCTTCTATATAAGTGATTATGGCATGTCAGCTTATTCATCGGCCCATGAGTCGGAGTCTGTGTTATGTCTTGAATTGCTGAAGCAACAGATATATTTCCACATATAAGCTGTATGTATATACCAACATGTGGAACTGTATTACTGAAGCCTTATCTTCTGCAGCAATAATCTATTTTGGACCTTAAGCAGCCTGTGTAGTGACTGGAACTGGGGACAACTTCTGCTGTGTGGGTATCTCATATCAGAGTCCCAACAGATTCCACAATATAGCATTAGGTGCAGGCACACCTATCTATGAAGATTCTGCAAGATCCCTCCTATTTCAGGTGGTTGAGAGCTTGATATGAGGGTGCTGGTTGCTAATTTCTCACTACTGAAATAGTAAGGATGGTGTTTTAACTCCTAGAACCAGATTGGTGTCCTGGTTGTTCAGTACAAGAAAAAAAAACACAAGACAAGGTACAGGCCTAAGACTCCCAATAATCTTGGGTCCATGGGGTTAAAATGACATGTATTTGGGGACCTAATGTTTACTGCATCCTCAAGTAATCATCCAGCAGAGCTTTTCTGATCATCCTGCTGGTAAGGATGGGACCCTTTAGGCAACAGAGGCCTTCTGACCGTTTGGTCCATCATTTTGAGAAAATTCATGTAATTTTGAAAACTGCATTGTTTAGATAGGAAATATGAATTTTCTCTATTTTAACCAATCACCATTTAATGTTGTATTGATGTTTTTACAGATGCTTTATGCTGATTTCATTCTTATATGCTGTACTGACACATTTTTATGAAAGTGTGGATTATAAATATGTAAACAAGTAAATTAAACCCCACATTTTCTATCTGGCAAAAGACAAGGGTTGGTACCGTACTTTTTGAAGTGTTTTTGTCTCTCCTTTTTCAAGGGAGGGGGGCGGGATGTGATTATCACAGGAAAAAGCCATATAGCTATCTTCCATTTTCCCAGCCCACAAAATGGGGGCTGAACAAAATGTGGCTCACAGTTTAGACCTGACATTCATGGTAGTTTTTCAGTCATACAGCTGTCTGTTTCATTTTCAGGGGGCGTTTTGGGTGTGTCCAAAGTGGAGTTTGGGCCTATGCCCCCCCAAAAGTCACCCCACACACTTTCGACTGCCTAGCACATCAGTGGTGTTTGTGCTAGGCAGTCGAATGTGTGTGGGGTGACTTTTGCGGGGCATAGGCCCAAACTCCACTTTGGACACAAGTCATCATAAGCATACGTAAATCTCTGGATCAGAGGCTTAATATTACTGACCTGTACTAAGCAATGCACAAGGTTTTGCATGACTAAAGGCAACCCCATCATCTTATGGAATGCCAAGTAACTAGGTTTTCAATCAAACTGAACAGTGCAACAAAACCTTATTTAAAAGCACACCTCCTGCTGAGGTGCTTGTGGTTTTTAAAGCAAAAAAGAAATATGAGTAAAACAAAACCTTTAAAATATATCTTAATGCAAGTATTCTAATCAAAATGACAAATTTGTTTATGACTCAGGAAGGGTAGCAGTGCATAAGCAACTTTGTCTCCTTCTAATAAAATTAGAAATATTATTTTGTAAGGGTGAAGCTATGAGTATTAACCTAAGGAGGCTGTATTAGAAGAACTGAGGTTGAACACATGAATCCTTCTAAAAAGGGATGTGCATTGTGGAAACTCACAATAAACTTTCTATTTAGTCACAAACCAAGCTGTCTTAATAGTTTTCACAACCAGTGTTGTATGCATGCTTGGAATGCCAGTGTTTGGAAACTTCATGAAATCGATGGTTTAAGTAAGCCTTTCATCTTGATTGAAAACAGTTGTTAACTGTCTGGTTTTAAATCAAGCTGCTCCGAGACAATTCTGAACATGTTCATCGGAATATGTGCATGTAATATAACAATGCAAAAGCAAAGTTGGCCTTCTAAAGTTTTTTGGAAAATTCCTACAGCACCTGTTTTTTCAGTTCTGCGAGCTGTTAGGATTGGGTCACAATCTTGTTTTTGTCCTCTACATTGATCTGTGTGTCTGTATGCACTGATGAAGAGAAATGACTATGAAGCTGCAAACCCACATAGTGTGTAATTGTGTTCAAGAGGTCAAATTTCTTCCATCGCTATTTGAACTCTGTCAGTTATATGCTATGAAAGGGAGGCACATGGCTTGCTATATTTTACCTTTTGTTGTCAGTGAGTATAACTGTTCACTGGTAGCTCTTGTCTCACTCACCCATAGATGCTTAGCAATCAAAGGGTATGACTTGAATTACCCAGTTTCTCCTAAGAATTCTCTGTTCAATGTTCTCCTTTAAACGTCTCGACTTACTAGCTGTGGAACATGGCATTCTGTTTGCCCTCCGATAACACATGCTGAGAAGTGAAGCCAGGCTTCTGTTTGCTCCACCTCTCACTAGGGAAGGGTAAGACAGGACTTGAAAGTTTCAAAACGCTTAGGGCGCTTCCTTCTCTCTTTACCAAACTGTTAACATGAAAACGTTAAAAAGTAGGGACATAAGAACGGTCTCCTGGATAAGACAAATGGCCCGTCTTGTTCAGCATCCTGATCTCACAGTAACCGACCTACGAGAAGAACCCAACAAGGACAGGAGCACAAGAGAAATCTCTGTACTTTCCAGCACCCGGTATTTAGAAGTGTTACTGCCTCTGACCTACTGGATCCAGGCCAGAGGCCCATCTAGTCTAATATCCTGTTGTCACAATGGCCAACCAGATGCCTCTGGGAAGCCCATAATAAGCAGGGCCCTGAGTCCAGCATAGCAGTACATCCAAGTGTTAAGTACCGCATTTTTCGCTCTATAAGACACACCCAACCATAAGATGCACCTAGTTTTAGAGGGGGAGAACAAGAAAAAAAAATATTCTCTCCCTCTTTGCGCAGCGCCCTTTCAGCGAAGCGGCAGGAGAAGCAGAGCCCCTTCCATTTCTCCTCCCGCTTTGCTGAAGGGGCGCTGCGCAGAGAGGGAAAGCTGCGCAGCGCCTCTCCAGCGAAGCGAAGCCAGGAGAGCAAGAGGGATCGGTGTGCACCGACCCCTCTTGCTCTCCTGGCTTCAGCAAAAGCAACGCGAAGCAGCGGGAGTGCTCCCGCTGTACTCTGGAGGCTTTGCGTTGCTTTCGCTGAAGCCATGGAGCCTGCATTTGCTCCATAAGACGCATACACATTTCCCCTTACTTTTTAGGAGGGGGAAAGTGAGTCTTAGAGAGTGAAAAATACGGTAACTACTACCCACTTGCTAATATTCTGTTCCTGGAACAGCATGGTGAAGGATCAACTCTTAATGCCTATGAATAAACAAATGCATTTCGTCTCTATAATAATAGTCGGTCAAATGTCCTTGGAAGCTCTTAAGTGGAGATGGGTGCCCACTGTCCTTTGCTGCCCACCCACAAAGTTTAGACAGACACACATTTGGAGGCTCTTCATAGAAAAGAAAATGAAGATGGTAGTGTTGCCTAATAATATGAAATGCAACTCCTCACCCACAATAATACAGCAAGCAGACTTAAGATGGACACTGGTACCAGAGCCTGCAATAAACCCAGATGCCAACTTTGCTGCAACATACACCCAGACAACACCATCACTGGACCCAACAACATCAAACATACCATCTCAGGCCTATTTAATTGATCATCTTCTAACATTGTGTGTGCCATCAAATGCCAGCAGTGCCCTTCAGCTCTTTATATTGGACAAACAGGCCAAACCCTATACCAAAGGATAAATGGACATAAATCTGACATCCGGAATCACAAGACAGAGAAGCCAGTAGGAGAACACTTCAGTCTCCCAGGACATTCAATACAGGAGCTCAAAGCAGCAGTCTTATTGCAAAAGAATTTCAGAAACACACTTGAAAGAGAAGTTGCTGAATTACAACTTAGCTGAAAACTATGGAGAAACCTGGTCTTAATAGAGATATTGGATTCCTGTCTCATTACATATGCTAATTATCTGTATACAGCCCAAAGCTTGTAATTGCAATATGGTGGTTTGTACCAGTCAAATAAACTTATTCTACCATACTCATTTTTAGTGTTCACAGTCTATTCACATTAACAACAACTTCAAATTAGCGACGCTAATTAGTGATAATGACAATGTTGCTTTTTGTGATGGGCACACCTGTTTATAAGGAGCCAAAGGAAGTGTCAACACGTTTTGACAGTCAACATATTGCACTTAAGAACACAAGAAGATTGGCAAATTGTGTGAAAATTTGACCTCCTGACACCACAACAAACTGACTTTTGAATTCCAAGTTTCAAAATATCAACTATTAGATTAAGAATAAAACATGCAGGTTACATAAATATGTGCAAAATAGGCATGTTCTTATAAATTATTGCTGTACATAATTCCCCTATTTTCCTCAACCAAAAAAACTGGGTTTTTCAAGCAAAGAATTTGGCACTGTTCGTAAGACAATCTTGTTACCAGGATTATTTTTTTAAAAGAAGCGGGTGGAAGTTCCACGTGTCCTTTTTCCCTTCAGCGTCATATTATATTGTTGTAACTAAATACTTCCCTATCCTTTATGTTAAGTAAAGAAATCAGTATCTTGCGCCAGATCCCACACCACTAAATTGTTTGCCATTCCATCTCCATGCATCGTTTTTGTGTGTTTGTGTGTGTGTGTGTCTAAAAGCATGAAGGAGGGAACTTGTGGCCTTCCAGTTGTCAAAAGTGGCTGTAACTAAAAATACAAGGCTTCATTCTAAATATGGTGGCGAAAGAAAATTTTGTCCAAGAGACTCTGCTTTCAGGATGGGTTCTAGACAGATTTTGAATGAGCACCAAGGCTTGTGACCTTTTTCTCTAGAGACGTGGATTGTAGAGGAAAAGGGTCAAAAGGCCCTACTGCTCATTCAGAAGTCACCATGCAATTGTACTCCTGCTCCTAATATCTCATGCTATCACATCTACCACAAACCTGCTGCAATTATAATTTATTAGTTAGCTAGTGATGCTTTAGGTACCTGCATCAGGCCACCTGGGCCTCAACTTTGGCCCAAAAAGCAAAGAAAGCCCTGATGACATTATTAAAGCCCTGAATAAGTCCTGCTCCCAGTGATCTCCATGTTTTATGCATGGGAGAGAAAGATTAACAGTGTCTGAAAGAGTTGTTGTGAACATCCTTTTGTAAATTCCACTGTGCTTCATTATTCAATAGGAAGGGTCATTTTCTGTTCCAACAAAAAGAATTTCAATAACAATCGCATGCGAAAAGGTTGCTTACCGGTGGCGTGCTGAATATGTAGAATGACGAACCCTTCAATGCCAGGAACTTGAATTTATAGAGCTGAGGGGAATCTGCGCCCTGGAGCCTCTCATTCACCCACCCCATATGAATGACCTGCAGAATAAAATCTTTGAAAATGAATTTCAACTCAGTCTACCAGAAGTTATATATTACATAATCCTGCTGACCATCACTTCTACAATGGAAGAAGAAAGCACAATGGGCACACCAATGCTCTAAGGTCTCTAATGTGCAAACCCTAAACTTATGCAATCTCTAGAGCACCCTGGTTCTTTCTGGTGTCGCTAAAACTAGCTGCTGAAGGTCATTGCACATAGAAGCTGAACAATGTTTAATAAAGTACATAATTCGATGTATGTGCATAGCAGCACATCTGTCAAAAACTGAGCAATGTGCAAAAATATCCACAAGGATTTGAGAATATGTACATATGTCATAGCCATCGTTCAGTGACAGAGGACATACTCTGCATGCAGAAGATCCTAGGTTTAATCTCCAAGATCTATCATTAGGCATCTCAAACAGTAGGACTGGGAAAGACTTGACCAAAACTTGGTAGATCTGCTTCCAGTTAAAGAAGCAAGATGGATTGATGAATGGCTCTTGATTCAAGGGCAGGACAATGCCATATATTCATGGGATAGCTATATGGGCAAGTCCTATATCGCTAACGTAACCTTGTTTGTAAAGAATTATCTATTTTAAAGCAACTGCTATGTCATGCTCTCCTGTTGTCTGAAGAGCATCAACATTTATCAGATCATAAGGAATATACAGCAAGTAAACTAAGTGTAAATTACAAAGTTAATATTATATAAAACCATGGAGTAAATATATATTTCTCATCGAAAGATTATGAGTCGGGTCCAGAGAACTCCATTTAATATTTTACTCATAGAGTAGGGCATTCCCTACACACTTAAAAGCCACTCCTGAGAAGTAGAGGGGCCTCTAGAATGGCATGGGGCATGGGATGGGGGAATCAGTGGAAACTGTAAGGATCACGTGGTTGCACAAGCACAAATTCATTTTCACTGGTGCAAGGCAACTTTTGATCCAAGCTTCACTCCTTATCCAGCTATTAATAACAACTCATATTAATAACTGAAAAACAACAATCCCATTATTCTTCAAAGTAGTAGCTATGCTTGAAATGCATACACTTTAAGGGGAAAACTCTGCAGGTATGAAGAACCATGAGTATTGCTTTATGGGGAGTTTTTAAGGCTCCTTTATAATGTGTTTAAGAAGAAAGGTGTATAAATCCATTCTATAAATAATAAATAAATATGAAAGTGGCATTCCATGAAGAGATTTTAGGATATCTGCAATCTTAAACTTGCTAACCCAGAAGTAAGTCCCATTAAGCTCAATGAGGCCTACTTTGGAGTACACATGTAGAAGATTGCACTGCTATCTCCATGATTAAACAAAACAATACATTATGTTAATACCCCTTCAGTGTTCATCCTCTGCATATGAATTGCTATTTATCCTTTTTTTAAAAACAAAACAAAACTGAAAAGGGCATAGAGATACTGTAAAGACCAAACAAAAACATGAGCCTCTATTTTATGTAAAATTTATTTTGGAGATTATAAGTATTACAATAAATATAGGGGAGGCAAACTGCTGAGCATAAAAATGAAGAAGAAATAGGCATTTCACAAACATAATATGTAGGCTGGCAGGGTTGCAGCTGAAAACGGGAACAATGACTTCACTAGGAGTAAGATATGCCATTGTGTGTTATGTTGCAATAAAAAATTAAGAAGGCAAAGAAAGTTGTAGCTTCAGGCATCTTAGGGTTGCTTGTTTGGTCTATTTATTCAAATACAAATGAGCAGTTGGTGCAGCAATTATATACAAGGGAGGAGGAAACTGAGAAAAGTGAAGCTGGAGCAGATTTTGCCCTTCTGAAATCTTGCGTGTCTCACATGAATAAGTAAATGGCAATTAAAACTGGCGATTACTCTAATAAACTTTCCAGGTTGCCTGAAGTTCTAAAGAAAGTTAGCGGCCATGATTCCTGTTAGAGATATCATGGAGGGGGATGGTTGGATCCTGATGAGGAATGGGAAGAGTTTAGGGAGTTGGAGCTGAACAACCCTGGGAAGGATCGTAGTGGGATGCCAGCGGTGAAACTGGGACCCCAAGAAGCGTCTGAGTTTGGGGAGGAAGAGGCCAGTAGTCCAAGAAATTGAGAGTTGGATCCAGGGGAGGGACTACGCAGATTGGCAAAAGAGTGTTCTGCCTCTGTGACATCAGACACACCCCGGCACCACCACCTCTGGCAAATCGAATGCCGAATTGGCACCAATTCCCACAAACAGAGGGGTTAGTGCCAGCGCAAACAAACTTTGCAAGCCTAAGCTACTTGAAGGAGTGTCTGCTTGCTTGCCTTGGTCCCGGTTCTTCAAAAGGAAGGTGCAGGGGACATGTTGCTTGCTGGAACAATGCTTTAGATTGTGATTAGCCATGTATCTATAACGCCTCTCCACCTGCTGAACTTTGTAACCTGTGCCTTGCCTGTGTATGCATACATACGTCTGATGTATGCATTTGATACTTTGGCAGAAACTGTGCTGGGAGTTCAAGATCTTCATCTGGCAGTGAGGACTGCCATTGCATTAGCATGCAAATTATATGATGGGCTATTTTAGAGACTTCAAAATCATAGATCCGTATATGTGAGCTACATAACTTATTGCACACAAAGCATATCAACTGCTCTTCCATAAATTATCACCAGCCTTCTCCATCAAAATGTGTTGCATAATATCTATCTATCATCTATCATCTATCTATATCTATCTATCTATCTATCTATCTATCATCTATCTATATCTATCATCTATCTATCTATCTATCATCTATCTATCTATCATCTATCTATCTATCTATCATCTATCTATCTATCTATCTATCATCTATCTATCTATCATCTATCTATCTATCATCTATCTATCTATCTATCTATCATCTATCTATCTATCTATCATCTATCTATCTATCTATCTATCTATCTATCTATCATCTATCTATCTATCTATCTATCTATCTATCTATATCTATCTATATCTATCTATCTATATCTATCTATCTATCTATCTATATCTATCTATCTATCATCTATCTATCTATCTATCTATCATCTATCTATCTATCTATCTATCATCTATCTATATCTATCTATCTATCATCTATCTATCATCTATCATCTCCCACCCTTCACTTAGTACTGTTTTAACCTTGCAATACATTCCTTGAGAAAACAAGCTCTTTCTTGCCCCAGCAAGCTTACAATCTAGAATTTGACTGCTGGTAGGGTGGCCATGTGTCTTACTTTATAGAGAAGAGTCCTCTCTTTGAAGGGCTGTCCAGTCCAAGCCTGGCTTGAAGTTACAGAACCATAAGACGGCGGCAACAGGGGCAGCAGACTGAAAAGGCACTTGGGTCATCTAGTTATGGGAGCTGTTTTGCATTTCTATTTAAATGCTATTAATAATTTCTAAGTATGTATATGCAGATTTTATGCAAACCTGTATCATCTATTCATCTTTTTTGATGGAGAAACATTCTTTTTATTATGCATAAGTGGCCACTATAATTGCTGTGGACAGGCAAAGGCAGGACAGGCAAGAACATAAAGCAATTAATGTGAGCAAATGCAGTTAATTATACTTAGAATTTGATTTCAGTTGGTAATGAAAGGTGGGTCTAAGCAAGAGCTTTTTTAAAAAAATAAAAATCTGCTTCTCTACAGTGAGATATCTTATTTTCAATATATAGAATACAAGTGCCCAGCCAACCATTACAAATCTGTTTTTCAATCTCTGAACATACTTCAAAATACTATAGTAATAAAACTGGATTGACACCAGGCTAGTAGTTCATATTAAGTCGATTAAAAACCTCACTTTAGACTTCCCATAAAGCAATGAGAGGAAAATTCATTTTAAGCTAAAAGAATAGATGGGTGTGCGTGTGTGTCCTCTGCATAAATAGCACCATCACATTTATGGTTATATCACTTATCCAGTGAAGCTGTCCCATTTGTGCAACAGAAATGCCCCCCTCTCTCATTCCCCTGCTTGCTCCCCAAATTTATTTTGGGGTTCCCTCAACCCTCTGGAGAAGATTGGGAGTCACATGGGACCCATGGGGAGATGAGAGGGAGGGGAAATTTTATTGCCCAAGCATAAGCCCTGGTGTGAAGGTGACAACTTTGTTGGAGACAATCCTTAATGCTTCGTAAAGAAAACCATTGATCCATTGATGTGTGTGTGTGTTTAGAAATTGAGTCACAAATCTAGCTGCCTCAAAAAATAACACAGCGTTAAGTGCTTTCAGTGTTCTGAACATTTTGATAAATTATACAAGGCAGACTCGAAAAGTGCTAATATTTGGAGAGCAGGAATGGTTAACTTTCTACAAGTTCCAACTAGATGATGTACAAGTTTATGCTATGGGGCTGACATTTCATTTTCACACTGAGGCAAATCTATGAGCCTTCAAACAAACAAACAAACAAACGTCTCAAAGAATCATTGCAACAAAAAATGGCTTAGCTGAATCAGTCCTTTCCAAATGTCTGGAATGAATTTTGCAGCAAAGGCTAAGCACATGTTACATTAAAAAGAGGGGTAATTTCAGATATGAATGGAAAGAACATAGAAAGCTGTTTTAAGAACATAAGAAGAGCACTGCTGGATCAGTCCAAGAAAGACCTGATTGCAATAGTATCCCCCCAATTTGTGATTCCTAGCAACTAGTAGACATGGACATATTGTCTATGTTACTGGAGCAGAACAGTCATTGATACCTAATTCTCTGTAATGTTGCCTGTAAGAAATAAACTGTGTCAGACCATCGCTTGATTTGCTCAATAATATCTACACAGTCAGGCAGTGGCTCTTCAGATGTCTAGGCAGAGTCTTTCCCAGGCTTACCAGGAATGATTGAACCCAGGACATTGTCCCATGGATACACAGCAAGTTGTTAAACTATGGGATCTGTTGCTACTAGAGATAGTGAAGGCTGCCAACTTGGATGGTTTCAAAAGGGGATTAGATAACTCTATGGATAATAAGACTATCAACCGCTAGTAGTAATCATATAATGATTATCTCTGAATGTCAGTTGTTGGGGAGCATGAGTGGGAGAGTTCCATTGCACTCTTTGCTCTCTTGTGGGCTTCCCATAGGCATCTGCCTAACCACTATGTAAACAGACTGGTGCATTAGATGGGCTTATCTTATAGGCTCGCCACTAAGCTATAGCCTTGATGTGAATGAAAGCAAGTTCCAAGTCTTGCTTCCAGTGCTTTCATATGTAATTAATTGAAGCAGAGACTCATGCATCTCCTGTCTAGGGGAAGATATGTGTATTATCAGTGTGAACGAGCCCCGCTTTTGGTATTAATGGTATGCACAGATGCAAGAACTGTGACTCATTTTTGCTTCCTGTATTTCAACAGCTCATTAATGTCTCTGACTGCTCACAGTGCCTGCCATTTGTTATCTAATTGTAGAGGTACGTCAGTGACACATGCTGCACATGTCTACGTTCCTTCTTACTTTCTTTTGGATATTCCATGCTACTATAATTGATATCAATGATTCACAAACTGCACTAACAGCACACTCATAAAGATTCACTAGTTAATTTCTAAAAAGAAAATAGCTGGGATTCAAATTTAATTGGAAACCTTCCTCCTTATATATGGAGGTTGGCTATAGTAGACAAATTCACTGAATCTATTTCTTTATTTCCTTTCCTTTTATCTACTGTATTTACTCAAGTCTGATGTGCCATTGACTCTAATATGCACCTCAATTTTCAGAACCTTGAAACCCAAAAAAGTATTTCCTGGCAAATGTAAATGCACACCTTAATTTTCGCAACGTAATTTGGCCAAAAAAGGTGAGCGTTAGATTTGAGTAAATACAGTATATCCTACCTTTCTCCTGCTGCAAGATACAAGGTGGCATGCACATGCACACGAAAATCCTCACAATCGATAGTTTGCTTTAGTTAAAATATGAAATTATAAGACATATCAACACCATATTAATCTTACAGGTGACAACACCCATAAGAGATCAGCCCTGCATTTTCTTGATCTAGAAATTTTTGTTTTTCTTGATCAACCAAGTGTGCTACAGAAGTGAACTGCATGCGTTGAACACATGATATTAAATAAATATCTGGAAAGACGTTCACATACTTTGCATCATGTGCTCACCTCTTTCCCACCTCCCTGGAATTCCCTTTCCAAAAAGTCTAGGTGTCAATCTCCTGAGGATTGACATGCCGTTTGGAAACTAGTAAAAACTCTATTAAATTAGGAAGCAGTAATATGGGATGGGATTTTGATGAAGTTATAATGGGGACGCTACACCAATCCTGCACCCATGAGCAACACTCAATTCACAATAAATTGCTGGGTGGAAGCTCTGAAATATTCTTAGTTGTTGGAGGAAAAGCAGGGGATCTTGTCATCACAAAGCTGCAAGATAGACCAGTGTTAGGAAGCAGAAAGAAGTAGGCTGGATTCTTCTTCTCGGCTGCCACTTTCTATTAGTCTCCCTTTTTCTGTTAGCCCTTGCTTAACACCTTTTGGTCTCATGAGTGCAAAATCTCTGCAGCCTGCCTTCCACATGCCAATGGCAAGGTTGTGGTTTATGCTTGGTTGACTGGGATGGAAGACTACCAGGCAACTAGGAAGAGAAATGTTTTGAAAACACCTTAATGCAGAGCAAGCTAACTAATTGCATATTACATCATACAGTTGCTCCCCTATCACCACTGTCAGCTGTGATTCTGAAAACTTCCAAAATTCTAACCTGGGTCCTCTACTAATTGTTGAAATCTGTTTTGACAGATGGAATATGAGATAATAAAACATGCTTTCCCTTAAGGAATGCTTATATAGAGCTTTCAGTTACATGTGTCCGCTGCTATGCAACTTGCAAAAAGATAACTTTTGGCATGGCTCAAGCAAAGTTAAACTCTTCTGTCATTAATTTATTTCAGTGGAAACAATGTGCACATGTGCTCAGTTTAACTACTGGCATCAGGGTCTTTTGAAAGTGCTGAACTTTGGGCTTACATGTGCTCCTTTTTTTTTGGGTGACTAATTGGAAGGCGGAAGTGAAATGGCACACTTTTAGCAATAAACAAAGTAAATTATCATACCTGATCTGAGGGAGAACAGCATTTATTTGCCATCTTCATCTGCAAAAAAAGAAGAAGAGATATAGCTGCCATTTCATAATAAATCAGATTGTATCTTACATGTTTTGTATATAGCTAGAGTTTGACTGTAGAGTGTCATCTACATTGCAAACTAGGATGCAAACATACTATATTCACATTAGAGACATAAAATGAAAACAACAACAACAACCTATAGCTTTGTATATTATATCCTTATGGGGGGTGTGGGGGAGACTAAAGGTACTGTTCATTCTTTAATTCACTCATATCACACATCCCTCAGCTCAGCAAATCATTTGAATAAGGTATTCATAGGTGTGTTTTTTAATCACTTTCATCTGGTTGTTCATTTTCATTTCCTTTATTACTGATGCTAAACTGTATATAATATACAGTATAACTGTATATAAATTGTATATAATATAACTGTATATAAACCATCAGTATCTCTTGTTTTTAAGCAGTACTGTAACTCAAATTCCTAGAGAAATTTGCAGCAAGCATAACCCTTTGGAAACTTCTGTGAGCAAGGAAAAAAAATATCCTCTTGATTTCAGTGAAGTGGAACATTAAACACACTTTGCATCAGATCCTTAAAATTTTTCTGCCTTCAGAGGTCCCTCTCGAAATAAGTAAGACCTGTACTGTACTATGTGGACCACTGGAGAATTATACTGCCAAATATGAATTATCACTTTCATAAAAATGCTTGCACAGCTTTTTATATATTTATTGTGTTTTAAATATTTATACATCACTTTTCTATTATAATAGCCAAAGCAGTCTACAATTAAGCAATCACATAAAATATAATATAAACAACAGTACTCTAACAAGAGAAGCAGTCTAAAACGCAGTACAATTGGACCAGAGTAATAAAAGCAGCCATCACTGATCACCCAGTTAGTTAAAAGCCTTGAATGTTGAGGCATATGCAGAAAAGTATCTTAGAGCACCTGAACTGGCAGCAACATGAAGTCGTATGCAATGATGAAGCTATGTGCTGGAATACACACATATATATACATGAAGAAAGTGATCTCTTAATCTCTTTAAACAAGCCACTCCTGGCTTTTTCACATCAATTTTGTGAATTGCCCTTTGCTGGGCAGCAAAAACTGGATGATGATGATTTCACTATATGACTAAGGCCTAAAATACAATTTATTTTAAGAGACTTGAAATTAGCCATGGGGAAGGGGAACAATTGGATCAGGGCAGCAGCACTGGGGAAGAGGGGTCTAAACCTTTTCCAACTGCACCTTTCCCCTGATCAAAATCCACCCTGCCAGAAGCTGTTGTTGACACTGTTTGAATTAATATTGTATCTGCCCCTTTTACACCAGTATGGGATAATGGCTTGGGTAGTTGTAGCAAGGGGAAAGTGTTTAGCACTCTCTCAGCACTGCTGACCCCAAACCACAAGGGCTGCAATGACTTATTTTTTACTACTACTACTACTACTACTACTACTACTACTATTACACAGCCTTGAGAGTTCCGATCATTGATCTCCTGTGTCATGTACAGTTTGGCATTAATTTGACCAGAATTCAAGAGCCTTTCAAGCAATTTATAACCAACATCACATACGTAAGGGGATAATGTTCTACAAATTATCCTCATTTGCAAAGGCCAGTGATTGCAGTTGTATATCGCTGTATTTTAATGGTTATTTAAGGTCAATGTTTCAGTTTCTTGTGAGGAACTTAGAAAGTCATGGTGACATTTTTAAAAACAAAAAACCACAAAATGCAATTTATATATATTTTTATAAAAATATATATAAACTCAGTCTTTGGTTTGGAACTGCTTACTTGGCAATAAAAACCCTATCAGCAGTGGAGAATACTACCATAATATGCACAAATTAGAGAATAACATTGCCAAATACAAATACAATTGCTCCCTACAGCGTATACTCTGTAAAAATCTACACCGGAGGGGAAAGCTGGATATTGTCAATAGTATATTTTTCTGGTGCTTAGCACCCTCTCCTGCCTCTCATCGTTCTCTCATAGCAGCATATTGTGTTCAGGAGAAATCTTAATGTATTGTATTTTATTTCAGAAACATGTGAAAGCAAATTATATATAATATGGTGATTGTGCATGGAAAAGCTTAGATAAAAGGCATGCATAAAGAGCTTTCTAAAAGCTCTTTATTATTAAAGTGCTAGAAGCACACCATCTAGAACTCTTCTTGATTTTTTTAAAAAATAGATATTGCTCTTCCTAGTCCTTACGTTTACTCAGTTGTTCTGTGGCCACAAATTTATCATTCCCAAGATGACTGGGATGCAAAGTTACAGTCAATACAATGACCTCAGACAAGCTTGGAGACAGTAGCTCCTTTATGAATAGCAAACTAAACTAGAAGATGTGGTTTTCATATCTGTCTAACTGTAGAGCGATTCCCCTGGAGGAATAACTTTTTAGTTCAAAAACAGGTTTGGATTCAACTTTTTAAAACAGCTTTCCCACCTATTGATTTTATCTTTTGCATCTTTGCTACATTAGTGGCATGCCACCCACCTCTCCCATATCTGCTGCAGACTTTATCCTAAAACAACAACAACAACAACAAAGATGGCTGGATGTTTTTCAGATACAAAGAGGCAACCCAGGTGGCGTTTCAAGTTCACAAAGGCCCAGTGGAAATAAAATGAGCTAATGTTCAGTATGTTGGAAAGATAAAACTTTTTGAATGGGGACAACCCCCGCCTTAAACATATGCTAAAAGTATATTTTTAGAAATCTCTCCCCCCACCCTCTTCTCACTCCAGCTACTGAATTATTTATGGAGATATGTAAATAATTGATGAGCACAGAAACCAAAGCACCTTCTTAAAAAGATTACGGCTGCAGCCCTGAATGTGCTCACCTGGCACAAAGGCTCATTGAAAATTTAAGGGACTTGTTTTTGTGCAAACATGTTTAGGATCAGACTGCAATTCATCTAATCATGAAAAATAAGTGCAGTTTGATGACACTCTTCCTAAAACAGAAAGCCAAGCTGCTGGGTGTGTGTAACAACGAATTAAGATAAATTTACAATTGTTGCTAGTTATAAAGAAATATTTGGGTTGCTTCTGGCCCTTTAAGCTCACTGGCACATAGCAATGATAAATACTCTTCATCTCACTATTGCTATTGTCAGTGGAACCGACACCGAAGGCTGTTTCATACTTGCCTATTTTAGCATGGATCTGACCATATTGCATACGTGCAATGTTTCCTCCCCTGTTCAAGCTTACCCACGCACGCATTTTTAACTATAGCATATGTATACACAGTGGAGTGAATCTTACTTGGAAAGAGGAAGAAGGGAGGAACATTTCACTATTAGTGGCAGCAGAATTTGGCAGGCAGCAGGAAGGCACCATATGCCTTTGTCCCACTTACCACACATGCTTAAATTCAACTTTACAAGACAGTCACAGAAATATTCCCTCTGGAACCACGTTCTGTTAGCCATTCTGCAAGATGCAGCTGTAGAGTCTCAGAGCTAAACCAACTGCTCCTACTCTAAAAAAGATGCCAGATTCTTCGGGCGTTAATCCCACACTTTCTCTCTGTATGTACATATGAAATAAACAGCATGCATGAATACGTCACCCCACCCCACCCCAAAAAACCCACAGCATCAAACATTTAAGGTGTTTGGTGCCAAACTGCTGAATCAATAAAGTTAGCAAAAAGATAGCCTACCAAGCAAGGGGCGCGGGGGGGGGGGGGGAGAGATAGACTATGTGTGTGTTTCTGGAAACCGTAATATGGGATTGTGATATAGCCACATTCTTGATTGGCTTAGCATCTACTAAAAGGAATTCAGTAAAGGGGCAAACAAATGAAATCTGCTACACATTTAGCATATTTTAAAAATAATAATAATAAATAATAATAATAAAAGGGTCCTATAAAGGGAGAGAAAGAGGGCAGTAGATGGACATTGCACGGGTATTTATTCACAGAAAGCTTGCACTTCTTGAAAAAGGTACAAATCTTTTCATGAGAAAATAAAGAAATAGGGATGAATGGAATAGAACTGATCTGGTTTGTGTTTTAAATGTGTCTTCTGTCTTGTTTCCATGCAGGGTTTTTTGGGGGTGGGATCCTAAATTATTATTTTTTTAACACGTTTCTCATGGCATTCAATTTTTAAAAACGTAATTTAATTTCTTTTAAAGTATTTACAAGGTGGTCTGAGGGCCGTTTTTTCTCATTTCTTTTATAAACATAGGAAGCTGTCTCTTGCTTAGTCAGACTACTGATCTATATAGTTTAGTATTGTCTAAATCGATTAGCAATGGCTACCCAGGGTTTCAGACAGGGTTTTTATTTATTTCCTAGCCCTAGCTAGGAGTATTCAACCTTTGACCTTCTGCATGCAAAGAAGATGTTCTACCACTGCGCTACAAACTTTCTTTCAACAGTTTTCAACCGTGGAGCAGGTAGACAGCCCAGCACTTGCTGAGCTTATTGAAAATGAATCTAAAAAATGCCCTGGATGTGCCGTTATGACATACTATCCCTTCCTGGGTAACCGTTAGAGGAAAAAAGATGTCTGCTCCCCTGACACTCCGAAGGCAGCAATCTTTTATTCCGTTTTACGTCCTTGATGGCCTTGCGGGGACATTGTAAGGAAGAAAATATGGCTGCCCCCTAGGTACATGGGAGCAGCCACCTTTTTTCTATGAAATTGCGCAGGAAGGGACAGCACATCAAATTTCACCACCACTTTTATACACATTTTCAACTAGCTCAGCAAACACTGTGATTTCTCCATGCAGCTCTTCTGACACCTTCATAAAAATGCAAGGGGTTTGCATCTAATTTTAGTCACATTCAGAGCAGATACACTTATATTAATGGGCATGACTTCTCTGGGTATAACTCAGATACTAGCTAAATTGTATGCAAGCAGTGCTGTGGAAAAGTTCATAGGTATGTGGTCTCATTTGTGTACCTTCCATGTTCAGTGTGGAGCTCAACCTGAAGCCAGAAGAGCTGAAAAAGGAGCAGGGAGTGGCTTGCCAAATTATTGGAGTACTACAATATATCCAAAACAATGGGAGAAATTGGAAGAATCTCGAAAGAGAAGATAGACAGGGACTGGAAGGTGTTTAAAGGATACTTGCAAAACCATATTGAAAAATCAGAACTCCTATTAGAATAAACAAGTTCCGTTTTAAATACTGAAATACTAAATAAGATGGATAACAATGTGTAATAGAAAAAGAAGCATGAAATTAAGTTAAAGGTGTGTGAAAGAAAGTAATAGAAGTGGAAAGAAATTGCAATAGAGTAGATTGGAAGTCTAACACAAAGGTGGGGTGAGAGGTGGTGGATGGTGATGGGGAAAGGAATTATCTGTGGGACTGAGTGTAGGTATGTTTGAATATTTTTAAGGATTGTATGAAATGTATGTTTGTATGCTTGTATATTCGCAATATGTGTGTATTAATGCTGAATTATTTTAACAATTGGGACGCAGGTGGCCTAGGACTTGCTGATCAGAAGGTCGCGGTTCAAATCCCTGTGACTGGGTGAGTGCCCATTGTTCGGTCCCAGCTCCTGCCAACCTAGCAGTTCGAAAGCACGTCAAAGTGCAAGTAGATAAATAGGTACCGCTCTGGCAGGAAGGTAAACAGCGTTTCCGTGCACTGCTCTGGTTCGCCAGAAGCAGCTTAGTCATGCTGGCCACATGACCCGGAAGCTGTACGCCAGCTCCCTTGGCCAATAAAGCGAGATGAGTGCCGCAACCCCAGAGTCGGTCACGACTGGACCTAATGGTCAGGGGCCCCTTCACCTTTACCTTATTTTAACAATAAAAACTTTTCAAAAAAAAATTAAAGAAAAGAAAAGAAAAAGGAGCAGGGAGAAGAGGTCATAACAGATGCCACTGAAAATTGGTGGGATTGGGATCAAGGTGCAAAGGAATGAGGCTTAAGCCTTTCCCTTCCCATTACAGATCCATGTGAGAAAAGTGGCCTGGATGCCAAGACCAAGGCGCAACCCCAAGTCCCTGGCTATGAGCTCATCCAGGCCACCGGGATCCTGCTGAGGCTCCCTCAACATCTTTCTCTTGGCCTCTCCCTCTTGCCTGGTGTCCACTCAAGTAGCTGCCCTGCCTCCTCCTCCACCATGTCGGCCAAGGAGCAGCTGAAAAAGTTGGAATCACTTCTGGTGGATGGGCTATACAGGACAGCAAGAGAGTCCTGAGCGTGGAAGTGCTGCTGCACCTCCGGGGCAGCCTCTGCACCAAGTGCAGCCACAACTTGCGAACCTAGAGGGACAGGCTCATCTTGGACTTCAAGTGGGAAATGGACATCCTGATTATCGAGACCGATGTGTGTAACTTCCTCATCAGTGGTGACTGGGCAGACTACATGGGGTTAACATCCCTCTTACCACTGGAAGTAGGCCCAAGAGCCCTACCATGGCCCACTACCAGTTGGCACAACATCTGACTGAGCTGGCTTAACATTGGACGTTATGTGTACAGTGGTACCTCGGTTTAAGAACTATTTGGTATATGAACTCCACAAAACCGGAAGTAGGGTCCCGGTTTGTGAACTTTACCTCGGTCTACGAACGGAAGCCGAACGGTGGAAGGGCACCAGCGGCAGGAGGCCTCTTTAGGGAAGCACGCCTCGGTTTAAGAACGGCTTTGGTTTAAGAACAGACTTATGGAACAGATTAATTTCGTAAACCGAGGTACCACTGTATTTTATTGAACTTAAAAGAGTGAAAGATGATGAGTCATGGGAGCGTGGAGATTGTGTGCATGACCTTAACAGCGCTTAGCTTTTTTTTCCATCGAGTTGCTATTTTGTTAATGTTCTAAATATTGTTTTTTATATTATGAATGCCGTATAGATTTGTTAATTATATAATATGACTTTTGCTCGTATTAATTATATAATATGAACATTGTGATGTTTAGCTTATTTTTTAGTTGCTGTTTTTTAATAGTGTTTTAAAGATTGCAATTGTCTTATTCATGATTTGTTATTTTATATGATTTATGCTGTATTTGTGATGTTCTGTTCTGTCCTGTCCTGTTATTGTTATTGTTTGCAAGCTGCTTTGAGAGTCATTTGAATGAAAAGTAGCAGGGAAACCCAATCCAATCAATCAATCAATCAATGAATCAATTGTATGCAAACCCAGGAGGTAAGTCCAGAAGGTGAGAAACAGGCAACTTTGTTTTGTATTGTAGAGTGAATTAAATCCTCCCCTATCTGTAGTCACTACAATGACAGATCACAAGATGCACTGTGGACCATGCCACGTCCTTGCACAAATGTTAGTAGCAGACTGCACACACACACAAAATCCTGCCATGTGTGTGGATGCACCATGAAACTCAGCGGATGTTAGCAACAACTGGAATAGTCTTTTCTTTATAAAGCCTCTCTGTTTACTGTTTGGGAGAGAAAATCAAATAAACTAAGTTGATATGTGTAGCAGATTCTGTGAAACCAGAAGGTGAAAGTCAAAATCTATATAGAGCTGTGTGAAGTCAATGCAATAATCTTTTAGGGCACTTGCTAAGATCTCATGAGAATGAAAGAAGTATCAAGTTAAAGCTCATAAAACACTTGGTTAGATCCAGACTTTACTCCTGCTAGATCGGAAAGGGAAGTCCCTTATGCTCCTTCTCCACTACTCCTGCCACATTAGTGCGACAATATTTCAGCGCATTGGGGGACCTTCTGGAACAGTGTGAATGGGAGCTTCAGGGGTAAGGGAATCTTCAAAAGTCATGGAGTGGCAGAGTTGGAAGGTAGTCATCTAGTCCAAACCCCTGCAATGCAATAATCTCAACTAGATCATGCATGACAGATGGCCATCCAACCTCTGCTTATAAACCTCCAAGGAAAGAGAGTCCACCATTTCTCACAGGAGACTGTTTCATTGTCAAACAGCTCTTAACATCGGAAAGTTCTTCCTGATCTTTAGTTAGAATCTCCTTTCTTGTAACTTGAAGCCACTGGGTTCAGGTTCTAACCTCTTGAGCAGGAGAAAACAAGCTTGCTCCATCTTCCATGTCACAGGATTTTAGATATTTGAATATGGCTTTCATATTTCCTCTCAGCCTCCTCTTATACAAGCTAAACATACCCAACTCCCTCATCCATTCCTCATAAGGCTTGGTTTCTAGACCCTTGATCATATTGGTTGTCCTGCTCTGAATATGTTCTAGCTTGTCAATATCCTTCTTACATTGTGGTGTCCCAAACAGGACACAGTACGTTAGGTGTGGTCTGACCCTATATTTATCAACAGGAGTAAAGTCTGGCTCTAAGGGGATCACTCTGCCTGATAAAAAACCTTCTGAGGATGGAAGGAGCCTTTCTATCCATGGAAGACAAAGTCTGGATTCAATCCACAGATTCTCAGAAAAATTGTGGTTTTGCACCTTTACTTGCAAAATCAGTATTTTCAACTGAAGGAAGAGACCTGAAGTCAGCAGAAGCTGCAGTTTTGAAACCTCTATAGTGATTGGCTGTGATTTTTGTTTATTGAGATGAATGCATCTATAGCTATGTAGACATTCCAGTTAATCAGATATTTTTAAAGCTGTTGACACAGCGGTCCTTAGGGACAGGTGGGCTGTGGGTTGTTTGTTGGAAAGGGTTAAGCAGAGGAAGGCCACATTCTCACAGTGCTAGATGATGTCTATGAATGCCATGCATTTACGTGGACTAAAGGTAAAGGTACCCCTGCCCATTCGGGCCAGTCTTGCCAGACTCTAGGGTTGTGCGCTCATCTCACTCTAAAGGCCGGGAGCCAGCGCTGTCTGCAGACACTTCCGGGTCACGTGGCCAGCGTGACAAGCTGCATCTGGCGAGCCAGCGCAGCACACGGAACACTGTTTACCTTCCCGCTGGTAAGCGGTCCCTATTTATCTACTAGCACCCAGAGGTGCTTTCGAACTGCTAGGTTGGCAGGCGCTGGGACCGAACGACGGGAGTGCACCCCGCTGTGGGGATTTGAACCGCCGACCTTGCGATCGGCAAGTCCTAGGTGCTGAGGTTTTACCCACAGCGCCACTCACTAAAGTACATGTTAAATTATCCACACTTCTAATTTGTGGGGCTGGGGAAGAAACCATGAGGCCTTATCTGAAACATGCTTCCAATTTGGATAAGGGAACCATGCCCCACCCCCAACTATTATTTCTGTATTTTCTTCTTTTCTTTTTTCTTCTAGAGGTGTGGTAATAGAGGGGAATTAGCAGGCAAAGATGGGGTGGCTTACCAGTAGAACGTTGGCATGGTATCTTGATCTGGATTGGGAGCACATACCAGAAAAAGAGTCCCATGGTGGTTGTTTTTTCTTCAAAATAAAAGTGGCCGATTTAAGCATTTTTATTTCTTAAAAAAGGTTTTGAATAATGAAATACTGTATGTTGTTTAGGGACCTAAATATGAATGCTCATAAAAGTATCAGTGAGTAAGCTAAGTACATGAGAGAGTATAGGGACAGCGGTTACAAAAGTATACATCCATAAATCTACAAGCGTTTCACCTTGTTATTTAAAAAATATTTATGTGAGAAGTGAAAGCAGCAGCTCCCAGGACTAATGGCACTCTGTGACCACCACCCCTCCTGGAATGTAAAAGGCTGTTATTTACTAATTCTCCCTTTTATAAAGTGTGACTGATCACAATGAATGTTTGGAGAGTTTGCAAGGCATCATCAAATTTGACAAGGTGTGCCTTTTTTCTCCCCCTTTCCTTCCTGAAATCAATGTCTTTTTAAACACATAACAATATATTACGCTGATCTCTGGCAGGTGGGGAAAAAAATCATTCTGAATCACTAAGGAAAAAAACCAAAAACAAAACCCAAACAACAAAAAATAGGGGGAAAATATCTAGGAAGCAACATACATTTTGTAGTGTCAAATCATTGATGTTAGTTGATAATGCTCTCAGCCAGTCAACACTCTCCTGGGTTGAACAATACTGAAGTATCCCAGTGCTAACTCCATCGAGTGCCAGTACTTCAAATGCATTAGATCTGCAGCAAGAAGAAATATATATACACCATCAAGGATGCTATACCAGCCATTAAGTCCTTACTTCTTATGGTGTCTCTGCAAATTAGTCCTCATGTACTATAACTGGTGAGTGGGGTGGGATGGGGGATAGGGATGAAGATATGAAAACAGCGGAACTACAGTGCAAGGAAGAGAGATAAGTACAGGATTTGAGCATTATTATTATTATTATTATTATTATTATTATTAATTTCAGTTTTCAAACTAATTTTACACAGGCAGATAACTCAGAGCTGCATCACATAATAATAATAAGAAGAAGAGTTTGGATTTGATATCCCGCCTTTCACTCCCTTTAAGGAGTCTCAAAGCGGCTAACATTCTCCTTTCCCTTCCTCCCCCACAACAAACACTCTATGAGGTGAGTGGGGCTGAGAGACTTCAAAGAAGTGTGACTGGCCCAAGGTCACCCAGCAGCTGCATGTGGAGGAGCGGAGACGCGAACCCGGTTCCCCAGATTACGAGACTACCGCTCTTAACCACTACACCACACTGGCTCTACATCAGTTGTAGTGCTACGTGCAGATGAGCCGGAAGATCATGTGATATAATTTAGCATGGTAGTTGAGAGCATAACATTTGTGCTCAGCCTTTGCATGTTCAGATCTCGGCTCCACTACACACTCTCCTTGGTGGCCTGGGCTTTGCTAACCTGCTGTCTTACAGCCTCAGGTGTTTCACCTGTAATATGAGGGTGAAAGTAACAGTTCATCCTTACATGGCAAATTAAAGGGCCGTTGAGATAATAGCAGGTAGATTACTTAAGGAAACTCTTAGGCAGATTATGACTAGTATATGAAAGAATCAATCTGTTTGGATTACACATCTGTGTAACCAGATCGTGTGTGTGGAAAGGTTTGCAAAAGTGGGCTGAGTGGCAAATGAAGATTGAGCGGCAAGTTGTTCAGAGCAGTGTTGGCAAGAAAATGTACTCCCAGAAATAGCTAAAAAAGGAGATGAAGCAGAGAAACTGCATGGCTTCCAGCTCAAGCACAAGCCAGCTCCCGTACCCATGGCTCACATTCTATCTGATATGGTCATGTCAAACTACTTGATACATGAACAGAGGTGAAGGCCAAGCAGATGCATGAATCACATGCTTGAGGCATCTTGAGCTATTGTGCATGGTGGACCAAGGCTACCATCTTGTGCTTTTAAAATAAGAGGAAATAATATAATTATAATTAGTCCCTTGCAGTCTTGAGAAGCTTTTGCATGTATGCACATGCCCGTGCAAACTTTTCTATGCTTCATGAGTAAGTGTGGCACTATTCATATGTAAACTGACTAGCCGTTATGTATGGGATTCAGACATGCAGATAGCTTGGATAAATGAAGGTCTTCAGCAGGTAATTGTTCTTTCATAATTTAACTATAAAGAGCAGGAGGCCTACTGTGTTTAAGTGAAGCATATTAGTACAGTTCACACCACAGGGTACCTTGGGGCACGGAATCAGAATTTATCTGAACTGACAGTAAAATGGCTGGGCAGCCTGGTAATTCTGAACTGGATCTGGGCCTAGCTAGTCATTTTATGGGTCAGGAAATACCAAGAGAAAGGTGTTATATCTTCATACTGAAATCAGTGACCTATCAAGCTGGTTGTAAAGCTATCATTAAGATAAATGCAGCATGCCAACAAGGAATTAAATAAATTGCATTAGGGTGAGTTACTATGCAAGACTTCTCCTCCTTCCACATATTCCTCCTGTGCTAAGGAAAATGCCATGAAAAAGTTAGACTACATCAGTACTCACAATGATAATTCCAAAAGGGACACTGGGCATCTTCACAATTCACTCACCGATACCATTAATTAAAATGAAATAAGGATTTCTGTATTTTTGTTATGGCTCTATGTGAGCTTTTAAATAATTAACATTTGGGTCAATCATCTGATCCGAGGCCTGACTTTCAAGGGTTTGTTCTTAGCGCCATTTCTACAATAGAACTGTAAGCTTATAGAACCCAAGTCCATTTGAATGTGACCTATATTTATACACAGTCGTTACAATTCAGTTCAGAGCTATGCTTTAGCATTCTTCACTCTCTCTAGGGTAGTGTTACTGCCCACCACCAGTAAAAACACCCCCCTGTTTTATTTTTAATTAGTGGCCAGTGTGGCATGTGGTCACTGGGCTACGGGGACTAGACTAGTCCCCTAAATGGTTCCCTGGCACCACCTTCCCAAAGCTCAGGAAGCTTCTGCCCGGCTTAGGGAGGGAGGTGTGATGCTCTGATGGGTCCAAGAGCCCTCCCAACACCTTCCCAAAGCCTGCCTGGCTTTTGGAAGGAAGCAAGAGGGCTCCAGCTTCCTATCAGAGCCCAGGCATCTCCTCAAAGCCCAGGAAGTTTCTGCCCGGTTTAGAGAGGGAGGTGTGATGCTCACGTCCCCCCCCCATTGCTTTTGCAAGCTGATGCTTCTAGCCCTAACTGTTCCCCTACAAAAATGTCACCGCACACCACTGTTGGTGGCAGTATATTGCATTGGCCCTTCATTGGCACCTACGTTGTTTTTAGCCATATGTTTTTAAAACCCATGACCCAGTTCAATTTCTGTCATATCGTGAAAATATTGGAATGGGTTGCAAAATATTTTAATGTAACTTAACCTGGATAAGAATCCTGTAGCAGCAGGACTCCCCCCCCCCCCCCAGCCACAACTCAGCTGGTGGCACCTTTCAGATTGGCGCCATTGTCATTATAAGAGAACAAGGGAGGTGTTCATGGTGAGTTCCAGCACCTCTTTTTCTAGAAAGATAACACTGGGTAAGAGTAACTGAGTTGAAGAAACAGGTAGGTAGCCGTGTTGGTCTGATGCAGTTGAAATAAATTAAAAAATTGTCCAGGAGCACCTTAGAGACCAACTAAGTTTGTTCTGGGTATAAGCTTTTGTGTGCATACACACTTCTTCAGGTATTTCTTAATTTAAGAAAGATTGCAGGAGCTGAGCAAGAACTTGAAACAGCTGCATCATGTTGACTGTCAAAGGGAGAATCATTTTCCCTGTTAGTAAAGTGAATGTCCAAAGGATCAAAGTGGACTAAAGGAGAAAATATGAGTGTTAATTATATTGTTGTTGTTTAGTCGTTTAGTCGTGTCCGACTCTTTGTGACCCCATGGACCAGAGCACGCCAGGCAATTATATTATTTTGCCTTAAAAAAATCAAATCAAAAAAATCAAACAAAGCTAATATCTAAAGAGAGCAAAATAATAACAAGGAAAGGAAAGCAAAAAAATAAAAGCAAAAACAAAACCCACACCCAAACAAACACTAAATTTTATATTCTATCAGCCTTCTATCTTAATCTTCAATTCACAAAGAGATCTATGTCTTCCCAGCTCCCACCTGAGACAGCTCCCATCCTTCTCAGCCTCACATTCAGGAAAAACAACAACTCTATTCTATCTGCCACAAAGATATCTTCTATCAATGTTCTCTCTGTTTGTATCTTCTTATCAGCCATATAATAATATAATTTAATATTAATTAAAAACTATCAAAAACGAAATAAGAAGAAAAACAAAAAGAGAAAAGGAGATGCTTCTGCTCTTCCCCCTGCCAATTATAATCATATTATTTCCTATTCTCATTACCATACTCTAAACTTGTGAAAGATCCAGCCAGAGAACTTGAGAACAATTCAAAGATGTTATTTCTAGGAAAAGCTATTACCACCAGCAGTTAAATGCAGCCCATTTTTCGGAGGCAGTGCACAATTTAATGCCTGGTATTGGAAGGAACTTATAGCAAATAGCTATTGCCCTCATGCCCTATCTTGTAAAGCTTAAAGAAGCATTCCAAACAGGATTCTTGATTTGATCCAGCTTGGTTCTTATGGTTTGTTTGGGTTTTTTAAAAAAATCTGATCACAAGTCGTAGTGTTCCTTGAAGATACAACCATATCTTGGACCAAAGGGCACAAAATCAATTAAATATAAATTATGTCTTTTGCAAAGGGTATTACCATTCTATGTGAAGCAGGAACTGGGCAATTTCAATAAACAACAAAATTTGGACACTAATGTACTTAAAAGCCCTCACATATGACAGTATCAGCATTATCTTGTTGTCCAAAGAGGTTCAATATATATTTTCTCATCAGAATATTCCTTGGTATCTTAAACTTCATTGATGAGAATACAGTGGTACCTCGGGTTAAGAACTTAATTTGTTCTGGAGGTCTGTTCTTAACCTGAAACTGTTCTTAACCTGAAGCACCACTTTGGCTAATGGGGCCTCCTGCTGCCGCTGCACAATTTCTGTTCTCATCCTGAAGCAAAGTTCTTAACACGAGGTACTATTTCTGGGTTAGTGGGGTCTATAACCTGAAGCATATGCAACCTGAAGCGTATGTAACCCAAGGTACCACTGTACATATCTGACTTCTCAACAAATTATGCTGGGAACTGCTGAATTCTCAAATAGTTTATCATTAGGCCTTGAGTTCTTGACCACGGTTGTAGTCAATATTTAACATTAACTCTAACTCTGGCTTGTTTTATTCATGTAATGAAAGTGCTCATTCATTTACTTTGAGCAAACATATAAGCAAGCTTGGGTGCTTTGATTAAATGGTCCATATGCAACTTAAAACAGTAAAATGCCGCAAGGAAATTCAAGGTCAAGGTGGGGAAACAAGAGACCCAATGCTGTGCTATGGCAAAATTTCGTACAAAATTAGGCCAAGCAATATTGCTTTGCCTCAGAGCTAATGTTACATTAGCCCAGGTACCAGAATTTCCACAGTTTAGCCAAAGAGAAATCACAAATCACAAATGTTGTAATAAGAAGAGCTGTTGCATGATCTTGCAAGAGGACTGTTTACTGCCCAGACACATATCTTAAAATGTCAGGTTTCAGCTTCACGATAACTGGAGAAGTGAAGCAGACATCTAAGGTCTTTGCGATGCAGGTCAGTATGAAAAAAATCAGATTATTCCACAGAAAGAACATGAAAAACAGCACATTAATTGGCAGATTAGACCTTGGTACTATGAAATTGTTAAGATCAAAACATGCCTGGTATAATTTGTTTCAAAGCCTGCTTTTCAAAATGGTAATTGTTTGTATGTGATCTACCCTAATATCCTTTGCAACAATTGTTCTCGCTTTGAAGTTAGCTTTCGTTAAGCTAGCACTTTATTGTGTCAATTGATAGAACATGAAAGGAAAGGGAAAAGGCTTGTAGAAACATACCTGCATTGTTAGAAAAGGACATAAAAAGGCAAGTTGCTAACATTAAGTTCAGAGTTTTTAGGCTGAGCACTTTCTGCTTGCATGATAGAAATAAGCCACCATTGGAAGAAGTGTTATAAAATATATTGTCAGGCCTGGGAGCCAAATGGGGCAATCCAGTACAGCCCTTGGTGATGTCGCTGGGCCATTCTCCCTCTCCAAGCCATCCCTCCTGCTCAGTGGCGTAGCGTGGGGGGTGCAGGGGGTGCCGGCCGCACCGGGCGCAACATCTGGGGGTTAGGGTTAGGGGCCGCAAATCCACGGGTTAGGGGGCGCAAATTACTTGCCTTGCCCCGGGTGCTGACAACCCACGCTACGCCACTGCTCCTGCTCTCTTTACCCTCTTCTAGTGTTCTTCCTTGGCTGGGATGCATAGAGGAACTGCCATAACGCCTCTTGCTTACATGAATAGGGGTTGGAAATATGTATGCTTTTGGACACTTCTGGTTGTTGTACAGCTGTGAAGTAGCCAAGTACAAAGGAAAGAGCCTCATCTATTGCCTCAACCCACCCCCATTACCACCTTGTGTTCTCCACCAGGAGGTTCTCAAAAAGCTAATGTGTCCCATAGAATGAAAAAGATTCCCCTGCGCTGATCAACACTATGCATTTTTGTACGAACTTCTCGTTAAGTTTCAGTATGCAATATTTTGCTGGACAAATATTCTACTAAGCGTGGTCTCGGAAAAGTTGTTTCTTCTGCATCCATATCAGAAGGAGGCAGCTTTACTGAGTTCCCTCTACACTTTGGTTAATGCAAAGCCTATGGCCCTCATTGTACAAGGGTGTACTCTAGTGAAATCCTCATAACGGGATATGATTAAACTTCCCTTTCTTTTCCTCCCTCCTGCAGCTCCTTCTCTCCCTTCACTGCTCTATAGGGTGCCCCAAGTTTCTGAAGCAGATTGTAGGGATGGATAGGGGGCTGAAAGGGGGAGGGAAGAAAAGTAAGTACCATTGCACACAATGTGCTCAAATCTGCTTAGTGACCTATTAGAACATTTCCTATTCGGCCCAAATACTTGCCGTATGTTCCATTACCCCTAAAGTCATATTTTCCCTAAATCATCTACTTTCTCTGCATGTAATTTGTTGTCCTTGCTGTATTAGGTTTGGCGTAGATTATTTTAGCACCTGAACTGTTTTTCGTTTTAAAAGGAGTTGTATCTACTGTGTGAGACATTAAACTTTCTACTTGAATGAGGGTAAAAGGAAAAAAAACAAGCATGAATCAGAATAACATGCGTACAGCAGATTTAGATTACTATTGTATATCAATGTTAAAACACACATCTTGTCAATCTGGGTGTAACTACTACTACTACTACTGATATTAGATCATACGGCCAATATGGACCCAGTCACTTTCTAGAAATATTGTCTTTTGATATCTTAAAAAAAAAATAGCGTTCGTAGTGGCCAAGCCCAAAGTGTGGCCTACTGGGACCATGTGAATACACTGGTTCCCATAAAGAGGCTGACATTTGCTTTGTTCCTACCCATTCAGTTTAGTACACTGTGGGGCAGCTAAGCCAAGGTTTGACGTAGGGTGTCATCCAAACCTAGGACTGTGGTTAAGCTCTCTTCTCCTTAACCAGGATAGCTCATTTGGTTAGAGTGTGGTGCTGATAATGACAAGGTTGCAGGTTTGATTCCCTATGTGGGACAGCTTCATATTCCTGCATTGCAGGTGGTTAGGCTAGATGATCCTTAGGATCCCTTCCAACTCTATGTTTCTATGATCTGTAGCCAATGTTTGTTCTCTGGCTATAGACCATGGTTAAGTGGGAGAAAGGTTAACTGTGATCCCACAACAAGCTAAGCCAGGCTTAATAGTCAGGGCAATTAGGAATACAGCTAACTAAAAGTGTAACGCTGCACTTGCACATGGGTAAGGGTACAAATTCCTGTGCTTAGTAACAGTACATAACGGATATACTGATGATGGATATTGTTTTATTTCATGCTGATTTCTAGGTAGATCATCGCGAAAATTGCACTTAACGCAAATGCCTTTTTGTCCTGCAGTAAAATAACATGAATAACGACAAAGGAAATTATACCTTTGCTTGGTCACACACTCATTACTTCAGCATAATTGCTGCTATTTATAGTTTCACTTTACCATGCTTCACTTCCTCTCTGGTTTATCGTGTGATAAAGTCGCAGGAAGAGAGCGCTGAGGGCTGCAGAATTCGTAAATCACACATGCAAGGTCAGTTATCATGGAAGCAGCCCTTCAGTGATGTGCAAAGGCTGTGTACAGACTGTCTAGTTAGGGTAAGCTCTCCTGCTGCATAATTCATTTCAGTTGGTACTTTTGCGGAGGAACGGGTTGTTAGGAGAGGAGTCAGAGCTGCAGGAGACTTTCTTGAACAGGATCTTCCCTGCAGGACATTGGCTTATAGAAAACCTCCTTCTGTGTTTTTTCCCCAGAAGGCATCACTGGGGCAGAAAGTCTCTGACTAGGTGGATTGAGGGTGCATCGAGTTGGCATATCACTCATTAGCAATGCTCCTCCTGTTGCAGTGGGGGCTGGTATCCTGGCTTCTTTCTTGCAGAGATCTTCCTCGGGCAGATACCAAAAGGGGGGTTGGCATGGACTTCTCTTTATGCTTTTACTAGACCCAAAAGCTGTGCTTTTTCCTTGCCATACATGGGATTTGGCCATAGGATTCTCCAGAGGGTCCTAAGTTCTTGATTATTATTTTTTTTGTCTTTTTCTGGTATCTCACCATAATGGATACAGCTCAGTTACATTGCAAAAGAAAAGCAGAAACTGCAGAGTATTCTCTTCCTATACCAGATCAGCTCATTTAAATCAAGGGGCAAGCACCCAATGGATATCACCCAAAGTTTATATAGATGGTGTAAATATATGTGGGTGGGTGGGTGGGTGGGTGTGCATGTGTAAAGAACAGCATGGAATTAATAATGTGTTTCGTTCACTATAAAAATGCACTGGTCTCTTCCCATTAGCTGAACAGATGTCCGAGAAACAATACGTGCCTCTCAGCAGCGTAATGCCTATCATTGAGAAACAAGTCCTGAAAGTTCAATAGGATGTTATAATCAATGGTGTCAAAGATACTGACAAGATGTAAGTTTATAGAAAAGATTAAGGTGAACAACAGAGATGGAGGAGTACCGGGGATCAGATAAGGCTATAACCTTACGACAAGCAATCTGTATTGTGTGCAGAAATCTGGAACCCGTCAGGAATATTTGAAGAAAATAAAAGATTATTTAGAATGAGATAGCAAGAATGCCAAAAATAGATCACTATCTCAGGCATCAGAATGAGAAAAATGACTAAGACTAGCAGGGTCATTTTACGTTGCTTGCTCACTGCCTAATGTAGAGAGACAGCGAGAAAAGCTTTATTTGTGGCTGTTTTGTGTGTGCTTTCAGTGTTAAAAGATGGCAAACACAACCTCTCAGTGCAGTGAAGGGGCATTTTCCCCCCTGCCCACAAGCTTCTGGAGAATGCAAATGCCAGGACTGTGAATTCCATGCTGGCTTCTCTGTTCCAATAAGCAACGCTACTGCCGGCCCGGGGATAGGATTGCATTTTCATTAACCTCCATAAATATTCCTTGCACTGTATAAACAATGCTTCCCCTCCCCTTCTTTTCCCTCGAAATAATTCACAACACATGGGAGCTATCACCTATTATGCCGCGCATAATTTTATACACTTCTGCTGCTCTTATCTACCTTTTCTCTCCACTAAAAAGCCCCCAATGCTGCAACTTTTCCTCATAGGAATGTTGAAAGGGTTTGTTATTTAGTGTGCGTGTGTGTAGGGAAATACAGAGAAAATGAATATGTTTGTGTGTGTTGGAGGGGGGCTATGAAAGAGGTTAAGCCAGAGGGACTTAGTTACATTGTGAGCCAACAAATGTAAACAAGCAAAGGGAATCAATGAAGGGAGATTTTAAAAGATTTTGGAGATAGCGGCAGAAACTCCAGATAGTATGGAGGGGTATAATGTCACCCCACTTTATGAGGAATTCTTCATCTGATGCAAAAGTAATGCAGTATGGGTGTTCCCATATCACAAATAAAGGGACGTGATGAACGTCCCTGTGGAGCGCCCTCCCATCAGATGTCAAAGAGATAAACAACTACCTGACGTTTAGTAGACATCTGAAGGTAGCCCTGTTTAGGGAAGTTTTTAATGATTGATGTTTTAATGTATTTTTAATCTGTGTTGGAAGCCACCCCGAGTGGCTGGGGAAACCCAGACAGGTGGGCAGGGTACAAATAATCAATTATTATTATAATATGAAAGCTTGCCCACTTTCTGGTTCAACGCAGATTCCAAAGGGATTCCGGGATATGATGCCGTTTCAGAGAAACAAATGGACATTTAAGGTTTGGGTTGTGGAAGAGGGGTGGCTAAATTGGGTAGAGGTGGGACTTCAGCTCTCATTTACAGTTTGCCGGTTTTAGTCTGGTCATAATTGTTACCTGCCCCAAGCTTTGAGAGTACCAGTAAGTGGCAGGATCATAAATGTAAACAAAGAAACAAATCAACTCCCAATAGATTTTCCCAAGGCTTACAAGCCATCAGCATGGCTTCTTTTTCTCGGTGAGCTTGGAATCAATTGTTGGAATATTTTTTTCATTACATATTATGACTGTTGAGAGAAAAATGTCCCATAGGGTTGTAGTCAACCGACTTTTACTCAAGAGTAGACCCACTGAAATTAATGGCCGTGACAAACTTAGGTCCATTGATTCCAATAGGAGTAAATGTTAGTTGAATACAGCCCACAGACTTCTTCCATACATTTTCAAGCAGCCAGTCCCTTGGCTGCGAGGAGCAGGATGCAAATCATGTAACCTAACTCTTTTTCAGATTACAAACCTTAATTTATTTGTTCCAGCTTTGTACCTCGAGATTCGGGCCATCGACAAAGGAACTGATAAGGTGTCCAGCCAGCGCTTCTCATATTTTGGTTCATTAGCTATGGGTGAAGAAGGTGATGATGGCGCCTGTATAGAATAAATGAGAATCAGTAAGCACAGTCTACTAGATCACACTGTGTAGGAAACATGAATATTTATCTGTGGATGTGCCCTTTCTCAAAACTAATAAGGCAGAGTAATATCATTGTTTGGGAAATTCAGAGTGCATGAAAAAAACACAAAAAACAATAATTTATGTAAAAATGGAACATTTGTGAGCTGTCTGAGCTCATTTTCTCCCCTATTATTTGTGCAGTGGTAACATTGCTTTTATTTCTGTTAAAAGCATAAGCCTTACACATGACAACATAATGTTTAAGTGATAAATAATGCTAATTTACATGTAGCAGACCTCTCAGAAGTCTTATTTACTTCAAAAGCACAATAAAGAAAGAGGATAATGTGATTGCAAAACAGTGTACCTTGTCAGTTTTTTTTCAATTTCAGAGATAAATAAAAGAAAATGTGCATGTCTATCTTGATATAAGGAACTATGAATGCAAAGTTCTTCATGGGCACACCATGAGCTTTGCAACAAATTATTGTTTCCTTATTTACTGCATTTAAGAACATGAAACTACATGTAACCTCTGCAAAGACAAATCATAAATAAACAAAACTTGCACAGATCAAATCTGAAATAACTTGTTCTGACGAGGCATGGTACTAGACACTATTTAGTACAAAAGTATATAATCAGATACACAGAAGCAAACACCAATATTGGCATTTCATTGGTAGAGTTTGTTTCAATTCCTGCAAGATGTTATGTGTCCATTTTTGAAAGCAAGGGTCAAATATCTCCATGCTCCTTCAGTCAAAACTTTCTTTCAATTAGTGGTTCCAGCTCCAAAAACAGCACCCTTCACAGATAATGAGTGTGCTAATCATGTGTTTGCTTCATAGCTGATAGCAATTTAAGAAGCTGCACTATTCCCACTGGTGCCTGAAGTTTTGCAAATAATTGCAAAAGTATTGCTAAGCTTGCCAACTAAGAAAGACTTAAGCGAATAAGGTGTTTTCATGAGAAATACTCTGGCATTAGCCACTGAAGAAACAGACAATATGTCCTGTAAATTGGCACAAGTCAGAATGTACAGTAACAACAGATCATCAATTTATTTCATTTTGTAGTTTGCTCAATCCTAAAAGTTCCAATACATTCAAAAAGGGACCATATATCTCCTTGTTCATTCACCAGCCTTATAATGATAAAAAGTCTTGCAATTAATGGCTGGGAAGACGATTGATGAAATGTGGCATATTCAAAGATCTCGGAGTGCAGCAAAGCAGACATTTTCACATTTTACATAAAAGTCATTGCCATTGCATTGTTCTTCACTTTGCCACATGAGAGAGCCTGACACTCAGCAAGAAAAAAGTGACACATCATGAAATGTATTATTCATTCAGTGAACTGCACTAAGTAGTACTAAGTAGAAAGGTGATAGCAACTGCACAATATGAAATACTTATTGTGCTCCAGATTAATAAACATGCTTATTAATCCATCCGTAATACAACACACACATGTCTCAGGATACAAGCCTCTACTTAATTTATACCAGCTATAGAATTTTAATATTTGTTCCTTTGTCCTGGTAGATCTTGGATATCTGCTCGCTCCAGGCACCCTGCACTGGCCCAATGTCACAAATACATCAGTGTTGTGTTGCATTGTGTCTACATCATCTCACAGATTGCCCTGCTTCAGAATTTCACCCACGATGATTTAAGAGGAACTTCTGCTCTTCCATCACAGTTGGGAAACAAGCACAATGCATCTCACATGACATCAGCAGTGACAGAAGTGCAACTGTTCTAACAGTTTCCATCCTGAACTCTTTTTTTTTTTAACTTTAATTATAAATAAACACTTCCTCCTAAATTGCAGAGTAACCAGCTCCTTCCTTTCATTTTATCATTTTGTCTTTCATCACACAGATGAAATGATTTTCGTGACATTCTCTAATACATCAACAACAATTATTAATGGCTTAGTATTTTCTACGGTGGCAAACTTTTTTGGTGGCTTTGCACAAGACAAGACGTGGAAATGTGAGCTACAAAATATGTGAATATACAGACTCTGACAAAACATGGAGATGCGGTTGGATGAAGCAATAGGGACCCCCCCCCCCAGTTCCATGGAATACATTGTACAGGGGGTGGGGGCAGAATCCTTAATAATAAGCTGTAGTAAAAAATTAAATCACAATCTTGGGTTGCAGAACGCAGTTATAGGATGGCCACAAACATAAAATGCCTTTGGTATGCAACTCTGGTATTCTTACCCTGCACATCAATTACTGAACCATCTTTAGTTGGGAAACAATGGCTTTAATGGCACAAAGGGGGCTGCTTACTAATAGCTGCTACAGCCCACCTCAAGCACCTCCCCCATCCAGGGCAAGCCCAAGTCATTTTGCTGACTGAGGTGGAGCAGGAAATGGAGCCATTGCCCACAAAGGTCAGGGCCGGTCAAGTTATTTGGAACTTGCAGAAGAAAATCCCACAAGTGACTTCCCCCCTCCCTAGCAGTAAAAAAACACAACACTGATAAGTTAAAGAACTAAGCCTTTTACGATGCCTACAATCAACTGCCTAGGCAGCCACCTTGCTACCTACCTTATGGTAGGGCTGGCCTTGCTCAAATCTTAGACCATTTAAATTAACAGCATAGGAGCCAAGGAATGTGCAAAATGTGTTAAACATCCCCACACTGCCATTTTCCCTGGTCCAAATGGCCTCCTCACCTGAAGGTACTGTTTGCTGCACAGGGTAAAGTACGCGGTGCTGTATTCAGCTGAACTGAAGTTCTAGCATAAGCTGGAACAATAGGACCCACTCCTCACAATTCCCAAATCTGCTCCAGAGGGATGGGGGAAAACCTCAGAAAATATTTAGAGGGCAAGCGAGTGGAGGGGAGGGGGAGAAGGTTTTATCTCACAAGGAAAATCTTTGCGCTGATGGAACCGTAGCTTTACAACTACGTTGAATGCAACCCATGATTTTCCTTAGTAGAACCAATAACAGTTGATTGGGATGGAGGGAAAATAACACAGAGAAAACAGGACCGTGTGTCGCATCTGTGCTCAAAATCAGAGTTCCCCCATGTTTACATTTACTTAAAGATAGAAGGCTCGGGAGATCGAGTTATGCCTCTCTGACATAAAAAGTCAGTGTGGTAAGAGTGTCACACTAGAAACTTGGAGGCCAGGGTTCAAATTTCCACTCAGTTATGAAGCTCACTAGATGACCTTAGAGCACACACTGTTATTCAACTTAAATCACCTTTGGTTCTCAGATACATTAGCAGAAATAGGTTAGGTTAGGTTAGGTTAGGTAAACTAAACTAAACTCAACTAAACAACTAAACTAAACTAAACTAAACTAAACTAAACTAAACTAAACTAAACTAAAATGTCCATTTTGACTGCATTCTCCTAACTACTCTGGGTGGCTTCCAACAAATTAAAACACAATATGACACCAAACATTCAAAACTTCCCTGAACAGGGCTGCCTTCAGATGACTTCTTAAAGTCAGGTAGTTTATTTTCTTGACATCTGATGAGGGGGTGTTCCAGATATCTTCATTTGTATTACAGATCTTGGTTTGTATAACAGCAGGGCACAGTCTCTGACTTAATATATGAATCAATATTTATATCCAACCTCTATTTGGCTTAGACTGGACTCAACTTTTATCTGAGTTGAAGATAATTAACACTGAAATAATGAAAGTAGCACGAAAGAAATGTATCCATACACTTGTCAGGCAATTAAATCCATTTCAAAGGGGACAGAACGTTACATCCCAAATAACAACTGGAGAGTTGAGATCCCTTTGCTACAAGAATTTAAACGATTAGCAACACAGGACTCATGAAAATGCTCAATTGTCATTCCTTGAAACTAACGCCTTCTGTCAAGGGAAATGTTTTCGCTCAGTAAAGCTAAAATAAATATCCAGACTTAAAATTAAATGAATTCACCTAGTCAAACATGAAGCTTTCGGTGTCTTTATTTCTCCAGAGAGTCAGTCCATGCAGAAATGACTGGCTGTCAAAATTGGAGACAGGGGCTCAACACGGTACCACCATTTACACAAGAATAACAAGGGCTCTGATAGGTTTGGCTAAGAGAGAGTGATATTTTCCCCATGGTTACATGTTAAGCAGTTCCCATGTATTTTCGTGCAGACAGAAAAGCAGGACAGAGTTATAGGCAACTGTATGTTATAGGCAGCTTGGCCCCATTTTATGCTACCGGGAGATACAAATTGCAATTCAACAAAGCTGTGTGACCAGAGAGGTGATACACACAAGGGCTAGAGATTTCTTTGGCTCTTCTCATTCCACCCTGGAACAGTGAGTGATAAGTCACCCTTCAGTGAAAGATGGAGTTTCTGGCAACAATTTTTCACATGAAGTTCCTGGCTGCCTGGGTCATCCACATGCAGCTGCTGGGTGACCTTGGGCTAGTCACACTTCTCTCAGCTCCACTCACCTCACAGAATGTTTGTTGTGGGGGAGGAAGGGAAAGGAGAACGTTAGCTGCTTTGATACTCCTTCGGGTAGTGATAAAGCGGGATATCAAATCCAAACTCTTCTTCATCTTCAGCTATTTTGAATTTAGCTTTACATTAAAGCTAACACAACTGCTCAGTTTTTCAACCAACAACAAGCACAACATGAAGGCAACAGTAAATTCCCATTGGGTGCCCACCCCATCAACTAATATTCAGCCATTCTGCTGGGGCCAGCATCAAGGGTTTGTATGGATGGGCATCTCCCAAGGCTCCCTACTATAGGAGGAACCACCTGGTCTTGCAACAGTGAGAAGGTAGACTGACTGAGGAAGAGGGATCCATGAAAGGTGAGCCATCCAAGGACCCCCCAAAACCTGGAACTGACACTGCACACAGCTTCTGAATCTGGAGGTTCTACGTATCTAGCCATTATGGCTAGCAGCCATATGAATCCTCTATGAATTCCCTTGTATAGCCAAATTCCCTTATATGGCCAATGGACACCATGGCACCATGTGGCACTGAAGTCCAAAGATCAACAGTGCACTGCTTGAAGAAACACCTTATTCTATTTGCCCTGAATCTCGCACCTTCATTCAGCTTCTGCTTGTGGCGGTGGCAGAACACTTTCTCTTGGTTGAAGCAGCTACCATTTCTACCTCAGAATGCCTCTGGAGCAATGTTGTGTCATGGGTCATAGCACAGGTTCATTCCAAGGGTCTTCTATGGGCAATTGGTGGCCACCTTGCTGTAAATTTCAGCCAGATTCTGATACAAACTTTAACTAGCAGGGGCCTATTGGGAAAAGTTGGAATCTGTGTTTAGATATTAAGCCATTGTGGTCAAGGCAGGGGTGGAAAAGAGAGAGAAGAGGGACCCTGCAATTAAACAAAACAAAGCAAAAGGCACACTGCTCAAAACAGAAAGAGAAACACAACAAGTTTTTCAGCAGGGGTGAAGCAACCAGTTCTTGTAAAAACAATAAAACTTTTTTTAAGTAGCAGAACTAATCAGACATCCTTTCTGCAGCAATGTGCCTAATGCTTAAATGAGGAGGAAGAAAAGAAACTCATGGGATCACAGTCGGTTAGAGCTGTCAGCTTTTCATATTCTTATGACAAATGATTTGCAGTACTTGGGCAAGTTTCTGTTTTAGTTCTGCGAATGACTGTGAAGCTCTATAGAGGAAAAAAGTGAACAAATTCCTTATGTTGTTTTAGTAATTTTAGTAATTTATAAAGCTCCAGTTAAGGCTGCCTCTGGATGGAAGAATCAACACATAGCCATACATTAGAAATTCAGATTCCTCGGAGTAGAAATCTTTTGCCGAGTATATTGAAAATAATTGTGTACTGTTGACAACACTGGCAGTATTAAAGTACATGCAACAATATAATAAATGTTGAAGTGATGTAAGATAGGAAAACAGAATTAGATGGATATTTCAAATTATGCAGGAATGGTGGGAAAGTTAAATGAACCTTGGAAGGGGAGGGAGGGAAGTCAATACATGTATGGTATAAAAGATGTTTAATTTGTAATGTGAAATTTGAAAATTTAGGGGGGAAATAAAAAATTGAGATTCCTGAAATATTTATTTTGTCTAGTGACAATGAATACGAAGATTACAATCCTTTCTTGTAAAGAGGACTGAACAAATTTAAGATTCTATGAGAAATGCTTTTACCATCTGGAAGTTGAAATGCGACTTTGCATATACTTAAGATAGCTTGCATATTATTTCAATGGATATGTTCAAAGGCAAAACTAATGGACATTTCCCAACCATTTTGGCAAAAATCTTACTCTGAATTAGCTAATCTGCATTAGGAAACTTCGGGGGGGGGGGGGTCAGTCCTCGAAAAACATTTGCCTATCGACTGAGAAATCGTAAGATCTCTTCCACATTCTTGCTTATTTTCAATTTATATTTGCAATGAGGATTTTTATAGTCTCAAAACTCTTCTCAGTGCCAGTGGAATTGGGATTAGGAAAGAGCTTTTTTTTGTACCAGGTACCACCAATATTTTAAACATATGGAGGTCAGGAATAGAGCTAGCAGGCACCACCCTCAGCCCTCCTCCATACCCTTTGACATACTCTCCACAAATCCTGCAACATTCCTATACCAAAGACAACTTTGTCAGTCCCTGACCCTCCACTGCAACACTTGGCTATTTATTTTATTGCAGGAGTAGGGATCCTCTAGACCAGGGCCTCAGCCTAATTTCATGTGGGTTTGGGGAGCCCAGGGGGAGAAGTGGTGGCTGGATGATGGAATTGGCTTTCTATTAGCTCCACCAGTGGCACCACTGTTGGAGGAGGAAATGGGGAGGTTCTACAGGCACCCCCCCTCCTCCTCAGGCACAGTTAACATTTGGCAGTGACAAGCTTCACAACCCCCAAGCGCTAGATGTAGGACATATTTTTACACCCATGAATTTTGCTTAGGGAAATCGCTGTAGCTCTGTGGTAGATTGTCTGCTTTGCACGCAGGTGTCCCAGGCTCAATCTTCTGGCATCTCCAGGTATGGCTGGGAATGTCCCCTGCCTGGAAACTTTGAGACCTGCTGTCCACCAGTGTAGACAACACTGAACCAGATGGACTAAGAGCAGAAACACAGGCAGTTTCCTGTGTTTCTAGACACAGCCTTCTGGGTGTTCAATGCCCTGTTTGCATTAAAATGGTTTATATTAAAAAAAATAAACAGTGAAGGAAGTGTTTAAAACACAAAAGAAATGACAGGGATATCTATAATATTCACATAACTCTACAGCTAATATAGACTGATTTTTATGTTGTATTCATATTTTCCCTTTGTTTCGAATGATAGCCAATTTAGCCATTCATTCAATTTGCTTAGCTTGAAAAGTGGAAGCCTTTGCAGAAGTGTGGAATTTTTTTATAATTGTGCCATTTCTGTAAAACCAGTATTTCTCTCGAGCTCAAAACATCTGTAGCAGACACAAACCCATCCTGAATTTCAGCTCCTATTCTTGATAATAACCTTAAATACAGTTAATCATAGCATTTCTTCGGTATGCACAATAATTGTTTGTCGGTGCTTGAACAGTATCCCCCCCCCCCGGACTTTTGAAAAGAAATCCTGGTCATTTCCTGTGAATAAACATTTTACTTTTAAATTCCATTGAACATTGTGTCCACAGGTGTCTTTCCTGCCCTGTTTCAGAGAGGCAACCAGTCTCCAAGTCCTTAAATCTTTATATGATCCCCTTTGATTCATTCTCTCTTCTCTCACCTTGAATGCTATTAATCATCTGGCTGTCTTTGGCCTTTCCTTTTCACATTTTGATCCCAGCACTCCTTTCAACCATTCCACATCTGGGCTTATAGCACTGGCTATAGTGCTGAATGTCAAGGTTTCAAAGCTTTGATTGTCATCCTTTCCAATTTATACTCAGTACAATCTTCTCCCCTGTAGTTCCATGTCTTTAACAGCCTTTCCTCACACAGCCTTCTGACTCTTGCTCCTTTCCAGAGTATTACAGTGGAATTAAGTGAAAACTGATTGGCAATGGATTAAAGTGAAAAATTTAAAGTTAGATTGTGTTAAGATTAATTATAGAATAAAAAATTTGAGTAAGATGGAAAGGATTTGCCGAAGTAGCTATGAACTAGAATACAAAAAAGGGAGGTGTGAGGAGGTCGATGAAACAAGTAAATGAAAAGTAAGGATATGGAAACATTGGAAGTGTTTTTAAATTTTTCTGGTGGTTTTTTTTTTGGTTGTTTTAATGCATTGATTTTCTCTGTTTTTCTTTTTACTTTTGATGTACTGATTGTTAAATTTTTAAATGTTTTTTGTTGTCATTCTTTTTTTCTTTTTTTCTGTAATTATTAAACTTCTAATAAATATTATTATAAAAAAAAAGAATATTACAGTGGTACCTTGGGTTAAGTACTTAATTCATTCCAGAGGTCCGTTCTTAAACTGAAACTGTTCTTAACCTGAAGCACCACTTTAGCTAATGGGGCCTACTGCTGCCGCTGCACCGCCAGAGCACAATTTCTGTTCTCATCCTGAACCAAAGTTCTGAACCTGAAGCACTATTTCTGGGTTAGTGGAGTCTGTAACCTGAAACGTATGTAACCTGAAGCGTATGTAACCCGAGGTACCACTGTATCTGACATCTTCTCCCTTGCAGTTCTATATCCCTCGCTTGTTCTGTGGTCACCTGCTACACAGGAAGCTGCCCGCTACTGAGGCAGACCATTGGTCCATACTCTCTAATCTCCATAGACTGGCATATGTCTCTTCTAGTACTACCTGGAGATTCCACGGATTGTACCTGAGACATTTTACATGAAAAACAGTTGACCTTCCACAGAATTGCAGCTCTCAGTGAAATCCATCCTTCATGGTTTCACCTCTTCATCTCCAACCACTCCTTTTACAAAGCTCTCCTTTAACCATGAAAGTTTATGGTGCCAATAATGTAGAAATGCCAAATAAGATACCCAATATTTTCATAAACTGCTAAAGTAGTATGTGCTGATAATAGAACTCCCACTGCTAAATTCTACCCAACAAGTTTCAGGTATCAAGAATTTCAGGGGTTTTCTGTGCCCCCACAAACCTCCTCTATGGCTCCTGCAGGTGATACACAACAAATACAACCATGTTTTCTGTATAGTGATTACAATTCATACGGCGTAGCAAGGCCACCTGAAGAAGCATCACACCCTAGCCTTAGACTCAGTAGTCCTCTCATCATGTACAGGCAGTTGTCTGCCTGTGCTAAGCTCATGACTGTGTACACTACCTAAACAATGTTTTCTCAAACTATGTTGTGAGTGTGTGTGTTTGTATATGTACATATACATACAGCACAGGGCAAGCCAACAATTGGGTTAGTACTTCTTCAGTCAAAGGCGTCACATTGCCTGCCCCTGACTCAAAGGACTCTGCCCTAATGAACCACAATTAATCCACTCTGTAACTGCTAAGGCAGCCAGACCCCTTTATATGAACTGACTTATTGAAATATTGGAAATAATAAATGAGGACAGAGTTAGCAACTGAGGTAGAGCTGCAACTCCTATTTAAGACTCCGTCTGAGGATGTCAGCTGCTGAAGCAACATCTGAGCTCTGCGCTTATAGCAGGGGTCAGCAAACTTTTTCAGCAGGGGGCTGGTCGACTGTCCCTCGGACCTTGTGGGGGGCTGGACTGTATTTTGAAAAAGAAAGAAAGAACGAATTCCTATGCCCCACAATTAACCCAGAGATGCATTTTAAATAAAAGGACACATTCTACTCATGTCAAAAACACACTGATTCCCGGACTGTCTGTGGGCCAGATTTAGAAGGCAATTGGGCCGGATCCGGCCCCTGGGCCTTAGTTTGCTTACCCATGGTTTATAGTCTCCAGCTTGAGGTTTCCATGGAGCTGTCCATGGTTCCATTGAAGTTCCCCCTCTCTACTTCTGTGATTATTGCTCAAAACAAAATGAATATGACTATCTGATGCAACCTCACTAGACTTACTGATATCTGCAAAGTGGTTTAATATCAGATGCCTGTCTTTAGAATGCCAAAGGAGATACAACAACTGTTTTTGAATTTCTGTGTATCTGGTGGAAAACTGGAAGTGAGATTTCAGCACACCAGCTATTCTTCAGGCACCAGCTGTCGCTAGCTCAGCTGACAGGACCAGGGAGGTACTTTGGGAGGATTTCCATTTCAGATGTCAAACATTTACGTTATTAGACAAAAAATATGCCTAGTCTACATAGATATCAGTATCATAGTTACAGCTGTTGAAATGGAAATACAGCTTAAGCAATATTCACATTCTTAAAGAATCAGGTCAATACAGGACCTGGTGTGATAAACTCTGAAAATGCAACAAGGTGCTCTGTTTCTTTTTCCTTTTTTTAAAAAAAAACCTGGGTCAATTCTGGGGGGAAAGAATGTACATGAAACAAAAGATACTGCACCATTTCACTGAACAGATGACATTTCCTAGGGGGAAAAAATATTGCTGGTAACTGACATTTCTAAACCTCCTTATCTGACCATTTGATCACAGTTCAATCTGATAAATGCTGCCTCATGCTTGTGCTTTCAACAAACCACCTTAGAAGCTGAAGCCACTTTCATTTCCAGGCATTTGAAATCTTGGCTTTTGATCTTGGGGAAATAGACATCTTCCACTTGTTCAAATCTTTTTGTTTCTGATGAAGGAAGGTTGTGACTTTTCTACAAGGCCAGATAAAATATGAAGTATTTTTGCTCCAGTTCTATTCCCACCCCCCCTCTCTGGATGTGTGTGTGTTCACCTATATCTGGCTTCTCAAATGCAATGGAGCTGAACACAGAAGACTCCTTTTCATTGCTATATGAAAGGCAATGTCTTTTAAATTTAGTGTGCTTTCTTCTCCACTTACTAATTGGGTCTCAGCCTGGGCTGCCCCTACCCCTGAATCACCAGGCCTTGGTAAAGTATACCCATTCTCTCCACTGCATGCTTGGCCCCTGTGATATTCTTTCTCCTTCTCCTTCTTCTGCTCCTCTTTTAATGACACCTCACTCCAAATCTTTGAACAATTTCCCCCTCAACGTTTTCTCAACTATTCAAAGAGTTCTGATACAGTAAACTCCAATCTAGTCCTCTTGCACCAACATGATCTACTCAGACAATTATATGTACTAGAATAAACATTCTTGAAATTTGTTAAATGGCATAAGCTACATTTGTTCTCCTGGGAGTCAAGTCACATGAACTATACGCGCAACTAGGCAAAGTAGAATAAGCCACTTACTGTATTTGTTGAGTTTCCATTTAAGTGTAAACCACTGTCAAAGAGAGGGGAGGACGTGCCACTGCTGTGATCACTTGATGGTCCAGGGGAACCTAAAATGCAACATATTTTTTTTTTAAAAAAGTGTTATAATTTGTTTTCATCAGTGGAAAGTTAATGCACATGACTGAAGAAGAATTGCAGTGTATGTGTACAAAATGGTGAGTTCAACCAAATATCTACATCATACTGTAAATACAGTGCTTTTTTCTGGGGGAATGCAGGGGTACACATACCCCTAACATTTTGTGAGTCTGAGTTTGGCCTCATTGAGGGGCAGTATTTCAGTATGAGTAGGAAAATGAGAATACCTCTAATTTTTATTTAGAAAAAAGCACTGCATATATATATATCTAGATGATTTAACTCTAATAGTTTCCACCATGTTCCATACATGTCTTAGCATGAAAGACAGAGAAAGCAATAAATAAAATTAAAAATGAATTGGGCGGTAGTCTAAATTTCTTAACTGAGCTTATGAAATCACAGAGTTTTGCAGCAGATACACATGTCAATCAAATGCCTGGAATGGCATTCAGTGCTGCTCAAGTGGACATGTGATTTTCCCAGTGTTGCACCTAGACTGTGCTGAAGCCAGGAAAGCAATACAGCACCACCCACGTGGCCCCACCAGCTGCTACCAAGATCAACTATTCTCAAGGAAGAACTGCCCAAGGAGTTTTCTGAAACCCAACTGGTGATGTAAGGAACATCAAACTGATTTAGGAATTGGCTTAGAAGTCTCCTCCTATGTGAAAGCTAATTAGTCTACTCCTTTTCCAAAAACTTAAAAGTCACCCCAGGTTGAGGTGTAAGAAGCCTGTCCTCTCAATGAGCTGAGCCTCTGGGTGTATTTAAACATTTTAAAAATTATTTCCTTTTCTTCTCCACATTAATTTCTAATCATATTTACACACACACACACACACACACACACAGTATTTGATTTCTTGGAAGCATGACTTCGTTATGGATCATATTCCCTTCCCTGTCCATTTTTGTGTGTGCAGTGCCCTCTGTGTAATAACCCTTTCATTTCTTCCAATTCTAACTCTTCCCTCAAGAGTTTAGCTTTCCTATCATGCTCTAGCTCCCCACCTATAAGCACAGTGCAGGGGAGCCACACTACCAATAGAAAGCGGTCAAGGGAAGAAACAGCTCTGTTATGAATCTTTTCATGCAGAAGGTCCCAGGTTCGAGCCCAACCCATCTCCTACTACCCTTCTGAGAAATACACCACCCCACTCTCCCACTATATATAAGGGTCTGGTGACTTCTGCTTCAGTGTATCTAAAGAAGTGTGCATGCACATGAAAGCTTATACCAGAACAAACATAGCTGGTTTCTAAGGTGCTGCTGGACAATTTTTTTATTATTTTTATTGTTTGTATAAAAATTAGTTGTACGCCACTTTTTTTGGGGGGGGGGGCATAGCCCACTCCATGTTGTTCGCACAGCATAAAGACACAGTATAAAAAATAATAATATTGCAATAGCAGTACCATTAACAATAATATAAAAACATAGTCAACTTAAAAAATAAAATAATCCTGCAGACATAGAAAGCTATTTTAAGATTTATAAGCTTGTCTAGCAATGAAGTGAAGGGAGACTAAAATAAATAGATTTTAATAACCTGCTCAAACATTTGTAGTATAGTATCTCTCTCACTCTCATACATACACAGAAGTGTGGGAGAGAGAAGAAGGGCATCAAAATAGACTTCCTTATCACTTTTTAAAATCCCTTCTTTAAAACCATCTCAATTGCATTCATATTATAAACTCCAAATTATATTGTTTTGAAAGTTGGTTTTCCCTTGCTTAAACCACTGACACCAAAAATTATTCATTTTTCTTGTTCATTGTTAGATAGAATGGCATAAGTAATAAAAAAATCTAGTGATTAATTTCATTTAAAGATTGAATTTAGAATCTTTTTTTCTAAATAAGCTGCTTGCAATGCAAAATACTTCAATTTTCCAAGCAATAATAGCAGTGATGGTAAGACATGACATCACCCTTCAAGTAGTTTTCAGATCACCTCACAATCCTGACATTTACAAAAAAATATTCACACTTCTAATCAACATGAAGCAGAGAATGATCTAGAATCTCAACAGTCTTAGATGCTAAACTGTTTCCATCTTAATGTGCACACATCTGCCTACATCCTTTCTGGCTAGGTGATACTATCAGTTTTAACTTTAAGTATCTTCTCTCTCCTAATAACTTTGATACAGCCAAAGATGATTTATTGCTAAACACAAATAAACTTAGCAATTAATCAGTTTCTTCATCTGTGTTTTTTTTTTAAAGACACATAAACCAAAAATATATGACTTATGACCCAAGAAGCCCAATCCAGCCTACAGGGCTGATATTGTGTTTGGCAACTGTCCTCCTTTTGTACTCTACTTCCAGGTAGAGAGCACACGTGGCTAGTGGGATGTGTTCCTCTTGATGGATTGTGCATGCATTGAAGTAAATACTGAATTTATCTTAGATGTACCCAATTTTGGGTGAGATCAGTGGTGCTGGATTGGCTCCACACTTGCATCATGCCCACCTCGTCACTGCTTCCCTCCTCCTAATCTAGATACCGGTAAACAGCAGTGACTCAACCAACCGGAGCTTAGGTGCTCCACCAAACTGTCCACTTTTGGCTGAGATCCAAAGATCATTTACTTGGTCAAAGGACCTTACTTCCAATGAAAGACACTTCAAGACCACAATGATAGAAAGAAAACAACAACTTAAAAACACTGTTTCTTAAAACGTATTAACAAAGCCCAGAATCAAAAATCCTAGAGTCCAACAGATAACTGTAAAACAAAATATTTATTTCCACCACTCCTTAAACTTGGGGATACTCTTACCACATATTTATACACCAATAACTAAAATCAGTATTTCCATTTGCACATTACACCATTAGCCTCAATAAAATCTATACTGGATCCCTAATTTCTATACTTTCCTGGATTGCTGATTATAAATTTATATATACATCACCCACAATGAGTAGTAGGGCTTTTCTGGTCTAAGGACCTGTACACGTTTCACACATATGCCTGAGAATGTGATCTCTCTCCCTCGCTCTCTATGACAGTGGGTATGATGGAACTTTTCCCAATAGTCTGCTCTTGACTACTTTCAGTTGAATCAGGAATTTATGGGTGAACGCTGCCTACACACTGCAGTATTTTTACCTTCTCTGTTTTCATAAGCTTCCCCGTCTTTGGCAGTGAAAGCTAATTAGTGGGCTCTAGTCTAAGAAACTTCCTGCACAAATCAAATTCTGAACCATTTTTAAATAGCTGACATGGCAACCTGGCTGCAATTTAACAGAATGATTATGATTCTTAGAACATACTTGTTAAAAAAAAACCCCACGAGTTTGATGCAATAATTACATTGAGCTCAGCTATATGCAGATAACTCCTGTTAGTTTCAAAAGCACACAGAAAATCGCAGCACTGCTGAAACCTGATTCTTTGCATGTGGGCAGGAGTGGGCAACGGCTCATGTGGCTGTGCTATAACTATTGTTATTACATAGGTGGGGCTTATCTTCCAAGTCTTTCCTACCCAATCATACTGCTCTTCCTCTTAGGGGCCAGTGATTGGGTGAGAAAGATCCATGACACAAGCCCTGCCCATGTGGGTTACAATATGCATACTTGTATCACAGGAAAGTGGCTTGCATGCATGCCTAAACATATATAAACATTAAATAGTATAGCATTTCCATATAGAATCTTTCCTGAACTAAAGCATTCATGAATGAAATATTGTTTGTGCGCAACTGTCTGCTTGTTATGAGAAATATCGCAGAGGGGAAAGTGTTTTGCTCAGATCCATTAATTTTCCCTTACCCAATGGGAGCTTTAGAAATGATGGAGCTTCCCTGAGGTACTGAACAGTGATGGTAACTTCATCGCCAGCATTTCGCAGTAGATGCACCTGTCAGTGTGACAAATAACAGCTACTTTATACCAAAGAAGAACCAGCCACAGAGAGCAAAATAGTGTACATCAAAAAAGCCACATCTTCGTAGTTTTGTCAGGAATCCAATATTCATGCTTGCTGCTGGAATGAAGAATATATTGAGGGTTACACCACAAAAATATAAATGACAAAGAAAAGAATACCTACAATAGCTGGAGAGTCTGAAAAAATTAAATTTAAAGAGGGAGCTGTGTTTGCATAGTGCAAGGTGGCCGAGTAGGAATGACATCCTTCAAATACAATTCTGATAATACAATTAGAGCACAACCCAATCAAAGTTAAATACTTAATAATCTCCTAGATTTCAAACTGGTAGTGGAGGGGAGGAAATTAAACAAATGCTTATCTCTTCCATGCAAATCAACAATCTTAACTTGCTGCATTGTGGAAATTATGTTCTTTATGGCATAATTAGTATCATTTAAGTGCCAGCAAATGTCATTTGAAACAGGAATGTCTTCATGTAACCCCTGAGAGTGTATAAGAGTAATCTGAATGGGAGTTTATCAAGGCATGTATTGTCTAAGAACCACAGACAATTCGCAATCTATGTCTAGTGAAACACGTTCGCCACTACTATTGCCATCTACACATCAATAAATATCTGGAATTATCTACCCAATGAAAATTTGGGGGGAAAAGAAACATGAGCATGCCTAGGTGCCAATCTTAAATGGAAAAAGTGGTATATTTACTTTGATCAGCCACAGTGGGAAAAAGATCTGGAATCCTAGCACACAGAATTATTTGTAAAGTGATTGAGTTTAAGTACAGACATGCTAGATTCCACAATGGTTTCATTGCATCATCTTCCAGTCTATCACACCATATCATTACCTGATATTATTACCACTAAAAGGTAATGACTAGAGAAATGCAATATCTGGTTCTTGCAGTGTGATATCTATAATGTAAGGGCCATTGAAACTCTGTGCTGAACTCCGTGATCAATGTTACGTTCTCCATCAGCTTAGTAGTATCATAACTTGTTTTTGCACATGCCAGGAGATATAAAGTGAGGGATATAACTCATGGTTGAACTAGCCACAAATTATCTATTTTGCTTGACTATTCTCTAAAGCAGAGAGCCTTTCTAGTCCTGCTACTTGAAATCCATTTGATGGGAGTCTCAGGTGAGATACCCACACAATGAAGGTTGCTTCCAGTACCAGTCACCACACAGAAGAAGCTTAAGGTCCAAAGAGTTTAATGTTGCAGAAGACAAGTCTCAGTAAAGCAGTTCTGGATATAGATATATATATATATTGTAGACTTTTGCAGACACAGATATATACAGATACATACAAGTACAAAGTATCGCCATTGCTCCAAATAAACTCCAGCTATTCAATATGTTAACATCAACTAACATACAAACTAACTATAGGCTAACAGACTCACGCTACTGAGCTGACATGCATCAATCACAGATATAGTTGGGGACTGGGCCATTACCATAGCAACTGGCTTGGCTGACGTCGCACCTGCGATCAGCTTATCCTTGGAGTGATTTACATCCATGAAAAAAAATTAACCCCTCCTCATGTTCAGTTACTCCAACACCTGTAACTGAAAATGGCCAGGGACTGAATACTGGCCCTTCTATGTGCAAAACATGAGATTTACCAATAGGTCAAGAGCCCTCTCCAAAACGAGAACTGCCAGGTAATCTAACCCAGAGGTCCACAAACTCATTGGCCTATCATCCCCTTTTCAGAAAAATAAACAAATACTCATCACACCCTGGAAATCTACCTTATTTAAGCGAACAGAAAGATGCAGTGACAAATTTGTATTCTTTTATGTTATTTGTATTTCTACCTACAACTTCTTGAAAAACAAGTTAACAAGAAGCTCAATCCTATATATGTTTACTCAGAGTAATAGCCTGATCTGCCCCAGGGCAAGCTGTGATCCACTTCCTAGGCCTGAGTGAAGCTGAAAAGGGTTCACCCAAGCCCGATAAACCCCCTTGCCTGCAGCACAATCATTGGATCCAGGGGAGCCGTTGTCACCAACCCGCAACGGTGCCTGACTTGGCGGTAAACGTCATTACACAACAGATGAAACATGCACAAACGGTTTTTCAAAATTTTCTTCTCTTTTTTTATGTTTCCACTGCCCCCTTATTTTTATTCAATGCCCCCAATTGCACCTGAGGCTACTATGGCCGTCTGGATCATTCCAGCACCCCCTCAGGGGGCGGTATCGCCCACTTTGGGAAACACTGATCAAACCAGAGGGGAGGAAAGGATCCATTCTTCATACCACTTGTGGTGTCTGATTCAGACTTGAACTACCAAAACCTCCCATAACTTCAAAAGAGGTTATTACCTTATCTGTTAACTGCTGTTTGTCCCTTATATCATTTTCAATTATATTAAGAAATAAAATTATTTGTTTCTAAAATGCTCTCTTTTGGACAATGCCAATGATATGTTTATATATATGCTATATATATGAAATTATATATACATATATATATACATATACATATATATATATATATATATATATATATGCAGGTTTTGGTGTCCTCGGGTGTCTTCCCGTGTAAAAGTTGGGGTGTCTAGGCGACGTTTCGACGAGGTCTCACTCGTCATCTTCAGGCTGGTGCTTTCGGCTTCTTGTTACTGGAACAGAGCAGGATCTCAGTGTTTGAGTTCCTATAAACTCAAACTCCTCAACAGTATTTATATATACACGGGAAGACACCCGAGGACACCAAAACCTGCATTCCTGTACCCGTGAAAATCTACGAAAGCATATATATATATATATATATATATTCGATTTGGTGTAAAATATTCTATGTAGAGGTTAACAAAATTGTGGGTTGAATTTTTGCCCATGTTTAAATGAGAAGGTATTTATTTCCTTATCTTTTTCAGGGTGGCAAACGTGCCTTCCTGAACTCTATTAATATCCACTTTAGGGTCTGGAATGAATTGATGTCTTCTTTCCAGACTAGCCACATCAGCTAATCACTTTGCCCCCTATCTACTCATCTGCATGATAATGAAGCTTTCAAAGCTGCATCTGATGCTTTTAAGTTTTTGACAAAACTGTTTCTAATTCTGAAAGAGTAAATGGACTCACAATTGCTCTCCAGATCATTTGTTGAATAATCAAGAATATTGTAATAATGGAGGAGGGAAATCCTGTTAGTATGCTATAGCAACGAGTTATAATTTTATGGCAAATCATGTCACTCATTCCAATTTTATCAGTTAATAGGGAAGAGTTCTTTTTTGTCATTTGCTGCCTCTGTTCTGTATAAGCAGTATTAATAAACACAACTCTATATTCGTTTAAAAAGAGGTCAATATGCAGTATTTTCAAATTATCAGCATAATGATCTGACCCTAATTATTTGGTAGCTCTTGACCCTGAACATCAGGATGATGTGTGATGCATCCAATGATCATAGCATAGAATCATAGAGTTGGAATAGACCAAAAAGGGCCATCGAGTCCAACCCCCTGCCAAGCAGGAAACACCATCAGAGCACTCCTGACATATGGTTGTCAAGCCTCTGCATATTTGGATGGTCAGTTCTTAGCCCCTCTGGAGAGACTAGAAGATTGGTTTATCATGAATTTGGATGATGTTTCATTCAACTTTCTGTCGCAAACATGGAACTTGAACTCTGAGTGGGGAAAGTGTCAGAGAAGCGGTGGAAAGAAAGTGGGTAGAAGAAGGGTTAAGCATCCCTTAGCCTGGTCAGCACCTATCTCTTCCAAAATGACTCTCTTGAGACCCCTCTTCATAGTAGCAAAGTGGAAATTGGGGCTGACAAATAGAGGTTGCCAGAGAAAAACAAACATGACGAACCCCTAAAACCTATTTGTGTCAAAGATTGGGATAGATACAGGGATAAAAGGATCAATCACCTCTCTCAAAGGAGCAAAAGCATGTAATGTCATGTGATCTGAAGAAATGCCAGCCATGTGGAAAGAACCCAGTCCACCATGGATAGAGAATCTGAGGCCCTTTGGATGTTGTTGGGCTTCAGCTCCCATCAGCCAACACAATCAATCGTCAGGAACGAACAATTCAACCAGGAACATCTGGAGAGACGAAGGTTTTCTAACCTCAATGTGCCCACTGTAAGCTCCTTGGAATAACAGCAAGATGAAAAATGTGAATGCAAAGCAGAATCTCGCAGCATCCTAAACATATTATGACATATGTTTATAATAATAAATTGTGACATGTGGGGTTTTTTTCCGGAGTCAAGCCACAAAGTTTGCAGATATGACACCAACAGGACTGGACTGAACAGAGACTGAGAAAGGCTAGCTCATTACCAAAAGTAATCATCAGTGTTCATTTTGCTTTGCCAATGGATTTGACTGGATCCATTTCAATTTTATTTCTTATCTTTTCCCACTGGACCTTCTCTGCACTTGGCTCTGTGTGAAAATGGCAAACACCTTCCTTGTGCATTGTTATAGGCCAATAAAGATTTCATTCATCTGACAAAATGGGTTCAGGCCCATGAAAGTTTATGCCACCATAATGTTTTTACTCTTCAATGTGTAACAAACTTTATTTAAACTAAAAACATATCCAATAACAGTGCAATCCTTTGAGTTCAACAGGACTCACTTCCAATTAAGTGTATATAGGAGTGCACCTTTAAATAAAAAGGATACAACGTAGGTTCCAACAAAAGCTACCAACATGTTATTAAAAGCTGCTGGTTTTTCACCATCTTATAGGGTGTTACTTTAGAGACACATGCGATGGCTAAAAGGCAGGCCAAACAGATCTTCACATTCTGAAAGTGGAAGGAAATCAATTTCTGTTGCTACAGGAAAGAATTAATGATACAGAATGTCGTTAAATAATAGATGCTTTATGGCAACAGAAGCTTTTAACACAAATTCAATATATAAACAAAGATGCAGTTAAGTTTGTGCATTCTGTTGGTGCTTTGGTATGCTCTGAGTAAGGGAGAAATAAAAGACAAGGTTCTTCCACCCCTAAAAATACTGCAGCAAGAAATTATTACAGTGAAAACGAAAAAGGAAACACCAAATATGGAACGGATATTGCTACATTCCGGACTGATTTCTCTTTTGAAGTGTTGTTCTGATGATTCTTCTGAAAAGCAACCTTTATGCCAATAGAAAAAACACATTACCCTAATCTATTCCCTTTCTTTTTTACAAATCAGTTGTAGGACTTAGTTGCAGGCAATCACAAAGTGCTCAGTATATGCAGAGGCCCATTCATTTTTCACTAAGCTAAGGAAAGATGTGAAGGCATGGCTAGAGCTGGAGTATTCCATATTGCCATGTCCTGTACCACTTTCTGTACTATTCCTTTGTGGTGATTCCTAGATGAATGTGCAGTTCTCTAACATGGAGATTAGGGGTGAATCAATCAGTTTACTTCTGCACGAAGTTACCTGACATTTGTTCATTGTTAAGTCCACAGCTCATACAACACTGGCTACAAACCCATGGTATTTTAAGGAAAGGTAGACTTAACTCAGAGCCCAGCTCACTGAACTGCTCTGGACTTTAAACTAGGTTGATGAGGCTGTATATCAGAAAGGGAAATAGCTGGCTGCTGGACAATATGCTCCAATAAGTTTTAGCCTTCCTTGGATAACACCATAGTTCCCCCCGCCTTTGTCAGCTTCTAAAAGATAACATGTCCTAAAGCACTGACTAATGATGGGCCTAATTAACCTCTGGATCATAAAGACTCAGTTTATTTCTTATTATAAATCAAGAGAGAATTGCGATCTCTTGCTAAGGATACTATTAACCAAGGTAGTCCATAAAGAAATGAATTGCTCCTCTCACCACGGCACATCCCTTTCCATTGAAAGTGCCAGAAGCAATTAGGTAGCTTCAAAGTTGAATGATTGGTAGGGCCTGAGAGAACAAATGTCTACATCAGCTTTGCAGGCTGGCAAGCAGTGAACAGCACTCTCTTGTTCAGCTGTGACTAGCACAGGTTGCTCCAAACACTTACAGCCTTAAATATTAAACACACACACACATACAACCTTCTTCCAATAAAATCAATGATGCTGTCTGCTGCAGAATATAGGAAAAACCAACAAGGTTACGTCCCATTTCACACTCTGCTGTCTAGACATAACACTTAAACTGCATTATGCTATTTTCAAATCCGAACGCAATCATCTTGCGTCGACCCATTTGTATGTGCTGAATAGGAAAAGAACACTACGAAACAATGACATACAAAGAAAGAGGATGAGTGAGTGGGGGGGGGGGTGAAGGAAAGGCTGAACATAGATAAGTAGTAAAGAGGAGTATGCTTATTTAGTCAGTATGAGAGGTTTTTATTTCGGAGTGTTGCAACCATATCTCTGATGGCTGTGATGCCCACTGTGATGGGCAGGCCCCGGGTCTGCCTCCTGATGAGGTCTGCCAACCAGGGAGAGATAGCAAGTTGGTCAGTCAACCAGGAGGGAGGGAGGGGGAGGAAGAGGGAGAGAGAGAGAGAGAGAGTTGAATTCAAGTTAGATGCTGAGATTAGACATACGTGGGCAGGGGACTCTGACTAACTGAATAGATTCCTATAGGAGTTATCTGTCAGTGGGGACAGATAGTGAATTGACTCTCAGTTTGAGATAGGTTCTATTTACCTGAGGGGACCATTAGGATTCTAGAAGGGTCTGGGACTGTTTTATGGGTAGTGTAAGGCAACAGCCGTGCTAGAAAGAATTTATGTGTCCAGTGACAGCTTTAAAGCCTGAAGTTAAGAAAGATCTTCAATATCTCTACAAAGACCGTTTGCTTGAAACAAGGTGTTGTGCCTTTCAAAAGCAACCATTAAGCTGTAACTTCACTGAGTGTAAACAAATAAAGTGCTAGTTTTCTTCCAAGAATGTCTCATCTCTACTTAGATCCACTGGACGAGGGTTAAGTGGCCACTTGTTTTGCTTCACTTAATTATAATACTTGGTTGCTGTTAAACATAAGCACTAACACAAACAGTTAATTTAAGACCTCTGCTGTGAGAATACAAGAAGATGTCTAATAGCACACGTATAAATTACAGGCTATAATAGTGGCCAGATCACGCAGTTCCCATCTTAAGTGAGGGTGTCTGTATCCCCTGAATGATCATTTGCCTTGCCAGCTTGGCCATCCTCTTCCAAGATGGCTACCTTGCATGTGCTGCCAGTATCACCATGTTTTCCATGGAACTGAGAGATATGGAAGGAGTTAGACACAGATTACTGGGAAGGAAGAAGTCCCACTTTCTCTAGCAGTAAGCAGTGCAATAAAGGCAAGGTATAAAAGACCACAAGATGAACTTGGAAGCTGTGGGTTGTGTTATAAATTATGAAAATAATTCTACCAATTTCTGTATTGGGAGAAGCAGGTTATCTCCAGATGGTGGGCAAAGACTGCTGGGGAAAATGGAAAAGGCATTCTATTTGGCATTAGTAGTAGTATTTAGAAGGGGAAAAATAGGCAGCACAAGCTATGGGCTGGGAGGTATCTCTTCTCTTCTTCTGTCTTATCATCAATATAATTATCAATTTGTTAAATCTCCCAGATGAGTGCCAGCAACGTTTGTTGTTATTATTCATTTATGAATCCCTTTTTATATATAAAAAAAATCAGGGTGAATTTTGTGTAAGACCCTATTTCTATGTTCTGAATGGGAAAATAATGCAATGAAACAATGCTACTGAAAAAAAGATTGTGTTTGATAAAGGGGAGGCTGCAGAGAGATAAGCAGCAAAGGGGAGCTCATCTGTTTAATCAATAATAGTGGAATTATTCCACTTTTTGCATTTCCAGTGATTAAGGAAACGCAAGCTTTATACACAGGTATCACCTGAATTTGGCCTCTAATATTCCTCACTTTCTTCTCTTCCAAAAGAACAGATGAACCAGATAGGGAATGTCTTTCCAATAGAGTCCTACCTGGCACTGCCTGCCTGTCAACACACTGTAATGATTTGGCTGTTTGGACAGGCCTTTGGGCTTCATGAGGATTGATTCTTTGGAGCTATCTATTTGCTATTTGTTGCCATGGTTATGCATTTCACCACTGAACTTTTAAATGACTGCCATTGTTCTACTATTACTTTTACTGTTTTGCATTTTTTGTTGCCTTGGTGGTCTCAGAGATGGGGAAAGTGGGATAAATATTATTTCAGGTCAATAAAGAAATTCCTTTGCTGACTGTCTTGGACCACTCTCTCATCATCAGTTGTCCTTTTGGTGGATTGCTATCAGCATGAAAGCAGAGAGGTAAAATTCTACTATTTATATTACACACAACTCCTGATTTTGTTGTCGTTGTTTAGTCGTTTAGTCATGTCTGACTCTTCGTGACGCCATGGACCAGAGCACGCCAGGCACTCCTGTCTTCCACTGCCTCCCGCAGTTTGGTCAAACTCATGCTGGTAGCTTCAAGAACACTGTCCAACCATCTCGTCCTCTGTCGTCCCCTTCTCCTTGTGCCCTCCATCTTTCCCAACATCAGGGTCTTTTCCAGGGAGTCTTCTCCATGAGGTGGCCAAAGTATTGGAGCCTCAGCTTCAGGATCTGTCCTTCCAGTGAGCACTCAGGCCTGATTTCCTTAATAATGGATAGGTTTGATCTTCTTGCAGTCCTGATTTAGGCATGCCCAAATGATGTGTGATCATGCACACACACGGTGCCGAACCCGGAACTAGCCCCAAAATGTCATGGGAAGGGGTGGAACAGGCTTACATGTTCTCTACCGAGGTGTGTGGGAATCCTTTATCACTTAACATGGTGAGCCAAGAGTTCCCACTCCCGCCCCCCAAAGGAGGTTTAGCCAGGAATTGTTGATTGGCTTTCAGTCATATCAGTCTCAACATATTTATTCTTATTCTTTCTGTAAACTGCTTTGAGGTTTTTTTTACAATCAAGCGGTATATAAATTTTATGAAATAAATAAATATTTTGTTTGCAGAAAACCAGACAGTAACACATTATGCACACACCCACTCACTATAGAGATGGGGAGATACACAGTTCAGGTCTCATTTGAAGTTGAATCTATCAAATTTACACTTTCCCCAACAATATGTGAAATGGAAAACCACTGTCCTCCAAAATTTTAAACTTAACAAATTTTTGCTACACTCCTCACCGACCAAAAGAAATAATGTTTACCAAAAATGCATATTTTAGGGGGATGCATACATAAAATGACTATACTGGTGAAAATAGCACACACAAAAAGCCAATGGGGGGGGGGGGGACACTTGTCAAAATGTGTACAGTGGTGCCTCGCAAGACGAAATTAATTCGTTCTGCGAGTCTCTTCGTCTAGCGGTTTTTTCGTCTTGCGAAGCAACCCTATTAGCGGATTAGCGGATTAGCGCTATTAGCGGTTTAGCGGCTATTAGCGGCTATTAGCGGCTATTAGCGGTTTAGCGGCTATTAGCGGCTATTAGCGGTTTAGCGGCTATTAGCGGCTATTAGCGGCTATTAGCGGCTATTAAAGGCTTAAGGGATTAGCTGCTAAAAGGCTATTAGCGGTTTAGTGGCTAAGAAAAAGGGGGTGGGGAGCGGAAAAAAAATCTCAAGACTCGCAAGACATTTTCGTCTTGCGAAGCAAGCCCATAGGGAAATTCGTCCTGCGAAGCGCATTGAAAAACGGAAAACCCTTTCGTCTAGTGGGTTTTCTGTCTTGCGAGGCATTCGTCTTGTGGGGTACCACTGTACTATAGTGGAAACTGCATATAAACATTTGCTTGTTGGGTAAAATTGGCTCTAAAATGCTGATGGTTTTTCACATACAGCAACAAAATGTGGAGAAATGGATTTAAGGTTGGGGAAAAAGAGAAACCTAAAGCAAACCAAAATTGACATATCATCCCTACTCATTGTGCTACACTGTAAAATGCTGCAGCAGCCAAAACACACAAGAGGAAGATTGCACATGAAATTTTGTATATACAAATGATACCCAATAAAGCTCAACATCCTGCTGAATAACATGTTTTATAGGAATTTATGAAAGATCTAGAAGCTGGAGTAATTTAAGATTCCTCCAAAATGTCTTTCCAATTATTACTCCTCAACATTAACATCATCTTCAGTTTTGGAATATGCATTTGTGGGTCTAAAAACTTTATTACTGATACTATTACACATTTCTCAGCCATCCTTTTGAATAATTCAAAACTCTGAGTGTGGGCAGCAGGAGATGTGAGTCTCAAGAGCATGATACTGTTTATTGGACTGTTGACTTGATTAACACAATAAGGAAATGGTTACAATTCAAAGAGCCTTCAAGTACTTTAAGCGATATTGATTTCACTGAATTTCAGCATGCTTAACCATCTCTGGTTTCTATCTACTGTATTAAGTAGGCTAACTATACATTTTATTGAAAAACACATTTGTGTTCCTTGCTTCATCTCATTCTTTTATGAATATACCCTTCTTCATGTTTTAGAGAAAAGTACAACTCTCACTGCTGACTTTAATGCAATATGACATAGGAGCCTTTGACTCAGGAAAATGAGATAGTTGCCTTAAGGAAGCCAGTTGGGGAACATGAGTAGGTCATGATTTCTGTGAATTTGAAAGCATTTTACTTTATTTTTAAGTTAACGTTTTAACTTATAGTTAACTTAGAGTTAACTTAATGCTTGTTATGCTTCTTTATTATTTAAGATTTTTCTACCTTTAATGTGTCCTTGACAATTTTTAAAGAATATCTCTGAAAAAGATTGTTTACTGATCTATATTCAGCTAATGAACAGCCACTGTATCTGTGATCCAAGCCAAGATAATGCAAAGGATTTAGGACTAAACTAGATCTAATGTACGGAGACCCATTGTGAAATTCCCTTTTTAAAACAAAAAACATAGTAAGAAGTTCATCTGGTGCTTACATTGTTGTTTTTTCCAAGACCAAAGACCTTATTTTGCCAAACTTTTCAGCTTTGATTTTGATTGTTGATTATTTTTTTAATGCTCCTTTGAGATTTGCTACCTTATTAGTTTATTGCGATGTTACTTAATGCTAATAATTTGGCTGTATGTTTTCTTTTCATGTATTGGCCCAGGAAATTTGATTGAAAGGGTCTTTTAAAATGACATAAATAAATAAATAAGCCTTGTTGGGGGGCTTTTTGGCGTGACAAAGATAATTGGCATTTCACCCAACCCAATCAAAACAGGTGTTTTTTATGCCTGTAATTTTAATGAATACTTTCCTAATCAATATAAAGAGTTTGTGAAACTTCTAAACATCAAATGGCAAATATGAATGAAATAGCGCAAAACAAAACAGTTCTGCTGAAGCCTAAGGGCAAATTTTCACAGTCTGGTTCATAAGGAAGGAAACTGTTAGAAGCCTTATGGCCACATACTTGATATTTTTAAATAAGGAAGGGGAAAGACATATTCCTGAGAATACTTGGCATGGAGCACTGAAAAGCATTTAGTTTTTGCATATTTTTTGTTTAAAGATTTGTGACTGGAGCATTAGAAAACTCCATTATGAGCTCCACAGTAGGGTTGCCATATGTCCAATTTCCGTCTGACACATCCTCTTTTTCAGGGTCACAATTTCTGTCCTGGCAGATTTTTAAAATTGGGCAAAAGATCTGGGTATTTTGGTTTGGTTTGTGCACACATGTCAGATATACTGTACATATGTATGGTGGTATACACACACACACATATATGTAACACACACATACAACATGGTTTATGTTCAGTTCAAATTCAAATTCATCCATATGATTCTCAAAATCCTCCCTCCCCCAGCAGCAGTGGCGTAGCGTGGGAGGGTGCGGGGGGGCCGGCCGCACCGGGCGCAACATCGGGGGGGGGGCACGCTCGCACTCGCAGCTCTCTGCCCCTACCTGGCTCACTCTCTCTCACTGCAGTGCTGGCTGTGTGAATCCGATCCGAGCCGCCGGGTTGCCGCCCACTGTGGAGGGGAGGGGGAGGGTGCCAGGCGTGCGGTGCGGTGCAGAGAGAGAGCGAGGGACTATTTGGGGGAGGGACAGTGCAGCAGGGGGGGGGACGCAAATTACTTGCCTTGCCCCGGGTGCTGACAACCCACGCTACACCACTGCCCAGCAGTCATAGAAGCAGAATGGTAGAGTTGGAAGAAGGTTACACATTGACAAAAATGCTCACTTGCACCCCAGATTCCTGATCTCTCATTCCCTTCCCATGTTGACACCATCACATAAATTCAATTGTCTGTATTCTTATTATGATTTTGTCATGGAAATTCAAGAACATGGCTACGAGCAATATATTGCCGCTTCTGTGGCCTACATATAGGAAGAGTATTTAAAACGAGAGTTGTCGCCGTGGCTGGTAGTTAGAAGTCAGCAAAGGTGTCTTTTTGGCTTGCTGAAATATGGCAACCCTACTGTATAGCCGAAGAAAAAAAGCTCACAGCAAAGGAATGTATTGGTCACATAGTGAATAGGAAAACACAATAGAGATTTTACCTTATTGGGCTAAATCAGATGAAATAAGAAACGACTCAGCTTACACAAGATTCAGGCTTGCATGCTTGATTTCTTCCTCTTCACCTCTTTCACATACCACAGGTGAGGAAGAAATTGAGCATGCAAGCCTGAGGAGAGGCTTGAAGGCAACATGAGTGAGAACACATCTCCAATTATAAATTCAGACCCTGGCATGTTTCAATTCATAGTTTAAACAAATCACAGTTCTCCAAGTTCAGACGACAAGGGAATTATGGTTAGTTTAAAAGCAAAAGTACAGGCCACTCCCCATTTACGCGGGGGTTACGTTCCAAGGAATTGCAGGTTTCAGTGAAATTGTATATATTGGGAACACCATTGATAAAGCCTGCAAACACCCTCTAAACCAGGGGTCAGCAACCTTTTTCAGACGTGGGCTGGCTGGACCATGTGGTGGGCCAGACTATATTTTGGGGGGAAAACGAAGGAATTCCTATACCACAGAAATACATTTTAAATAAAAGCACACATTCTACTCATGTAAAAACACACTGATTCCTGGACCATCTGTGGGCCGGATTGAGAAGGCAATTGGGCTGCATCTGGCCCACGGGCCTTAGGTTGCCGACCGCTGCTCTAAACCTATGGAAACCCTTTGAAAATGCAAAAAAACCCAACCCCAAACTCCACCACAATCGCTCTCTCCAAACCTCCTTTCTCAAACTCGAACTGCCCATAGGACTCAAAAGTCAGTGCAAGGGTTTGTGGGATTGCTAGACACCATTTCTGTTGTTTTCACGCTCTTTTAGGGCCATTTTTGTGCCACTTTCTGGTTTCACAGTGATGCACACATGCACAGTTGTGTGTGCCTTGATTGTGCATAAATGCGAAATTTTCAATCACCTCTTTTGCCATTTGAAGAAGGAAGAGAAGTAAAGGGGAAATATCTGATCCCAAGATGCAGGCAGAATCATTCACTGTCGTACCTGGTCCAAGTCCTGTTGCTGATCAAACAGAGGCTGAGAGTCTCTGAGGAAGTCTTGCCTGAGAGTAGAATCCACATACAAAGGCAGGGAATCCAGAGGATCACAGAGCCAAGGGTCCAGTCCAGAGGTCAAGAAATCCAGATGGAGAGCAGGAAGCAGTGGGGAATTACAGGCTCTGTTTCCAATCTTTGACTGCTGCTGAGAGCTCTGTTTAAAGGCCAGAGCCAGCTGGTTCTCATCAGTGCCTTCTCCTCTGTGAAGGCTGATCAGCTTCAGGTGGAGTCACTTCTCCCCCTTCTCCTCCTTCAGGCTGCTGATCAGCAGGCGAAGCTGCCTCCTGGCCCATGACATTCAATTAGTGTTCACATGGTTTCCTACTGTGTCTGATCCATGCTTTTAAGACAAAGAACCATACATGTGGATATACTGACTCACTTATGAGTTTGAGCTAGTGCAGCAAAGTCTTCCCACTATTGATCAGGTATTTTAACACACAATGAGAAAAAGGGATTCATTAGCTACTGAGCTGGACTTGGGGGTAAGAGAAATGCTGAATTAGGCACTACCTCCGTGACAATGACCCACTTCACAGAAATATATGCCCATTCTGATTTATACTTACTCTTTCTGTTGTCACTTGAGCATGCTGATACTTCTCTGTTGTTTCTCAGCGGCCCCATTTTGTCACCAATCATATTAATCAATTGCCCACCTAGGTTTGCTTTTAAAGGGAACAATGCCTCCTGGTAATTTGTTGCTCTAGAAGAATCTCATCCAAATTCAAAGAATATAGAGACATTCTCAATTTCCCCACACCACAGGGTGGAGATAATAGCACATATAAGACTTTCTCCCAGCCATTGTGGGAGGCATTTAGCTGTGCGCAATTCTTTTGTAGCTATGAGAATGTTTGAATGACCCAATCACATGCTCAGGGCCTGGTGGAATTCTTTACCCTTCCAGCACAATGCTAACTCCATGGGAAATATCCTTTTGATTAGGCCCAGACCCCTTGGCTGGCTGCCCCATGTAAAAATAGTTCATGGGCAAGAAGCTTGAACACAGCTGGGAAAACTTCTACAGGATGCCAATATCCACTTAATTGTAGTATTGTCATTGAGTCAGCTATAGAAATACTATTATATAGAAATTTGTATGAATAGGACTCTACATGGGGAGTATATATATGTATGATGGTTTTTCCCTTCTATTTTATCCCAATTGAAAATAAAGTCAAATACTGTTGACAGATTTAATCCCTGCTCCATGCCCCTAAAAAGATTTTGTATGCATTTATTAAATGGGTTATTTGAACACTGAAAATATTTCTACACCTCCCCCCCCTGAAGCAATCTTCGGAAATGGAAAAAAATACATTAGTTCACACCTGCTTCGTATAACCATATGGTCTGAAAAAGTCTATTATGCTACATTTGCTTATTTCACGTATTTGTATCCTGCCATTTGAAAACTTTCAAAGCAGAAATTAAAAGCACAACAATACAAAAATTAGGAAAATATTTGGAATCAAAGGCATTACAAGCAGTCACAACATAGCACACAATATACTGACTCAAAATCTAAGAGGTCTAAAATATCTTAGAAGTTTTAGGAAGTCCAGCTAAAGTTTAAAAAGGCCTTCACTAAGCACTAAAAAGACATCAGGTATGGTGTATTGCAAGTCTCCATGGACAAAGCACTCCATAGATAGGGTCTGCTACAATGGCAAAAGTCCTAAATCTCACTGTTAGTCACTATAGCTCCAGACTTCAACAAATGAAAATTGCAGAGTATATTGCAAAAATCCAGGAATAAAGAAGACTTAAAACAATGGGGACGTTCTGCTGAACATTCTGCACATCAAGAAGTTCCAATGCCGGGGGGTATTTTTATCTGTGGATGATTTAGTGTCTTTGTGGATGGTTCATGCCTCAAAGTGACCTCCACTGTATCCCAGTCTCACAACTGATTTTCTAATTTCTTTTTCTCATACACTTTCAGCCTTAGATTATGATGAAGCAGTTGCTGCTTCTACTGTTCTTCGAAATCACAGCACAGATCACCAGTTTGGTGCTGAATCTGCTTTGGTTGCCCTGATGGATATTCTTTTATTGGGGATTGTGATCCTGTTGCTCTCGCTAGATCTCTCATTGGCTTTTGAGACCATGGGATCTTCCCGGACCATCTACAGGCAACTGGCATTGGTGGAACTGTTCTACAGTGGTTCCAATCTTATCTCCAGGAGGTAGCACTGGATGAGTGCTTTTTTGGCCCCCAGGCTCTTTCCAATCTACATGAAGCTATTGGGCATGGTCACCGGGAAATTTAGAGTGAGGTGTCATCAGTACGCTGGTGATACCCAATTCTATTTCTCTGCAGCATCTGAATCAGGAATGGCTGAAAAGGCTCCTGCATCTGAATGCAGTGGCTAATACAACTGAGCCTGAATCTGTACAGTATTTTACAGAATGCAATAGTCTACAGCAAGCAAAGCTGAAATTCCTGCCTACTTTCCCTTCCTGTAGCAATACAGATCTGTATTCAGCTTCCACTGTGTTTGTCTTGGGCATAGGGCTTGCTTATTCTGCAGAAGTTCATATTTTCCCCTTTGTGTACAAGACCTGTTCTGTATCCATCCTTTTGGTGTAAAGTTGACGACAAGTTCACGTAAAATGTTTCTTGGTTCATATAGCAATTCACCCTTGAGGGGTGAAACAACTGCTTGTTAACTACCAGTCGGTTCAGATGTGAAACTCAGCAGAGGTAGACACATGGTAAAGTGTCATTTTAAATCTAAGGACATCTACAAACATCCCAATTCACTCTTGAGTGTTTTCCATTTTCTGGAGTGCACTCAAAACTGAAACTGCATAGGTGAAGCAACAGGAGAATCAAATCAGAATGCAAATGAAAAGCGGTTTCAACCAACAGAATAAATTCATACCTCAGCAGACTCCCATCAGCCCAGCCAGCATGACTCACGGTCAGGGATAATGGGAATTTTGGTCCGGCAACATCTTAAGAGCCACCAATTCCCCATCCCTCATATAGATATAGCAACTAAAAGGTTCAGGGTAAAAGATCCCAATGCCTTGCCATCATGAGGCCATAATATGGCATAATTTGATGGGTGGCTTCTGGCGAAAATAGAACTCTGCTCTAGTAGTCTCCCACATGCAGGCAGCCACTGGACCTGATGTTTCCTAATTCCAACATGACACAAGTGTATTAAAGTGAACTTGCATAGTACTGCTGAGAAACGAGAAAGAATGAAGGTGTAGACCAGCCTTTCTCAACCTGTGGGTCCCCCCAGATGTTGTTGGACTACAACTCCCATCATCCCTGAGCTCTGGCCTTGCTAGCTAGGGATGATGGGAGTTGTAGTCCAACAACATCTGGTGACCCAGAGGTTGAGAAAGGCTGGTGTAGACAGTCCTTTCAGTGTTGCCTTCCTTCACTCATACAATGGTCTTTCAGGACCAAAGGAAAGCTGGTGCAATGTTGCCATTTCCTATCGGCAAGGGCTTGGATAGGGCATTGATTTTGACTGGCTTCCTAAAGATCAGATACTCCTTGAGCTGCTGTGAAGCAAACCAACAGTTCTCTGGGTGCAGACAAAGCTAACCTGTTAGATGTAGCTGTAAAATAAAGCCTTGGTCGATTGCAGGAAGAATACTATAAAATGGACGGTTGTTAATGAATATTTGTTAATATTGCCTTATGATACAAATTAATATTTGCTGGGGTTTGGGAAGTGGGGGGAGCCTCCTCCTGAGAGCGATAACAGATGTTGCTAGTTTCAGCTAGATAAACTGTGATCAGTTGGTTCTGTATGCGCACCGAAGCAAATAATTTTTTTGCAAGAGAGAACTGTGCTAATTTGAGCTCACAAGAGACTGACAAGATTTAAAGTGAAAACGACAATGGAACATTGTTAAGACAGCAGGAACATAATTTGTTCCCTAATTTCCACCCCACCCCCCAAATAATAATAATTCCGATTCTGATTTTGAGAGCTAGTGTGATGTAGTGGTTAGAGAGCTTGGGAGACCAGAGTTCGAATCCCTACCCAGCCTTGAAGCTCGCTAGGTGACCTTGGGCCAGTCACTGCCCCTCAGCCTCTTAGGGTTGATGTGAGGATAAAATGGTAGGAGAAGTCTTCCCATTTCCTTGATGGGAAAGATGGGATATAAATGTAATAAATAAATGCAAGAAATAATATTTTGCATAAGACTCTCTGTGTCAGCTAAATAATCAAAGGCATGATGGGTTCAATGTTCAGACACATTTAGAAGGTATTTTTTTTTGGAAGGGGAGGGATAATTATTTGAATCCAAAGTATGAGTGGCCCAATTAAAGTCAGATTATTGAGGAATGGTCTTTAACAGGAGCAAATGTCAGACTTTGTGCACTGAAAGCATCTACCAGGTCAAACCATTGGCCTGTTTAGTCTGGGGTTGGCTACACTGGCTGGCAGTGACTCTCCGTGGCTTTTCAGACAATAGTATTTTGTAGCCCTACTTGATGATTTCCAGGATCGAACCCTTCAGTATGGAAAACATGTGTTCTCCCACTGAGCTATGGCAGTTTTCCACAAAAAAAAGCCACCCACTAGGTTTTTAACCTTTTCGCTGTAGCTCCTTGCACCTTCTGAAAAGCAGTTTGGGGATCTTTCAGGAAAGTGTTCAGTGAAATTCAATGGTGCTTACAATATAGCCAGTGGAAATATGGAAAACGATGAACCCTGTATATGAGAGCAAAGAGTCTTCTGCTTTTTCACAGCACATGTGGGTTTGAAGCCCCAGTGGGTTGCTGCCATTAAGTTAAGTGGAACTTAGCAGGCATAGGATAGAGAAGAAAGAAGAAGAAGAAGTGCTGAGCTCCCCCCCTCAAAATACATAGTTAAGAAAAACTCGATTTAGAACAGGTTTTAGACAGACACGGTTTTGTACCCTTCCTAAATATATGCATAAAAACAAGAGTGTTCTTCTGTCTGTTGTATTCTACTGTCTACATTAACTGCTTTTTTCCCTTCATTGCACAGCTTCAGTTTATCACTACAATACTATGACACCACACACATTCTTACTGGTTTAACGATGATAAAATAAGAATGGGCCTTACATTAATTGCTAACTTAGGTCCCCTTTCACAAAAAATCACCCAAGTCACTTGGGTAATAGAGGGACATTGCCTATAAAGTTTCAAATTAAATTCTTGCTAATAGTCGCTATAATCATTTTAGCTTCTTATAATGTGACAAAATTATCATGAATTCGGCATGACTTTTGTTCAGTTATTAAGTTCTTACCATGTCAAGTGAAGTGATTTGAAGCAAAAAATGCTTTTATTGGATTTTCTTTAATCCTTTTTGCAATGTAATGTCATGCGGTGTAATTTTCCCTTCTCAGAATAATATTAATGGTTGTCATTGTAGAGATACTATACTAGTGGCAGATAATCCACCAAAAAGAAATTGCAATAGACAAATGCAAATTTCATTTAAAACTTGGAATAGGTTTTGTTTCCTGGTTTCCAGGTACTAGAAACTGTCCCAGTTTCAGATTTGATCCCAGTATATTCCATAGGATGTCCCTATTTTCATTGGATAAATGTTGGAGGGTATGGAGTTATCTGACCCCTGAGCCATCTCAAGGCAGTCCTGTACAGTACAGGGAAGTTTTTTTTTTTAATGTTTAATGTTCAATTATGTTTTATATATGTTGGAAGCTGCCCAGAGTGCTGGGGCAAACCAATAAGATGTGCGGGGTATAAATAGTAAAATTAGCATTATGGAATGGGGCAACCCTATTTTCATTGGAGAAATGTTGGAAGGTATGCAACTCTGGCATTTTAAAGAATGACAGCCTCCACAATTCTGTGAAAATTAGTACAGGAGAGTGAGTGCACTAAAAGTAAGAGCGCAATTGTATTAGGTAAGATCAGGAGCGCTGATAACTGAGGTTCAGAACCCAAAAACACGAAAATAAATATTTATGAAACAATGCTGTTATAATAGACAACAGGATGGTATTTGAGATGTTCAAAGTAACAAGAATAGGTTCAACAGTGACATTTGTTTCAGACATACAAGCTCAGCGGTGATCCAAATGTGAACAGAGAGAAGGATTATACTTCGCTAGAGTACGTAATTAGGTCACAGCTCCTTGCATTAGCAAAATAGGTAGAGGGGCAAAGCAGGGTGCAGAAGGAGAGGTCCTGGTAGAAGTGAATCCCTCAAGAAACATAGGCTAGGCCTCTTAGGCATTCATGAAAGGAATCAAAGGACAGGAAGAAGGGCGCATACGCCAAACTTTTTAAATCACTGGATACTGCAGATTCCATGCTAGGTTGGCAGGAGCAGGGACCTGTAAAAACTTGTAAAAAATGCATTTTTTAAAAATTGTAGTTGTACCTACACTTTGGGGACGCAGGTGGCACTGTGGGTTAAACCACAGAGCCTAGGGCATGCCGATCAGAAGGTTGGCAGTTCGAATCCCTGCGACGGGGTGAGCTCCCATTGCTCAGTCCCTGCTCTTACCAGCCTAGCACTTTAAAAGCACATCAAAGTGCAAGTAGATAAATAGGTACCGCTCCAGTGGGAAAGTAAACGGTGTTTCCGTGCGCTGCTCTGGTTCGCCAGAAGTGGCTTAGTCATGCTGGCCACATGACCCGGAAGCTGTACACCGGCTCCCTTGGTCAATAAAGCGAGATGAGCGTTGCAACCCCAGAGTCAGTCATGACTGGACCTAATGGTCAGGGGTCCCTTTACCTTTAAATAAAATGTTAACTAACACTAGGGCTGACCATTTCCTGATGAGATTTAGGCTTGAGCAGACATACCCAGAACTGTGCTGTTAAAGGGCCATTTTTTAAAATGAGTGTTTGGCTTTTCCAAGCAGGATGTGTTGCTCTTGAAGTCTGTAAATTGCATTTAACAAGACTATAACTACTGAGAGAGAGAAATGTTGTTTCCACTTTAAGCTTAAAAGGTAAAATAAATGTAGGTATAGAATGCATAAAAAAGGGTTAGGAAAAGCTTCAGAGCTGATTTGGATAATCATATCTCAGCTTAATCTCGGCACCGATAGGATTGAGGTTCTTGCCTGCACAAGCAAACCTGTTACACTCCATTTTGAAGCATGAACAATTAAACCAGAAAACCTTTAGTTAACCATAGTTGTTGCTGCTGCTACTGCTTGCCATTACTAGGAAACTATGGTTACCAGTTTCAAACCATATTTAATAGCATGGCTTGTGCTAAAGTTGATCATCATGGTTTCACAGTTTGGATAAAACAGGAAACTATGGCTAACTGAACATTTCCTGATATTTTACAGATTTTTAGTTTCAAGGTACAAGAGCTTCCTGGGCTTTCCCTCTCTGCAGCTCCTTTGACCCTTAGAAGTCTGTGTGAGATTGATGTCCAGAATGGACAACAATTAAATTAAATTAAAAGCACATTTCATGTGTCTGGATAATCTTTGTAGAAGAACTTTATAGACAAATGAAGGAAATAACATTGAATTTCTTATTGTGTGGCATCTGAGCTAGGCAAATTCACAATACAAACCAGATAGTTTTTGTATTTCTGATTTGGGGTGCCCTTGAGTGGTGTCCAATTTTCTCTCGGTATAGAATGACTACACCTTACTACAAGGGGTTGAAATTCAAAGCAAGCAAGCAACCAATTGTGAACTGAGACCACTATTTGCGACTTAGGTCGCTTCCAGCCTATCAGTATCTGGGGAGCAAAATTCATGTTACACAACTGTAGAGCAAAATATCTGTTCCCTACCCCCCAAAAAATCTGGATTGATGGAATATTGTACGCTACCCTAAAAAGGAGGGTGGAATAACCTACCCACAAAAAATAAAAATAAATGCTCAATAAACAGGTGGTTGTGCAAGCAGCCTTAGTTGCTAGTAACCACAGCTGTCCTCTGCCATTCTGCTTCTGCTGAGGCAAAGCCTTTGCTTTGTAAATTGCTGGATTTGCTTTATGTGTTACCTTCCTATTTCAGCTTACATGGTCTTTTCTTTGCATTGCAATTTGCTACATCATGCTGCCTGACCTGACTTGCGCTTTGATTTCTTCAGCCGAACGAGAAACCCATTCCTCTTCTGAGGAAGGTTTTGTTGTCCACCCAAACAGGTGCATCTCTTGATCTTTGCATTGGTATGAAGAGTTTAGCAGAAATTGAAGTGCAACAGATTGAAGGATTTAGTTATGTGTGCTGCAGTGTTCAAAAGGCTTTCAATTCAATCCTCTTTTCTTGGAGGGGATTTTGCCTTCCAGGCTGTGTAAAATTAGTTGCTGAGCCACCAATTAAGTTCTAAAGTGTGATGATGCTTTGCAGTTTGGGATGTAGCCAAGTACCAGATAGACAATGGTAAATCTACACCAGTATTAAGTGCAAATAATGCAGGTAAAATAACAAGAGAAGCACCTTAAGATCGAAGGTGAATTAATATACTGGAGGGACTGACAGACGACACAGAAGTGTGTTCCCAGTTTAAAACTCAATTTTTTTTCAACATATCCTTCTCCAACCTCAGTTAATCTACCATTTCTCAAGTGGCCACAACTAACTCTGTGCAAATTCAGACTTTCCTTTTCTGTGTTCTGCCTTTCTTGGTAGCTGCAGAGGCATATCAAAACTGGCTAATGAATTAGACAGGATGAGCTAATGGGGATCCATTGTCTTAAAAAAGAAAAGGAAAAGAAACATGGGGTGATTTAAGCAATTATTTGTATGATTAGTTCTGATTATGTTTTTTCATTACAGGTTTCTTAGGTGTTACAGCTTCCCTGCTCCTTCTTTTCTTTGTATGTGTGGCATCTGAATGGTGTTAATGGGAGTGTCTTCCTCACTTATTTACCTAATTTCCATGATGGAGGGGAGGGGAGGGGAGGGGAGGGGAGGTCTCACATCTGAACAGAATAGCCAGCACAAATATATATATATGGGCTACACCCAGCTGAAGAAATATGCCAACAGCTCAGGACCACAATACCTCAAGGACTGCCTCTTTCCATGTGAATCTACCCAAACCCTGAGATCACCTTCTGAGGCCCTTCTTCATGTGCCTCCTCCAAGAGAGGTCCAGAGGGTGACAACACAAGAACAGGCCTTTTCTGCAGTGGCTCCTTGTCTGTAGAATGTTCTCCCCAGGGAGGTTCACCTGGCTTCTTCATTATACAGCTTTAGGCACCAGGCAAAAACGTTCCTCTTTAGCCAGGTCTTTGGTTGATTTGATTGACATCCTATGCCCTTTTAAAATGTGTTGGTGTGTGTGTATGTGTTATTGGGTTGTTGTTGTTTTTCTTTTGATTATGTGCTTTGTGGTTTTATACAGTGGTACCTCTGGTTACAAACTTAATTCGTTCCAGAGGTCCGTTCTTAACCTGAGGTACCCCTTTAGCTAATGGGGCCTCCTGCTGCGGATGTGCCACCGCCACGCGATTTCTATTCTCATCCTGAGGTAAAGTTCTTAACCTGAGGTACTACTTCCGGGTTAGCGGAGTCTGTAACCCGAAGTGTTTGTAACCTGAGGTGTTTGTAACCCGAGGTATTCTGATTTTATCCTGTGAACCACACTGAAACCTACGGGTATAGGGTGGTATATAAATTCAATTAAATAAATAAATGGCTACGTAACTTTCAAAAGTGCGCTGAGAACGGTACACTGGCAGCACAGCAACATTAACATCCTAAGTAACAACATACAGGAAACAGTGGTAAAGAAGCAATCTAAGGAGCAGAACTTACCACTTCTTCATGGGTGGCACCTTCTACGTTTATGCCATTAACCTAAAAATGTCACAAAATGGTTATTTGAAATATCGGATTAATATCAGAATGTTATACAAGCATCAAAATAGTAGCATACTTTTGAAGCAGTTGTGTAGAGTAAACTGACCTGTATTACTGCATCTCCTATAAATAACATTCCTGACTGGTCCGCTGTAGAGTTATTTGAAGAAAAGAAAAACCACACATTAATTGAGAGACTTACAATAAGGACATATTTTCTTGCAGCAGTTTGTCTTAAGCAGGGTTATTGTACAAGTCACTTCTACAACTGCCTCTCTTGTAAAAATGCCAGCAGCATAGCAATCACCCAGCAAAGCTAAATAGATTGGTAGCAATTCTAAGGAAATTAAGAGGGCTGATTTCCAGTCACAAAAGATTATTTAATATGGAACACAAATGTCACTTCCCACTAATGATGGATTTCATTAAATTATGGAGGAAATATAATTCACATTTTTCATTAGCTTTGGTAGGACACTAAAATAGGAATTCTGCCTCCCTTGTTCTTTCCTCCTGAAAAGATGTGCAGAGGCTGCTTTAATCAAGAAGGTTGCACAAAGAATTTAATAAAGCAATTTAGTGTGAACTTTGAATCCACTTCACTGAATAGAGTAACCCGATATATTATTTCAACCAGTAATTTGTGAAGTTTCTGCAACACGAAATTAATGTGAATGTCACCTTGCCAGCTGCATGCATAACTAAAGCAGCATACAATCTCTCCTATTCTAAGAAACACGTTTTTTTAAAGCCTTGTCTCTCATCATAGCACTGTTGTTTTTCACTCATATTTTCAATGGCTTCCTAGAACGTTGCTCTAATTAGAAAAAGGAAATAGTTAGAAGCGGCATAAATCAAGGTCTACGGTCTAGTTCAGAGATGTGCTGCCACCCTCAGTTTTCGTATAAGTGAACAGTGATGGTTCACTCTGGACTGACTCCCTCCTCGTTTCAAAAATCTGGATGTTCATGTAATTACCAACACCATGTAAGTCTCCAAACCTTCTTCCCTGGCACTTCCTGCTGTAATGGCTGTCATTGCAACAGCAGACATAGTAGGCGGGATCTCTCTCTCTCTCTCTCTCTCTCTCTCTCTCTCTCTCTCTCTCTCCTTTCTCCGTGCCTCTGCCTGTCACTGGGATCAAATGCTGCCATGGCAACGTTCAAGTCACCCGAAACCCCAAGGAAATCTGATTTCCATACTAACATCAGGTGCCCTTGGGAAACTGCAGGCCTACAACTCCAGAGACCCAATGCGTCCCCCCCTAGGAAATTTGGTGCTCTGGGGGAACTTAACAGATCTGGGGCTCTGAGCTTGTGAGACCCTTTCAAGTGTGAAGCAGGAGTGGGAAGAAAATATGTCCCCATTCAGACTTACCACCAACAGAGTGGAAGTTGTTTCCTGGTGGTATATTACCATCCTGCTATGTTAAATATGCGAATATAGAAGTCATATGGGAGGAGGACCCCGCTTCATGATTCATTTCCAGTGAACCAGCATTTGCTCTTCTTTCCAACAAGTGATAGGCAGATGAAAGGATTGACACAGATAGCTCCAGAAGTGTATTTATGCAAATTAATGAGGAAGAGTCTATGAATGGCTGCTAAGTACGATGACTATACTGTCTCCAGGAACAGAGGCACAATGCATCTGAATACCAGTTGCCAGGCATCCACAGTCAGAGAGGGCTATTGTCCCCATTTGCTGTTTGCGGACTTCCCAGAAAGGTATCTGTTTGGCCACTGTGTGAAACAAGATGCTGGACTAGGTGGTCCTGTGCTCTTTCTTAGGTTTTGATGATGGCAATACCCCATCCTCACAACTGGAACAAAGCACTGAAGTCATCTGAGAATTACTATAACCAGCAGTGGTGTAGCGTGGGTTGCCAGCACCTGGAGCAAAGCGAATATCCTCAGCACTGCTGATACACTGGATCAAAGGAGCAGGAGTTCAGCAACCTACCCGAGTGACAGCCAGGGCACCCCATGAGCATGGAACATGGCAGAGAGTGGGACAGGAGATTGGTCAGGAATGGGTATCTTTCTAAAACCCATGCAGAGGGTGCCCTAGTAAAAGGCCATCAGCCAAATTTGCTGCTTAATCTACCCACGTGAACATTGGGAGATTTTCTGTTTGAGGGGTAGGGTGTACTATCTATCTATCTATCATCTATCTATCATCTATCTATCTGATTATCTATCTATCTGTCAGGGAACTGCCATCAGCTCAGGGGCGAGAGGGGAAAAGACGGATGGATTACAGAGAGCCCCCAAAGATCATGGGAAGCAGCACTTCCTCAGCGGAGGAAGGTAGCCACGCCTCTAGTGGAGAGGAGATGCAGGGGGCGGATGAGGCAAGGCGGTGCCAGGACACCTTGCCTGAGCAAAGCGGGGAGGAGGGAGGACGCCCGTTACCCAAGCCTTCCTTGCGCAGTAAGCTTCCGCGCAGAGAGCGGAGGCGCAGACTAGGCATTAAGAAACTACTCTGCTGGGGAAGGTTTAAGGACCGCCCACTCTCAGATTTTGCAAGTGAATGAGCAAGACACGAAATATAGGCACTCTGCATTCTAAAGGTTTTTATCACTAATAAGAAAGCTTTAGAACAGACTATTGAGGCATATTGCCTGATTGCTCTCCAGCAACCAACCAATACCTCTAACACTATCTATCTATCTACCATCTATCTACCTATCTATTTTTTACTATGCTATTTGTTTTCCTTTTGAAATTTTGGCACCCCTAAGGATTTGCGCTCAGGGCAAACTGCCCCTGTGGCCCTGCCCACGCTATGCCACTGGCAACCAGGCTGATGCATCCAAAAAGCATGAGCTAGGGAAACCACTCAAATCTCATGGCTGAGAGCATGTCCCACTTTCTCTCTTTTTAACAAACTTCTCTACTTTACAGAATATGCCACTGTTGAAGGCTCTGATGTTGCTTTATAATGGCAAGAGAATTATTCTCTTACAGGAATTTTCCTAAGCCCAGGATGTATTCCATGGTGTATGAGAAGAACTTGAAGGAAAAAAAATCCCTTATTTAAGATGTACGTGACCGTGCATTGATGAGTTGTTCCTTTTCTTTTGAGGAAAACAAGTACATTCTGTACAGTTTGATTGGCAGGAGTTTGTGATTAGCTCCCACTACAAAAAAAAAAAAAAAGATTGCTACATAATGGTGCTTTTATTCTGGTTTTCTATATCAAGAAAAGTGAGACATGGAATAAAGTGGCCTAGAAATATGGTTTTCTGAAAGTTTGAAAAATGGCTCAGATACATACTAGAGGGCTGAAATTATGGTTATTTCTGTTATTGGGTAAACAAAAGCACAACACAAAAAACTGTAACCCAAACAACATGAGTAAGGCTTTTTAAAATCTTTTTAAAAATTGTCTTTCACAGCAAAATGAATACAACTGAGTGTCCTGCAGTAAAGTCCAAGCTGCCTTTTCATAAATTGTACCCTAGGAAAGCACAGTTACCACTCCTTTGTGCTAAATGTGTGCTATTAGGAATACAGAGGCTTTTCAAACTGAATCAAAACATCTTTCAAAAACTGTATGTCTACCATACTGAAAGAATACAGAGTGTTCCTAAAGTCTAATGTAGTCCACTTGGTAAGGTTATATTTTTCTCTCATTTTGTTTCACACTGCTATATTTTAAAGCATGGCAATATGCTTAGTTCTTCAGTTCTACTGCATTCCAAGAAATTACTATATGTAGGCATGACAGATGGTAAAGAAAACAAAATCTGATCAACAGCGCAAAAAGAAAGCAGTATGAGAATTTTGGAAATGTTATGAGTAAACTCTAATGCGTGCTTACCAGAATTTGCTCTTTTCTTTTGCTTTTGGAATACCGTTTGCATAGACACTGTACATTAAGCTGGTCTATCTAATGCAGTACTCTCAACTTGACAGGCAGTGGTCATGCACTGGTTTTTCCCTTCAGCATTGCTCTTCTGGCAAACCATGGCTTAGCTCCCAGCAGTTCAGTGGCAGGAAGGCCAGAGCAAAGTGGCCAAAATCTCCTCTCCAGGAGTCTGGATGCTTGTGCTAAGTCATGGTTTGGCTTAGGGTTATGTGTAAAGTAGCTCAACAAGGAAACAACTCCCCTGTATTTATACGAAGTTCTTGCAATACTTCAGCAACTGATTCTCAATGACCAAAGCCGAGCCGTATTTCAGACAGAAGATATAACCAAAGGTCAAGCACCTTATTTCCAATTTTCCAACAAGAAAAATCAGATGCCGCTAATAGCTGGATCCTATGCAGGTGTGCATAAACTCATTGATTTCAATAAATGCACTTAACTCTGCATAGGATCAGGCCTTAAGTCTTTTCCCTAAAGAAGAAGAGGAGGAGGAGTTTGGACTTGATATCCTGCCTTTCACTCCTCTTAAGGAGTCTCAAAGCGGCTAACAATCTCCTTTTCCTTCCTCCCCCACAACAAACACTCTGTGAGGTAAGTGAGGCTGAGAGACTTCAGAAAAGTGTGACTAGCCCAAGGTCATCCAGGAGCTGCATGTGGAGAAGGAGGGACGTGAACCCAGTTCACCAGATTACGAGTCCACCACTCTTAACTGCTACGCCATGCTGGTTCTCAGTACTTAAGTCTTTTCCCTTCAAAGCACTTAACTTTGGCTGGTAGAGTTGGGATTGCATTGTCCAAAATGGCCCATGGAATAGCTTCCACCAGAGAGATCAGAATGCATGCCAACAATGGTTCATCCCAATGCTGCCATCCTTGCAGCTTGTGACTGTTATAAACATACAAGTTGATTGACTTCTGTATGACTGAATGTGCAGAACGATGTAGTCTTAAAAACCACCTTGCAATCACCAGATCTTAGAAGTCTGAACATTAAGATCCATAACTGGAACACAGATCCAACTCTCTAATGGTTACCTAGTGCTTGTTCACTGTACCTGCTGCAGCTCAGAGGCAACCACAGAAGAATACTTCTGCAACACAGGTACATGGTCACCCCCCAAATCCACTGCATGAGCAATACACAGCCATTCCCAAATACCTTACATGGCATCTCATCCAAATTTTGACTTTTCAAGTTAGACTAAAAACTAAAGTTTGCCTGCCAGGAAGACAGAGCTGTTTCTGCTGCTGAAGCTATCATGGATTAATAGGATGATGCTTCTCCTGTGATTTCTTGCTACCTCTGGATAATGGAAAAACTCATGCTGCCAATCTGATCATTTTATCTTAAACGTATTTTATCTTGTAGCTGCATTCTGTTTTCCCCCCAGATGGCACATCAATCAAAACACAGCTCCATAGACTTTATTTACCGCATCATGGTTATTATATTGGTATGGTGCTCAAACATAAGCTTGCTATAGTGGCGATAAAGAAACAATAGTATGAATTTGCAATACCCGCAATATTAACTTAAAACAGCACTGAAGGGGAAAGTGGGGAAAGGATTACAGTTTTAAGTCTTCCAACTTAATAAACTTTGACAACACCAAAGTGTGAAATGAAGCTCATAAATGATTTAGAGGCTCCTGGAACAATTCACTGTTTATTACGCATAGATTTCCCTCTTCCTTTGGGAAAGCTCAGAGCGGGTTATATGCTGTTCTTCTATCCTGCCACTGGCCAGGCTAAGACCTGCTAAGTTATTCTGTAACAGCATAATGTACCCTCAGGCGATAACATATAAATTACAAAGTTCTACTTTCTTCATAAGTAAATCTGTAGAAGAAGAAGAAGAAGAAGAAGAAGAAGAAGAAGAAGAAGAAGAAGAAGAAGAAGAGTTTGGATTTGATATCCCGCTTTATCACTACCTGAAGGAGTCTCAAAGTGCCTAACGTTCTCCTTTCCCTTCCTCCCCCACAACAAACACTCTGTAAGGTGAGTGAGGCTGAGAGACTTCAGAGAAGTGTGACTAGCCCAAGGTCACCCAGCAGCTGCATCTGGAGGAGCGGGGAAGCAAACCCGGTTCACCAGATTACGAGTCTACCGCTCTTAACCACTACACCACGCTGGCTCACTGTATTTAACAAACAGCAGCCTTGCACACATATTCTTTCCTTGCTTACAAAATGCATGATGCAACAGATAAACACCAAGAACTAAAATGGAGACTGTCTATTAATACCATTTTTGTAAAGCCATACCCCATGCTAAGAACACTCATGTGTTATACTGCTTCTCTTTTAAAGTGGCACAGAGATTTATCTCAAGAGCAACAGTCAGCTGACATGACTCCATAAATTCTATGCAAAATGTAAAGCTTTTTAGAATTCTCTTAAGTCAAACTATGGTTTTATGCTACTTTTGCTTTACAAGGAAAAAAGTCAACTCTGTTTTATTTTGTTTTTTACCATAACGATTCAAGGAAGTGGACCTTTTATTTATTTTTTTAAAAGGTTTCTTACTTCCATTACTTCAACGAAGTACTAAATCCACTACTTTGGGCAAAGAAAGAAAACCTCATCTCAAGCAACTAAAATGCATTCTAATATCTGAGAATAGGGAGGTTAGTACCAACATGGACATGATTAATACCACAGGTAAAAGGCTTACTGAACTGAATAATGTGGCACTGAATCCACGGAAGTAATGAATATTTAAAGTTTTATAAGGAAATAAAAGAGAGGCAGACTGGTGTCTTCAATCTTTCTATTCAAAGGATGGCACTGGAGGCCGACCAGAGATCTTATTATTTCTTGTTTCAAGACAGTGGGAAGGAGATATGCAAAAACAAAAGGGCAGAACTGAATGTGCACTGGTAATGGAAGGGATGTTTCCTACTGAGCTACACAGCTTAAGACGAAATGAAGAAAAACATGATTTATTATTAACAGGTACTATCAACTCATTAATTTCCCTGCAGTTATTTTTGTGGCTCCACATTTTGCCCTTGATATCTTAGATGCAAAATCGTTTCTAATCACAGGCATCTTTCGTGCAGCACACAGAGGAAAAAAACAACAACACTTTTTCCTTGTACGATAAAATGTAATATTAACATCTGATTTATTTATATAAGTAGAGCTGCCACAAGTTTATTGGGGGGGGAAGGGGAATTTTGTTTGCCCCAGTGTGTTTTATCAGGGCTTTTTGATTTGTGGTTGTGACATGCCAAAAATGGCTTGGGCCACAATGCGAGGATCTACAATCTTGAAGACTTGGCAGAGTGTTTCCAGCTGAGAAGCCCACCTGTTGAGAATTTCTCATGTGAACCATTAAAAAGGCTATCTTCTTTCATTAGGCAGGATTTCATCAGACAGTGGTGGCCAAACTTGACCCTCCAGCTGTTTTTGGACTACAACTCCCATCATCCCTAGCTAGCAAGACCAGTGGTCAGGGATTATGGAAACTGTAGTCCCAAAACAGCTGGAGGGCCAAGTTTGGCCACCATAGTCATAACAGAAATGCACTGGGCCAAATCGACATTAGCAGTTGCCAAGTTTATAAACCCCACCCTCAAATATCAGATGATGTCTTTTATGTTATGGATACATATGTAAGTTGACCCCAAATATCCTTGTTGGAAACAGTATGAATAACCCATTAACTGTTCCTTGAAGTTGTACCCTTTAACATTACAAATAACCCATTATTCCAGCTGGGGCCTGTATTCCCTTTCTCTTCCAATTATTGATCAGGTAACTACCCCCTTGAATCTCACCCTCTCCTTGACAATAACCCCACAGGATAGCAACATGCCATGATGTCCGGATACAGGCAAACAGGGTACGCTCATTCTTATAGTGCTACATCATGCATAAATGAATTATAAAATGTTTTTAAAGACCAGGACCACAATGAATAAATAAGAATTCAGCACTAGTGTTTCATGAGTGTGACATTTCCCCCCAGATTAAACTGAATATGTCAGTTTTAATATCTATCTATCATCTATCTATCTATCTATCTATCTATCTATCTATCTATATCTCTATCATCTATCATCTATCATCTATCTATCTATCTATCTATCTATCTATCTATCATCTATCTATCTATCTATCTATCTATCATCATCATCTATCTATCATCTATCTGTTCTGGCATTCAGTAGAAATAGCTCTCCTAAAAGCCAGCATGTTCAATTGATTCCCAGGGTGTGTGTGTGGGGGGGGGGGGGTGTGCCCATTGCAACAAATAGCCTCTGGCATAGTTTAGTGAACTATCTTCACCACTCATTTCAACAGAATTCATTTCGTATTGTTTTTGCAGCTTGTCTGACTCCACATGCTGTATCGGATAAGGGCACAGTGGAACTGCAAAGGTTTAGAACGTTGCAAGCCTGCAACTTCTATGGAAATTGGATAGTGGGCAAAAGAGCATCATCACAATGGTGTCAACATTCTGTGACTATGTGGGTTGGGGGGAAATTTCTGCAGCCCGTCCAATAGTTGTGTGTATGTGTGTACACATACATAACTAGGAAAATGAAACAACCAGGCTTTAGCCACATTAAAAGTTGCCTTCAACATGTTGCTATGACTTTCCCCCTCCATTTTCAGGCTTGGTTTGGGTAGGCTATCCAGACACCTCCAGTTGCTTTTTAAAAACAACTTTTCTCTAGAACACGCAGTTTCATTTTACTGCTCCATTATTACATTTTGCTGTCAGCTTACAGTATAAGCATTCTTCTTCCTTCTTTTCCACCTAGCTCATTTACCGAGTGGGTGAAACACATTCATTTTTTCCTCCCTCACATGCTATTTTTATGCCATGTACAAGACAGTATCTCTGTGGAGGTTGTATTAAAAGTATGCTTTTGTTCACTTAGGTTTCACATTCATTTTATTTTAATATTTGCGTAAAGGGGGCATGTTGCAAGCAAATCAGCATTTAAATTTCATGTTGAAGCTTTATTTGTGTTTGGGTTAATTTATATTTATGTTACCTTGTACTACTTTTATTCTGTTAAACTTTTGTTTTGTGATGATTTAATGTCCAAAGGAATCTAAACCAGAACCCTGTATTAAAAGAAAAATGAAATATTTAGTGAATCTACATATGTTTCAACATTTTGGGACCAAAAACTGGGATTGCGCATCATCCTGGCTGTGCTCTTGTTTAAGTCACATCAACTGCACGAGAGCACAGAACCCACATATTTCATTGATCTCACATGTTTAGGGGCTCTGTGATTTTGCACATTTTTGGGTGCCGTGTAGAGATCATGGCACCCAAAAATGGGAAGTCCTGATATCATGAAGGCAGTTCAGGGGTATGGAACTGGAGAAACTGTGATGATTGCTTTTCCCCCACCCCACTCCCCTATCCTGTGCATTTTTGAAATGTGGATTGCTGAACTGGGCAACAACTTCAAACCTAGACAAAACAAAATGGGAACAGAGTAAAACCTACAGAGTACTTCTTTGGAGAAGCTGAAGAGCACAATGGGAAACCTGTGAGCCTCCATATGTTGTTGGACTACTATTCCCGTCATCCCAGCCACTAGCCAGGCATCTGGGCCTGGTGGGAGCTGGAGGAGTGATGGATTTCCTATCCCTGCTGTAGAAGATAGGAGTTCTGCTAATCAAGGGGCTGCTCTCCTGAACCCTTCAACAGTCTTGCATAGGGCCCAACAATTGCTCTGTGAACAGTACTATGAAGCTTCCAAGCTTCCCAAAGGACTCATCTCTCCAAGCTGCTTAAGTTCTATGTGGTTTTAAAAGTGTGGTGCCAGATTTTCCCTCCGTGCTGGATTTTGCTACCTCTGGTTTCTGAGAATGCACAATAAGAACTGCTGATTGAAGCAACTGTGCTAAGTATACCCTTAGTCACAGACAGAATTTGCAAATAGAAACAAGATGTTTTAAAAGGGAGCAGAACACAGAAATAGAGCCAGTTTAAGTGCTGGCCAGCTTTGATAAGCGTCTCTCAACCTCCTTATGGAAAATGGGGTAGAACAAAACAAAATAATATTGGACACACCGAAAAAGGGAGGTAGCAAGAGTAGGAAACTAGTTACAGAAGTTGCAAAACATGGTGGTGTGTGGGAAAATTTCCAGATGAGAGCACATGTTCAAATTAGCATTTATTTGTCTATTAACCAATCTATATACTGCTTTATGAGGTGGAACTGGCCTTTCAAGGCAATGTACAAAATTTCATGCAACACAATTGTAACCATAATTCAACTAAAACCACATCGCAGCACCATAAAACTTAAGAAGATCACAAGAACCTGCTAGATCAGAGCAATTCCCATGTAGTCCAGCATCCTGCTTCTAGTGGCCAAGCAGATATGCATGGGAAGCCCACAAGAAGGATATACCTGTAGTCAATTGGGCTTGATGCCTCTCTTTGATGTACAGAGCAACATCTCCTCCAGCAAATCCTTTCCTGTCCATCTTGTAGCATCGGGATGTTGGGATACTGCCAGGGAGACAGAGGCCATCATGCAGGCCTCACATCGTCCCCGGACGTCCTCCGGTCTCCCGTTGGAACAGCATCAGTCAATTAGCGACACGAGCCTCAGACACATTCCAAGACTCGTGCACATCCTTTTCAGCATTCTCCACAACCGAAGATTCACCCAGGAGAGCATATATACAGCTTTATTCAACGTTGGTCAGAACAAAGGAAAAACATGACTCCTTGCATCCATGTCGAGGAAAACAGCCAGAACAAAAGCTATATACAAAACGGAAACTCCCAGTGAGCAGGAAGTACACAGGCATGTGACACACAACAGCCTGTTCCCTTTTTAAGGAGGAACGGAAATATCCTAACACGGGGTGTCTCACTGTTTTTCTCCATTCCACTAGGTTTCCATTGCACCCAAGCATATCTATGCTCTCTTTTAATACACTAAGCCAAGAGTTTGTCTAAGGTGTCTGAGGCAAAATGGGAAGCCGCCGCCGTATGCATGCGCTCTGCATTGCCCACCCCTGCCAAAGCCTCACTTGCCAAGGTTGCAAGGATGTGGGTTCTGATGAGATATTGTGAGAGCCCCACATTTTTGTGGGGTTCTTGTGAGATCTCACCAGAACCCAGAAGACGTTGCAGCGGGGGTTGGGGCATGCCTGCAGGAAGGTGCCCCTTGGATTCTGCCACCAAAGGCTGCCTCGGCCTGCCTCAGGAACAGGCTTGCTAGTAACTTCGTATGGTCTGGAACCCTGTTCAGTTCTTATTGCATGTATTCCCCTGCAAGTAGCTCATGAGAAAGGTTTGTCTTGCAGAGAACTAGAAGTCACCAGAGCAGAGAACTAGCAAACTGATGTAGCACCAGAGATCAGGCAGATCTAGTACAACAATGCAACACCTGGGCATGGAGGTCCAGGTATAGCCCTTCTTTAACCTGAAAACATGAGTGCCATAGACACAAATGAGCATGAACACAGCTTTATGGTCACGTGCAAAATATGGTCCTTTATCACAATATACATGAGGCATATACTCTAGTCCCATATTCATTCATTAATTCTGTTTTCAAATTCTCCAAAAATAAGACAGTTGCATTACAATTTCTAGAAAATTTTAGCTGCTTAGAAGATGGGGGGCGGGGAGAAGCAAAGATTGCCCTAGACCAGTGATGGCCAAACTTGGCCCTCCAGCTGTTTTGGGACTACAACTCCCATCATCCCTAGCTAACAAGACCAGTGGTCAGGGATGATGGGGATTGTAGTCCCAAAACAGCTGGAGGGCCAAGTTTGGCCATCACTGTCCTAGACAGTATAGCTTTACTGAGAAGTGTTCCCTACCCCCATAGTATGGACGTCAACGCATCACATTATTCTGTCAGTGTAATGTATTTGCTTTGAGTAACAGTTATTTCTTTTATAGGATTATTCTCACAAGACTATGTTCCTCTCTAGACAGACAACTTCACAATAATAGGCTCCTTGGGATTTATTTATTTAAATAACTTATATGTAAGTTTAAGGACGCGGGTGGCGCTGTGGGTAAAAGCCTCAGCGCCTAGGGCTTGCTGATCGAAAGGTCAGCGGTTCGAATCCCCGCGGCGGGGTGCGCTCCCGTTGTTCGGTCCCAGCGCCTGCCAACCTAGCAGTTCGAAAGCACTCCCGGGTGCAAGTAGATAAATAGGGACCGCTTACTAGCGGGAAGGTAAACAGTGTTTCCGTGTGCGGCTCTGGCTCGCCAGAGCAGCAATGTCACGCTGGCCACGTGACCCGGAAGTGTCTCCGGACAGCGCTGGCCCCCGGCCTCTTGAGTGAGATGGGCGCACAACCCTAGAGTCTGTCAAGACTGGCCCGTACGGGCAGGGGTACCTTTACCTTACCTTATGTAAGTTTAATCATGTACCCATGTCTAATGTTGATACGCTGATGCATTGCTTCATTTTCATTTTCCATGTATCTCTTTCAAGGTCTGTGACTCATTGCTGTGTTATCCCACTTTCCAAACTATTGGAAGTTTACCACAATATTTTCCCTAATTCTTTTCTATATAAGTATGGACTAATAGTAAATAATACATCCTTTCCAAGATTGCTAACAACTGTTTCTTAGCATGATTCCACACACCCCTAAATGGAGTTGAGGTTCATGTAGGAATATACAAACACAACAAGAGTGAAAATTCTCTCTGAGGATTGCTCAGATTCCTACTTTGTCATGATTGCACATTTTTGGAAGCTGAAATAGTACGCAGAGATGTAAAGCATGGCCACTGACTCTTCAGAGAATCCCCTGAGATGTACTACTGTGACTCACAATGAATTTCATTTGCGCTAGAGGTGTGAATTCTCTTTAAAAAATAAATGGCAAATGTGTTTGGAGAGGGAGTAGAATGCCTGAAATAGTGATGCTAATAGTCGCAAACACCACAAGCAGGGGAAGTGGAGCTGGGATCACCCAATGAAAGCAATGGGGCAATTATAGGATGTTGCTCTTTCATAATTGCTTATACAATTGGGACCCTCTTTCCAGTCTGTCCAAACTTGGAAAGGTGCTTTCTAATAGTGTAGAATGCCCGATAATGCCAGTGTTGACAGAAAACAGCAAAGTTACAGGCAGAAGACCAAGTATCCCATTGAAATCAATAGAAAAACAAAAAATGGTAAAGTAATAAAGGATCAAAAACAAAACGAATGCAATTCAAATGAATGAAAATGAAGCAAACCAAACTTTTAAATTTAGGTTGAATATAAAAACAGGACATTTTCCCTCGTCCACATTGAATTTGCACCTGTGAATCCATATTTAATTACTGCATTTAATATCAAACTCTCCCATATGCAAGTACACATTTGCTTTACCTGCTTGATCTTTAAATATTTTTGATATGACGACAGGCACTTTGTGCTCAGCACCACCCTGAAAGAGATAAGTGACAAGAAGAAGAGTTTTAGCTGCTCATCGCCTTCACTTTTTTTGCACTACGTATCAAAAAGAGAAGAGAAGAAAGAATTATGCATACCTTTATACTTAAGCCCAAGCCACCAACTGGTTGTCTACGAAGTTTAACAGTTCTGTGCTTTAAAAAATGGTAGAAAAAATAAATTTAGGTGAAAATACAATATTAGATGCATGCATATCGAATTTGTGCTATCTCACCTACTCTCTCTTCTCATATTCTAGAAAGACTACATTCCATAAAATAATATGATATTTAATTCATAACACTATCACTAGCACAAAAGATGGGCTTTTTTCTTCATTTACTGAAGGGGGAAATTAAATCCTTTACACCAGTTTGTACCTTGAGTTGCACAATTTTCTATGACAAATGCAATCCAGATATATGCACAGGACTTTCATGATTTTCAACCGGTTGCTCAGACTATTCCACTGTTCACTGATATGAACAGGAGCTTGTGCCATTGGAGCCACTGACCGCAGAAAACTATGCTTGTCAACTCTAAAGCACGTCCCATTGAATTTTATGTGGTTTACTCACTTGAACAGCCATCCTATACACGCACTGAACTCAATGAGGCTTACTTCTGAGTAAACTTGCAGAGGACCACACTGTGAGCACAATATGCCAAGTCTCATTAAAGGAATGGGTGCAACAATATAAATGTTTGATTGGACTGATAAGCTTTAATTAAAAATTTTCTGGTTTGCCCTTGTCAAATCTCTGAAAGTTTAAAAATACAGAGCATTGCTTCTGGTGTATGTTTGTACAAAAGTTTGTATTCTTTGCTGATATCAGTTATACCCTTGATTTCCATTTTTAGTTTTCAAATCAATCTTTTTCCATATCCAGCTGACTTTCCTGCAATGAGCTACCCCACTCAGATTAATCTATTTCTCATGGTTATTTCTTCAATACTTTTTTTTTTTTTAAAGCAGGTACGTGAGATAAAATCTTTATGGACATCTTCTGTAGCAATCTATCTCACGTTTAATAGCACCTTGCATTTTTGACATTTTATTCATGCTCACTTTTCTTGGTACTTGACATAATAATGGAACACGAAGAGCTTCATTTTATCTATTGACAGTAAATGCACAGTAATACTGTTTAGCAACATGCTGAGTGCAGCTGTAGCCGCAATGCCTTTTCCCATCACCGGGAGCAGATATGGTTGGATATTTCAAGGTTGTTGTTGTTGCTATCATTATTATTATTATTCACTCTGTAGAGAGGAAAATTATTGTTTGGATATTTATATTATATTTATTATATTACGTTTCATTTTACCAAAACTGTTGCTTGATTTGTTTTCTAAGGAAACACTTGTAAGTCTGATTAATTTCCACAAAGGCTTCTGCAGAGTTTTATTTTGACGCATATATGAAAAAGAAACTGACATCATCAGCTTGAGGACAGAATTTGTTGCATTATTGCTTTGGTGCTGTACGAGCAAAGCAAGTTCAACATTCCCAACAGTGGTGTGCAGTGAAATTTTTCGTAAGGGAACAGTTAGGACCAGAGGTGCCAGTTTACGAAGGCAATTTGTGGGAGGAAAGGCATTGCACCTCCCTCGCTAATCCGGGCAAAAGCTTCCCAGTCCTTGGAAAGGAGGCGCCAGAATTTTTGACAGGATGCTGGAGCCCTGTTGCCTCCTTCCCAAAGCTGGGCAGGCATTGAGAAGGTGGAGGGTGTGTGTGTGGTGTAGTGGTTTAGAGTGGCAGATTTGTAATCTGGTGAACCGGGTTCGCGTCTCTGCTCCTCCACATGCAGCTGCTGGGTGACCTTGGGCTAGTCACACTTCTCTGAAGTATCTCAGCCTCACTCACCTCATAGAGTGTTTGTTGTGGGGGAGGAAGGGAAAGGAGAATGTTAGCCGCTTTGGGACTCCTTCGGGTAGTGATAAAGCGGGATATCAAATCCAAACTACTACTCCTCCTCCTCCTCCTCCTCCTCCTCCTCCTCCTCTTCTCTTGGACTCTGTTGGAGCATTGCATCTTCCTCCCTAAGCCAAGCAGAAGCTTCCCGGGCTTAGGAAAGGAGATGCCCGGCTTTAATACTCTAACTTACCAGGGACATTTAGGGAACTAGCATACTCCCCTCCTAGTCTACTGATGGCACACCACTGATTCCAAACCAACTGCATGGCTTTTATTCAGTTACAAGTACAGTGAGCTTGAATTCTGGAAAGACACGGTAACATTCCCACCCATCCCCTTCCTCTGGTTGAATATTTTAAAATATATTTAAAGAAGCAACTGAAGTCGCCTGGGAACTGAGTTGAAAATGCTGCTTTGCCTCCATAGCTTGCAAAGGGGATCAGAAAAGCGAGGTCACATCATCATCTCAGCACCAGTTTTAAGGGACTACTGAATCTGAGAAATTGGTCGAGTTTGCATGTAATGCTAAGCCAAACCATGGCTTAGTATGAGCATGCTGGCTCCCAGAGCAGGGCTTACAGCTGATCTGCTCCTTTAGGCTCGGCTAAGTGTGGCAGCCAAACTCTCTTCTCCTTAACCGTCATCCTGGGTTCAGATGACACGTGAAGGGAAACTTTGGCTTAGCTGCTGCACTGAGCTAAAAGAACTTGAGAGGAGGAAAGCAGCTACAAGCTCAGCTCTGAGAACCAGCACATTTGCACAGGGCCAGTGAGACAGTTTGGCTTACTGTGATGCACAAACCAGGACATTTTGCAAGTCTCAGATTACAGTTATTTAGCCTGACAAATTGCAATTAGTCATTCAAGAAAAGAAATAATAAAGAGTAGTGCACTGAAAGTGCTCTGCAATTAAATTTTAATGAATATGTGCATACCAGCTACACTTAACTAATATAGCTGATATTTAATCCAGATGTACAGAATCTATCATCTCGTAAGGCATCAAATCAAATGTTAAGAAGGACTGCAGCATTTTAATATTTTGAGGTTGAATTTTGTTAATTAGCAACATGGTTGATTAACTAGTATCTAAATATATCCAGATAATGGGGAAATGAGCAATTAAATCTTAACTTATTTTAAATGCCAGTTATTTTAATTAAAGTACTCAACAGGGGAAAGAAATCACAATATGAGCGTTGACTTGCAAACCTTTTAAAACAAGAGTATTTACTTCTACCTTATAATTTTTCTAAGTCTGCAAAAGATTGAGTTCATTGTACATGTTTTAAAAGGATGTTATTTATTTTGAATTGCATTTAAGCTATAGTATAAGCATTCATATGCATATTCATTCAGTCATTCTGGCAAGCATGAAAGGTCCACAGAGAACACTGTGATTGCAATCATTCAATCTCACAAATTACCATATTTTTCCGTCTATAAGACGGGGGACTCAGATTTAAGAAAATGAGGGGGGAGATGGCCCCGTGTATAAGACGCCCCCTAATTTTTGACTTTATTTTTAAGGAAAAAAACCTAGTCTTCTACATGGAAAAATACGGTATTTACTCACTGGGTGGGGCAGAACTTCCAGCAGGTGAGTCACTGTTGCTTACTGGGTATGGGGGTGGTTCAGGCAGCAAGGAGGTCAGCACAGTGCAAACACCTCAGCTGAGCCAATCCAGCACTCCTGCTGGTGTGTTTGCACCTTACCGACTGACTCATTGCTTTGCCCTTCTCCTTTTTAGTACAGCACAGCAGCTCTGCCCCACCTGGTGAGCTGCTTCTGTACACCTGGTGAATTCAGCTCACCTTCCTTGCTTAGAAGCATGCATAAAATTGCAGCTAAGGACCCTCAAAAAATCTCCAGACTCACAGAATCCCACTTTGTCATCCATGTGGGATGGTGAGTGGCAGTTCGATCAGCTGTGAGTAGGCTCCAGGAATATAAGTGAATGTGTTAGGTGAGAGGATTGTGCCTGCTGACCCATATGTTGGGTCTCCTGCATATGTTGATTTGCAGGTGTGCACAGAAGCCTATCTCCATACAGCATCCAGTGTGTAATCCATTCCTTGTGAAATGAGATTTCAGAGCAAATACATATATGCCTTCCATGCACATATTCTGATCTATGAAGTGAAAGCTTTGGCTGTAAGGCATAGTCCCATTCTTCCACCACAGATTCATTCCTACATTGTTTTATTCTGAGCACAGAGTTTATACATCTGTCTAAATAGCTGCTCTGTAGAGTGAATACTGTTCCTTTAACTGAAATATTAAGTAATTCCACTGGGGGTCAATCTACACATAATACCAAACTTGAAGCACATCAGTTTGTTTGGTTTAAAAAAGAAAGAAAGAAAGAAATCCTGTTTTTTATTGGGGCTACAGTATGTTGCATGGGGAGCTTGACCTTGGGCCAGTCACACTTCTTTGAAGTCTCTCAGCCCCACTCACCTCACAGAGTATTTGTTGTGGGGGAGGAAGGGAAAGGAGAATGTTTGAGCCGCTTTGAGACTCCTTTGGGTAGTGATAAAGCGGGATATCAAATCCAAACTCTTCTTCTTCTTCCTGTGATCTGGATAGAAATTCACCCTCTGCTACTATTAACCACTGGGGAAGGAGCAGAGAGATTCTCATTGGCTTTTGTTGACTTTGAAAAGTGTTACCACCTGCTATTCCTTGCCAGCACATTCTGCTCCACCAAGAATGCATGGGTTTCATTTCATTATATATATATTTAAACATCTAAATACCTCCACAACCGTATAGCAGAAATACTATGCTATTTTAAAAAAAGTATTCCACTATGAAGTAAATTATACCCAAGATGCCCAGTTTAAAGGCAATTTTGTGGGAGGACGGGACCTGATTGTTGTGCTTTAAAAGTTTTATTGGATGAAGATTTCCTGAAAACTAATCCCAGCCACAGACCTATCTCCTGCAACAGAAGTTGTTAGTCATGTGCATGAGTGACGATTGGTAATGGAAGTTCTGGATTATGGGCTGGTATTACTGTAATCCCTTTTTTACTGTCTCTGCTTCATCTTTCCGTGCTGTCAAATGCTGGAAGCCTCTGGTAACAAAAACACTCCACCGGCACATTGTTCTACTGTGCTCTCTATATGCAGATACGTTTAAAAAAAACTGCAAAAGCAAACAAACCACTCAATGCCATCTATATAAAAGCAGCAACAGGAGATGAATGATTTTTAAAGAATGATGCAATTCGTTTTAGCATTTTGTTTCTTAGCCACCACAAGCGCTGTTGCTGGCTAGTTGGCAGTACATCCATTTTAAAAGAAGGGGAAAAAATCATACTGGATGATTATTCTAGTGCTGTTCTGCTTCCAGAATGGCTTTTGATTCAGTAGAAACATCCACTCATGTAAGAGAAGGGGAGCTGATTTTCTCCACCTCCTGCTTCCTGCCACAGCACTAAGTAAATCTGTGTGGAGTTCGCCCTCCTAGGTGTGTGACATAATACTGGGTTCATAAGGAAAGGGTTAACTAATTGTAAAATGACTAACCAATGGGAACCCAAGGGGCAGAGTTAACTGTGTATAAGGTTTAAGCACAGAGGTTTTTTCAGGGGAGTTAGGGTGGCTGAGAAGACAGTCTGGAGTTAGAAGAGACAGAGAAGATAAGTCTGTGGGTTGGGCTAGTCTGGTGTGAGAGAGTGAGAGAATTTGTTAAGAGGAGTCAGTCAGTTGAGATAATCAGTCAGAAGGTATTAGGAAGGTCTAGGCTGGTAAAGAAACTAAAGTTAAGATACTGACAGGAATATTATCTGAGAAACCCTAAACTTGTTAATGTTTGTAAAATAAACTTGGGGTTTTTTTGGTTCACTTTTAACAACTGTCTGGACTCAGTGTTTTACCAGAGAGTAACGGGTTGGTGGCAGTGGGGAAGCGAGCACAGTGGTGGCACAGAGATCAAGAGACCGTTAAATGTCCGGGGACCCTGTGTGATCGCCACAAAAGTGGCGGCAGAGGTGGGATAACATCAATACCCCGTGATTGCCACAATCTGTTCCAGAACACTGTGGGAAGTGGTGTTAGGGGCTACGGAGGGAGAATCAGAGAAAATTAGCTCCATTTCTCCTACCTTAATTGACACTTACATGAGATCAACACTGTATTTCACTTATCGGAACTCAAACTTGTACCTTCCTATTCACAGAATGAAATAGGGGCTACTATCCTATACACACTTACCAGGTGATAAATCCCATTGCATTCAACAGGATTCACATTTGAGTAGACTTGCATAGTAGTGCAGCCTACTGGGATGATCCAGACCTTCCTTTGTGTACAGGATGATGGTCAGCATCAGTACAGAAAACCAAGCAAAATCTTCAAACCTTCCTAGATGTAATTACCCTTTGTTGTCTACATCTAGAGCAGCGGTTCTCAACCTGTGGGTCCCTAGATGTTGTTGGACTACAACTTCCATCATCCCTGAGCTCTGGCCTTGCTAGCTAGGGGTGATAGGAGTTGTAGTTCAACAACATTTGGGGACCTACAGGTTGAGAACCACTGATCTAGAGAATTAGATGGAAATGGGCCTTCCCAGTTGTATCCACCAAGTTCAGTGGGAACAGAACGCGTATCGTCATTTGATTGCATCCACATTCGGTTGTATGAGACAGGCGGATTTCCCCTGCATCATAATCTATAAAAAATTTGCCTGAGTTTTCTTTTCCTCAAAGGCTTTCCCAGTCACTCTAATGGGAGAAGGAACTCTGCATGCACCCCCCCCATTAAAGTAAACAGAGCAAGCCTTGTAGGCAGGAGAGCTCAGAGCATACACTGCAGACTAAGTGTAGCTCTGGGTGGGTATTTTGAGAACTGTTGATCCAGTGTACCTCCTCAGGTTAAGTTTTCTATTTTCCATGTAATTAGTTTTATTACTGCAGAAAGATTCACACTCCATATTTAAAAAGATTGCTAGCTATGTTCTGTCCAATTATGCTAAATGTAACTGGCAAACTACTTCAAGTTCCTTTAAAAAATAATAATAATATGTATTATTTAGTTTGCTGCTGTGACTTATTTCAGGTATCATTTGGCCTCTTGATTTATTCAGTAATTATCCTAGAACATATATTGTGATGTGAATCCTTTTAAAAAATATATAGTAAACATACCCACACCCACTACTTTTGAACTAGAGTTCACTGTGTAATGCAGGTTTAAACTTCACTCAGGCTTGAAAAGAGATACTAATTGCTGTTCGGAACAGAAAAGCTGCCACAACATGAAATCAATATTCCCTCCCCCACCCCCGGTTTTCAACTTGTGATTTTGATTTTTCTATCAGATTCACTAATAGCCACGTTCTTATGAAAGCCTCCCCCCCCCCCCGACGTACTCATGACGGATGCTGAATTGATAAAGAAATTATTTTCCTGACCTGGAATGCAGCAGCTACAAAGTACAAGTCGAAAGGCATCAGGGATGTTTTGCTTCCTTTCATCTATTTTGGGAAGGGAAGTTGCTCTGTATGTGTCAGTGCACAATGCAATAAACTGAATGGGACATATGCTGGTGAAATGTTCTGAGCAACATAGCATGTGTCAGTGTACCAAGCCAGGGGAATATCTTATTTTTATTTTGAAGGGCAGGGGAAGTTGTTATCAACGCGGTTCACAGCGGATCTGTAACAGGGACATCACGTGACGTGTTCTCCTAGTGCCGTAATGTAATAAATGGAATGTCTGTCAAGCATGCAAAAGTAAATAACACTCCAATCCTACATAAAAACATTACTTTGGAATGCTTTTCCATTGACAACAGCGAGGCTTATTTCTAAAGAATGAAAGACAGTTTGTGCATTAAGTCCATTGTCTCTACTTGTACATGCCAAAAAGTATGATATGGAGGATGTGTCAAGCGACCAGGTTAGCCTGCGCCAAGGTCATTTTTTTTCTCCATGCAGAAGTCTTCCACATGCCATTCAGTTAGGTACTGTAATAGGAAGCTTTTTCACCATGTGCAGAACTAATTTCTACACTAAGGTAGAAAGTGTGGCGTATCTTATGAAATGGTCACATCAGTCTGTGAGCAATGACTGAGCTACCTGAAGGCTGCCAGGCTTCTCTTCACTATCATGAAGCGGAAGTGCAAACCAATCATGAAAAAAGGACGAACAAAGGAGAAAGGTTACATTTATCTCCTAAACAGCATGACTTTTATCCTGACCTACTTCTATCATCTCTGCAAAGGACAGGATAATACACTACAAATGGAAAGGTGGAATTCTTTGCAAGCCTTCACATCCATTCAGTTTGACATATGTTCAAACTAAGGATGGGAGAATCTGTCAATTCTGGTTTCTCTCTCTCCCCCTCCCAAGCTTAAGTTCTGTTTTCCACGTCAGTTTCCTATACACACACATGTATGTGTGTATATAGATAGATGATAGACAGACAGACAGACAGACAGACAGACAGAGTCCTCATGGAAATGCATCAGCATATTAGTACAAATTTCTACTAATACACACATTTTTTATATATGCAAACTTTGCTTAATGTTCACATTTATGCAAAATTATCTCCCCAAATACAATCCATTTGGGTATGTTAATTTCACTAATATATGCGTTTTATGCACATTATGCCCTAGTATGTGCATTTTTAAAAACATATCAGACATCTGAAGGCAGCCCTGTTTAGGGAAGCTTTTAATGTTTAACAGACCACTGTATTTTAATATTTTGTTGGAAGCTGCCCAGAGTGGCTGGGGAAACCCAGCCAGATGGGCAGGGTATAAATATATTTGTTTGTTTGTTTGTTTGTTTTACCTGACCGGAGACCCACATTGCGAAATTCAGAGAAGCACAAATCTAGAAGGATGATGGCTCTGTTTCAGTTTGCATATTGTTTCAGAAAGTGTGAATTAGGTACAATCACATTTAAATGCAAATCCTAAATTGAAACAGTAACAATTCATTACTGGTCTTGGTGTCGGAAAAAAAGAAGGGTACTTGTATTGTTTTACACATGATCACCACTGACTTGTTTTAACTTAAACAGCAAAATCATGTGCTTATACGAAATAGTGTGCTTGTTCAGAAAGAAGAAGTGAGAATTTCTTGAGACAAAACATTGTATTTAGAGAATTGTGACACTAGCAGCACAAATGCTATATGTGTCTCAGGCTACTCAGAAGTAAGTCCCATTGAGTTTATTTGTTGCTAAGCTGGTATAGGATTGCAGTCTATGTGCCTAAATAGAGTAACATTATAACAGTAACATGTGAAGTGGCAGAAATGTTGTATGTTTGCAGTTTCTAGAGGAAAGTTTTGAGACTGAAAACCTGATGGAAGAACAGGGCTTGGATAACTGAGGATGAAGTGCCCCTGCCCCTGACAAATATTGATCCTCCTGTATCCTTCCAAATGACAGTAGCTTCAAGGGCCATTACAAAAGGTAAGTGGACTGCTCTCTCCACCCCACCCCACCCAGTAATTTGGCCATGTGAAATACAGAGAGTTTTACTATTTCTTATCCGATACGAGAATGAGAAGCTCCTGTTTGAAGGCAGTTTTGATGACACCTATTGTTTAGAAAGGCCTAACTTTCTGCAGAATCCAGTATCAATGTTTGTAACAGAATCTGAACTATATGCCTGTAATTTACTGATCCAGAAAGATTCTGCAGACAACTACAGATCAAGTCCACTGTTATTAATGATTTATGGTTTACAAGCTAGCAACATTAATGATATGCTTTCTTTTATCTTTGGGTGATAATTGCCCTCTCTCTCTCAGCTAGGCGATTAATTACATCTCATGCAGTTTACGACCCCCCACCCCGGAGTCAGTTGTGTCCATTTTGTCATCATCCTCTGTGAAAGTCATTATCCTTTCATAAAAGCCTTAGCTACTCTGAATAATAAACCCAACTTTTCAATCATTACCTTCTTGCTTATAACATCACATCTGACTTCTGCTCCCAGCATGGGGGTTGGTTCAGGCCATTTCTGGGACGTTCCAAAAGGCTAAGACACAGAAGCAGCCCCTGAGCTTGGACTCAAACCTACCTCTCAACAACTCCCACTTGTCTCTGGCCTTGTCTTCATAGCTGTCTCACCTCTCATTCCCATACTTTTCATGAAAGGTGTCCATCTGGAATCATCGTGTACCAGCCAAGCTGCCTTTTCAACTGAGCAGTAATCACTGAAGCACACATACTGAAGCACCTCAGCTCAGAATATAGCTTAACCAACTTTCTTGATGGTGAGGCACACAGCACATGGGAGCACACACCCAGTAGACTTTTCAGAGAATGGAGAATACTCTTTCAAAGTATTTTCCAGGGAGAGAGTGTCTAAAGATTTTGAAGATTTGCAGGGCAAGTACCGAGAAACAAGGAGACTTGCGTCCTCTAAAGACAGGGACACCTCATATAATTTCTCCTCAGTACCTCCATCTACTGAAATTAATTGGACATCCTGAATTCCTACCATTTGGCACTTGGAGTCTCTACCTGTCCCCAATAATCCAGCTGAAAGAGGCACCACCTTACAAGTTAGCAAGAAGCCATGTGGAAAAGGAGGGTTGTTGTGTGCCCCTTATAGAGCTGAGCTGGCGGTCTTTGGCTTGTCTGGGTGGGTGTGTCCTAAGTTATACAAGTCTGCAATAATGAGCAAAAATAAGCTGAAGCAGTAAAGAGTGGAAGGCTAGCAGGTGGAAATAGATGGGATTACAGAGGAGACTATAAGACTGAGTAGATACTAATTTCCTGGGAGCAATGCTCAACACTGAGTACTCATGAATTCCTTATTAGTGGAATATCAGTGGAATAACCCTAAGGTGGAAGAAGAGGATGAGCAACAGGAAGGAAATAAACCAGATTGAACAGATGAGAAATGAAAAACAAAAAAACAAAAAACAAAATAGAAGTGTACCGTTTTGATTTTAAGGTGTACGATAAAGAAAATAACTACTTAATATGGTTTTCTATCTGTTATACAATGACAGTTTAGGAAGTGCAGTAAGGGGCTGGAGATTTTAGCATTTCCAAAATGTAACAAAAGTTTGAGAATGTTACAAAGGTTTGGGTTTTTATTTGTGATTACAATTTATGTTCCAATTTGAAATTGTTTAACAACAACAACAACAAAGATTCTACAATGAATTCATAGGGGAAAGATGTCTACGTTGGGTGACCTTGGGCCTGTCATTCTCCCTCTGCTTAACCTAACTCACAGTATTGTTAGGATAAAATGAAGGAGAGAAACACGTTCTCATCTTGAGCTCCTGGGGGAGGGGAATGGTGGGGTATATGTGCAATAAATTAGAGTTTTCATTTTTTGTCAGGTTAAACATTTATCCATGTGTGCATATTATGTCACCCTTTTAACATTTAGAAACCCATGTTGGCAATTATCATCAACCACAAAGTGCCAAATGACTTAATTATGGATGTCACCTTTGTACCATTTAGAAGTCCATGTTGGCAATTATCTTCCATCACAAAATGCGCCATTTATTAATAACTTGGTACTGTACATAGCGACAGGCGACATACTGCAATTAGAGTGCAGCATCTAATCCTCAGTAAAGGGTTGGGTGCCTGTTAACTGATTTAGCTGAAGGAACCTTTAGCAGCAAGTCATGCTGTCTGCCAAAGTACCTTGCGGTTCACTGAATGTCTCTTACCCAGGTCACATCTCGCTGTCCCCTTTCACATTAAGATAAACTATTCCTATTATCCCGAGTTTGTTCTACAGATGACTTTCAGAAACAAGTAAATAAGAAAGAAAATAGGTGAGCAGGAAAACATGCAGTGCTGTGTTCCCAGATGACATTTTTTTTAAAAAAAGAATAAAAAATAAACATTAGTTCTGTCAATAGTTCAAAGTGTAATTCAGTCCTAGCCTCCCAGCTTCAAGGCAGGTTCAAAAAAGTTTCATTATCTCTCCAAAGCACTACCTTTCGCATTTAGTTTAAAGATGTTTAAACTTTACAGAAGGGCTGTGCCTTTGAGCAGTGTCACAAATATCTGTGTAGGAGTGCATGTGAATCTGAGCTGCTCAAATGCTAAATCACAGGATATCGACACAGCCCTGCTTAGGATATTCAGTGGCACATGGAAAAGAAAAAGCAGTTGCGCCATTTTAAATCCCACGAGAACCTGAGAAGCTTAGGAGTCATGGGAGCATCAATATTTGATACCGAGAAGAACATAATGTGTCTCTATACTCTTCATCAAAGTATTTCATTGGGACCAAGGTGGTACTTTACAGAAAGGTAAACACTGCTGAAGGTAAATGGGGTTCCCAATTCTTACATACTTTCATTTATTTCCCTTTGCTGCTGTTATCGCTTTGCAAACCTTTAAGAATTTATTTCTACCTGGCAAGCTATTCATATCCTCTGGCACACTTTTGATATTACCTGTTTAGAACAGTGTACTTTCAGGTAATTTTGAAAGATAGAAAAAACATATGGTTGGGAGCACAAAGTTAGAGAAGCACTTACATTTGCACTGTGATCACTTCCACTAACACAGATGACATCTTGTTTTTGAATTGTTAGTACCTCTTTTGTAAGCTTCAGTCGGATTTCATAGGCGTTTTCGGATATTTCGTCATATAGCAATGCAATACCAGTTTTTGTCTGTAGAGGCAAGGTAATGGGGGGGAGGGGAAAAACAGATCAAAGATGTCAAATGCATAGCCTTTAAAAATAACAATGATATATAATTTGTGTCTTCTGTGTCCTAATAACAGTTTATCTCACCTATGCAGGCAAAGCTGTGTGGTAAGAGGTAGTAAGGAGACACTTTAGCAGAAAATATTCAAGTTACATTCTGTATCAATATTCATGAACTGCTTAATCCTATCATCTACTTTAGCTCTTGCATACCAGCAAAGTTTCGCAGTGTGAGCTAATGAAGGCTTTTCCTGCACCACAAGTATTTGGCAGAAATGTCTCGTTCTCCCAAACTCGCCTCTAAGAAAAGTCATCAAATTCCTCTGCAACACAACACGGCTGGTGTAGCATTGTGCTAATGCTACAGGAACAAAGTCACTTTCTACAGACTCTGGGGTTGCGGTGCTCATCTCGCTTTATTGGCCGAGGGAACCGGCGTACAGCTTCCGGGTCATGCGGCCAGCATGACTAAGCCGCTTCTGGCGGACCAGAGCAGCGCACGGAAACGCTGTTTACCTTCCCGCTGGATTTATCTACTTGCACCTTGACGTGCTTTCGAACTGCTAGGTTGGCAGGAGAAGGTACCGAGCAATGGGAGCTCAGTCTTTAGAGATGAACAAAAAGTTTATGCAAGTCTTCCCCTCCTTCTGCTCTCTTAAAATATCCGCTGTGAAAAGGGATAAAATGCTAGTTGGTGCTTCTGATGGAAATAGGCATAAAACACACACAACTACTTATCTAGCCACAAACTGTAGCGAAATGCAAACCAGGAGTAGATTGGTATCTAAGCATTAAAAAGAAATATCACAAGACTGCTAAAAGGAAAGTCATTCATTGATACTATGCATAGATTCACTCAGTGATGGGTGAAGGGACATAGTTTAGTGGTCTAAGCTTAGTGGCTTAAGCCTTGCAAGCAGAAGCCCCAGATTCAAATCCTGCTGGCACCTCCCAGTAGGGATGGGAGAGATTCTTGCTTGAAATCCTGGAACATAATGTAGATCTTTTCAAATCTTAGACATTTGAATGAAATGATTATCTTACTGTATAATCTGCCAGCATTCTCAAAAACCAAAACCAAAAACCCCAAAACAGAGCCGGCCCACATCTTAGAAGCAACTAAACAGTCATGCAATATGGGAGAAAAACTGACTGAATGCATCTTCCAAGAAATTATTCAAGTCCTCCATCTTCAATAATGTTGAACAAAGTTTAATTTGGACCATTTGCTTAAGTTTACTTAGATCTACAGCATTAAGTTAAAAAACACGACTTCCTGTTTTTGTTCCGTATTTGCATTAATTTAAAAATACAGTGGTACCTCGGGTTACATACGCTTCAGGTTACATACGCTTCAGGTTACACACTCCGCTAACCCAGATATAGTGCTTCAGGTTAAGAACTTTGCTTCAAGATAAGAACAGAAATCGGGCTCCGGCGGCGCAGCAGCAGCAGGAGGCCCCATTAGCTAAAGTGGTGCTTCAGGTTAAGAACAGTTTCAGGTTAAGAATGGACCTCCGGAACGAATTAAGTACTTAACCTGAGGTACCACTGTATTTATAAGCAATAAGCCTAAACAATAAATGTCATTCGCATATGAGTTACATTATGCAATAGGGTTTTTTTAAAAAAAATATGAGGGATAAATTTTTCATAGATATCTATGTGTGGAATCCACTTCTCACTGAAGTCAATGGAAAAATTAATGGAGCTACGACTATTTAGCAGAGGACATTTTTTAACCAAACACAGACCAATATCAAATGCTACTACTGCTTAAGAAACCCATGATCCATATAGCTATGTATTAGTACATCTATCTGTAACTTTCATTCAATTCTCAGGAACAGACATAAGCATGATAAGCACAAGTCAGCTGAGGGTCCCATGAATGAACCACTGGACACTGTGGATCAGATGTCATGCAAAAACCTTTTTTTAGAAATAATCCAAAATATCAGGGCCAACGTTTCATGATGAAATGAAACTATGTTTGTTCTGTCCACTTTCAAGCTGAAGTGGAGGTTATGTATAGGTTATTTTCTGAAACACAAAACAAGGGATGAATGGGAATTTGTGATTAATGATGACACAACACTCCAAAATCTTCCACTGTATGGATCCTAATGCACCTCATTTATTACTTATATCAAGTCTCTCAACTAAAAACCTTGTTAAAAATAGCCCTGGGTTATAACGTAGGCATCTTCTGTTAATGACATTAGCCTTGGAACAGGAGTGATTAACAGCTGGTTCTCAATCTGTGTGATCTTAATCACGAGAAAGTAAGCAGTAATGGCTTGTTTAATTACTGTAAACACAGTGTGTCACCAGCTAATTAGATATGATTGATTGTTGTCAACCTCATTCTCTGCTCAAGACATCAGACACAAACATTTGAATTCAGTAATACATGTTCAGAATGAACTTTCAGAATATCCTTTTGGGTAAAAGGACAGGTATTGTGGTGGGGGAAGAGAGGACCAACACTCAACAGGATGTAGATAAATTGCTAGAACAGAGACCACGACATTCCAAATAGGCTCTGAATAGGCAATGAAGTTTTAAAACAAACCAAAAAAGTCATAAAACATCTATTTTAAATTGGAAGATAATTTTGAATAGTTTAGAATTTAATGTTTACCTTTTGTGCTGCAATGTTCACAAGCTTGGCTTTGCAGACAAACAGGCAAGAAGGATGTAGTAACTAATAGTATTCAGATTTTAAAACTTTATTTTACTTTTTAATGGACAGCTAGCTACTTTGGAAGCACCATTGCCCATACTCAATTATTCTATTCCTATTGACCTCACTACAAACATCGTTGAGCGACATGCTTTGTTGCTAGGATGGACAACTGGCATGTTGTAGCTCCTTGTTATATTTAAGAATATCAGTACAATCCAACATTTACAGCAAATCCAGCTTCCAAGGAGTGTGCTGCAATTGTTGCTAGCACTGCAGCGGCATCAGTGGCAGCAGCCAATGAATTGCTCGGAAGCTGGATCTGCTGCCCTTGTGGACCCTGCCGCCTAAGGCAGCTGCCTCACCTTGCCTCATGGGTGAGCCGGCCTTATACAGGCCTGATCCCGCAGGCTCTTCTTATGCATCATTTGCTATTGTTTCCTGTAAAGGTTTCCAGCTTTCAGCACGTTTCCAAAAAGAACAGCTGCCTTCTAATTAAAATAAACCATAAAAAAGAATAGTTTTGACAACAATCACCATGTTTTATGAAACATGGTTGGGATACAACCTTCACCAACACCCTTCATGTGAGCTGAAAACACTTCCATGGAAGCGGGGGAAAGATACCAGATGTCCTTCTGGTGGCAATCTCTTCTCATGGGATATGCCTCAAGTTTAACTTGGTGGGGATGACCAAGTTACACAACGTGGAACTGTTGTGATAATGGGGAATTGAGAAGCTGCATATGCAAACAGAAAACTGCATGCAATTATTTGGATTCCAGCTATCTCCCAACCTTTGTATTTAACTTGGCTGGTTGCCACAGGCAACAAGGGATTCTATGCAAGTGAGTGAGTGGGTTGGTAGAGGAGGGGCAGAGCAATGAGTCACTCTGCCATGAGTGCCCTCTGTTTCCATTGTCCACAGCCAGCATGGGAGGGACGGATCATTCCATACCTCTCCCATCAGTCCGCTTGGTTTCCATGCTGGTCACAAAGAAATGTGTGTTCCCTGCTCTGCAGCCAAAATGAAAACGCAACAGGATGGTGGTAAATGATGAACACCATTTGGTCGAAGGCAAAATATTTTTACAAACCTGCTAAGAGGCTAGTAGGCTGCAATTTCATGCTAATAACATTGTGTGTGTATGTGTGCCCAGGCTATTTTGCGGGCTTATTTACAAGGCTGGATTAATACAGGTAGTAAAGGTATTGCTAAAATACGAATGTTGTAGAGAAATAGCCTCTTAATAATTTGTGACAAGTATGGTGTGATTAGATATCCTGAATATGAATAAATCACAGTGACGTGAAGGTTCTATTGAATTCTTCATTGAGATGAAGATTTAAAGTTTTTTTCCATGCTAGCAGCAGAGTCACCATAGAATAAATCTGATCGGTTAACAGCCCTGGAATACCCAAGCCAAGATCTGCATAGAGGAAGGGCTCTGTGGCAGAGGGTATTATTTTCATGCAGAAGGTTCCAGTTTCAATCCCTGGCCTCCCCAGATAGGGCTGGAAGAGAACCCTATCTGAAATGCTAGAGATTTTCTGCCAGTCAGTGTAGACCATACTGAGATAGCTGGACCAATGGCATGTTCCTAAAATTGTTCTCATTTCTGCAGCACATAAACGCACACCCTTTATGATCTTTGGCATGGCAATCTCTCTGCCTTCATTCCTTATCTGCACAAATGCCACAGGGATGCCCCCTTTCTTAGCACTGAGATTGGGTGAGAAAATTAATACAGCAGCGCAGCCTGGTTCTGTACACCAAGTGCCATTAAGGAAATGGTTTTAAATCTTCCAGAAATCACAAAGGTAAACAGGAGTTGAAAGCATTTAGAAGTCCAAGGCTGCAAAACTAGGTGCCCTTGAAAACTTATTATGTAAACAAGAAACCTATTGGGAGAGGATTATAGGAAAGTCAGGCCAGTAATTCCTAAGGGGGGTGGGAGCAACGTGAAGACATGCTAGATAAGAGATTACAGTATGTCAATACAAAAATACACAGAACTATACGGCATAAAGACAGCTCATCCATATATATGGCACGATTCATTGACTGCAAGAAGAGTATATTTGCTATACATGAGCTTCTGAGAATTAATTTCCAGAATGAGCTTTCCTTCTGGAAGTATACAACCAATGTTATTTACACAGTAAATATTTTAAAAAGCAAACTTATGTTGTCAAAATATCATGCTGCTTCCTTATATGGCTGTGACATGACAATAATGTGACTTAAAAAGCCATTGGCCTCAGTGTTATTGTTCTCTTTTCAATGAAAAGTGAACAGAAAGGGTTTCTTCTAGAAGATTTCTCCGAAAACATTATACTGAAAGTTTAGTCCAGTTATTATTCTTTCTGGGAATGTGCTTTAGGATGTGAACACCTGCAAACAGGGCTTCAAAGAGCTTCATCAGCCGTGATGACTTGTAAGTATAATTTTATGCTAAGGGGCACACACCAATGGTGGGTGGGGTCAGGTGCAAAAACGAAAAGACTAATGGAAAGACAAATATATTTGACACCATAGAGGTCAGAGATTTCTACATACCTCTTCCAGGCAAGCAAGAGGCATTATCAGATTTCAAGGACACATTTCAGCCAAGCAAAGGCACACAAGGGGAGGGGTGCGGGCCAGGGAGAAGCCTGAGGACCAAAATAGAGAAGTCTTTGTTTCTTGGGTCCTCAATTCCCTCCCCCGTGCTCTGGAAATTGGTGGAGTCTACTTTCCTAGTTTTTGTTCAATATAAATCTTTATAACTCAAAATAATTTTTCTAAGGTATTAAAATTGAAGGTAGCAATGTTGACCCATTAGAAAAAAGAATAATTGAAAAAAGTTAAAGTAAACTTCATTAGAACCAACTTAAATGTTACATAGCAGTGAGCCCGTGTTAAAAATTTCCAGAATGCTTCTCAGGGTGGATGCTAAAAAGAAAGTAAGGAGACCTAGCCTCAAACATGGAAAGTCTGCTTACACATGAAAAGATGAAGAGTCATGTGCTCATGGAAAAAACAGGCAAAGCAACTTATTGCATTGCTCCCCTAACAAGCTTGAGGTCTGAGAAGAAACCGTAAGCAAATTTGGAAAGTAAAAAGATGCTTCCTCTCAGGCTTCTCCAAGTTTTTTGAGGTTCTTGCCAGGAGCAAGTACAAAGCAGCTAATAGATAATTCAACAATTAATTTGCTTGTTTTGCATAATTAGCAAACAATATGCATGCTACACAAACTAGGCTTCCATGGTTTAGGGAAATGTGGCAACCATAGGACAGGTATTTTGCCTCCTTTCCAGGTGCCTCCCAGTTGTCACTCCACCTGGGAAAAAGGTAAGAAGGAACAGACAAATGTAAAAACTAGAATTACCCGCCAATTCTGTTTTATTTTTTAAATCAAAACACACTCCTTTCTCTCTCAGTGGGTTGGCTGGCTCAGTACAGTTTGGCAGCAAAAAGAACCATTGAGGAGTAAAGCAGCTCTTCAGGAACCCACAATCTCGCATAGTCTTACTAGGTTTGGCTTAACGTGTCATATGAACTTGTTAGTCTTTTAAAAAATATATTATTATTTACATTTACCTTCCTTGATTTCCTCCGTCCAACAAAATAATTCCATCTCTCGGCAAAATCAACATTCCATAACCTTCCTTCTCTTTTGTAAACTAATCCAGTTAACTTGCCCCTTTCCATCAATTTCATGTACAGTGGTACCTCAGGTTAAGTACTTAATTCGTTCCGGAGGTCCGTACTTAACCTGAAACTGTAATTAACTTGAAGCACCACTTTAGCTAATGGGGCTCCTGCTGCTGCCGCGCCGCTGGAGCATGATTTCTGTTCTTATCCTGAAGCAAAGTTCTTAACCTGAAGTACTATTTCTGGGTTAGCGGAATCTGTAACCTGAAGCGTATATAACCCGAGGTACCACTGTCTTTTATTAACCACTCCCACTCTCTGGAGCTTGTTCATGGTCCATACTAGCGTAGCAGCTACATAGTGGCTTCAGATTCCTAACCACTTCACCCTCAATTATATTAAACAGAATCAACGCTGGGGAAGGTCTCAAGGTGGTTCATATATCAGCAACAGCCTATGTACGTTTTGCCCCACTAGTTGTAATTGGGCATTCCAACCACACATGCAACAATATGTGTTTCCTGCTGTGCATTACCAACATTTAAATCAATTTACAAAAAAGATTACATTTATTCTTGCAGGGGTTAAGTACCATCTCAATAGTAATTTATTTTATGCTTCCCTAATTAATAAACTTTGTGAATACCTTTCCACCTGGCTCCTAGTATTTTCCCACTGTTGATCTGAAATAGATAAAGGTAAAGGGCCCCCTGATAATTAAGTCCAGTTGCGGACGACTCTGGAGTTGAAGCACTCATTTTGCTTTACTAGCCGAGGGAGCTGGCGTTTGTCCGCAGACAGCTTCCGGGGTGATGTGGCCAGCATGGCTAAGCCGTTTCTGGTGAACCAGAGCAGTGCACAGAAACACTGTTTACCTTCCCGCTGGAGCGATACCTATTTATCTACTTGCACTTGACGTGCTTTCAAACTGCTAGGTGGGCAGGAGCAGGGACCGAGCAACAGCAGCTCACCCTGTCGCAGGGGTTTGAATCGCAGAACAGTGCCATAGTCCACCCCAAATCTCTTTCCCATTAATTCAGTTTGCTTCCCCATATGCATCAGTTTATTACAATTTAGCTCAGTTGGTAAAGCAAGAGACTCATTTAATCTCAGGGTTGTGGGTTTGAGCCCTACACTGCAAAAGGATTCCTGCATTGCAGTGGATTGGACTAGACGATCCTTGTGGACCCTAACAACTCTGCATTTCTATGATTCTATGAATTTTCTGATAGAATCCCCTTTGTTTAGCTTATTATTATTTTCCCCAAAGTTGCCTCTTGTCTAAATATAAATTTTGGAACCAGTATTTCCTACAAGAAATGTATTGTTTGAAACCCTAGTTTAGCAGTGCACAGTACGTCAACTTTCTTGCACTCTCACTAGGCTTGGCTTAGCAGGTTGTGAAAACCAGGGCAATCAATATCAAGCAAATGAAAAAAGAAAATCAGTCATAGAGATACTGTTGAGGCAAAATAAACCCGAAAGCCAATTCCCAGTCCGTCTGGGAAAATAGTACAGTACTTGAGACACTGTCAGGGTTATGACATAATACACAGTTGCTTACTTATCCCTGAACTGTGCTCTCTTGGCAACAGTAGAAGAATTGAAAAAACCTTTTGCCAAATCTTTATAAATAACATGCAGAGAGAAAATGTAGGTGTTGCTTAAATGTCCCCTACAGATAAAAATCAACTTTCATTTCCCAAATCAGTGATGTAGTGGTAAATGTTGATATGCACTGGCTTATCAAGGCAACATCCACAGCCATGCCCCAAAGGAGAGTCCAAAACTGTAGGCAGCTGGATGGATACATTATCATGCACACCAAAATAACAGAAGTGCATAGCATAATACCCAATGTATTATAATCAGCATGACTGCAATATTATACATGCTTCTCTGGGAGTAAGCTCCACTGAATTCTGACTGCACATTCAGTTTGTAAAACACATTGGGTTTTTAACAAGCAAACTTCAGCCAGCCAAAAGAAGAAGAGAAGAAGAGTTTGGATTTGATATCCTGCTTTATCACTACCCTAAGGAGTCTCAAAGCGGCTAACATTCTCCTTTCCCTTCCTCCCCCACAACAAGCACTCTGTGAGGTGAGTGGGGCTGAGAGACTTCAGAGAAGTGTGACTAGCCCAAGGTCACCCAGCAGCTGCATGTGGAGGAGCAGAGAATCGAACCCAGTTCACCAGATTATGGGTCTACTGCTCTTAACCACTACACCACACTGGAGGAAAGTTTAACAGAAAAAGGGTTGAAGAAGAAGAAGAAGAAGAAGAAGAAGAAGAAGAAGAAGAAGAAGAAGAAGAATTTTATTATTTATACCCTGCCCATCTGGATGGGTTTCTCCAGCCACTCTGGCGGATACATACAATAAAATGTGCGAAGACGAACGGGTTAAAGAGAGACCACTGAGCGAAATGCTTTCAGCTTCATTTGCATTTAGAATTAAATTTCGAAACAGAAGTGTTGTCATTTAAACTGCTAGCTTGAAGTAGGAATAACATAAAATGGGGGTGGCTAACCCAGAAGGTGGATCCATCGGGGCAAGACAAAGAAACTTCTCCCCTGCCCCCAACTTTGAGCTTTATCTCCTGATTTCAGTGCTGTGGTGCTCAGCACTGAAATCCCTCCACAATAAAAACTCTTTAGAGAGCGAGCAGGCAGAGGGCTTCTTTTGTCTCCCAAACTCATGTTGTGGTTCTAAGTGCCACAGCACTGAGTTCAGGAGATAAAGCCCAATGAAAAGTAAAAGGCAGCATTCCCCCCCCCCCCCCCAGAGCTGTAGGGGACACTGTGTTTTCTTCCTCACAAAAAGAGCTGTGAAGAGTAAATGGCAGTGTTTTCAGTCCTCTTTGGTTCCACCCCTAGCACTGGGTTGGGGATGACTTTATAAGAAATCTCATCCTGCCTTGGAAGGGAGAAAGAATGATCTCTCAATCTCTCTCTATTTTTATACTGCTCTTCATAAACCATCTTGAGGTAGTTCACAACAACAACACATTAAAACGATAGATCCTGCAGCATCCACAAAGTCAAGGCCAAAATTAACTGAAAAGAGACGTAACAACAAGCTGGTATCAAGTCCCAGCAGAGGCTTTGGAAAGCAGATACGTGTTTAGTAAGTGCTAGAACATTATCAATGACAGGGTCCAAATAATAATAATAATAATAATAATAATAATAATAATAATAATTTATTGTTTATACCCCACCCATCTGGCTGGGTTTCCCCAGCCACTCTGGGCAGCTTCCAACAGAATACTAAAATACAATAACCTATTAAACATTAAAAGCTTCCCTAAACAGGGCTGACTTCAGATGTCTGCTAAAAGTTTGGTAGTTGTTGTTCTCTTTGACATCTGGTGGGAGGGCGTTCCACAGGGCAGGCGCCACTACCGAGAAGGCCCTCTGCCTGGTTCCCTGTAACTTTGCTTCTTGCAGTGAGGGAACTGCCAGAAGGCCCTCAGCACTGGACCTCAGTGTCTGGGCAGAACGATGGGGTGGAGACGCTCCTTCAGGTATACTTATAGCAAAAGGGAGACTTTTCCACAGAGTTGGCACCACAACCAAAAACATCCTCCTTCTGATCATGAGCACAGCCAGGACGGCGTCTGTAGAAGATCTTCATGGCAGGGATGTGGTACAAGTAAGCAAGTAAGTAGGTGTGTGAACATAAATGGATGGACTGGCTATGTGGCCCTCAGAAGGGTGACTGAATGTCATTCCAGCCCTTGGTCCCCAAAATAATGTCATAAAAGAATGGGAAAGAAATACCCAGCCTTCTTCCTCCTTCTCTGACTTGTTGTATGCTAATCTGTCGCAAACAGGCATTAAGCCTTCCTAATCATATCTGAGCAAGGAGGGTCAGGCAATTACCTTCGTGTCGCTCCTCCTTTGAAAAAAAAAAAGTCCTGGATCTGCTGTGTTTCCCCTTGGAGCATCAATTCCATTGCAGCATATGCTCTGCATGCAAAAAGTTCCAGGTTTCAATCCCTTCTGTCTTCAGGTAAGGTTGAGAAAGAAAAACTAATGTTCAGGACCCTGGACAGCAGCTGCTAGTCAATGCTGAGCTAGACGGACATTGTCTAAGTTGATATATGGTGGCTTCCTATGTTTTTAGCGTATGGACCATTTATGTTACCGTCGTGCAGGCCATGTTCGTAAGAGTAAGTGCAATGCAGCTCACTGGGACTTAAGACTTCTGCACAGAATACACTGATGGTTCCCCTAATTTTAGAACTGCATGGAAAGTGATCTACTCTGATGTCATGACTGAAAGCCAAACTAAAAGGTTTGTTTTGTTTAATTTATTTACCACCTTCTAGCTTAAGAGAAAGCTAACAAAAGCCAAGAATTATGAGAAGCGAACATCTGCATGTTGCATAGTAAGGAATTATGTAAAAGAGAATGCATCCAATCAATCAGCAACGATATTTGTTCACTCTACACCCAATTTTATAAGTACAGTGATTGCAGAATTATGCCTTTAATGCATGATTTAATCATACCCGTCTATTTGTAAAGTGGAATTCATTTAAGCCTCTCTTAGAATTCTTGAAGAGACCTTGAAAATGAATAAGAATATTATTATATACATTTTGTTGACAAGTGGGCTCATTAAAAAAAGTATACAGCCACCTAAACATAGAGCAAGGGAATAAGAAGATAACCACAAATTTCTAAACCCACCATGGTTTGCATTTTTAGACTATTTCTTCAATATAGTGTGGCAACTTTACTAAAAATCAGATTCTGAGTAACTTGACAAGTGTCTCTTTCAATAAAAAGCCTTTTACAATGTGTATTACTTGTCAAAAGTGCCAACAGTACAGATGAGAATGCAGAAGGTGAATGTGATGCAGATGGAATGTTTAATTTTCCAGTTTAAAACTTAAAAAATAGAAAAGTATTTAGACAAAGAACACAGGTGAAAACTGATTGCCAGAAAACCATAGTGTTTGCTATGTATGACGAGAACAGAAATAGCTATACCATTTTGTTCAGAATCTGTTATTTTATATTTGACTCCCTTTAATAGATTATTAGCATGGTGGGCCGCTGTAATATTGCTAATAAGCTTGCTTGAAGCTTTTCTTCCAGATCAGCCTTTGAGGTCTTTTTAGAGCAAGTGTGTGGGAAAACATCTGACCCTCCAGATGTTGCTGAACTCCAAATCCCATGAGCACCAGTAAGCATGGCCAATGACCAGGGATGATGGGAGTTGTAGTTCAGTTGGCAGAGCATGTGACTCTTAATCTCAGGGTCATGGGTTTGATCCTCATGTTGGGTGAAAGATTATTGCATTGCAGGGGGCTGGACTAGAAGACCCTTATGGTCTCTTCCAATTCTACAATTCTATGACTGCATGTGCAAAGCACCAAGTCATCACTCATCAACTTATGAAGAAACCTAGCATGTCCAGTATAAACCTATGGTAAATTATTTCCCCCAAGACGCTAGTTTTTCAGGTCCAGGGAATGTTTGTTATAGAGGAGTAATGCTCACTTGGTATCAGCCAGAATTATTTGATCAGTCACCATGAAAGGCAGTAGGACCACTTATGATGCAGCTACTTTGTCAGTCAAGATGTGAGCTGGCTAGCAACTACATGGGGCGGTTCCTTGGAAGACCTATTTGCTCAGAAGAGTTGCAAAATCTATCCAGAAATGTGTCACCATATTTGTTCTTGGAACATGGAAGTGAGCATCCAGGCTTATAGGAAAGGAAGGGAACCAAGCTGAGTTGAACCCTTCTTGTGGAAGAAGGACCTGTTTAGATGTGGAAAGTGAGACTGGTATGAGACTGGGAAGGCAAGTGGTTGGTTCATCTGGTGGATAGAAGAGTGCTCATAAGCGTAGAGTGGTCCTTGGAGTGGGGTTGCTGCCTACGGTCGTGAAAGTAGGTTATACCCAGCAGAGCTGTTGATTGCTAATAAGGATAGCTATTTCACACACCCTGTCAGTCAGTGACATTAGGCAGAGTGAGGAAGCTGCCTCAGGAAGCAGGTCTGGGGGAAGGGCATGCAAAGTGTTGGAAAGATGGTGTTGTTAATTGCTGGTTCAGTTGAGGGGTTGGGTAGACTGCACTCTGCTCTTTATTCACCTCTAACAGTGCAAATGGTCTCTATGATTTTTTGCACATAAAATGCATTCTCTGTATATTTTAAGGCTTAACTATTTAAGTTAAGGCAGAGAGGGGTCATCTTGGAGTAAAATCTGCACAAGAAAACCCCTTTCAAATTGTCTCCCATTTGCAAAAGTGGCCAACTAAGCTTGTAGGGAAAGACTTCAGGAAAGGAGCTGATAGGGTTTCCCCATCAATCTTCTAAAGTTACAGTCCTTGGCATCTAATATAACAGAATTCCTATCAGTATCAAACTCTTGGCAGATGGTAAAGCCAAAATAAGGTCTAAGTGACTTCAGAAAGGTCATATTAACTATCTGGGCCAAGAGGACAAAGCCACAGAAACAGAAGCACACTGCACACCTGAATCCTAACTAAGCTTCTCAATGACCCTTTCTTCCTCCATCCTCCAGAGCCAAACTGATTATTTTTATTTGCTAAAATTATGGAATTGTGCTGTACCTCAGGGAAAGGAGGCATGTCAAAAGAAGTCAACTGCATATCATCCAATGGCCATATCTGATTAAGGGGTTAAAGAAGGCACCAACTCACCTCTGCTACAAATAAAGCTTTATTTCAGGTATGAACTCCCCAGGTGTCCCAGATTGCTTTCCCTGTTAAGTAAAGTCTTTCAGCAGGAGTCGTCTCATGGGACAGCTGTCTTGCCACCATTCGTTCTCTAGAGCTTCTAATTATCCCTTTTCCAGTCCAGTCTCATCAGGAGTAAATCCCATATACCATAGGGAAAGTCAGGGACTCACAGAGTGTTTTGGGGAAGCTTCCACTGAAGAGAATAAGGATGCCCTGCTCGGATGTCACTGGCCTGTCAGGCTTAAGTCTGGAACGCCTATGCCCCCCAGTGGACAAGGGGGGCTGGGGTAGACCTAAGCATGCTGGAATTCCCTCTCTGGCCCTACCCTATGGGGCTTAGGGAGATAACTTGCATATGGCCTGCAGCAGATGAGTCTCTCTCTAAAAAAAGCCTTGCTTAGGGCCTGGCTTCTTCAGCCTGCTCACTGGACTTGTCTCTCCTCTTGCGTCTCGAGGCCCCAAGACCCACCCCCAAAATAAATACACATGGACACTTATATTAGTTTAAGTTTTTGGGCAAAATTTTTGGCCACAACTTTATTGAAATACAATCACGTGGGTGATATTGGCTTAGGCATTGACTCCCCACTATAACTGGCTCCACCTCTCAGGGTGATCATCCAATGGGGTAAACCAAACGAGGGAGCAAGGTCAATGAGGACCAACCTAAGCTCACCCCGGGTTCCTGTGGTCCTGGCATGGCCCTAGCCCCTCAAGCGGACCTCGGACGAGATCCAGGACCCCCAGATTCCTTTAATGGAATACCCAGTTCCTGGAAGGGCAGGTGATGGCCGCACCTCCCCTCCCCACACTCCAACTGAGCCAATGCCTAACCGCCACCTTACAAGTTGTGACGATTTGCTAAGGCTAGGCGAAAACCAAATGTCTAAAGCCAATCTGCCAAATGGAAAAATTCCTACCCAGCCCCTGTTCCAAAACAGGTGACCCAAACCAAAGCAAGGCCAAGCGACTCTACCTAAACTAGGGAGGATGGGCGGGTGTTCAACAGTGCGAAGCAAGTGCCCCTCCTTGCGTCACACTGCCGTTCTTAAAGCCCCTGGGATCACACCACCCACTGGCTATTGGCTAAAATCGCCTGGTGTGATCCCAGGGGAATGGCCAGGATTTCTTGCTCCTCCCCCCCCATTTTAACCCTATCAGGTGAGCTCTTGGGTCCCACGCACAACCAGGACCCTCTGTTATGAGGATCCCATTTCCCTCTCTCTGAGGCTTTTATACCTTCCCTATCTCCCCATCATTCATTCTGCCTGAGGCATTGCAGCTGAGATCCTTCATCTCTCACAGGTAGAACCTCCAGGTGGTGTCCAGAGGAACCATTGCTTAGCTGGTGCCTGACGGTATAGATCAGGACCTACTTAAAGGGTCAGGTTCCAGCAAAGAAAAACACCGCATTCCAGTACCCCATTGTGTTCCCCTTCATTCTTTTTAATGGCATGTGGCAACAGTTCTTAAATACTGCCCTGTGGACAGAATCCAGTGTTGGTCACTGTGGATACCTATGTAATAAGAGCTTCACGCATATCACACCTTGCCTATCAAATTAATTCCTTGTGCCTACTCAGATATCTAGTACCTGTTCCAGTTTTACTCCGGTCACAACCACACCATACATTTAAAACACTATTACAACACTTTCACAGTCATGGAGACCCCCCTGGGAACTGTAGTTTGTTATGGGTGCTGGGAATTATAGCTCTGTGAGGTCAACGCCCCTTCACAAACTACAGTTTCCAGTATTCTCCATGACTGTTAGCATGATATACAATACTACTTTAAATGTATGATGTGAGTGAGATCTTAGTGGAGGGTTCTGTTAGCGCAACTGATTTAATTATCTGATTAAGTACTTGCATTTGCCTCTATAATAACCTCCATTACAAAAACATTTATAAAATGGTCCAGACTTTTTTCCTTCTTTAAAAAATAATAATGAAGCATCACAGTAAATTCAAGGTCAACACCTAATTTATTTTGCTTACTGAAACATAACTACTGCTTTACATGGGAAGCACAGAGAATATCTGATCCGTCCTATGAAGTGCCAAGAGATTAAAGTTTTTAAACTTTATACTGAGTGTCAAAGTATAGAATTTTCTGATATTTTTCAGTATGTTACAATCATACAAGGGAGAGAGAAACAGGCATGGTAGAGCATGAGACTCTTAATCTCACGTTTGTGGGTTTGAGCCACACGTTGAGCAAAAAATCCCTGCACTGCAGGGGGTTGGACTAGATGACCCTCGAGGTCCCTTCCAAATCTATGATTCTATGAACATTCAGACTACAAAATATTTCTGTTCAGTCAGCTTTGTTTCATTCCAGATCTCACAACAATAGAAATCTTTTTGCATTGTTTGACCTATTAGAAAGAAACGCATGAAATTCTGAGCATGGGGATGGGAATTACTTGAGCTGCATTTCTAAACTTAGAATTTCAGTTCCACAGAAATGCCAGTCCTGGTGGTGACATTTGGAAACCCCAGAACACCCCAGAATATTGTATTACATAGATTACAAGACACTGCTTACAAATGATTGAGCGCTCGGAACACTGTCTAAAACCAAAGGCTGACTCATCCAGTTCTGCTTATTGGAAGGAAAAGACACTCTCCCACACACCTTACCATGCATTTTCAGTAGGCAAACAATTAACATGGAATTTGACCTGCAATAGACACTGTACATGCAACTGAGGTCATGCTTTATACAGATATTAAACTGAAAACATGTAGTGGCGGAGCCAACAGGCATGATTCCTCCTCTGTTCACTCTACACAGAAGTACCGTATTTTTTGCTCTATAAGACTCACTTTTTCCCTCCTAAAAAGTAAGGGGAAATGTGTGTGCGTCTTATGTAGCGAATGCAGGCTGCGCAGCTATCACAGAAGCCAGAACAGCAAGAGGGATTGCTGCTTTCACTGCGCAGCAATCCCTCTTGCTCTTCTGGCTTCTGAGATTCAGAATATTTTTTTTCTTGCTTTCCTCCTCCAAAAACTAGGTGCTTCATGTGGTCTGGTGTGTCTTATAGAGCGAAAAATATGGTAAATTCTGCCCTTTCCTTATAAAATTCAAGAAAGTGGCATTCATTGAAAGTTACCCTTAGCAGTATGAAATGCTACAATATTTAAATATCTTGAGTTGCTGGTAAATTTCCTTTTCAATTTATTTGTAGAGCTAAAAACAAGGGAAGCATATAAAAACTAAGGAAAAAATATGGCAGCAGGAGTCATTAAGCTATTTGTGATGTTATTGGTTTGGAGTCCATAGATTTGACCTCTTTGTTCGGATGGAACATAAAATGAATTGCTACATGAGCAAAACCGGAGCTGTTTGACACAACTGCATCTGACTGTAAGCATTAAATTACTGTATAGCGGATTGACATAAAATCCATCTGGTGGAAGCATACATAAAATAGAACAGAAAGCTTATTTTGTGCCACTTTGTTGACACATCACTGGAGAACATAATGGGAGAAAATTAGACAAACTTCAACATAAGACATCAAAAAGCTGAGGGTTTTTAAAAAAATGCATCTGAATAACTTCTGCCGGTTTAAATTCCATTTCCTTGAAATGTGGCTGCTTGTCACTTTTGATGTATGTTTAAAATATAAACCAATTGCAGAAAGCATTTCCTTCAAGTGTTGTTTTTTAGGAAAGGTCCTCAAAGAAGGCTTGAGATGTGTGCTGGAGCGATACAATGGGAAAGAGGGATTGGGGGAAACGGCATAGTGGGGAGACAGCTTGCAAAGCCCTTGAAATGTCAGAACTACTGAAACACAGTTCATTCCCATGTTAACACTGCAAACGGACCATGAGAAGGTGACCTGGGAGTTTTAACAAAGCCCCCACCCCACCCTGACATACACACTAGTTGGGTTAGAAGCAGAAGGGTCGGCAGATCAGAGAATGTCAAGGTAAGTGACCTCAGAGCAAAATAAACATCCTATGTGCTGTCTATAGCATTAAGCAAGATAAGCAAGGTGCCTAAATCAGTTTGATTATGTTCCACACACTTAGTTTCAAACAGATAACTGTAATTATTTTTATTTAGCAGCAACCCACTGGACCGTGAGTCTCCCTGCCTGTTCCCCTTTAACTTTTGAGCCACTTTACTGAAAGGGCACAGTTGGAAAGCCAAGGAAACGAAAAAGAAACTGTGTCTGTGCAAAATTGCAACCACCACCAGCAGTTTACGTAGTGTTTGGTGGTGGGTTACCAAATCGCTCCCACTGCATGCTGCCAGATGACTCAAGAGTTTCAATCAGAGGACATTTCATATTGCATGTCAACCATACAGGTCATTGGGTGCTGAGTGGCTAGCAATGCCTTGGTATGGTTGGTGCTAATAACCGCAACCCAAACCAGCCACTGCTACCCATTCAGCAGCCACATACAGTGGTACCTTGGGTTAAGAACTTAATTCGTTCTGGAGGTCTGTTCTTAACCTGAAACTGTTCTTAACCTGAAGCACCACTTTAGCTAATGCGGCCTCCTGCTGCCGCTGCACTGCCGGAGCACAATTTCTGTTCTCATCCTGTAGCAAAGTTCTTAACCCAAGGTAATATTTCTGGGTTAGCGGAGGCTGTAACCTGAAGCGTATGTAACCCGAGGTACCACTGTACTTCCTTAGTGCTACAGGGGAAGCCCCCATGCCTTTGCTCTCACCCTCTGGTAAATGATGTTCGCTCATTCTTTCCAACTCAGCTGAAGAAGTTGGTAGTCTTGTTGTTAAACCACTGGAAAACTTCATGCTCCCTGTGGCTGTTGACCAGAGTGAGCTATCTTTAAAATGATCAAGGGGTTGGAGGAACTCCTGTATGAGAAAAGGTTGCAACAGTTTTAAATTTGGTTCATACTAGAACCCAGGGTCTTCCAATGCAGCTGAATGTTAGAAGATTCAGGATGATAAAAGAAAGTATGCACGGCTAAACTTGCTACCACAAGATGTTGACATAGCCCTTAATTTAGATGCTTTAAGACAGTATTAGACAAATTCATGGACAGTAAGGCTATCACAGTGTCTACTAGCCAGGATGGATGTTTACTACCTTCATAATCAAAGGCAGTGCAGGAGTGGGGAGAGTGTTGCTGTTCTCATAATCTGCTTGCAGGCTTCCTGCAGGCACCTGTTTGAGCCTTCTGAGAATAGGATGTTGGGCTACTGGACCTTTTCTCTAACCCAGCAGAGCTCTTCTTAACTTTAACACTATTTTCCCTTCCTTTGTCAAATACTACTGGAAATATACCAGTACTATATGTGACATTATTTTCTCATAATATAGAAAATAATATATTTAATTATCATGGCGGAAAAAGATTTGGAAAACCTAGAAAAAGAGAAGTGCTAAATCAAGTAAGAAGAAATAAGCAACTCAAGAGAGAGAGAAATGCCATGATTTTTTAAATGGAAGATTTATGAAGAAAAACAATTTTGCCTAGATCTTCTGTCTGAAGAAAACATGCAGATTTGTGGATAGGGATAGCAGAGACAACGAATGTTTCTATCATGTAAGTGAAAGTAAATAATGAGAGGGGAAAGGAAGGAAAAGTGAAGCATAAAAAGAAAAAGAGATACCAAGTGAGATCAATTTGGCACATGACTTATAAATATTTATTCCGCAAGAACTATCATCTTCAACATTCGCTTATAACTCCTGCTAGAATTCACATTCAATTATAAAATTATATCTGTATTCATTTATTTATAAACCAGAAAATGTTGAACTTCAAAAAGTTCAGAGGGTTATTTCAGAGAATGTTTGTTTCAGAGAATGTTTATTCCTGTCTAAGGTTTATCTGCGCTCAGTGTCATCCACTTAAGGAAAGATAAATTTGTGAAGACGAAGGCAGCAGATGAAAAAAAACCCTGATAAATCTACCTAACTCTTCATAGTGGTATCAAGGACAGTTTTCAGATCACCTTTACGAATACCTACAGTCAAATAGCTTGTTTTCCTCACCCTATGAACCCACCAACAAAGCTCTCGCAACTCTGAGGTGGGTCCCACTTAACCATTTTTATCACTGTTGATGCCATAGTAGGAGCCACATTTCACTCAGAACAGTGAGGGCAAAACTGGATGTGACACCATTCACGTAATTAGTACTTGTATGGTTTTTTTAAAACAACAAATAGGTGCAGAAGTCCTTGTGCAGATCAGGACCACTGTGTGGATGAAAGGTTAAAGCCCCCCTACCACTACAACCCTAGAGTCACAATCGAGTTTGCCCTTCATACTCCTGCTATTTATTCTTTTAAAAATTAGTGCAGTTGCTTATTATGTGAACAGTGCCACAGCTAGTTGGCTGCCAAGAATGGAACAGACAAAAATAAGATCTGGGTATGCTCAAGTATAGATAACATGATGTCCTACAATTCCCACTACCTTTGACCACTGCCCATTTTGGTTGAAGCTGATTTTGGTTGAAGTTGTTGTCTGTAACATCTGGGTGGCACCCCATTGGCTACGCCTACCATGGCTCAACAGACAACTTCATATACAGTGGTACCTCGGGTTACATACGCTTCAGGTTACATACGCTTCAGGTTACAGACTCCGCTAACCCAGAAATATTACCTCGGGTTAAGAACTTTGCTTCAGGAAAAGAACAGAAATTGTGGAGCGGCGGCGCAGCGGCAGCAGGAAGCCCCATTAGCTAAAGTGGTGCCTCAGGTTAAGAACAGTTTCAGGTTAAGAACAGACCTCCGGAATGAATTAAGTACTTAATCCGAGGTACCACTGTGTGTGTGTGTGTGTGTGTGTGTGTGTATAAGCTGGTGGAAAGATTTAACTGTCTGGGAATATCCTGACATTTATCTTCATTGTCATCTTCTTATACATGACTTACTATGACATGGTGTGACAAGATGATCTATTCGCTATCATACATTCTTGATGCTTTATATAATCAAGAATTCAGACAAGCACTGTGGATTGTATTCCTTTGAGTGATATCTCCAGCCACTGAACAGAAATCAAGTCCTTCAGAAGTATTAAACTACATGAGAACACATATTTCGTAAAGAGAGCTGTTGCTAATACACCCAATATAAGTAATATCATCTGAATCCTAGAATCATAGAGTTGGAAGAGACCATAAGGGCCATCGAGTCCAACCCCCTGCCAAAGTTAATCTGGTTAACTTTGGTTTAATCAACGCTACTTTTGGACGTTGATTCGTTTTTTTTCAGTACAGACTTAGGCCCATTCCCAAAGCGCCATTTATGATGCCAAGCTTTTAGGGGTCTCTACTGGACAAGTCATATCAATGATTCATTTAGAAGTCATATCAATGATTCATTTAGAAACCCCGCCATAATCTCATCTCAGACCACACACCCCTCTTTCTGAAGATGGTATGAAACTGATTTCACTTTCCACTTTTCAAATGTCTCCTGAGACCCCCACTTCCAGTCTGGGTATCTAAAATAATTCACTGCAATGTTCTGTCCAAAACCACACATGTAGAAAATACTTCACACCAGTTCTGGGCATAAGCAAAATTATAGCTGAGCCTTGCAAGTTTCACGCCCTGCAGTAGCTGTTACTTCTTTATTCTAATTTCAAAATAGTGCTACGATGACCACAGAGAAGTGGCAAGTGACCTCCTCACCTAGGTTCCGGGCAAGCCTTTTCACTTCTTCATTTTGACCTATCTCAGGCTTTGCTGACACTTGGTCTCAAAATGTCTTGTATCATTCTCCTTTATTCCTCTCCTTACTCTTTCAATTCAGCTGAGCCAATTAGCATTTCAGCAGGTTTGCAACTTCTAAACCTCATGTTGCGAAATTCAGCCAGTTCCTTTTGCCAGCAGCCATATAAGCAACTTACCATCAGACACCCTGTAGAGCTCAAGACTCGGTCACAGCCCACCTGCCTTATTTCACTCAAGAACCTCTTGAATAGGATGAGATGTCTGTCCAAAACTTGTGCAGTATCTTTGCACATGACATGTGCCTGCAACCACTGCCAGTCTTTCACCTGCGAATACTAGTTCAGACAGTGTGGCTGCCAAACATGATATGAACCCAGAGACAGGCAGACAGATCATAGCTCAGTAGAACATCTGCTTTGCATGCAGAAGGTCTCAATTTTAATTCTCAGCTTCTCAAGAGAGAGAGACTCCTGAGCCATTGCCAGTCAGCACAGATGATACTGAACTGAGCTAGACGGACTCGGTATAAGACAATTTCCTGTGTTCCAATAGATTTTACACATATATTGTATGTGCCGCAATCCCATAACCACTTTCCTAAGAATATAAGCCCTAATGAACTCAAAGGAGTTTACTTTTAAGTAGATAGGCATAGAATCGTGCTATTTGTTTTTTCACACTGGAAACGACTTTGTTTACGTTCCCCATTTATAGGTTAGCTCACTCAAAAGAGTAAAGACTGAAAGCTACAAGACAGGATTGCCATCCGTTACGAAGTAAATAATGTTAAACTGCATGCTATGAAAGCAAATATGAGGCACCTCTGCATGAAGGAAAATCCACTGATAAATGTCATAGTTGAGCTTTTTTTTTATCAAAAAATGTTTATGTGAATCTAGCATGCATGTAAATGTAACAATATTCAAACACCATTTCCCCATACATCTGCTAGGTTATAAAGAAGTGCTACTCTCAGTACCAATTATTCTGTGGTCGTAACAAAATCCATTAGAAATCCATTATTTTGTTCCTGTTAAAATTATGAATATATCTCTGGTGAGGATTTCTTCTGGGGGCAGGGGGGACCTTTTCATTTTTCTTCATTAAAATAAAGGCTTGAGGGTATTAAGTAATGTTCATCTATATTGTTAAAAAAATCTGTCTCTTTCCTTTTCCATTAGCGTTTTATAAAAACATTTAACATCTCCACTATGAGCTCATATAAACAACAGCTGCCCTAAAGTAAATAGCCTTAAAACGCAATGAGTCTCGAAGAGCACAAAGTTCAAATTTCAGTTTACTACTTCCATACGCTCTTTAATTTTGACTTAGTTTTATCTTAAGATATAAATGTCTCTTTTCTATGCAAAAAGACTCATTCATATTGGTAGCATATCCCGCAACCATCCAATTTCCCTGGGACATCCCGGAATTCAAACAACTGTGGTAACAAAAGGATTGATGTCCAGATGAAGCAGTCTTATATTGTCCTCATTTGAGCATAGCACCAAGCCAAACATGGCTTAATGCAAACAAGCAGTGGCGTAGCGTGGGTTGTCAGCACCCGGGGCAAGGCAAGTAATTTGCGCCCCCTAACCCGGGGCAAGGCAAGTAATTTGCGCCCCCCCCACTGCACTGTCCCTCCCCCAGATAGTCCCTCGCTCTCTCTCCGCACTGCACCGCACGCCTAGCACCCTCCCCTCCACAGTGGGCGGCGACCCGGCGGCTCGGATCGGATTTGCACAGCCAGCACTGCAGTGAGAGTGAGTGAGCCAGGTAGGGGCAGAGAGCTGCGAGTGCGAGCGCGCCCCCCCCGATGTTGCGCCCGGTGCGGCCGGCCCCCCTGCACCACCCACGCTACGCCACTGCAAACAAGCAAGAGTATAGGCTCCCAGAAAGGTGATTACAACCACTTTGTTCCTCCCTTGTTTTGTCGCTGTGGTGTTCCATATTATGGTTTGGCTCAGCATGTGACTTGAACTGAGGTTTATGGTTTAGCTTTCCCAGACAAATCAAGAGCTGTACACCATAGGCCAAAGCTTGGCTACAGTTCATGATCTGTTCGGAGAGAGTTAAAACTTGAACCTAGATTCAGATGACACTCTGCTAAACCAGCTTCTTTATCCATGATGACCAGTTTTTGCGATGCATCCAGCCCCAGCCTACAATATACAGAAAGAACACTTTATGCAACAGACGTTCATGCACAAAACATTTCTTTAACACGTTCATATTTCTCAGAGGAATTCAACACTGCCCAAAGCACATGCACGTGCTTTCATTAACAAAACTTTCACATTGCCCATTAAATAATTAAGTTGCTTTGAGACAAATAATCACAACTAACTCAATAGAAGATGCTTTCAGAGATCTGTCCCTAGCTGTTGTGTAGGATAGGATACCTCTATGCCCATAAGCCAAAGTTGTTGTTTTTGTATCTCTTTCTCTCTTTTAAAGCAGCACATTAAGTTGGCAAGTAGTTTTTGCTGCTGCTGTGATGGGGGGGGGCTGTTCCATGCCACAGCAAAGGGCGTCTATCAGGAGAGCAGAACAAATGACTGATGGATCATTTTTCTCTCAAAGGTCTCCATGTTTCACAGAACTTTTGGAACACCATTTCCCTTTCCTACACAAAAGAACATTTAAGACAGAAAGATCAATTGCCATGGACAACTCTGTCAGGCAAGTAAATTAAAGGGTATTTCCAGAAGATCATTTTTTTTTGTGGATGATTATTACCCATTTGTCACTGTTTGCTACTGCTTGTTTTTCTCAGTATGGGAACTGTGCCAATCCCTGTACTGATTACTGGTAGTGCAAATGGGCTGGTGAGATCCACGCAGGTGACACAACAACGGCATGGCATGATTTGGGACGACAGCTGATGGCATGATTTGGGATGCCATCTGGATACAGTCCCAAACTACAGTCTGAACCCACTGTGTAGCCTTAACTGCTGTCATTACAAAAGATGTATCCTCAGCCAAGAATAGAATTGGATCTGGGCACTGAACCAAATTGGAGGTTTCCAGAACTTAACCTAAGGCCACAGTTCTAAACATGCCTACTGGGTCATGATCCCTAGTGAATTCTGTAGAGCTTTACTTTCAAATGCACATATTTGAAACAGGCTGTAAACGTGCAGCCCTCACTACTGAAAGTGGCCTAGATTTTCAAAATACAGATAAGAAATGGATGTATGGGTTTAAGACAATATATTCTGTATTGCAGCATTGAAAAATACAGAATCGTTTATTTGATGCAATTATTCAACAACAGAAAAGATGCATTTAACATCTCTAAAAGCACATGTGCTGAGCTCCTGACACCTCACACCCCTCCTTCTTAGGAAGTGGCAACAATGCTTGCTTTTGGGAAGGCAACTGAGCAACCCTAATGGCTTTGCACGCATAAAGTTCCAGGTTCTGATCCTGGCATCTCAACTGACCAGAATCTCAGTTTATAGGGCTGGGAAAGACCTCTGCATAAATTGACCAAGGGGGGAACTTCACTTATTTTTCAGAGTATAGCACAAACTAACACTTCAGGTTAGACCCTATAATATTGCCCAAAACTGCCTTTATTGTTTCCTTTTGAAAATAATGGACTGGTGGGAGTTTTTAAATTATTGTAATCTGACCTAAGCACTGTAATCGCAATCAGATGATGTCATCTAAATAACAGTAATAAAGCACACACAAAGATTTTGCAGAACTTAAGTCAGAAAACTCTATGGGCGTAGCTAGGGTTTATTTTAGGGAAGGCAGGCTTTATGTTGGGGTGAACAGAACCAAGTTATCTGTGTTATAATTGGTTAGTTAGTTAATTAGTTTTATTTATTTATTTGGCTTGGGAGGGGGCAGCTGCCACCCCCTGCCTATGCCCATGTTTCCTGGATCAATGATCCAAATTTCTTGAGGTAATCCCCATTAAATATGATTTTATTCAACACTCCTTTATTAGGTCATTCTGTTTTTCTCTCTCGGTTATACAAACCTTACAATACAATATTAAATACTATTCAGAAGACCCACTGAACCTACGAACATGTATACAAGATTCCAGATTAGCAAATTTAATACTATGTAGAATATGAACTGTAGTTCCTCACTATAGTTCTCACAATGGAAATTCATTGATCCCCTTTAGGCCTTTACATCATATTTTTGCTCTGCTAATTAGTTGGACGTGAGTCATTTCCACTGTAGATATGGTAAGGTATTCATTTGTTCTTGTCATAGAAATGGGACACATTTCTGGCCTCATTATATACCTCCTTTTTTTACTTTGTACGTATCTATTTATCCAACTTTTGTGACTCATTTCATTCACATGGCAAAGTGGCTGTAGCACACAAAAGCTCATTTCACATTGTTGGCATTTTCAATGCCACAGCACACTTTCTTGGCTTTGGTACAACCTATGAGGATAGCTACACTTTCAGAAAGCATTCCAGTGAGCTGCATATCAGAACAATTTACACATGCATGACCTCTTTGGGGATAGATCTTATCCTTTAAAATGAAGATCAGCACAAAATTCCGTATCAATGCAAAGCACAGGGATGGGTATGTATTTGCAAGCTGTTCTCTTGCCCTCCATCCTGTCCTGGGATTGTTTTCCAGATCTTGCCTGAAGCATAAAACCAAAATAGATTGTTGCAAGATGCAGACCTCTACAATTTCTTCCTGGAAGCAGCATGCATCATCTTAATGATTTATTTGAGTGCCTACTTTCTGTGCCTAGCTTTTTAAATATATCCAAGCTTGTTGGCTACATCAGGAGAACCATAGTGTCAGAGAACTTTATACCGCTAAATTTAATAGCTCTGTGCTATTCATTAAAAATTCGGCAGAATGGAAGAAGAGGCATGCTTAGCTGCTAGCAGTATCTCCTATCCTCAAGGGATAATGTAAACATATCAAATTGTTCTATTCAACAAATAAAAATGTTACAGTCATGTTATTCTTGAAATTTATACTGACAAGTTGTATATTATGTTTCCATCTTACAAATAATATTTATGGTGTCATTAACCCATAGCACTACACAAAACACATTATTTTTCTCTCTGATCATCTTACAGTACATAATGTGCAGCACTTATGTACAGCAGCCATAAAATACTTGCAGTACAAAGATGAAATAGTTTTAATGAGCAAGTTGCTATATTAGAAATAGACATCATTGAATGCTCTTGCAAAAATGATATACGGTAAAGCTAGGGTTGCCATATTTCAGAAACTGAGGATCCAGACAAAATCGTTTAGCACATCACAATAGACGACTTACCCGTGGGGCAGACCCATTTCCCTTGTATAAGCAACACCTCTGACAAGTTTCATGTACAACATGAGTTTGAGATTTTCCATCAAAAATAAGGAGCTAAGATTGCTTAACAGTAGAAGGGTGGTAAAGGTGGATTCTGGGACTCAAGGTGGCTTCGCATGCAGTTATTTCCACCTAGACACACAGGTACACAAATTGCATGCATGTTATTGTTGGGATATGAGTACTACGCAGCTGCGAACAAGCAGCTGGATGTTTACATCACATGATGCGTCTAACCGTGGGACAGGATGTTCCAGGGTTTTCTCAGGGATTTGTTCTCTGTGTAATATGAGACCTTCCTGTTGCTTGTGTGAAGGAAGTCTAACCTTCCTGTTGCTTGTGTGAAGGAAGTGAGCAGACATGCTTTTTGTACAGTGCACAGTCAGAAATAAAGTAGAGATGAAATAGACTTTCTGACTATCAAGATCTCCCTGGTCTGCCTGGATGCCAGCCAGGGTAGGTCACCGGCAAACAGGCCCCGACAAGCCTGGGAGGGGAGCCAGCCTTTCCCGAGGGGGCCAGTTTCCAACAGTTATGGCAACTGCATGCACCATGCCGGCTCATGCATGCACTTTTACCCCTTGTTCCTTTAAAACTTATATAAGGGAGGATCCCATCCTTTCCCATTTGCCACTTCCAGATACAGTGGTGACTCTGGTTAAGAACTTAATTCGTTCCGGGCACCCGCAGGAACACCAGATCCTCAGAATGCTCAATCTGAGGTTTTTTTCCGGGGTACTGGAGCGCTCTAGCAGTTTCCCCGCCTTCAGTGCACCGGTGCTCTTTCAAACGAAAGAGCTCCCATCTGCCATAACGGGCGACCAACCGGAAGTCAACCAACCTGAAACTGTTCTTAACCTGAGGTACCACTTTAGCTAATGGGGCCTCCCGTTGCCACCGCGCGATTTCTGTCCTCATCCTGAAGCAAAGTTCTTAACCCAAGGTACTATTTCTGGGTTAGCGGAGTCTGTAACCTGAAGCGCCTGTACCCCGAGGTACCACTGTATTTGAAGAGAAACAAGAGGCCTCTGACAAAACAAAAAAACTTAAATAGCCCTTTCACAATCGACACCACATGCATCTGATTTGTATTCATGTATTGAGTCCCCATTTGGCCAGAGAAGCTGCCCTGATATACTAATGAGTATAAGGGATACAGGCACAAACATTCAAGCTTCGGGAGCAATTATATTATTAACGCTGAATTTGCTAAGAAGGACATGAATTTAATTGTGAATAATGAATGGTAAAAATGGTTCAAAGCGGAATGGCTGAGGGATAAGGCTCTTGGAAGTCTGCCTTGAGAACTGCAGTTCTTGCCCCACCCATCTTTGCATCTCAGTCATGAACATTTGGATATATGGGCCCTTGAGGGGTGAGCATGGGTTCATGCGGCTCTCAGACATTGCTAGACCTCTCCCAACATCCAAATTCTGTATAGGCTGACAGTGTGATGGCCTGGGAATCTGATTCAGAAGCTGAATCTGAGGAGTGCCAGCCTGCACAGGAGTCCCCGCCTCCAGGGTCGGCTGAGCTGGGGCAGGGGCTTGAGTCTGAAGGGCCTGCACCTGTGCCAGATCCTCAGGAGCAGACACCAGATGCATCCACTCTGGCTCCGGAGGTGATTGAGGACCCATTGCCTGCAGGTGCGCCTCTCCCAGCCCTGTCAAGGGAAGGTGAAGCTGCCCCTGGGTCCAGTAACCCTCCAGCCTCTCCTGAGCTGCAGAGGCTCAGGGCAGAGAGGTGGAGGAAACTGGGTTATCTCAGGAGGAGTGCTCGCCTTAAGGCCAGGAGAGGCGGGTCACCTGTGGGCCGGGACCGCCCCTGGCCTCAGAGGAGATAAAGGCCAGTCAGCCCAGTCCCAGGTTGCGGGAGCAATGTCGTTGGAAACCTGCTTCTGCCAGCACCCAGACCCGTTCTTCCGGAGTTCCCGACCACGCCAGGCTTCTTGCTTGGGACCCCGCTTCGCCCTTTGTGGACTGTCTCCAGACCCTTGACCCAGGACCGGCCTCTGACCACGCCTCACGGTAACCTCCCCCCGGGACCAGCAGAGACAGTCTGGAAGCAAACCTGGATTGTGTCTCTAATGCCCATGTGCTAATTAGCTCTGTATATACATACATAAGCTGTTTCTATAAGATCGAAAACCCTCTATTTTCAGAATTCCTGATTCTAGGAAATTCCTGATTCTAGGGAGGGAGTGTGTTTGTGTGCAACTTGTACATGGTTAGGCTCAGTACACACAAAGCTGATCCACATGTGGAGACCTTGGAGAGCTGTGTTTAGGGAATGGACACAATCCCCTTCAATCTACGTGGAATGTGAAGGTCTGTAAAGGACAGCCCTTTCACCTTCCACATAGACCAGGGGTGGGGGACATCTGACCCACAAACCATCTCAGCGCATCAGGGGTTCCAATTTGGTCCATGAGGTCATTTCCAACAAACCATGCCTACCCATCAGCTGGCACCTTCAAACCTTCCTCTCTGCTAGCTAGCAGGAAAAGCAGCACTTTTGAGAAGCACTTTTAGGCAGTCCCCAGCCCTGTTTCAGCTTAAACAGAACCACAGGGGCTGTCTTAAAGCACTTCTCAAAAGCACTGTTTGAAGATCTGCTTCTCCTTCATTTAAACAGTGATTTTGAGAAGAGCTACCAGTCAGTGTAGAGTAGACAATACTGAGCTAGATGGATCAATGGTCTGACTCTGATTCTATATAAGGCAGCTTCCTAAGGTCCTATAAGCTCCCTATGTGATATATTCAGTATCTGTCTTGATACTACCAATTGATCTGATGGGATATTCATATGAAAAGATTCCTGGAGAAACAAATGCTCACATTTCACTCTCTGCTTGAACCCTTACAACTCAATTGACTTGGCAGGCACCCTTGTTCTACACCCAGGGAGTGAAAAATATCTAGATCCCAGAAGGTATTATGGTAAACTGAGTTTCACCCAGTATCTAAACAAACCTGCATTACTTTTGCTTGAATAGCTTTAAACACAGATTGGAAATGGTGTCACCTGCCTTTGAAAAGGAAGTCTACATGAGCTGCCATCCTTGAGCTAATCACAGTTGAAAGTTACAATGTACTTCCCTTGAACTTGCCTGAGGGTTCGCCTCTCTAGCAACTCTTTCTAGCACATCTCAGTTTCCCTTTGCTCTGCAGCTTCTCCCTGTTTCTGAAAGTACAGTGTCTTAATTATTTATAGATGGCTAACAGACATAAAGCTAAAAGTCGAAAAAGAACAACAATGTGATACCAATATCTCTAACGGATTGATCATTTTTCATATATATCAAAGAGTGAAGGCCATTCCATCTCAGGATATATTCCCAGGTCTTAATTTTGTATTTTGATTTTAAAGAAGAGGGGTGATCAAATTCTTCACCTATGTGAAGTATGATAAATGATAAACACAAGCCACACGTTAAAGTATTGGACAGAATATGAGTTTGATTTATTGAACAAAGAGGAAACTTTCGTGTGCAGCTGGCTTGAAAAAGGCTGAACCAATCTCACTGCCTTTTTGCCAATACCTCTTGTGATGATGTCACTTCCACAGCCAGACTGACATCCAGCAGGCAGCCAAGCATCCAGTCACTTCATTTTAACCATTGATTGATGCTGTTTGCCCAACTAAAGGTCTATTAGCTATTTATAAGATACGGTAATTGGCCTTGTATCTGGAATTCTTATGCAACCTCATCAATCAGCACAAATATAAAGAAAGCTCAGTACAAAGTAGATGTACATTATTCCCACCAAACTTCAACAAACACATTCATACTACTATTGGAAGGGGGATGGGGGCAGATTACTTCATAATTTTCTCCTTGGGTGGAATTATAAAAAAAATGCAAGCATTCCAGTACATGGTTGCATATTACTGACAGAAATGTCTTCCCGTTACATTTATTTTTGACATTTATATCCCACCCTTCACCCCAAGGTTGCAGAGTGGGTCACAACATCATACAATATATGATAAATGATCCCATGTATGTAAATTATGAATAGCTTGTAAAACAGTACTTCATGCAATAAAAAAATGACCCCCTCACATCTGAAAATAAAACAGAAATAGTACCTGCAGAAGCCTGATGGAACAATTAAAAACAAAAAAACCTGCTGCTAAATATCAATGAGAATGGAAGCTTGACTTATCTGTCCCTGCTTTGACCAACTTTTAAACCAACTTTTAATATAAAAAAAGTGGAATAATTGGCAACAGTTTATTTTTTTCGGTTATTGGGTTTTTATTGCAAAGAATAAATCCACATTAAATGGTGAAAATTTAATCCTAGAAAGCAATAATAATAATAATAATAATAAATTTATTATTTATACCCTGCCCATCTGGCTGAGTTTCCCCAGCCACTCTGGGCGGCTCCCAATCAAGTGTTAAAAACAGTACAGCATTAAATATTAAAAACTTCCCTGAACAGGGCTGCCTTAAGATGTCTTCTGAATGTCAGGTAGTTGCTTATCTCTTTGATATCTGATGGGAGGGTGTTCCACAGGGTGGGCGCCACTACCAAGAAGGCCCTCTGTCTGGTTCCCTGTAGCCTCACTTCTGGCAATGAGGGAACCGCCAGAAGGCCCTCGGCGCTGGATCTCAGTGTCCGGGCTGAACGATGGGGGTGGAGACACTCCTTCAGGTATACAGGACCGCGGCTGTTTAGGGCTTTAAAGGTCAGCACCAACACTTTGAATCGTGCTTGGAAACGTACTGGGAGTTGCATGGTTATGGAAACCTGGGCTATACAAGGCTGTTTGCAGTCATTTACAAAGAAGATCGGGGAGTGGGATGTAAAAAGGCTTGGGCCATGCTAAGGTATTGTGGGGTGCCACTTCTTTAAAAACCAATTAACTTCCCTAGGCCACGAAGCACCCTGATTATGTTGCATTTCAAATTTTGGCAAAACTTTTACTTATCTTACCAGTCTGTACTTTAGCTTTGGAAATAGCAGTAAGCAGTAAGCATTATTCTTTCATAAGAGCTGAACTGAAGTGTACAGTATAGTGAAAATTGTTTCCTTGAATGGCAACTTAAAAACCAGTAATCTGTAATCATTGGTGTTTATTCTGTTCTCAGATTTTGGTATATATGGGAGCATTAAAGCTAGGTGAAGCACGTATAGGAGATGCAGCCATACAGTAGATATCTGACTGCTCATTTACCAGATGAACACAGTTTACTGCTGTATTAGTCTGCAGATAAACCCAGCAGAACATGATGTATGGTCTTCTTATAAACTGAACCATGCAATGAATCTAAGCAAAACAGAAACGGGGCTGTGTGAAAGGTGTACTTTTCCTTTCAAGATTAAAGAGGTTTTTTAAAAAAAGTAATCTTGACTGGTTAATTGTAAACCTTGGTGCCCAGGAGCACTGATTTGGAATCTCAGTTGCATATCTTTCTGCTGGAAGGGCACGTAAGTGCCAAGACTCAGTAAAGGTAAATGTAAAGGGACCCCTGACCATTAGGTCCAGTCGTGGCCGACTCTGGGGTTGCGGCGCTCATCTCGCTTTATTGGCCGAGGGAGCCGGTGTACAGCTTCCGGGTCATGTGGCCAGCATGACTAAGCCGCTTCTGGCGAACCAGAGCAGCACATGGAAATGCCGTTTACCTTCCCGCGTTACCTATTTATCTACTTGCACTTGGATGTGCTTTCAAACTGCTAGGTTGGCAGGAGCAGGGACTGAGCAACGGGAGCTCACCCTGTCACAGGGATTCGAACCGCTGACCTTCTGATCGGCAGGTCCTAGGCTCTGTGGTTTAACCCACAGCGCCACCCGCGTCCTGTACTGAGCCAAGACTCAGTACAACATGTCAAAAGTTTCTTGCATAAAAAGGGTAATCCAAACTCTTAACCATTGTGCTCACTGGAGCCATAACAACATGCAGGCTTTGTGGCTCTTTCAAACCGACTTCTGTATCTAGCCTGCATCTCAACTCTCCTTTGATTCAGTGTAAATGTGTGTTTGCAAATAACAAAAGAGATCATGCCCCTGAAAGCAAAATTCTGCCAAAACCAAGTTAAAGGGCTGCAATCCATACTAAAGTAAAGACAAAGCAGGTACTGATACCAGGCAGAACAAATATAACTGCTGGCAATCACTGAGCCTCATTGGGATCTTCCTTGGCAACAAGAAAAAGGCAGTTGTTTTTTTAAATCACAATATTAAATGAGAATTCAGTTGTATAGATTCACCTTAATTAGTATGTGACTCTGGGAGGAACAGAGCAATAATATTAAACATTCAGGCTTTCTGTCTTCCACCAGCAAGCAAAATTGATTACACCAGATAAATATGCTTGGAGGAGATCAGATATTTTAAAGTTCTTGTTAAAAGTATTATATTGTTTTTAGTTTGTTATGCTATTAAACGAGTTAAGTATTCACCGCCAACATCTTAACCAATTAGTTCTGTTTCGCTTCCCGGCAATCAGGGATGAACAGATTACCTCCCCCCCCAAAGAACACCAAGGTTGAGAAGAAAATCTAATACTTTTCCTTAATATGGAAATGTATTATGATTAAATATGTTTGAAATGAATAACGGTGCACCCCCAGACATATTTACCTGGTAGTAAGCCCAGTGAACTCAATGGAGCTTATCTGGATAAACAGACGAGGCATAGGCAACCTCGGCCCTCCAGATGTTTGGTGACTACAGCTCCCATGATCCCTAGTTAACAGGACCAGTGGTCAGGGATGATGGGAATTGTAGTCCCAAAAACATCTGGAGGGCCAAGGTTGCCTATGCCTGAATCAGACCATACTGTAAATTTATAAATCATTGCTGGAGAACCTGGTGATTGTATTACAGTGGTACCTCGGGGTACAGACACTTCGGGTTACAGACGCTTCAGGTTACAGACCAGAAATAGTACCTCGGGTTAAGAACTTTGCTTCAGGATGAGAACAAAAATCGCGTGGCGGCGGCATGGTGGCAGCAGGAGGCCCCATTAGCTAAAGTGGTGCTTCAGGTTAAGAACAGTTTCAGGTTAAAAACGGACCTCCGGAACGAATTAAGTTATTAACCCAAGGTACCACTGTATGGGAGGGGCAGGACAAGTCCCAGCATCTCTGACTGTTGGCTATGCTGGCAGAGGCTGATGGGAGTTGAACTTCAATGGCATTTGGAGGCCCACTGCTATTTATATATTTGATGTACGTAAAAGATTCATAGGCTGCCTTTAAGCACAAACTCTTTCAAAGTGGCTTCTATCTTCACGGGCTGAATTAATGGCAAATTAAACTTTCCTCTTGATGAGGTGTGGGCGCCTGCACAGAGCAGTAACTATTTTCTCTGGTCACCTTTGAGTCAGCATTGTAGGAGCTGGCCTCCTGTGACATTTCTCTATTTCTCTTAAAGGAGCCACGTGCCAGGTATTTAATAGATGGGGCATGCATTACACATTACGTGCAACCCTCCAATCTGTTATGGAGGGTCCAAAGCAGATCTGAGGGGCTTGCAGGGCAGCTGCATGGGGAAGGCAACTCCCCCCCCCAATGGTTTCCATTCTGCTGGTGGATGGCCCCACTGTGAAACCAGTGCCTAAGACCATGGAAGAAAATTAAACCTTTAAATCCCTATACGGCTTAGGACCCTCGTACCTACGGGACCACCTCTCCTGGTATGTCCCACTTACGGTCTTCAAATAAAAACATTCTGAAGGTCCCAGGCCACAGAGAGGTTAGGCTGGCCTCAACTAGAGCCAGGGCATTTTTGGCTGTGGCTCCAATCTGGTGGAACGCTCTGTCACAAGAGACTTGGGCCCTGCAGGACTTGACATCTTTCCGCAGGGCAAGACAGAGCTGTTCCACCAGGCATTTGGTCAGGGCGCAGCCTGACTCCCTCCTTTGGCAATCTTTACAGAACTTAAGCTTAATGGTTGCCATCAATTTGACTTTAATTAATTTTTATAATGAAATTATTTTAGAATGTTGCACTATTTTATTGTTGTTAGCCGCCCTGAGCCCGGCTTCGGCTGGGGAGGGCGGGATATAAATAAAATTTATTATTATTATTATTACTACTACTACTACTACAAGCATACTATCAAGATTTCCCCTCCTCAGTCCTGTGTTTAGTTTGAAGGCCAATTTATCTTGGGGGGTGAAATGGGTAAAATAACCCCTGTATTTTATCAGCTTAAACTGGAACAGTGCGTAGACACAAACTTTTCCTTGCTGTTTCCTGCCCACCCCCCATTCCTGTACAGCTTTATCTCATTTGAGTCAAAAATTATTTGCTCCATCGCTACATGGAGAAAGCTGGGAGTACATTGCCTTTAAGGCAGAACTGCGCCTTTAGGCAAAATTCTCACTTTGGGAGTGGCAGTGGGATACATTGTTCTGCAGTAGTTATGTGAGGAATCTCGCTTTAGGGATGAAGAGCTTCCCTTCAGGACTATTCATTATGCTGAAGGAGACAGTTTGGGTACTGAACTCTACATCTCTGTTATTGACCACCTAAAACCTGGCACGGTACACGGGAAATACTCAGGTTTGTTTTAAAAACAAAACAAAAATGAAACCTTATTTGAATGCTGCTGCTCCATTTTCTTTCACATTCTCAGTCACTTATTTCAGAACAGATTTCTTTTTACCCAGGCTTTCGGACCTTAATCTGGAAGGTTTTAGGTATTTGTGGCCTCTTTGAGTGGGATGGGATGTGTCAGACCTACACACACAAATACACACACACACACACATCTTAAGTTCTAATTCTATTGTGGATTCCAGTTTTACTTTTGGTATTATTTTTGTAAGTCCTCTTGGGTCAGCTTGTTTTGTATGCACTTCAGCGTAATTGTCATTTCTTGCTGTTTCTTCCCGGATTCAAAAACTTTGTCAGTTGTTCATCTGTTTGTCTCCAAGAAGGGGTACTTTGGGGTTATTGTCATTTCCCTGCAATAAGGTGGCTACCACTGTTTGGAACAATAGCTTATGGACTATGTGAAACTGCTACTGCTGTTGGTTAATTTAGCATTTTCAAAGTTTTTCTACAGTAATTTTAAAAAGGCAAAAATCTTTTCCACACAACACATGAAGCATTTTATAGAATCCACTGCTAGAAGATGAAGAAGGTGGTGCCCATTAGATCAGATGGCTTCAAAAGGGCTTAGACAGATTCATAGGACACAGGGCCATTGACAGCTACTACCTATGTAGTTCTGTTACAAATCCCTGTATTCAGATCAACAGTGACACCTAGAGCATTTGGGCTTAAGCTAGACTAGGTAGGTTCCCCTGAGAATCCATTGTATTCTTTCTGAATAAGCATCTCCTAGTTAAGCCTTTCTATGCAATGGGTTGGCAGGTATGAACTGGCCGAGCCTTTTGCAATGTAAGTTCAGAGTTTTTAGGAAAGTGAAAAGCACCTCACAGTAATTTTAGGTTTGGTGAGGGGTGTTAAGGGATGGGTAGTACCTCTGGTGGGGAACACGCTCCTTTTAGAGCAGTTTCTCCACCTTTGGTCCCCACCCTGCTCTCACCTGTGGCTCCTAGAAGCTGCCAGAGAGCTTCCATTTTTATTCTATGGGCTATATTTTCTGCACCTTGGGAGAATCTGTACTGGATCAGCCTGAGGCTGTGGGCAAGCCAGCTGAAGAAATGCAGCCAACCTCTTGCCTACGCACGGATCAGTTTCAGTCAACGGCCTTGTGACTGCATTGCACTAAAATGGTTCTGTTTGAACATCACAGGGCCACAGGGGAGAGACTTCCACCTGCCTTGCCCCACCCACCTTTTAGCTCAGTCAGTGGAACAGGAACTTAGTCTCACGGTCAAGGGTTCGAGCCCCATTTTGGGCAAAAGATTCCTGCATTACTAGATGGCCCTCATGGTCCTTTCCAACTCTACAATTCTATGATTCTATGACCCTTATATGGAGTGGTTGTTGTGTACTTCTGTTTCAGTGTATGTGAAGAAGTGTGCATGTACACGAAAGCTTATATCCAGAACAAACTTAGCTGGTCTCTAAGGTTCTGCTGGACAAATTCTTTTTTATTTATTTTTATATTTTGGTTGTGTACTACTCTTCTCTTTAACTTTTTTTTTGGGGGGGGGGACTGCCCTTCACCTTTTCCTCCTCAAGAACATCAATGTATTTATTTTTAATATCTCTGAAGCATTAAGGTTTTGTTCTGAATTTTTACAATTTTCGTTGTAATTAAATTTGTTTGTTTATTCTGTGTGAGCTACCTTGGGGGGCTTCGGGGCCCGAAAGGTGGCATATAAATAATCAAGAATGTAACTGTTATTTGTGCCATTCATTATTTTAAACAGTTTCCTGCTTTACAATCCTTATTTAATACTTTCAGAGTGATAGAATGCTTACTCTAAAATAGCACTGATTTTTTTTTAAAAAAAATCCCCCTTGCATCCAGTAAGAATGTTTTGTACCCACCCATGTCTTTTTAATGCATATATTCCATTTTTAATGTGTCACTTGAAATCATGTCTGCCATTTATAAGTTTTATTACAGAAATCGAAAAAAGTAATTATAGCTGGAAGTATCACTTGAAAGGGATCAAATTAATAAATTGTGGGTAATGTTATACAGCTTGCTTCACATTTCTACAACAAGAACAACAAAAATATCATAGCATGATAAATGCTGCCACTTTATGTTAGCTATCACACTTCCCATGAGACCACACGCTTTGTTTTAAGATATAACATTTGCCGCAATTCAAAGCAATTTCTACCTAGATGCAACAAAGATCAATAATACCAATTATCAAGTCAGACTAATAAAAATTTGTTACTGTGGTTATTCACCCAAAGCCTACCCAGCCAGACATCCTTTTCTAACAAAAAGGATGAAATAAACTAAGCGTCAGCCAACTTCAGGATGACATATTCTAAATGTCCCAGAGTCCCATAAGACTAATAAATGATAAATGAATTTGATGGCTTTAATTTGTGAGACTCTGAACATGATTTCAGCACACTCAGTGCTAGGAGCCCCCAAGCTCTGTCATGCGTTCTGCACAATCACAAGGGAACCCATGCCTTTGGCTTTGATGTTGCATGGTTCCTGTTATGTACTGAAGTTCTCACCCTGGGCCAGCAGGGGGATACTGTAGATAGTATTCACTCAGGTCCACATATGCAAATAAGGGATTGAAAGTGACGTTCAGTGATTGGATAGTTACAGAAAGTTGTTACAGTTGCGTTGTACTGGAGCTCTATATAAGCAGGCTGGCTGAACCCTTCAGTTCAGTTCTGTTCTGGCCTGTGAATAAACAAGAGCTGTTTGAAGAATCGCTGTGTCGTCTGATATGTTCACCCACAACTTAACAGTTCCAGCTTCGTTTTCAAAGCATACATGGGAAGAGCTGTTTCAGTAGATAGTGAGAGTTCTTATTTAGTGAAGGAACAACATGATGAGATGGATTTGGAGTGGGGGGTTCTTTACTGCCTGGCCACTATTTTGTAGAAGAGTTCCCCAAAGAATAATTAAAACAGGTTGCCACAAGACCCTCTACCACATCCTAAGCAGTCCAGCTTCCTGGGGAGTTTCTAAGTCCCACTTCTCAGGTCCAGGTCCAGTTAAAAACAAAAACAAAAAACGGCAAACCAAGAAAGGAGCTTTGAATTTAACAAACAAATGAAAAAACTTGCAGAAGATAGGGGTAACACTGACAACCATGCAGGCAGCACATGGGGAAGGTTTTAGTGGTCAGATTATTTCCAAGAAGACAAAGACTGGGCAAAGACTCCCACATTAATGTCAAAAGAGCTAGCCAATTCTAGCTGGATTAAGCATTGGGGCGAAATGTACATTTGTGGGGTTTATTCAGAGATAAAGCCCTGGATAGCTATCTATTCAGGGTTCACTACAGTGATACAAAATCCTAGACATTGTTGATCTATGTCAGAATATGATGGAACATGCAACGGAAGAACCTATTAAGTGCTGGGGGCTGCTGTGAGATTCCGAGAGCAGTCTCAGTTCTTAATTCCAGCAAAATATTTAATTGGCCTTGAATTGTAGAAATAGGATCCTCTCCACCCCCATTTTTTCTTTTTAGTGTAGTCCCCTCTTCACAACTAAACATACTGTCTTAAAGGTAAAGGTAAAGGGACCCCTAACTCTGGGTTGTGGCCCTCATCTTGCTTTATTGGCCAAGGGAACTGGCGTACAGCTTCCGGGTCATGTGGCCAGCATGACTAAGCCGCTTCTGGCGAACCAGAGCAGCACACGGAAACGCCGTTTACCTTCCTGTCGGAGCGGTACCTATTTATCTACTTGCTCTTTGACGTGCTTTCGAATTGCTAGGTTGGCAGGAGCAGGGACTGAGCAATGGGAGCTCACCCCGTCGTGGGGATTTGAACTGCCAACCTTCTGATCAGCAAGTCCTAGGCTCTGTGGTTTAACCCACAGCGCCACCCGCATCCCTTGCATACTGTCTTAGGCAGTATTAATAGCATTTGATTGGGCCAGTCTGCTAAGTACCATTTCTATGCAATTTCTCATTCAGTTTGGGACGGCTTGTGAGTGTGGGAACAGCATTTGGTTGGCTATATATAGTATTTTCAAAGAATAAGCTTAATTCACCAATGAAATTTAAGGAAGGAAAGTTATAAACAATGAAAGTTATCTAGGTATATTCCCATAAACACTAATGTATCTCTGTACATCTTTTTGTTGTCAACACAGAAGCACTGTGCATATAGAAGCATAGTTTTCTTCTGAAGCATAAATGTTACATGGTTTTGCAAGCGTTCAGTGTATTGCAGCATTTTGTTTTCATGCAAGCCAAATGGTTAATGATGCTTGTGAATACTCCTGTAATTTAAAAATGAAAATGAAAAAGAGAAATTAATATAATTAACAAGCCTACAGACTGAGACAAATTAGGCCAACTAAATGAAACAAACAAACAAACAAAAAATATAAAGCAAACAACGAAATTGCTACAAGGCACGGTACTTTCTGCTTAGGAGAATTAAACGAGTACAGCAAAATTAACTTGTATTTGCATGGCTGGACAATTTAATAACAGCAAGGACAACTGCAATTACTGGTAAGTCACAGACTGTGGCTGGAATATGTGTTTTCCCGGCAACAGATGTTCCTGTCATTTAATGAAAGCAGCCTGCTGTCCATCTCAAACTGGCGGGCCTTACAATTGACAGTCTTTTTTTGCAAGGATACAGACGTGAAGCACACAATGGGCTCTTCTCTCTCTTTCCCTCCTTTCTCCTCTTCATTGTCACAGCAATTTTTTGAAGGACATTTATTCATACATACAATTTTGTGCTGCCAAAATGAGGTAGGTGGCTACATATTTTTGACATTTAGCAACTCAAACAGTCTTTCCTGTCAAAAGCAATCCTGAATTCCCAAGCACATGTCAAGAAAGAATGACTCTATCTATCTATCTATCTATCTATCTATCTATGCATGCAGAATGCAAGTCTTTACATGACTGTGTGTAGCATATGTGCATGTCTTTCATAAACACGCACATATGCACAGACAAACTTTAACAGGATTTCTTCAAAGGCATTTCCAATTAATTCAGGATCTGCATAGATGTTTGGTATTTGCCTCCTTGATGTCTGCACATAAATTTCACATATCTTTGCTTTGATGTTTTCTTTTTTTGAAAAAAACTTTTTGCTCTCAGCATTGCATAAGTGTTTAATACTACCTGCCAACACTTCTTTTTGAGAACAGTACCTATCTTGGTATGGTTTTCCCAGTAGTGATGTATGGAAGTAAGAGCTGTTCCATAAAGAAGGCTGATGCTTTTGAATTATGGTGCTGGAGGAGACTCTTGAGAGTCCCACGGACTGCAAGAAGATCAAACCTATCCATTCTGAAGGAAATCAGCCCTGAGTGCTCACTGGAAGGACAGATCGTGAAGCTGAGACTCCAATACTTTGGCCACCTCATGAGAAGAGAAGTTTCCCTGATGTTGGGAAAGACTGAGGGCACAAGGAGAAGGGGACGACAGAGGATGAGATGGTTGGACAGTGTTCTCGAAGCTACCAACATAAGTTTGACCAAACTGTAGGAGGCAGTGGAAGACAGGAGTGCCTGGTTGCTCTGGCCCATGGGGTCACGAAGAGTTGGACACGACTAAACAACACAACAACAACAACACCTATCTTGGAGCTGGCATGCTCCAAGTCTTAGGTTACTCTTTGAATAACTTTGAACAAAAGTTCCAATAGCAAGGGTCCCAATAGCAAGATTTCTTAAGAACCTATAAGAAAAATTATGCATGCATTTAAAACGTTCTAACTGAAAGGACTATTCATACTTTTCAGATGAAACTCATAAACGTGCCTGTAGACTTCAAACTGGGTTGATGCCTGACTATAGATTGATGCCATAGTTAAATAATGTGGCAAATGTAGAGGTCACAAATGACCCAGGCCTCATTTGTACCAAAGAGATGTAGTTGCACCTTGAATTCAACACTGCCCTGGTAGCAGCTGAGTGACAGTCATGTTCTATCACAAGGATCTATTGTTCTCCTCCCCTCCCCGTGCATACAATTTAAAGCAGCGTTAAGGGCGGCAGATATGAATAAAGATCAAATTATGAAAAATGTTACACAGGTTGCAATGAAATAGTAGGTGGTTCCTTGAAATTCTTCTGTTTGGATTAACAGATTATATCAATATGCAGAGTGTGGTGTTATTATGGTTTTTTGTTTAATTATCTTATGTGAAGTTTAAAAAGAGGGTTTAGAGTAGAGAGCAGTAAGCTTTCAGACAATCAGAGAAGCTTTTCAAACTGCTACTTTGGTTCTTCAGAAGACTAGGAATAGCTCTTATTAGAAACTAGTCTTTAGTTGCCCTTTACTTCAACTGAGGACCTGAAGTAGTTTAAGCACTGCCTTTCAGAAATGGTTAGAATATATTTCTTATTGAATCCATTCAGCTGATCTCGCACATGCTGGCAACCAGTTCAAACATTTAACAGCGACAACGGTCTTCATGAGAACTTTGCAGCTTAGATGTAAAACCCTGGAAGACTGCTTGTTTAAAAACGGCTTTCATGTCAAAATCTCCATGCAGGTGAGGAAGTAGGCTTTTAAGCCCCTTGTCTTCCTGATGTGCTACTTTTGTGCATGCATAGATTCTGTGATATGGGATTGCCTTGAACTAGTGACCCCCACCTACCTATCTGAGGTGGAATATGCTGTTTCACATGCCTTGTTCAATATTTGAACTGACTCCTAAGACATCATCTTCTGTGGGAATGCACAAAGAAGCCATTAAAATCCTGAGTTGCAGAGGTGCAATGACCTTTATTAATTAAAAATCTAAAAGCATTGAATTGGCGTTTCTTTCTCTTCTGGGCTCTGTTTCAAAAAAAGACTATATAAAATAAAAATTAAAGCTTTTTTATTTTATTTTCAGTGTTTACCAATAACAGTTCATTGTGTTAGATTAGGTCTTAATCAATTGGTACATCTTTTTACATTAACCTGCTTATATGATAGTGTCTAGGGTTAGCAGACTTTATACATAATTTTAAAAGTTTTAAGCAGTAGCTAGGAGGGACGCGGGTGGCGCTGTGGGTAAAAGCCTCAGCGCCTAGGGTTGGCCGATCGAAAGGTCGGCGGTTCGAATCCCCGCGGCGGGGTGCGCTCCCGTTGTTCGGTCCCAGCGCCTGCCAACCTAGCAGTTCGAAAGCACTTCCGGGTGCAAGTAGATAAATAGGGACCGCTTACTAGCGGGAAGGTAAACGGCGTTTCCGTGTGCAGCTCTGGCTCGCCAGAGCAGCGATGTCACGCTGGCCACGTGACCCGGAAGTGTCTTCGGACAGCGCTGGCCCTTGGCCTCTTTGAGTGAGATGGGCGCACAACCCTAGAGTCTGTCAAGACTGGCCCGCACGGGCAGGGGTACCTTTAGCTTTTTAGGAGGAACTGCTAGGAGGAAAGCACGTCAAAGTGCAGGTGGATTAATAGGTAGGCAGGAAGGTAAACGGTGTTTCCATGCACTGCTCTGCTTCGCAGTGTCTGGAAGCTGTCTGCGGACAAACGGCAGCTCCCTCGGCCCATAGAACGAGATGAGCGTGCAACCCCAGAGTCGTCCGCGACTGGACTTAATGTTCAGGGGTCCTTTACCTTTTAGGAGGAACTGAGAGTCAGTGACTTACTTACACTGGAGCTAAGATGGAACAAACGGAAAAGAGCACATGCAAACAAGCCAGGAGAAAAAGAGAGTGAGAGGTTTGATCAGGGGTCAGCAAACTTTTTCAGCAGGGGGCCGGTCCACTGTCCCTCAGACCTTGTGGGGGGCCGGACTATATATTCTTTTTGGTGGGTGGGGAATGAACAAATTCCTATGCCCCACAATTAACTCAGAGATGCATGCTAAATAAAAGGACATATTCTACTCATGTAAAAACAAGCTGATTCCCGGACTGCCCATAGACTGGATTTAGAAGGGGATTGGGCCGGATCTGGCCCCCGGGCCTTAGTTTGCCTACCCATGGGTTTGAAGAAGAAGAGAAGAAAAAGAGGAAATGGAAATGCTCTTGTTGTTACCTGATGTAGATATACAGCTTGGTTTCACTATTTACTAGCATGCAGTCATGAAACAGGATAAGGGAAGGGGGACTTTGTATCTGAAGATATTGAAGTTGGCAGCAGTAGGACAGTTCTTATGCCATTGTTATTGGACCAACACATGACTTCCTTGAGCAGAAATTCACCATCCCCCCTTCCGCAAATTACCCATGTTTGAAGCTGGATCCAAGGAAACTGGTCTGGATAGGAACCTAGGAAGCTGCCTTATACCAAGTAAATCCACTGGTCCTGATTTGGTATCTACCTCAGGATTGTATACGCCCAAGATTATCAGATGTTCTACCTTCAAGGCCCACTTGAGATGACCGAAAAATACTGAGGCCCACCAGTCACAAAACGGCATTAGGTGCAGGCACTTTTTGGCAGCACCAGCTGGCAATTACTGACAACACTTTATATTCTTATCTTATTCATCTTTGGAACTACTAAATAATTTGCCACAATGTTTTTCATGCTGCAAGGAGTTCCGTACTTCAGCTTTCCTTAAGCTAAGCATTTGCTCTGGAGGCGTTGTGACTCCACCTTCTCATTTTAGGCAGAATTTGCTGATCTAGAAATTCTGATGTATAAAAGAAATTTCTTTTATATTTTCCCCACATGCCTCTTAGAAGTATGTTTTCTTTTCCATCTCCTTTAATTTCTTCTCTCGTTCTCGTTTCACACTCAATTTATACCTTATTGGTACCACCACCCAAGCTGCCAGTACCTTTTATCCAAAACCCCTGATCCTTTTACATTCACTTCTTCCTCCCATAACAGATTTCCTCTTTTATCCCCTTTTTATTCCAATACATCATTATTTTTATTTTATTTTTTTCTTAAGTATTAATACCTTTTATCTCACTTTCTAATTGCCTTCAACACCTCCTCTGGCCCTTTGCTCTCAGTGGAGAGACACATGCCTTCCCTCCTCCCATTCCTGAACATCTCCATCTGCCAGCCTCCTTTACTAAGCATGCAGGGAGTTGCTAGTGCTGAGACCAGCACAACAAAGGGCACATCTCAGGTGGCTCATTGGGTCAGTGTGTCTGGCTCTTAACCAGAAGATTGGTGATTCAAGCCCACCCAGGGATGGGTGTGAGCAGGATTCCTGCATTGTTTTGTGCTGTATTTCTAGACACAGGTCCACACTTTAAAGCTCCCTGTCCAAGTGCTATATATTTTTTGCCCCAGTGGTTTTCCAACTGGAGAAAACCCGAATTGCTATTTGTTCTTATTCAGTGTTAAAGAGCAGGTTTTCCTGGGGAAAGTGGTGGGGTAAAATAAAATAAAATAAGCCACTTGGGCACAGACCAGCAAGACAAAAGGCAAGTGTGGATGAGCCCAAAGAGGGTATGGCATGGTAGGGGGAGGTAAAGGTAAGGTAAAGGACCCCTGGATGGTTAAGCCCAATCAAAGGCGACTATGGGGTTGAGGTGCTCATCTCACTTTCAGGCAGAGGGAGCCAGAGTTTGTCCACAGACAGCTTTCCGGGTCATGTGGCCAGCATGACTAAACCACTTCTGGCGCAACAGAACACCGTGATGGAAACCAGAGCGCACAGAAACGCCATTTACCTTCCCACCCCAGCAGTACCCATTTATCTGCTTCCACTGGTGTGCTTTCAAACTGCTGGGACAGAGCAACGGGAGTTCACCCCATCGCGGGGATTCGAACTGCCGACCTTCTGATCGGCAAGCCCAAGAGGCTCAGTGGTTTAGATAAGAGCGCCACATGTGGGGGGGGGGGATTAGGCAAGTGAGGAGACAGTGGGAAGGAGTGAAGAAAAGAGGCTTAAGATTGGATAAGAAAAACACTGTGTGTGTGTGTGTGTGTGTGTGTGTGTGTACAAAAAAATAAACAAGGTTTGTGAAATCTTCCTCAGAAAGGGAAAGCCAGACAAGTCTTTGCCCAAATCGGGGGCCTGTTTAGATTGCTGAACAAGAAATTAGCAGACATCAACTTGTGCATATATTTCCATCATTTAACAAATTATGCAGAGACTGCCTGCTCCCAGTCCCCTCCTCGCCCTCACGAAAAGGCACTGTTTTGTTCCTGATTACATTTGACTTCTTGCTGAGCTGGAGACTTAAATAAATTGGCATAAACTTTGAAGAATAATTTCAGCTCATCATCAGTAAGCAAGCTCAGCTGAATGTGGCCGTTCCCTTAAAATAACCTAAATATAACTATACACACCAATAATGAAAAACATGGGTTACATCCACCCACACAAGCATTCTAAACAGAATGTAGGGCTGAGATAGTAATCTATTCATAATATTGTTCTTGCCAAGCACCTTACACGGCTCTTATGGCTGCCATAAGCTTTAACAAAGTTGGTGGTGTCTCATAAAGTAAGAAATATAGATCTTTCTGTATTGCAGTGACACACAAATGCATTCATCAATCCTTTAGCTAAGTGGGTGGTGCATTGTTTGTCAAATGTTCTGTAAATTTAGTCTGCCTTTCAAACCCTACTTTTTTGCTCTACAACAGACAGCAAAATAATTTTCTATCAGTACTACAAATGTATATTTTAAAAGACATAAGCAGTATTATTGGAACAGAATCTGAGTATGATATGGAGTAGGAATAAATTCAATTTAGTTTGCATTTAAAGACAAACTTACCAAATCTGCACTTTCTGAAAAAAAGATGCAAACTGAAACAAAGCTAGCCTTTGAAATTTGCATTTATCTCACTTCTGCATGGTAGTTCTCCAGTCAAGTAATGTGTTCAAAAATGCTTATACTAGTGTAAAGGGAAGATAAAATGCATATATTGCATACAATAACATGCAATAATGCACATACTGTATTACATGCAACAGCATATAAAATGCATTATATTTGAGCAAACTCTTTTGCAACAATGTATATCTACTAGGGGAAATTGCATACAAAAATGTGTATATTTGAATAAATGTACACTAAAATGCTGGTGAATATCCATGAGGGTTTAAAATAAGAATCCCAAACTGGTATGGAAATGTGGAGAACTGGATATAATATTGGAAAAATAATAAAATGAGAGTAACAGATTCACCCAGAAAGAGGGAGGGAGCAAGGGAGCCTGTTTTTATATCCTTGCAGTCACCTAAATTTCCTGCTGTGTTTGGCCACACCCTTAAAAACAATTGTCCTATAGACACTGGCTATGCCTATGGATTTGGGGGAAACAGGTATAGGGAACACAAGAAGTTGTCTTGTATGGACTAAATCCCAGTATTATATACATCAGTATTACGCAGAACATCTTGAAACTCCAGCAACCCCTGACTTCAAGAGTTTGTTATTCTCATTAATTTTAAAGCCTATTCTGCTGCTTTATTTCTATTGAATGCTCTTTTGTGTCTAGCATTTCTCTTGTTAAATAAAATAAAGTATTGGGGGAAAGGTGGGAATGTTATTCCCCTGAACTTCCATCCTTTTCTTAAATTATACTTGTGGGTGTGTGTTTTTTAAGGACAGAGTTCATTCACCATTGTCACACAGTCAAGGACAAGAAGACTCAAGAACTTATTAAAATGTTGCAATACACATGTTCTTTATTGTTTTTCTCAAGGAGAAGTTAATTAAACAGAAGCGGTGAAGATTAATGAAAAAACCTTCAGTCTTCTTGTCATCAATCAAGTTCAACATATGGCTCTCCATTCATATTGCACCAAAAAAAAGAGCCTTGGTAAAATAGTGATTAATATGGTAGATCGTGATGAGGATGAAATTAAAAGGCTGTGTTTGTTTTGCCTTGACTTGTAAGCAGAAGGTCCAAGGTTCAATCCCAAGCATCTCCAGGTGGGGTTTAGAGTGATGCCTGCCTGAAACCCTGAAGAGATGCTGCAAGTCAGTTTATCATCATCATCATCACCATCATCATCATCATTACCATCATTATTGGCAAGGATGGCATGAAGAAGTCATGATCACTCTGTTGCTCAGCTCTGCAGCTGGTAGAAGCACAATATGGGCTTCCACTGGAAGTATGGGCATTGGTAGTCCCACAGGGTGCTCAGTACCACCCTATTTGTATCCTTGCTTCAACTGTGGGAGTAGACAGGAAGGCCTATTTTCCCCACCTGGTACCATACAGACATGGTCTTCAGCATCCTCCCTCCTTCAGCTCATGAGTAGTCCCTCTGTGGCTTTATGCAGGCAGGCTCCACCCCCCACAAAACAGGGCAGGGAAGCCCTGAGGTCCACAAGCCAGAGAAGAATCAGAATCAGAAGAAGATGATGATGATGATGATGATGATGATGATGATTCTATGGCCAGTGCCAGCCACATAGCAGTTGCAAGAGCCACCAGCCTCATAGCAGTGGATGACAAATTGTACAGCAGATACTGCTTCCACCATAGGCCAATGTAAGGGTCACCTTCTCTATACTGCCCATAACTCTTCTATACAGGTTGTTTGGCCATTATCTTAGTGTATCCTTCACACTAGCAGTGTATCTTGAGCACTGGACTGCACCCTTTATTGCTGGCTTCTATACAATACACATATTTTTTGTAGAATATTGCTGCTCGAAGTTTCCACATGGAGATGCTGAAGCCTGATGCAGAAAAAACTCCCACAAAATACTATCGACCATATGGAGAATAAGTGCATTGTACTTTTTCTCTGGAAGCACATCCTTGCTTCTGCTTCATGATCAAATGCATCAACATTTTCTGTGACAGCCTTCTTATAGATTTCTCACCTAGCTTGAGAGTGAGATCAAATAGTCAAAGAGGGAGAGAAGCGTTTCTCCAAAAATGTTCAAGTGCCACATTTTCTGCACTATTTGTCAGACAGTAGGAGGCAAGAGACAATATGTTGTCCTAATGTTGTGTCTTTTCACCTCCTGTTCACTTCAGGTAACATACAAGCTGCCACTTTAAAATCTTCAACAACAGAATCATCTTCTGTTGTAAGCTAAAGGCATGTATCTAGCAAATGTCTTCTAATAATGAATGGTTTGGTGGAAGAAGAAACATACTAAACCAGCAGCATAAGAGAGTTTCTGATCTCCTGAATGGTGCAGTCACTGGAAATTCCCCCTTCCCTGATCACAGTTCAAATAACAGAGCATCTTATTAGATTTATAAAGATCAAAAGTAATTCTTTCCTTGATGATGATGATGATGATAATGATAATCTTTTCGCTAATCAGTGCTTAAGAAATAAATGTGAAAAAACATAATCTGGATCCTTTTGAATTAATAGCTATATAATTTTCCTTTACAAATCCTCAATAAGAGGATTTTAAAATGATAATAAAAATGTTGAGAAGAACATTATTGAATTTCTGCCTTCCATTTTCTTCATAAGATAAGTGTCTCACCTTATCCCTCAATAATCATTATTTGCCAAACACATTTGTCAAAATTTGGTTAAAATGTTTTACCTTCTAAATTTAGATTTGTAGCAGTAGCTGCAAATATTTATTAGTGCTTCTAATTTTGAACTGAAACTAAAGCATATGTATCCAATTTACATAAAGCAAACAAACAGATATATTCAACATTTGGTTTAGAACCGGGGAAAATGTAAAGTGCAGTCGTACCTCGGAAGTCAAACGGAATCTGTTCTAGAAGTCTGTTCGACCTCTAAAGCATCCGGAAACCAAGGCGTGGCTTCCAATTGGCTGCAGGAAGCTCCTGAAGCCAATCAGAAGCTGTGGAACCCATGTCAGATGTTTGGGTTCCAAAGAACGTTTGTAAACTGGAACACTCACTTCTGGGTTTGCAGCATTCAGGAGCCAAAACCTTCGACTCGCAAGGTGTTTGATTTCCGTGGTATGACTGTGTATAATTTTTGCAGCCATTGTAAGGTCGAACAAACCAGGCTCCTGCATGCAGTAGAAGCATTCTGGACCGGTTCCTAAAATTGCGGAATAACTTACACAATAAAGCATGCATAGAGCCAGGAATCAGCAGTCTCTACTGTGAGAAGTGGAGGAGAGAGCCTGGTTCCTTCTTTGCTTCCTTCTTCCTTCTACCGTGAATGAAGCGCAAGCTCACAAATGCATGCAAATCTGTATGTGCATAGGTGGGCATTGACTTGTGTGTGTGAATGTGTTTGTACACATTCATGTGTGTGCTTTTAGAGAGCAGATGGGACAAAAGTGCAGGGATCATCTATTCTTATCCATCACCCAGCCATCCTATAGTCCCACACCAACGGGACTTTTTGGGAGATCTGCTGGCTTGAGTGAGGACCCTGCTTATGACTCTGCAAGTGCCCTAAAGCACTTAGTAAATAATTAATAATAATAATAATAATAATAATAATAATTTTTTATTTATACCCCGCCCTCCCTGGCCAGAGCTGGGCTTTTACACCAGTAAAATTACAATAAAAACATAATTGGGGGGGGGACCAATTTAAAATATGTTAAAATACAATTTAAAATGCAGCCTTGTTTTAGTAGTAGCCCATAGATCAAAACCATAAGGGGAGGGAATCATAAGGGTCAGACTGAGTCCAAACCAAAGGCCAGGCAGAACAGCTCTGTCTTGCAGGAAAGATGTCAAGTCCCACAGGGCCCTAGTCTCTTGTGACAGAGCATTCCACCAAGTCGGGGCCAGTACTAAAAAGGCCCTGGCCCTAGTTGAGACCAGTCTAACCACCTTGTGACTTGGGACCTCCAAAGTGTTATCATTTGTGGACCTTAAGGTCCTCCACGGGCATACCAGGATAGTAGTATATGCGGAGAGAAGGGAAGAATACAGGGAAGGATGGGATCTGTCACAAAATGAATTTTTGAAGGTCACCACTTACATTTCACTATTCAGCTATCATTTCTTGCCAATAACAGGAGGATTCTGTTTTCACAATGGTTCACATCGCACCACAGCAATAAAACATGCCTGCTTAAATGATATGTTTACTACAAGAATTACTGTCATACTTGATTAACTAGCTCAGATAGTCTTTCTGTCTCCCGTATGCTCTGACACAGGCTGACAAGATCAGCCATTTCCTTTAGCCTTCTCACATGGCTGAGCTGTTCAACCCAAACACACTCCCTACAATATTAGCTTTGCCAACGGCAGTCATTTTATTATGAGCCCAACACTTTTAGTGACCGCCAGTGTTTAAACATAAAATGCAACAATCTTCTCTGAAAGTTATCATCCAATTCTGCAATCTCCTGTCCAATGTTGGTGGACAGATGTTTGATCTTCTCTCTCTCCAACTTCTGTATTTTCAAAGCTAGGTGATGGCTTCCTTTTCTATAACTTTTTGTTGAGTTTTACAAAAAAATACAAACAAGCATACCATGACATTCTTGTATCTTGTATACATAACAAGATAAAGTGTGTTGTGTTTACTGTAACATTACAGAAGTTTGGTTCATATCTGTAGCAAGTGTGTGCATCTTAGTTTGCAGATACACACAAAAGAACAAAGGTGAAGGTCTTTTTAATCTGAATGAGACCGTTCTACTACTGCTAACTTGTAGCACACTGTTGTACTGGTTGATATATACAGTATGCAGTGGTCTGTGAGTTTGAGTCTGGACTTGGATTCTGAGCAGATACATGATATCCAATCACGTAGCACTGTCAGGGTTTGGGCTACTGGTATAGGATCTTAAATTCTGGGTTACGATTCGCAGCTTGGGAGTTTAGACAGCCAATCACATTGAGTGTGGGAGTGGCCCAGGTCTTCAGAAATACATATACAGTGGTACCTCGGGTTACATATGCTTCAGGTTACAAACTCTGCTAATCCAGAAATAGTGCTTCAGGTTAAGAACTTTGCTTCAGGATGAGAACAGAAATCATGCTCTGGCAGCGCAGCAGCAGGAGGAGGCCCCATTAACTAAAGTGGTGCTTCAGGTTAAGAACAGTTTCAGGTTAAGAACGGACCTCTGGAATAAATTAAGTACTTAACCTGAGGTACCACTGTAAGCAGTTGCTTTGCCCCTGCTTGTCAGTTCCATTAGCCATCAGCTCAATAAAGTCTCTTGTTGTAATCACTGCATCTTACCTTGTAGAAACCCATTTCACTGGTTGCTAATGTTTGTGTTTTATGTTTTTGTTACATTTTATGAGCAATAGATTGCCTGTGCTTCCCATGAACCAGCACACTTGGACCACCTCTGCAGGCATCAAACATCTCTGTGGGGATAGCATGTATGAAGTTGGCCTGTGCATGTCATATCCAAAACACCTAGGCCTCAACTGCATATCAATGGCCTAGATGTTTTCTGGGGAATTAACTGCTGCTGTGCATTAGCTAATATGTACAAAGACTGTCTGCCTGGATAGAGGTGGGTAGAGGATAGAGAGAACAGATAATCTCTCCTGCATCTTCACATGATAAGGCAGATCAGCTTGAAGAAGCCTGAACAAAGCCCAGTGTAAAATGTGTTATCAAAACAGTACAATTATAAATAGAGGATTCCTCATGGGTTGAGAAGGGAGCAACAATGGCAAGGAAGAAAATAAGCAGTCATGGAAAGGGTGAGAGAGAACTAAGGAAAGGGCACATCTCCTGTGAGAACAGGATAATGATTTTCATTCAGAAGGATGCAATTCCAAAAAACATTTGAAGGGTGGGTAAGAGAGGTAATCCAGTTCTTCTATTTTCTCATACTGCAATGCACATTGAATGCTAGTCATCCAAGATAGGAATTTTCAAAAACTGTATTTTAATACCTTTTGAATGCTTTAGTTGTCTCAACTTCAGATGCAATCAAAGAAAATGATAGCCTGGTCCGCGTGTCACTTTAAACCACAAATTAAAACAAACTGTGATTTAAGATGAGGGCCCACCTTGCTCCTTCCTTCAGCACTCTTGGGAAGGAATCGGAGAACAGATTTACTTTCTGTCGCATGCAAACCAACTCCTCCAGTTTGTTTTTCCAAAACCACAAGCAGTAAGCCAAAGTTTGCTCTCTTGTTTCCTCCCCAGCGCTCTGAAGAAGAAGAAGAAGAGTTTGGATTTGATATCCCGCCTTTCACTCCCTTTAAGGAGTCTCAAAGCGGCTAACATTCTCCTTTCCCTTCCTCCCCCACAACAAACACTCTGTGAGGTGAGTGGAGCTGAGAGACTTCAAGGAAGTGTGACTGGCCCAAGGTCACCCAGCAGCTGCATGTGGAGGAGCGGAGACGCGAACCCGGTTACAGATTACAAGACTACCGCTCTCAACCACTACACGACACTGGCTCTGTGGCTCTGTGGAGGAATGAAATGTGGGTTCATATTGAATCATCCTTTATTTTAAACTAGGGTTTAAAGTGACATGCAAACCAGGGCCTATATGAATACAGAGAGAGAGAGAGGAGAGAACTGCAGCAGATCACACTGTGAAAGGAAGATAAGCACTGTTCAATTCCAAATATTTCTCATTGCTTCAACAGTAAGAGCAGCCAATTTAGAACCTTCAAGGAAATCTGCAAACTGCTTCATTGACACACAGAAAATACCTGAGCTTGAGGACAGCAGCCTTAATTCTGCACAATAAAAGCATCAGCAAAAACTTGGCATACGTTTTGAGAAGATCTAGAAGTTTTAAAACTGCACTACTTTGTTCAAAAGGGACGTGGGTGGCGCTGTAGGTTAAACCACAGAGCCTGGGACTTGCCAATCAGAAAGTCGGCGGTTCGAATCCCCACGACCGGGTGAGCTCCCGTTGCTCAGTCCCTGCTCCTGCCAACCTAGCAGTTCGAAAGCACGTCAAAGTGCAAGTAGATAAATAGGTACCGCTCCAGCGGGAAGGTAAACGGAGTTTCCGTGCGCTGCTCTGGCTTGCCAGAAGCGGCTTAGTCATGCTGGCCACCATGACCTGGAAGCTGTATGCCGGCTCCCTCAGCCAGTAAAGCGAGATGAGCGCCGCAACCCCAGAGTCGGTCACAACTGGACCCTTTACCTTTACTTTGTTCAAAGAACCTAAAGTGAAGCAATTATCAAACCAATCAGTGAGAACAGAAATTAATGGAAATTGTTGTTTTTTACTATTATCTAATTGTGTTAATATCACTCATACAACAGTAATTATGAAATGGCTACATAATTGCAAAGATCTCCTTTACGAGACTAAATTCAGCTAAATTACAGGCGCAGAAAACACTGCAGATGTTATGAAGAAAGCCAGACCACATCTGAAAGAGGTTGCCATTAAGATTCCACAATCCTTCCATCATTAGTACTGGACAATCCAGAACAGGAACTAGCGTCAAGGCATAAAGGCCAGATGCTGGAGGCAGAAGCAATATTTTGGAGAACATGTAGATTGGTAAAAAGATCATTGGAAATCTGCACTAGAAGTGCTGCAAGTGAATTGTACTGTAAACCATTTAGAATCACAAAGTTCCTGCTATGCCTATGAGAAGCTGAATTATCCTGTTTTCTACAGTAGACTAATCATCATTTATCAGCCGCATTGGTGCAAGGTGGCCCATAAGTACTTTAAATAAACAATGGAGTATATTTCCCAGGAGTGTGCAAATATTCCTGAGAAATCACATCTAATTGCAGAATAAACTCTTGAGAAAAACACTTTGAAGTCAAACAGTGTTTCTTTCATCTACGAACGCTTGAATGAGATATATGTGGATTTCTGCACATTATCTGAATTTCACACTTCAAAACTGAAGAAGCCTCACATACATTATTTGGGCTTCAATAATGACGGTAGCAAATGCTTTTAACAAGGCAAACACCATGTATGTGTGTGTTTTTTCCATTAAAGTGCTGATGGTCTGAAGGAAAATCAAACAGCAACCTTGTTAAAAGTAAAACAAGTCTGAGTCAATGGTCAGTGCTCGGATGAGAAACCACCTGAGAACCCTATGTATTTTGCCCCAAGCTCCTTGGAAGGAAAGAAGATTAGAAATATACTTTACCAAAACAATAAAATGGCATTAAATCTGTGAGGCAGGCTGCGGCTCATACGTGGGAATGGGAATAACAAATACACATGTGTGGGTTGAAACAGGCCCCAACTTCACTTTGGTTTCTACAGCATGTAAGCAGGGTAGGCATGGCAGTAAGGTAAGGATCGGGTCTTCATTCCATTTGGGCACCACTGTCCGGCAACACAGTGGTTCTGGGAGATGGAAGGAAGGGCTATGACTTCTCCAGCCAACTCTCATGACCCACCAGTTTTCCCACCCATCCTCAATGCTTGTGGAAGGGCCAGTACTTGTGGCAGTCAGTCCCTGCTCCCTCAGTCACCCAGTCCAATCCCAGAAGCCCAGCTTACACCATGTTGGGCCTTAACACTGGCCAGCTCCCATGGGTACTTTCCAACCAACTATGGACAATGAACATTCCAGCATCAAGGACCTTTTATGCCCTGTTTCAGTATTCTGAGATCACAACTAATTTTCCCTTGTCGTTATTACATTTATATCCCACCTTTTGGAACCAGGAGCTCAAGATGGCATACATGGCTCCCCCCCCCTCCCTATTTTATCCTTACAGGGAACCAGGCAGAGGGCCTTCTCGGTAGTGGCACCCGCCCATGTGGAACGCCCTCCCACCAGATGTCAAAGAGAAGAAAACTACCAGACTTTTAGAAGACATCTGAAGTCAGCCCTGCTTAGCGAAGCTTTTAATGTTTGATGCATTACTGTATTTTAATATTTTGTTAGAAGCCGCCCAGAGTGGCTGGGGAAGCCCAGCCAGATGAACGGGGTATAAATAATAATTTTTGTTGTTGTAACAACAACAACAACCCTGTGATGTAGGTTAGGCTGAGAGGCAGTGACTGGCCCGAGGCCACCCACTGAGATTTCCCTCTTCATCGTAAAATCTGTATGTTATTAGTACATGAGAAAGGTCAGGAACAGAAACATTTTCATTATAGCCAATGAAGGCTGTGCAAGAAAGAGACTTTTATTCAGAATCCATCTGGTTTCAAAGAATGTGACAAGAGAATCAGTACCAATGAATCTCATTAATCTAATCATCACACTACAGGAAACAAGAATGCTAAACGGCAGCAGGGTGTAATTAACTTCAACCAGTATTTACTCTATTTTATTTTTTTGAGGGGGGAGTTTAATTAGGAAGCAAGCTGCCATGTTGTTGATGACTACATTTAAGGATCTGACATCCTATCCAAAAAAGGGGTAATTTCCCGAGCACCCCTCAACCAAGGAAGGCACACAACTGATAGTAATTCTTTATTGTCAAAGGAGCACACTCGCAGCAGCTCTTAAGATGCCCTGGATACACTTGCATGCAAACATGCTTCTAGCATCTAGGCAGCTGTTCCCAGGTCTGTGCCCTATGGAGCGGTAGCAGCAACAGTGGGTCCATGCCCCCCTCCACGCCTGTCTTATGTCCTCTTATCTGGTGGGGTGTGCACATGCAACCTGAGGCTTCTCCTACATGGAAGCCATCATTGCTCTTTCCTCTTCAAGCCCTTTCAGGATCTAGGAGACAGTGGGGCAGAGGGTGGCAGAGATTCAACAGACCTATCCCTGGCCTGAACAGCCTCTTCCTCCATCTTCAACATGTCCTGTGTGTGCCCCTTCTTTCTCAGACTGTTCTGACCCTTCCTCTTTCGCCCGCCCTGGCTCCTTCCTCACAGGCGGAGCCAAACCACATAAATTGCTGTCCTTCTCTCCCGGATCAATTTCTTGCCCCCTTGCATCCACCACACATTCATCAGGGCCCTAACAGGGAACAAGCGACAGTAATGTCAGGCAGCAATCACTCCAGCAGCTTCAAAACATCCTCTCCAAAAGGTAAAAAACAGTATTATTATTAAAGAAATCCATATACAGTGGTGCCTCGCAAGACAAAATTAATTCGTTCCGCGAGTTTTTTCGTCTTGCGAAACACCACTGCATTTAAACACTAACAACGGCGGGGAGGGGTGGGGAGAAGCAGGACAGCTGCCACAGCCGGTACCTCAGACTCACCCGCGCGTTGTGGCCACCGTGTGACGCGGCTGCTGGAGGGCGGCGGGGCTCAGGAGTGCGACTCTGGCTGCAACGCTGGCTGCTGGCGGCAACGGCTCTCTGAGGGGAGCGCGCAAGGGGGGTGGGCAGCGGCGCGAGGCACTAACCGCCAGCTGGAAGGTCAGAAGGAGCCGGAGGAGCCGTCAGCCGGAAGGTGGGATGAAGCCAGAGGAGCGGGAAGCGAGCGTGCGTGCGTGCAGTGACCGTCACCATGACACGAGAGGCAGGGCCGTTTCGTCTAGCAAAGCAAGCCCTTAGGAAAATCCGTCTTGCGAAGCACCTCAGAAAACGAAAAACCCTTTCGTCTAGCGAGTTTTTCGTCTTCCGAGGCATTCGTCTTGCGGGGTACCACTGTACTTTCCTCCTCAAAGTTACCTGAACTTACACTTAGTTTAGCACTTCCAGAGTGCTACAAAGTTTGTTTTTTTATAAAATAATTTGCAACTACTCTTTGTGAGCTAGCTCTTCGGAGCAAGATGCAGTCTAAAATGGCATTCACAACACCCCCCCCCCTTACATCGGCTTCAGACACATGTAAATAAAATCAAGATTGCTTTTCTGCCATTTTATACCTCATATCTAAAGAAAGAAACACCAGCTGGTACAAAAATGAATGCAACCTCAGGCGACAACTTAAGAAAGAATGAAAGAATTGGCTACTTGCCATAACTAGTTACTGCCACAGCGGGAACTTGATTCAAACTGTCAACAAGTACATTTGCTCTCCTCTACTCCCAAGGGATGCATACTTTATAAAGATCTGATAGCATAATCAAACTGTTTTAGAATTCAAAACCAACTCCGTATGAACGGCTTCCCATCTATGATAGCATTTTAACTGCATTTGCTTATGCTGGTGTAAAATAGCTTGTTCTGCTAATCTACCTAATAAAAAAGTTAGAGGCAAAGCAAATTTGTAAAGAGAATTCCAAATAACATTCCAAAGTACAGCACATTAATATGAGTGTCCATGAATTCCATCTGTAACATTATTGGGCAAAAAAGGGGGATATAAACCACTCACACACTTGGCTGACAAGGTCAAGCTGTAGAGCACAAAACAATATAAAGCATTTTGTTTTAACTTATGTAACAGCTATTAGACCTGTCACAACGATCTTCATAAATAAATGTGCAAATGAAAACTGCAGGCCTCCTTGTCACCTGTTCCTTTTTGTGCTTAAAGTAATATTAGCCATAATATTACATTATGAGTGATCCGTTTTTAATTCCGCTTAATTCCTACTCCTGTGGTCGATTCATTGGATGAAAAGTATAAGCAAGCATTCTGGGGTCCCAGGAGAGGGACCTCCATTCAAAATTTCATACCTGAAGAAGAAGAAGAATTTGTATTCGATATCCCGCTTTATCACTACCCGAAGGAGTCTCAAAGCGGCTAACATTCTCCTTTCCCTTCCTCCCCCACAACAAACACTCTGTGAGGTGAGTGGGGCTGAGAGACTTCAGAGAAGTGTGACTGGCCCTAGGTCACCCAGCAGCTGCATGTGGAGGAGCAGGGAAGCGAACCCGGTTCCCCAGATTACTAGACTACTGCTCTTAACCACTACACCACACTAAGGGAATGCCCCCTTAGTGATATAGAGTGCAAGCTTTGCAGACAGATGGTCCCAGGTTTAATCACTGGAATTTCCAAGTGAGCTTGGAAAAGCCTCCTTTGAAAAGTCCTCAGTTAGCATAGGCAATACTGGGATGTTGTTGTTGTTTAGTCGTTTAGTCATGTCCAACTCTTCGTGACCACAGGGACCAGAGCACACCAGGCACTCCTGTCTTCCACTGCCTCCCGCAGTTTGGTCAAACTCATGCTGGTAGCTTCGAGAACACTGTCCAACCATCTCACCTTCTGTCGTGCCCTTCTCCTTGTGCCCTCCATCTTTCCCAACATCAGGGTCTTTTCCAGGGAGTCTTCTCTTCTCATGAGGTGGCCAAAGTATTGGCACCTCAGCTTCACGATCTGTCCTTCCAGTGAGCACTCAGGGCTGATTTCCTTCAGAATGGATACGTTTGATCTTCTTGCAGTCCATGGGACTCTCAAGAGTCTCCTCCAGCACCATAATTCAAAAAATACTGGGATAGATAGCTCAATAGTCTGAATCAATATAAGACAGCTTCCTATATTCCTATGTTATGGGGATTAAAATGGCAATTTTAGTAAGATCTGTTATTTTGTAAGCATATAATACAGCATACGAGGTATTTCCTACATTGCTCATAAGAATGAATATTTCCGGACTAACATACTATTCATATCCTCCACATTTTCAAATGAGCGTGCAGAATTGCCAGTGCTGAATGCCTTGCATCAACGCTGTGGTTAGGCGCAGTGTTGATGCGCATTTGTCTCAGCATTCAGCAGCAGAACATGAGTGGGTGGAGAAACAACGGAGTCCTCCCACCTGCATTTGCCAGGGCACAGAAGGGACAAAGAGGTGAAGCTCTGGGTTGGTGATGTCCCAAAGGAGCACAAACATCTGCAGGGTACAGAAATCGCTGTCCTGACCTCACCAAATACCTCACCTGTGGCAGTGGGTGGCAGCATCACCGTATCTCAGTTGGGACCACTGCCACTCCTCCACCAGCTCCATGTGTCCCTGTGTCAACTTGAACACATCTAGCATTCTTTGCTGAGGGCAGGAGGAAGCTTAAGGTCTAGGGGAGTTGGGGAAACCACAACTCCTCCTCAAAGGGATCTCCCTGTATGGGGTTTTTCCTTCTTCCCAAAGTCATGCATAATGCAACAAGAACTAGTGAGTCGGGCCACTGAAGTGAGCAAGCAAAATCACTTTAAAAGTATTTTTTTTTAAATACTATCCTGTAAAGGGTTGTGACTGCTACTGTCCTGCTGGGGAAAATCCCTAAATTTTGCTTGAGTTGCCATGATGTCACAGAGAAACTCTCTTCAGGTATTACCAAGCAGGGTTATCTAGGGTTGCCATATTTCAAAAAATAAAAACCAGGACACCCCAAAGTTGCTGAGCTTTTTTCCTTTTCTTTCACAAAACCACAGTTTTCCGATTAACTTGCCTAAGATCCAGGACAAAGCGCCACCTGGACACATGGCAGCCCTAAGGTTATCAGGTGAGGCAGGCAGCAGGAATGAATGTGCTAGCTCTGCTTCCCAACTCATGGAGGCATAAAGCTCCCTCTATGTGTGGAAGCTCCCTGCATTTTATAATGCTGGAACATCAGGGTTCTAAAACATACCACCATCATCATACCCCGTCCATCTGGCTGGGTTGTCCCAGCCACTCTGGGTGGCTTCCAACACATATAAAAACATAACAGAATGTCAAACATAAAAAACTTCCCAATACAGGGCTGCCTTCAGGTGTCTTCTAAAAGTTTCGTAGTTCTTTATTTCCTTGATATATAATGGGTGGGTGTTCCACAGGGAGGGCACCACCACTGAGAAGGCCCTGTGCTTGGTTCCCCGTAACCACCAGAAGACCCTCGGAGAAGGACCTCAGTGTTCGGGCTGAACTATGGGGATATACGGGGCTTCAGGTATATAGGGCTGAGGCCGTTTTAAAGTTAAAAAGCAATGAAGACACGAGAGTTGGGTGGAGCCAACATGCTCATCCCTGCAGCTCCTCTCCACCCCTACATAACAACACACCTTGAAAATGCCTTAAGAGGGTTGAAGTTAACAAGTGTTTTGACTCCTTACCAAAAAGGGTCACGTGGCAACATATTTTTAAAAATATTTTAAAAATAAAATATAGTGGGGGAAACATCTGTGTTGGCAATTCTAAAGGAAGAAAAAACAGATCTCAGCAACTGCAGTGTACGCCTGACTATAAAGAGTGCGGAGGTGCTGCATAATGTAAAATTCAAAATAAAATAAAAATGACTGACAGGGCATTTTTTAAGCTAAGGAAATTAAATCACTTTCCACAAGTGCAAGGTCATTTAAACCCACTACAGGTGCTGTTAATGAATCTCTTAGAAAGTAAACCTGTCAGGCCATATCTGATAAAGTAAATACCTTCTGTTAGATGACTGGCAAAATAAAACACCCCATGATATTATTAAGAAATGACAATTTAGGCAAGCAATTTTATTCCATTTTAGACATTGGACTTAATTAAACTGGTGAAGTCATGAAGTCAGTCATGACCCAGCCTAAGTATAATATAATCTTATCTGAAAAGCATGAAATGGTTCTGACTATATCCATTACTTCACTTCTTGACATCTATTATAGCCGTTCAATAACCTAATTACTAAAAATTAGATTGCAGAAGACAAAGTACAGTGAAAACTAGCGCTACGTGAATGAACAGAATTTCAAGAAATTATTATTTGGCTGTCCCGTTTACTCGCATCAAGAGGATGGAGATGCTATACAGATAAGTAATAATTATTAAAATTCTTGAACCACTTCTTTCAATTAAACTTTTCCTCAAAGTTAGTAGTGGAGCGCTACAGTGTTTTAAAACAGACCCAACATACTCCTAATGAGATGCAAATCAGTGGGAGCAAGACTGCCCAAAGACAGGAATGTAGGCCATATTTTTGCCTTCAATGTTTTGTTTAAAAAACAAAACAAAACTATTTTTCTGGAATATTTACTTCCTGCCCACTAAGGGTCCCTGCCACACAGATGGTGGGGAGAAAGGAGATGAACAGTTGCACCCCCACCACAATCCAGTCTGGCCACAGTAACTGGGAGAACTTCCCAAGTGCCCTCAAGATGAAGTGAAACTGGAAAACAAGTGAGAACCAGTATTTCCAGGTCTCACAAGATTTCAGAGCAAAATCCGGGTGGGTGGGCTGGGATATAAGGCCCCAACCCCAAGTGGATTGGCCTAATTCCAGGCAGTATGACCCATCCACCCTCTTATAAGGGTTACACCAGTGTAGCATTGGGGAAGATCTCTAGAAGAATGAGGACCTTCACACAATGCTCTAGGAGGATGAATATCGGAAGTCCTTTGGGTTTTTGTGGGCAATGTATAGTGCTGCATGAGATCTAGTGTGCCAGGAAAAATGTGGACATCAAAACTGATTTATCATGGAGGTTCCACAAGTCATCACAAGAGGAACTTTATATGAGTAGAATACTAATATTATCAGTTATAGGACCCTAAAATGGCAATGGGTTGAATAAGGTCAGTGCACTCAGAATAGCCACTATGAGAAGTATACAACCTCCATAGATCACAGCAGCTGGCATGCAGGTCCAGGACCTAGCACTGTGCATGCCCAAACCACTATATGAAGGATAGGGATTACATCATATAATGAGAGTGTGGTGCAATGTGGAATATTAGTTTTGGACAATTCTCTGCTTTGAAGATGTGTGGTCCCCCTGCCCCCAAGAAACTATGGTGCTTATCACCATGCACCTTAGCAAACTGTCTGAGAGCTTCTATGAGTGACAGCTTCTATGGATGACAGTCCAAACTGGAGAGAAATATTGCCCAACAGTTGACAATGCGGAGAAGGTTCATGCCCAGCTACAACCTTGACAATCCTTTAAAAGCCCCAATGAACAGTCCATGAAACAGGTCATTTGGGTTTAGCACCTCCTTAGAGCCATATCACTTAGAATAACATCCAACACATTGGATTGATAAATTATTCCATTAGTCGCCAAACTAGTGAGATTTAGGCTTGGTCTGATTAAGAGTTATTCGTCTATACTAGAATTATAGTGTTAGAACTTAGCCTTTCTAACAAATCTATATAATGAATGATCCCCAAATAGGTAATTAAAATAGGCATTTTAAATGAATTCTGATTTTATACGGTAATTTTAACTGGGTTTTTAAAAATTGTGTTACTTGTATAGTGCTTAGAGATTGTTGTAATTAAAGTGGCATATAAATCATCAAAATAATAAATAGTTTTACTCTCATTTTGTTTATCACAGATCACATGTCTTTAGCTACTGAGTAATCTTCCTAGACCTAGTATTTCAGTCTGAAATTCTAAATTCTTTTTTCAAACACATGGCTCAAACTCTGAGCAGTCATGATAGTCTCATTGTCACAAACGCTGCTGCATGGGCACACGGAAGCATAGCCTGAATTAATGAGAGCTTAAAATGTGAAAGCACCGACATCAAAGAGGGTTGCAGCACCTGAAAGACTAGCAAAAGTATTTGTATCAAGAGCTTTCATGGCCCAGTGCTCGGTTCCTCAAATGCATGAAGTGGTTGTGTCATGGAACTAATCAACTGAGAAAGATTTGGATGCGTCCTTTTCAACAAGCCTTGCATATTCTGACTTGGAACTACTTGTTTGGGCTTAACCACAGAGCTTTATCTGCTGCCACCAGACTCCTAAGAACTACAACTTTCCCAAAGCTGGAGCTCTTCTTTAGAAACATATCTTAGGAAGGAATATTCCTATGGTCTAGCGATGGTGCTAAAGGACTCAGCTATGAAGTTCCCAAACCAAGTTCACCTCTGCAATGAATTTCAAAGGTGGTCTTAAGCAAGTCACTTTCTACCCAATCCTCAATCCCCACCCACCCCCAAATGGAAATGTGGGGGATAATTATAGTTGACTCAGGATTGCAACTAGATTTTGCACGTGAGGTACTTTGAATACTTTGAGCAAATGTTAAATATTACATTTCAGTATAGATCTTGGACATAACCCAGACACACCCTGTATGTGCCACCCTGGCGAGACAATGTGCAGGCAGGTAGGGTCTCAGCCGGCGTACCAGATGAAGCTGGTAGACAGACAGCCCAGACACAGCATTGACCTGCACCTCCATGGACAGCTGTGAGTCCAAAATGACCCCCAGCCTGCACACCTGGTCCTTTAGGGGCATAGTTGCCCTATTCAGGACGAGGGATTCCCCCACACCTGCCTGCCCCCTACTTCTGTCTTGTCAGGATTCAACCTCATTCCACTGACCGCCACCCCCACCCCTAACTGCCTCCAAACACCCACACAGGACATTTAGAACACTTTAAAGGAATGTCGTCAAGACTGGTGGAAGGTGACGACTGAACATTTGACAAGCACACACCTCTTGAAGGCCCCAAACAAGTGATATCCTGTCAAAAGAAAAGTGGGTTATTAATTGCAGTCACACTCTCTACTCTGCTACACCGCAGTTCCAATAAAATAAAATGGTGCTCTTTGGCTCAAACAGGGATTTTCCATCATAGTAACCTACGTGTGCAGACTTATAGACGGCACAGAGAAATGGAGGGAGGGATCAAGATTACTTTCTTCATGAGCTTGATAGATTTCTGCTTCATCCAGCTACATCTGGTGCTTGCGATAGAACCACCGCTATGGAAAATGTCACTGTTAGTCTATCGCAACAACAACAAAACACCAGCAAATGAAATGAAACAAAAGCCAAGTGTCTTATGGCACCTTAAAGAGAAACCAACATACTGTTCCTTATGCTTTCTTAGGTCAAAGGCCACACATTGAACATCAGATGAAATGGGATCTGGCCCACGTACCTTTATGACACAGTAAGTCTGTTAGCCTTTAAGGTGCTTCAGATATCTATTTGTGTGCGTGTTTTACTGCAACAAACTAAAAGACTACACCTGTAAAATAAAATTATTAGCATGTGATCCACAACAATTTCATCTTCACTATCCATTTTCCTACCCACTCTGAACATCTGCAGCATGTTTCTGAAAATTCATTTTAACTGTTTCATGAGCGGCCTTCAGTTCCAAGAAATCAAGAGGGGCCAAACCTAAGCCCACAAGGAATTAAAAGATAGTGTTTCATTCATAATGCACAATATATAATCAGAAATCTTATTTGAGTTTTAAAATTAAGTTTGAAATTAAGTTTTAATTTCTCCATGTTTAAATTAATTTGTTATTGCTTTTAATTTTTATACACTCTTTTTTAATGCTCTGTATGTTTTTGGCTTTGTAAGCAGCCCAGAGAACTTCTGTTGGCAGAAAACAAACAAATTAAGCCCCTTAAAAATCCTCTTGCTTATATTTTTATATTTATATTTTCTCATTTATGGTAACAAAAAGATTACAATGTTGATCCTTAAATAAAAAAAAAAAAACTAGTGTAAGTGTTGTCTGCGAGGAAAATATTGCTCTTGCTCAAATTACCAGTGATGATCTCAGAATTCTTTGGTCAGGCATGGTAGTATAATATTGGCATGGTTTGGTGAAAATCACCTATTTGTTGTGGTCTCCAAGTACCAGGAAAGCTGAGTTTTATAATAAGATGCCTAGGTAGAGCCAGCCCAATGAAAATGGAGATTCAACCATTGTAAACAGTTAGAATCGTCAGTAGGATTGGAATAACACTTGTGGTTTTATGGTGAATTTTGGACACAATGGAGAGGTAAAAGATTTGGACTACTATAAAAATTGCAGGAGGAAATGATTAACAATAGGACCCACAAAGGGGAGATTCTTTGGAATCTTGTTTCTGTGTTGTATGTTGGATATGTGACTGTATAGTTTTAATCTGAAAAACCACATAAATAAATTTGCTTTGAAAATGGGGATTCAAATTACTTCCCCTTTTTCCTGCCTGAAATGTAATAGGCAAGCTGGACTGTAAGTGTACTTCAGGTGCCCATTTCAAAGGCTAGGTGCATTAAAAGAAAAAAGAAAAAGTGAAATCCAACATATAGCTGTTGCTTGCTTTTCTATTCAGTTCAACATGACCTTCAAGAGGCATAGGCAGTGGTGAACAATTATTCTTATGGGAGAGCAATTCTAAGAAGGTCACAGAGGGTTCTGAGTCTAGCCCACTGCACCAGAAGTGGTCTGCAGGCTTTGCCCATTTACTGTTTCCTCCACACAGCTCTCACGCCTCCAGACAAGGCCCCTTGGGGAGCAAATGTTATCCCTTGAGAGGGCTGATCCTGAAGACAGTTTACTGAAGCAATGCTGCTTGTTTCAGGTCTTCCAAGGACTGAAAGTACACTTACATTATTAATGTCTCTAGGATTTATAAAATGCTTGTCTGCAATTCAGTCACTTGATTTTAGGAAGCATTTTGGAGGCTTAACCGCACCTCTGCAACACTGCAAAATTAACATGGCGTTCAGTGATGTGAAAGCAAAGGATATAAGAAAACTAAGGTAGTTGGAGTTGGAGACGCCATAAGTGCCATAAGTAAAGAGAACTGTTTTTGTTTGGTTGGTTTTCTTGTGGGGAGGGGATCATGCTAGCCTCTGTTATCCCTAACTTCGCAGTACTACTGCATGCTCAGTAGTCGTGTAAAAGTGACTCCAGTTCATTCCTCGTCAAAAAGTCTATTTCCTCAACCAGAATTTTGTTAATGCTGTGTAATTTTAAAGGGAAAATAATTTCAGCTGAAATGAGAATACTTGCTTCCTTGAAAACGCTATAAGATGCTTTCTGCAACATTTGTTTCCCCCCACAAAGCTTCATTAAACCTTGGATAATGAGTTTTGTGTCTTGCTTCCATATAATATAGTGCGATACAGATTGCTCATATGCAATTTTTGCTCTCTTGTGCTCCCAGAAGGTACCCTGCTATTCAGGACCACTGTCTAACCATATTGATGTATCAGATGCTGCAATAATTAATCATTTTAACAGTGATCAGCCAGGCAAACAGTGGTATAAAATTAGCAGAACAGTAATAATGGCACAAGCCATCCGTAGTCACATATTGCAAAATATCAACAAGTTACAAATGAATACCAAGGTTTGCCAGCCAGAGCTAATCTTGAATGTCTACTGACCTACAGCTACCACCCACTGAAAACAACACTAAAAGCACAAATAGCAGCTCTATGTAATTTTCATTACATGGCTGATTTATTTTAATATAATGTAACTTTTGTAAGACATTAGATCTTGCAATGGATTGTAAACTCAACAATGGCAACGTGCTTTTTTCATATGGGGGCTACCAGACATGGGGTCGTTTCCTGTGTTCCACATACATATTTCTGTCACGGCTAAAAATTGGCCGCTGTTTCTTTAATGCTAAAAGAACTAAGTCAGCATGAGGCAGCGGCCTACAATGACTCATGCAACCTTTCACCAAATTGTACCTGTATATATAGAGTAGTCAATGTTAGTGTTGAGTGTAGGTTGGCTGGATGGTAGAAAGCTGGTTGTGTTTGGCGTGTGTAACAGCTGTTGGTCATGGTTGGAGAAGAAGACTTTTTAAGAATAAAAGCAGCAATACCCTGCAAGAATACTCTTTCTCAAAGACTCTTTTGTACCACCTAAGGTCTGAGGAATTAGCAAAAAAGGAGGTCAGAACCTTTTCTTTTACAAACACTGACAATTTCCACTGGTACAACGGGACTCTGTTTCCTCTCCTCTCCCTGCCCACCCTCAAAATCTGTTATACCAAGTTCCCCAAGCCCCTGGAGCTGATTTTGAGGGTGTGTGGGCAGCTGGAGGAGACAGGAGAGGGAGAGGAAGCTCTGTTGTGTGCATGGAAGTTGCATTGCGCTGGTGGAGATGGGCTATTGGCTTGACCCAACAGGTTCATCTAGTACAGTATTGTGCTCTCACACTGGCCAACTTTGGATGCAGGCCTAGGTGTTCATTCTGGAAGAGCTATGCTTTCCTTACTCACTTTTAAAGAAGCGCCTACAAGGTCTCATCAGCAAATTAATACTCTCCTGGGTTTTTCCTTGTGGTTTTCACATGTTCTGCCTCTGTGTGTTCTTGCAAAAGCAAATAAAAAACAGCTCCCTGCTTAAGCAATTCTGCAGAACTGGCTCCAAGGTTTTTGTTTTTTTTCAGATGCCCACAACAAGTTGCCTTCAGTGGGCTCTTCTCCCTTGTTTGTGGTTTCCCTATCCACTGGCAATGCCTATTCATTGGCAGGAGCAGCAGCCACCCGCCACATTCATAAACCAAAGCACCAGTGATTCTATGTGAACAAGGTCATCATTCTGTCTTGTGCCCCTATGATGGGCAGCTGAAGCTTGTCTGGCAAGTGTTACTGAGGCATCTGATCAAAGATCTGTATTTTGAATGAGCTTAAAAATATATCTGTAGATGCTTGCTTCAGATGTTTAGCCTTGGCAGATACTTATTTTTCTGAACAGGGCCCCTCATTGATTTGTTGCAGTACTTCAAAGTACTTCAAAGTTGTAAAAAGGAGCAAAAGCTGGGAACAAAGGTCATACAATTTACAGAATACAAGCCAAGCTGCAAAAACATTAATTAGAGTTGGTAATTACTCAAACTCAGCCATATCTCCTCAAGGTTTAAGATATCCTGAGAAGGTTAAAAGGCAAAGAGCTAAAAGCAACAACAGCTGCAGCCTGGTGAGGAAGAGAGACTGCTCTGAGGTTGTTTTTTTGGTCACTTTGGAAACTGTTCTTTACTAATCGTTTCTTCCAAAAAATCAATCTATGTTATATATATATGAAATGTACTGACTTTAATGTAACTATATAAAGAATGTAGAAAGTAAGAGATGTTAGATTCTTATGTTAGATTCTTATTTCATTGATGGTGTGTGAGAAGGTGAACCCAAGACCTCTGTTTATATGACAAGATTTAAAACCATGAACCATCTGTTTTAGCCATCTGTCCCTGTTGCCAAGGGCAGAAGAGCCAAGAGCAGAAGAGCAAAGGGCATAGGGGATCTGATAATTAAGATGCCTTGTCAAGACAAATGTAAGATATATGATAGAAGGAAATATAGCTCTTTGTCTCCCATAAAAGGTAATAGGAAATGGGTGTATCTTTTATGATTGGTTCTAGCAAACAGCCAATAGGAATTTCAACCAGGCTGATTGGACAGAGGCAGCCAAAGGAGGAGTAAGGAGGCTGGGCTGAGGGAATATAAGTGCTGGTCACCAGGGCTGGGGTGTGCAGAGCTTTTGGTAAATATACCACTGTGCCAATCATTTATTTGTCTGACAAATAAATTATTATTTTAATTTCTCTATTGCTGCGTTGAATATTTCATTCCAGCTAAGCGTTAACCACAAGCAGGGTGCTACATTACTTCTAATGGAAATGCTACTTGGTCACCTGTCTCCCTGCCCATAATGGCAAGGAGGCACAGCAGTGGTGCTAAGCAGAGTTCAATGCCTGCATGTTTGAACTTGCCAGCGCCACCATTTTAATTCTGGCACCAAAGCATGTTCTCCTTCATGGAGAGCACGGGTTGCGGTGGGGTTAACCAGACACCGCCTGTTGCTGGGCAAGTTGGTTTGGTTGGCCCAAAGTATGATTGTACTCTCCTCAGGTTGCTGAGGAGAGTTTGGTGTTGCCAATTTTGAGTGACAGCCTGGGTCCCTGCGCGCAGCGTTGAGCTTCCTCTTTTCACTGCGTGCATTGGATCACCTGCCCACCCTCTCTAATTTTATGGTGTTTGTTGCGTTTGACCTTGCTATGCCTGTCATGGGGTCGTCTGCTTTTGGGGCAGGGGCCTGGTAGGAATTTTGTCCTTTTGGCTGATTGGCTGGTGCCATTTGGTTTTTGCCTTGTTGTTGTTGTTTAGTCGTTTAGTCGTGTCCGACTCTTCGTGACCCCATGGACCAGAGGACGCCAGGCACTCCTGTCTTCTACTGCCTCCCACAGTTTGGTCAAACTCATGCTGGTAGCTTCGAGAACACTGTCCAACCATCTCGTCCTCTGTCGTCCCCTTCTCCTTGTGCCCTCCATCTTTCCCAACATCAGGGTCTTTTCCAGGGAGTCTTCTCTTCTCATGAGGTGGCCAAAGTATTGGAGCCTCAGCTTCAGGATCTGTCCTTCCAGTGAGCACTCAGGGCTGATTTCCCTACTCCATGGACAAAGACAACAGGCCTGCAATCCTACACACCTAAAATAAAGTCCATTTGAGTTCAATGCAATTTACTTTTACCTCTCAACAAAGGCTGGAATCCTTTAAAAACACTTACTTAGAAGTAAATCCTTGTGATACTAATGGGCTTACTATTGAATAAACATGGTTAGGCTCATGCTATAAAATGCCAATTCATACGTGAAACAAAAAGAATACTTTGTCAGTTCATCTCTTGATTGTTTCACCAGAAGCGCAAAGACGAAGTGTTCAAAATGTCCTCTTGCAAACCAACTTTTAGCTATCTAGGAACAAGGCCTGAATACATACATAAAATCTTAAGATGCAATCGCCTAAACTCAAAGCCTGACAACTACTCCATTGTGATATAATGCTTTAAATTGGATCCATATGCTTGCAAATACCTTTCACATGCGGTGCTGCAATCAATCGAATATGCCATATGTTAACAAATGCATATAACTTGATGCATGCTCTGCCTCCCTGAGTTACAAGCACGCAACTCTAAATTTCAGTTGATGGTAATATAAAGTCAAAATTTCCATTAACACATTTCACCATACCAATACTGGCTAAAAGCAACACCAAACAGGAACTTATTGTTGTTCTTTTCATACTTTAAATACAACAGGGCCTTAAATTTACACCAGCTAAAAACTGTATGTTCTCCATTTGCATTTTCCAGTCAGTGAGCAGACTGCTGAGCACTTTTAACTGACAAAGACAGGATAAGTATTCCCCCTCTCCATTGCCTTAAATATGATAAATGTTAACTTTTATCTAAAGAGTATATTTCAGAGTTTATCAATATCATTGTATTTAAAGTTTATGTAAAGGGTGTGCATATATTGTCAGAGATAACAAGGCAACCTATCAGACAGTAGAAAGGGATAGTGGAATGGTATGCAAAAATGTGTTACCTACACATTAAAAAATAGTTGTGGCAATCTTAATATATTTTCTACAAAAATAATATTTTTTGGAATTTGAGGGTTGCTTTTAAAAATTCATCTGGTATGTTGTCAGATATGCAAATTATGTATCCTAGCAGGTTATATACAACACACCAAGCCCCTTCTCAAAACACCTAGCGGACTGCAGTGCCTATTTAGAATGTTTTATATGTCCCCAGGGATGGGAAAAATCTTTTTTTTCCAGCCAGTGATTCTTTCATATGCTTTTATCCAAAAAGCCATATCACGCTAATCTGCAAATATTTTTTAATATTTTAAATGTCTTTTGAAATAGTTTAATATGTATCTAAGGTGTATGTTTTCTCTCAAAATACAAACTTAAGTGCCTATTTTGAAACATTTAAATTGCTAGGAACTGGATCACAACCTTTGGAGAAGTGCAGGATCTGGTGGAAAGCTATGTTTGTTCTGCACATTAGCCTTGAATCAGAGTAGACCCACTAAAGCTAATAACTAAGTGCTCATCACCACTTCCACGCCTATAAAGCTATTATGTATGAGAAAGTTTGTTGAACTAATTGCAAACTCTAAACAGGTGATCTTCTTTTATTCCACCCATTTGGTCACGAAAACATACCATACTCTATATAGAAAAGAAAAATGAAGCATGTATACATTAATATGAAATTGCCATAAAGCATATTACCTGTCTAAATAAAAAGCTCGGGGGATTCTAGTCAGCACTACTCCGATATAACACAAAACAACTGGGCTTTTCTATTGATTTTCCTGCCCAGAAACTTTTCTCCCTAAATGTTACAAATGCATTCTTTGTCCCCACTACAATCCAAGCTTCACGAGAGATGATAAATGAGATAATATTGATTAGATTGTGCTAAAGAGCCCCTGCATTTCAAGGTTATATCCTTTGGAGAGTTAGTAAATCTCATTATAGAAATCTGCCTGCTGACATATATGAATAAAGAAAGGGGCAAGAGAATTCTACCATGAGAGCCATGCTATTCTTGAGATGGAAAGCTCAGCACAACACAGAAGCAAATGTTAAAACCACGGAGGGAGAATGTCAGTCTATTTATTTTGGGTTTTTATTTTGGGGTTTTGTTTTTGTATGTGGAAAGATACTGCAGCAAAACATCTTTATTTACATGTTGGGTTACTTGCAGTTTTGTTTTGTTTTGGACAACTAAATAGTCCTCAGTTCTCTTTTAATTATTATTTTGTACTGTTTTTAAATTGGGGTTTTTTATGTTTTATTGTTTACTTATTGCCGTACCCTCCCATTATATCTAATGTGATAATGATGCGCATGTCTTTACAAAATACACTGGCAAAATATTGCCCCTTATCTGACTCCTTTCATTTTTCTCACTTAAGTATCAATTCTCTCTTGCTGTGTTGTTGTTGTTGTTTAGTCATTTAGTCATGTCTGACTCTTCGTGACCCCATGGACCAGAGCATGGCAAGCACTCCTGTCTTCCACTGCCTCCCGCAGTTTGGTCAAACTCATGTTAGTAGCTTCGAGAACACTGTCCAACCATCTCGTCCTCTGTTGTCCCCTTCTCCTTGTGCCCTCCATCTTTCCCAACATCAGGGTCTTTTCCAGGGAGTCTTCTCTTCCTCTCTTGCTGTGGCTGACTGCAAACTTTATAAGCTGTCACATTCAAAGAAGATGTGGCAGTAATATAAGCTTCCCACTGCAGGGTGATCTCCTGAAATGAACCTCCGCATTAATCAAATAAATAAAACTAAAACTAATCACCTGGAATTTTAACCCAGATGATTTTATTGTGAAGAATTGTCTCCTGGCTATTAGAAATGAAATAATTTAATGTTCCTTTGGAAGTTTTATTTATTTATTTAGAAAATAATTGTTTTACAAGACTAATGAAAACAAGACTGTAGAAAAAGAGATTACTTTCGTAAGGCATTACTTTGAGCGAAAGAAGGAGAAACTCTATGTCACAAGCTCAGTCATCACCAAATTCAAATAAAACAGGATGTTGTGGCGGAGACTTCTAATAGAGTGGTATTGCAATGGAAGTAAAGGACTGCATTTTCCTCTGTCAAAGCTTTCGCACAAAACAACCCAAAACCAATTCTGTGTTACCCTAGCTGTTTTACTCACTATGGGACTTCAACCCTGAGTTTCACCAGGATTGTTATCTTTTTAGATGACAGCCTAAGTCTGTCTTGTTTTACAGGGCAATCCAGTGAACTGAATTCAATGGAACTCACTCCCAGAAAAGTGTGTTCAGTCTCGCAGCCTTAAGGTAATCTTTTTATCTGCTGTTTTATATGTGTGGCTGTTTTATTTATGCGACCTCCGAGCTTAACAAAGTGTTGGTGCTGACCTTTAAAGCCCTAAACGGCCTCAGTCTAGTATACCTGAAGGAGCATCTCCACCCCCATCGTTCAGCTCTGAGGGCCTTCTGGGGGTTCCCTCACTGTGAGAAGCAAAGTTACAGGGAACCAGGCAGAGGGCTTTCTCAGTAGTGCCCCCCCCCCCCCCCGTGGAGTGCCCTCCCATCAGATGTCAAAGAAATAAACAACTATCTGACTTTTAGAAGACATCTGAAGGCAGCCCTGTTTAGGGAAGCTTTTAACATTTGATGAATCATTGTATTTTAATATTCTGCTGGAAGCCGCCTAGAGTGGCTGGGGCAACCCAGCCAGATGAGCGGGGTATAAATAATAAATCACCATCATCGATATTTTAATACTTTATCATTGTACTATTTTATTTGCCCCCCAGGTGATTGTACAATATGGTGATGCACTGTTTAATGTCATTAAGATTTGCATGCAACTATGAAACAACACCAAAATATGAAAATAATAATTGGCAAAATTAGCATCATTTGTTTTTGTTTTTTTAAAGTTCACATTGTCCTTTTGGCTAGCTGAACTACTTGCTCACAGAAATCATTTAGGAATCAGTTAGCTGCAATTGACTTTAAATAGTTATTTCCTACTATGAAATAAAATATTAGTCCCAGTTGTGGCATTTGACACTTGCTGACACTCATTACTAGCCCACTGTTTGTTCTAAGCCAAGTTGAGCGATACTGGTAAAATACAGACCTGGAGCAAAGAAGCAGAAGACTGGGGTCAGATTCCACGAACCCCCATAAATTAGGAATAGCTTTCTGATGTGCTGAGAGTTTAGGGGTGTAAAGGTAATTCAGTGAGGTCAACAATGGGCCCAGTACTCTGCCATTTGCCAAGTTTCAAAAACCTACCTATCATAAATGCCTACAAGGGATGAGATTTCCTGGCAGTTTGTACTAGAAGTACAAAACAGCAGGATTCTGTAATGCTTGTGGGATTATCAGGGTTAAAAAGAAGGAAAAAAATAAAGCTAATTTTACTAGCTTCCTAAAGAGCCCAGAAAGAAGTCTTCAATTGTTCCATTTTAAACTGGAAGCTAACTGAATTTAGTATAGTAGAGTTGAAAGGGACCCCAAGGGCCACCTAGAAAACAGGCAACACTACCGAAAGTTTTTTTGCTAGCATGTCTGAAGGTTAAATCATTTCTTCTTAACAAACAAGCAAAACTGGGAGCTCTGTTCAGAATTGTCTTTCAAACCATAAAAAAACCAAAAAATAATACTACCACCTGACAATCAGTCAGATAATAAAGCCAAGGGAGACAGATGCATAGCACAAGTTACTTCAAGCAGAAACGGAAAGCTTATTGAAAAGTATTTTTGATTATGGTATAATTTCCAGAATTTAATGGGGCAAAGAGATGCACCATTCTGCAGAAATAATGAACAGCTATAATGAATTAGTAACAAACGTGTTTTTTCGGGCGGCGGCGGCTAGTTTCTTCAGTCTGGAACACTGCAGTCTTCCTGGACGAGTCACAAATGGGCTAGATTCTGCCACCTACCCTCCATCCTCAAAACATCTTAGCTGAAGAGACGATGCAGCCTTCTCAAATTGAATAACCACACATTCTACTTATCATATTGCTGAAAACATCCCTCCCCTATGGGGGAATGGGACGTCAACCTACAGTCCTCTCTATTACCAAAGACTGAAACAACCAAAAACATGTGGTGATGGGTCAGACAGATGTGTGCTCAAGAGCCTGGACAGGATGGATGGGTGAGATTTCTATATTTTGAGGACTCATCTACATGACATTCACTCATGTCAGACTGAGGGGAGAATGTGCCCTCTGGGCCAGCCTGTGAGATCCCTGCCTCCTCAGAAGACCCATCCCTAGAAGAGCATGTGACTCAAACTCCCCTCCTGTGTGAAGAGGTTGTATTCCTGTCTTCAGGCACTGAGGGCTCCAGCTCCTAAAATAGGTTGCACATCTTTAAGAGCAGAGTTTCCACACCACTCAGCTATTCAGGTCTGCTGGTTATTGGAATCTCCTAGTCTACCTTGCAGCCTAGGTGCCACTTGGAACAAGCCAAAGTGTTATCCTCCTTGCATGTTTGCGACATGGGACTTTGACCTCAGCTTTCCTTCACCTTGCATACCTGGACTAACCCTCTGGTTTGTCTGACCTTAAATATGTAGGCATATTAAATATCCTCAGCTTTTCAGGCTGTTGTATAATACAGGACTGGTTAAGTGGTTATCCATTTCCATCGCATATATGATTTAGCTCAGATATGGCTTAATCTCAAGGCAGATTACTGTGTGATCTGCAAGGTAAATTAGTGAATGAGTTAACAAGAAAAAGAACCTGCCTCACACTGGTATGATAAGACACAGATACTGCAAAATGTTTTATAAATAGAACAGATTATCATCAATCAATACATGGGAAGGTGTGAAGACCACTACTTTAAAATCCAGATACTTAAAGTTAACTTGCTACTTCTGCACCATAACAAAATGTGTTTTTCGCCACAATAATGTATTTAATAGATGGATCCTAAATGAATATATGATGATGATGTAAACTGTATCTTCCCATATCATTTACCCAAAGCACCTTAACTCTGCACCACCCTCTCAGCAACAAAAACATTTTTTTCAGACTCTGCAAGAGATGCAAGCTCTTTCTTATTCTTGTGAAAGGCGTAGGGGGTTTGAACTTGCTCAGCTGGCATGCAGAAAGCTATTATGAAACTAATTTGAAGTTGAATTCAATAACATAGTTGCTTAGATCCTCCAGCAGCTTAACCTGCACAAATTGTACTCATTTCTGTTGTACAGATGCAAAAATCTGAGGATTTGACTAATGTAAACTCTCATTGTTGGGGAAAAGGCTTCCTGCAGTCTTCATTTTTGTGTATGAGGCAGCAGGATTGGCTGTCAGTGATTATAGAGACACCGGCAGTCCTGTATCTACATTTCTGCAAGAGAACACTAGCTACAGCAACCTTCACCTTGCACAAAGAAATATCCTAAATTGCCATCCATTTCCAGCCTACATTAGCTAGCATTTAAAACTAATTGTTATTCACACTTTTAAGAACAGGGCTTTCAAATTTAAAGCTCTGCAATAATGTGCCTTAAGCCAAAGCATATCTATTGCATTTACCTAAGGTTCTAATTTATCTGTATGTTTCCATTTATATTGGGAGGAGAGGGGCTGTTACATAATTTGGAATACTTGATCAGAGGAAAGGTCCACATGGATCTTTCTTTTCTAAAGCAGTGTACCAATGCTGCAAATGGTTACTACTAACTATATTTATAAAGTAGGAGGGGGGGTTACAGCTTCCGGGATCTCCTGCTTAACTGGATCCTCCACAAGCCATGTATAAGAATTAGCTACAGTGTTTCATTGCTGAAGAAGGGGATTAGGCTCCAAAGCACTCTTTCCATCCTAAAATAGAGGGAGAAAGGAATCACAGATAATGCATGATTTGGGGAGGCTCAAGTTGCAATCATATTGTGTAGACTTTCCTGGAAATAAGCCTCATCTAATGCAGTGACCATCTAGTCCAGCATCTTCATCTCACAGTGGCCTGTGGGAAGCCTGCAAGCTGGACATGAGTGCAACACCACTCTGACCAGTGGCGGAGCCATTATGAAACCAATGAAGCTTAAACTTCGGGGCCCCTGTTCACAAAGGTGCCCCAGAAGCGACTTTAGTCAGCATTGCTTTAAAAACTTTGGGTCTACTAGACCCAATTTGAGTCGCACAACTTGAAAACTATAGGGCATAGATAATTTTTATTCTTGGAGGAAACTGGTTATCTTGACCCATCTGAGTCTGGGACAGTTTTGGAAGAGACTCAGCCTTGGATTACCCTCTTCGAGAGAGGGGCAGGGGGAGTACAACCTTTTTTGCTCTTGCTTGATCTATCAGCAGTTTTCAATACCTTTAACCACAGTGTCCTCCTGGACCGTCTCAATCAGTTGGGAGTTAGTAGCACTGTTTTAAAGGTAAAGGGACCCCTGACCAGTTGTGACCGACTCTGGGGTTGCGGCACTCATCTCGCTTTATTGGCCGAGGGAGCTGGCGTACAGCTTCCAGATCATGTGGCCAGCATGACTAAGCCGCTTCTGGCGAACCAGAGCAGCGCACGAAAATGCCGTTTACCTTCCCACCGGAGTGGTACCTATTTATCTACTTGCACTTTGATGTGCTTTCGAACTGCTAGGTTGGCAGGAGTAGGGACCGAGCAACAGGAGCTCACCCCTTCGTGGGGATTCGAACCGCTGACCTTCTGATCGGCAAGTTGTAGGCTCTGTGGTTTAACCCAGCACTGTTTTACAATAGTTCAAATCTTAGTTATGGAGCCCATTGGAGAGAATGGCATTGAGAGATTATGTATCTAACCTCTGTCACTTGTGCTATGGGGTGCCATATAGAAATATTTAAATTCTATTTAATATTTGCATATAGGTGCCTACTTTAACAACTATACGAAGCCACTAGAGGTGGATGTTGGGATGTTAGGGGCATGGCACTGTGATGACACCCAGCTCTGTTGCATCTGAGGTTGCATTCACAAGGCAATTTACTTCATTTCCACAATGTTTTCCTAACTGCTTTCCCCTCACATTATATTTGAGCTTTCATGTGATGTAAAAGCCATTTCAGGAACAATAGTGGAATATTGCCCAAGTTTAGCACACACTTTCACATTATTTGCAAATGGATTTTTTTTTTCCTGGAAGGAAATGACGAGGAAATGAGCACTAAACTAGCATTCAGCTTGCACATGATAGTTCCAGAAGTGGCTTTTATGCTGTATGTGAAAACAGCCTGAAAAGGTAAGACTGTTTTGAACCGATGCCTGGATGCAGTGTTAGGCTACATGAAGGAAGGCCCCAAAAATAGAATTGATCTTGGAAAAATGGAGACTCTGTGACGAGTTGGGGACTCTACAAGCTTCTGACATGATTGCATTGCCCCTGAAGCAACAGGTAAATAGTTCGTACTTATTATCAAACAAGAACAGTTCACCAACTATGCCCTTTCCTGGACAGGGCTTGTTTTGCCAATATGATTCATATATTAGTAACCTCACCACTGGACTGGAGTAGAGTAATGCAGTCTTAGAATCATAAAAATTGAAGAGTTACCTGGTCACCTCTGAAATGCAAGAATCTTTTGCCCAATGTGGGTTTTGAACCCAGAGCCCTGAGATTAAAAGTCTCATGCTCTACCAACTGAGCTATCCCAGGTCTATGTGGAGGTTCACCTGAAAGCGCTATGGATGACGCAGGTGTTGCAGAACACTGAGGCCAGATTGTTGAGTGGAGGACCTGGATTCAGCACTAGCTGCTGATTAGCTACTGGGCTATGTTGAGGGTTTGTTATTCACATACAAAGCCCTGAACAACTTGAGACCAGACTACCTGAAACAGCGCCTGTTCCTGTATAGCCCTGCAAGGTCACTTGGATCATCTGGGGAAATTTCATTCATGGCATTATACCCTACAGAATATCCAGGGTGATCACATGGAAATGGGCATTTTCTGTCATTGTCTCTGTACTCTGGAATGCCCTTCCCTCTGCCAGACTTGAAGTCTCATCTATCAATTACTTCAGATGCATTGTTAAGACATCTTTTCCCTCCAAGTATTCCCTGACATATATGATTGGGCTCTGTTATCACTAAATTTCTGACTTTGGTCGTACTGTTCTAGTGTTTGTATTTCTGTACGACACTAACCAATTTAAATATTAAGCAGTTTAGAAACGCTTTGGAATGAATGAATAAAATAAACATTTTGCCCAATACGGACAAAACTTTAGGTTGAGCTGATGCTATTCTGTACTTTTTCTGTAGATAACAGCTGTAACGTATGGGAAAAGGTGTTAGCAAAACTGCAAGAGTCTCATTCATGTAAACACATTAGCATTCTACTGTATATAAATGCCCAAGCCCTGAATCAAACTGAGCCCTGGAAATTGTACAAGAAGAGATTTTATGTAAGTCACTCTCTAGAACCAGCAGTCTGTTTAGGCACACCCACAACAAGAACATGTTTTTCAAAAACTATTTTTAATAGTTAAGAAGGCATGTACTTTACTCTTCCACAGTTGTTGCCTAATGGACTCTTCCATGACTATTTTACATATTTTTACATTCCATGCAGGGTCTATTCACCAGTCTTCTACACATAGGAAAATCAAGAAGGATTCATAAATCTACACCCACTTTAAACACAACAGTAACACTTTTCAGGACATGCAAAACTTCATGCCATAAGCTTGTCTTCACCAAAGTGATGCCTTCCTAATGTTTTGGTGTTAGCTGGCTGATGTGGTTTGTAATCCAAAACAACTAAAGGGCAATGGGTTTTTAAAAAACTCTGGGCTCCTCCAGGAGGAAGGGCGATATATAAATTGAATATATATAATATATACACATATGCATGCACATACACACACATTTTCCATTCATGCTTTTCTTGACTTTATAAAGTTAATGAAGCTTATAAAAGACGGCAGGATATTTACTGATTCCATTAACAATAATTCAAAAATTCCCATCTTGCTGAATGTCAAGTAGGTAAGAATAGCTCTGTTTGCAGAAAATATTAGCATGGTGTTTAAAGAGCAACTCACTTTTCCAAAAATTGACATATTTGAAAAGCTGACAAGGCAAGCAGGCAATTAACTTCAAACAACAATAATTAAGAGTGATAAAGGGAGTAATTACTATTTTCATCTATATCTAGCGAACATCATGCACTGCATTTGTTATAAGTCTTGCTACTAGCAGTGCAATAAAGATTATTTAGTCACTTTAAAACGAATAGTGATATGAATCTATGATATGTTCCTGTGACATCTGATGGGTACATGCAAAGTTCCTTTTAACACAGCTGAAACAAAAATTGAAGAATACATAACTGCTTTCATGGATTTGGACACATAGTAACATTAAATAACCATCAAGTCAAAGTATTGTTTATTAGTAAATAATAAACAGAGCATTTTGCTTGTAAATAATTTTAATGTGGTCATCACAACATGGTGGTTTTGTCTTATGATTAACCAAGGTCAGAATCCTTGAACCAGGGCATACTCATTTTATTTAAAGTAGCCCATACAGCTTGCTCTATTAAAAAATTTACAGTGCCAAGGCTTAATGGACTAATTTTACCTTAGTAACTGATCTGATAAAAAATAATAAAATAACAAATGTGAGCAACAGCACATGGAATCCTCCCAACACTTTGCAGCTAACGGTGCCTATCTCATATTTCCTGCACAGGGCACAATCAAAACCACTGATCACTGAACTGAGCCATCATGCCATGACACATAAAACAAATGTCATATAGAACCTAGAGATATTGGGTGATATCCAACATTCACGTGTGATCAGAGCAGGTCCATTGATTTCAGTTGTTTCACTGATTCTATGACTTACTATGATCATCCAATTCTTCTAGAGATAATTCTGATGTAGCACACTTTGGATCCTATGTCTCTCTAGTTTTAAGCCAAACAATACTGTTCATTCAACAAACTAATCGTCTAAGTGTGTTGGGGAATTGGATATTTGGATAGAGACATGCTGTCTCAGAACAGATCAGGCATCTTTAGGAATTGGTTCCTGCAGCATTGGCTCAGGAGCATGTGTTGCATGTTCACTAAAAGGATCAGGGAAGAGGTATGGAGAAGATCTTTACCTGACAACTTGGGAAAGCCATTGCCAGTTAGAGTAGACAATATGGAAGTAATAAACAAATAGTCTGATTTGGTATAAGGCAGCTACCTACATTCCTAAGTGATACTCCTCTGCAATTTCAGAATTATGGTCCAAAAAGTTGCCACAACCGGCCAACAGTACACGGAACACTGACAATTCCCAAAACTAATTATTACAGTTCGAGCCAGAGACACAGACGATGGTAGGGTTATGTCTACTTAGCCCCTAATTAAATCAATTGACTAAGTGCATCCTACTGTGCTATTGTGGAACTAATATATCTAAACTACAGTGGTACCTCGGTTTAAGAACAGTCCGGTTTAAGAACGATTCGGTTTACAAACTCCGCAAAATCAGAAATAGGGTCCCGGTTTGAGAACTTTACTTCAGTCTAAGAACGGAAGCCAAACGGTGGAAGGGCATTGGCAGCGGGAGGCCTCATTAGGGAAAGTGTGCCTCGGTTTATGAATGGTTTTGGTTTAAGAATAGACTTCCGGCATGGATTAAGTTTGTAAACCGAGGTACCACTGTACTCATTCAACTAAGACTGCAATCATCATCCCACTTATCTGGAAGTAAGCTCCATTTAATAAAATAGGATTTACTTCTGAGCAGCCATGGTTACGCTTGTGCTGTTATTATGGAACAAGCATCACTGGAGCCAATGGGAGTGACCTCCGAAGGAGGAGGACCATCCTCTTCAGGTCTACTCAGAAGTAAAACCCATTAAGTTCAACAGGGCTTGCTTCCAGGTATTCTTGTGGACAGGACTGCAGCCATGGGCATAGCCAGGACTTGGGGGGGGGGGGAGAGACCATAGCTGTCAACTTTTCCCCTTTCTTGCGAGGAATCCTATTCAGAATAAGAGAATAAAGGGAAAAGTTGACAGCTATTGGGGTGGGGCCAGGTAGCCAGGATTTATGTTGCGGGTGCAAAACACTCAACTGTCATCATTCTCTGTCTGGCTCTGTCTAGCAAACTCGAAATGAAATGTCTCAACAACAGTTATTTCAAATTATTTCTTTAGACCCCCTCCCCACCAAAAAAAAAAAGCACTCAGAAAAATCTGTCAAAATCTTTCTACAATTTCTACTTTATTTATTTATTAACTGGGGGGGGGGAGTGACAGCTGACCCCTGTACCCCCACCCCCATGATTGCCCTTGATTGCAACCTAAATATGCTGAGCTGCAAACATGCAGTGGTTCAAAACTACATAATGCAAAACGATTTTGAGGCTGAATGTCGTGGGAGTAGCCAAGGGGTGGGGGTGGGCAGGACGGCACTTGCCCCCTCCCAAATAAAGTAAATCAATAAAAATACTTAACTAACTGAGGTTTCCCCCACCCCAACATGAAGCCTACCCCCCCCCCTCCCCAACATAAATCCTGGCTACACCCATGATGATTGCCCTCTCTTATCAGCCACGCAGAGGCGGCTCGGGGAGAAGAGTTTAAGAGCGGAGAGCATAGATCAGAGAGGAAAGGGTTAAGTCATCCCTTCCTCCCCCCCACCCCCCACCCCCCACCCCGCGCTCTGCTTCTTGCACGCTCACAGGATCCTCCTTCGAGTTCTACGTCCGAGGAAAGATACGCGCAACCGCGCGCCGGGTCCAGTTGGAACCGGGAGCGACCCAAGAAAGAAGACCTCTTCGAAGCCTCCAACTTTTCTTCACAGTTCGCCTCCTCTTGTCTCTCTTGTGAAAGGAACCCAACATGCACATTGCTGGTGCTCCCTATAATGTACCACAAGGGGAAGCTTTGTTTCCTTCGCGTGGGGAGCTGGGGAAGGAGGTCCCACCTTAACCCTGAGCCACAAAGGAGAAATAAAAAACGCCACAAGAAATAAACGCCGGCCAACTCTCTGCGCTCTTGGACGCGTCGCTTATCCGTCCCCCTCGCGCAACTTTCTTCAAGTTCCGGGAATAATAATAATACATAACCATAATAATAATAATACAAAAGAAAGAGGGAAAGAAGGCGGCTGGTTTGAAAGGGTTGTGGGGGGGGGGAGGGGTGAGGGGGGGGGAGGCGCGCCGCCGGAGGGGTGAGAAGCAAAGCGGTACTTGCCCAAGTGGGGACGAGGAGGCTGTCCGGGCGCTCGAGCTGTGGCTGAGGAGACGGCTTCCCCGCCACATTCATCTCCTCCCATGCAGCTAGATTAGTCCGTTCTGAATGGCGAACTCCGCGACGCGCATTTAATAAATCCCCGGGAGCCGCGAGCGAGAGAGCGAGCGAGCGAGTGCGCGCTCACTCCCGGAGCAGCAGCCCCGCAGGCGGCGGTTCTTTGGAGGCAGAGCAGCAGCAGCTGCAACAACAACAACACTAACAGAGCCAAGGCGGGAAAGCACCCAGTGGAGGAGCCGAACGGGGAAAAGACGTGTGCTGCTTTCCGCGCTGGCGCTGAGTCGAGGGGCCAAAGCTCTCGCTCCTTTTGGCTCTTGCTCGCTGGCTGAAGGCGCGGAGGAGAGGGCGGGAAGAGGGAGCGGGAGGGTGGCGTTGGCGCGCGGGGCTGAGGGCTGCGTTGGCCCCGAGGCTGCCTGGCTCTCAGTCCGTCCACACGCGCGGGAGGGGAGCGAGAGACTGCGGACGCGTCCCTGTTTTAACTTCGCCGCTGCCTCTCGCTCTCCTCCCTTCAGGAGGGCGCAGCAGCTTCGCACTCGTTGGCAGCCAAGAGATGCTGGCAGCTCGCTCGCTCGCTCTCTTTTTCTGGCTCTCTCTTGTCAAGGGTGGGAGGGTGATGTAGGCAGAAATGTGGCCACGCTGGGCGATTTCATAAGTTAGAATCTGTCGGGGATTTTTAAGCCTCCCCACCCTCTCTCCTATCCTCTCACACGCGCCACCCACGAGACGTTGTGGGCATTTAAGAAACAGCCAAAAGCCCACGGTACTGTCTTTTCTTAAGAGCGAAGTTTCAAGCCCTAAGTGTTTGCAAATGGAGTAAAAAAGATCTCTTCGCTGTTTAAAAAGCGTGCTCTTTTCATCACGTGTGGGTCCAGTATTGAGGAAAGAGGTTAGGGGTGGTCTGTGAGAGAGGAGAATGGGATGGACACTTGTTGGATACAGCATTGGGACTTCTCAGTTAAAATAATGAAAAGGAGGGGAGGGGGAGGGGTTAATTCCATGAAGGAAAGGTGGGATATTAATATAAGCAAATAATCCATAAAGGCTAAGGAAGAGTTAATCCCTGCCATTTTTTTGAAAGTGCATCATGGGTGAAAACAGGTATCCCAACAAAAATGGGGCACTTTTTAGGAGTTCATATGCTCAGCTGAGGGGGTAAACATCCGCACTTTTGAGAAGGTGGAGCTTTTACCTGCTCAAAATCCACCCCCTGCTGCTTTTCTGAAAGAAAGCAGGGGGGGGGGGGGAGACACAAGTTGAGATGGACGACTTGCGAAGTTTCTTTCCAGGATCCTCCAGATGGCCTCCCTATTCAACATTTGTCCTGATCGACTTGCACAAAGCTTACGCAGAGGTTAGACTATATTCCGTGTTTATTAAGCATTTGTTCTTGAGGTTACTCAACAGTGGACATTTATCTTGATTTGCTTTTGTTGTACTTACATCTCTCCCCCCCCTTAATGATATGTTCACCCCACACTTTTCAGTGCATTTCCTCATCACTTTCCTATTCGCTAATAGTCAATTAAAAACACTGTGATTAAAAATTGGACAATAATAATAATAATAATAAATTTTATTTATATCCCGCCCTCCCCAGCCGAAGCCGGGCTCAGGGCGGCTAACAACAATTAAATATTCAAACAATCAAATAATCAAACATTCTAAAGACATTCCATTATAAAAATTAATTAAAGTCAAATTAATGGCAACCGTTGAGCAAAATTCTGTGCAGGTTGCCAGAGGAGGGAGTCAGGCTGGGACCTGACCAAAGGCCTGGAGGAACAACTCTGTCTTGCAGGCTCTGCGGAAAGATGTCAGGTCCCGCAGGGCCCTAGTCTCTTGTGACAGAGCGTTCCACCAGATTGGAGCCGCAGCCGAGAAAGCCCTGGCTCTAGTTGAGGCCAGCCTAACCTCTCTGAGGCCTGGGACAAGTTTTCCCAGGGTGGCAGAATGCTGCAACCCAGTTGAATTGTGAAAACCTAAAAGTCCTAGCATGCATTTGAATCCCTCCTGCAAAATGCTGACAGCCTGAAGGCACCTATGGGTTTCTCTGTACCAGAGCAAAATACAGATTTGCACCTGCCTCTCTGCTCAATGCAGTAGCACCTTCTCTATCTCATTGTTGTCCTGGATTCCCCCCACCCCTTATATGCAGGGCTTGGAAAATCTGAAACACCCAGGAAAGACAATTCCTGGATAATTGAGGAGACAGGCAGGTAGGTGCAAGTCCATATTTTGCTCCAGTGTAGACAAAACCCTTCCATGCAAGTCTTCTACTTTCCACAGACTGCAGCTCTTCGTTTCAAGGAAAATGGAGAAAAGTTGCATACAGCTGTGTGTAATGTGTAGTTTGCACCTTAATGGGGCACATTGCCAGTGACAGGGAGAAGTTGCACTTAGGCATCAATACTATGTAATGTTTAAGTTATGGCAACACTGTTTTTTTTATATATCTGTTTTAGTTATGTAAGAGTTACTAATATACAAACGTAATATAAATAATAAATATTCTTGTTGCCTTGTAACTTTTGCTGGGCTTTTGTGATACTTCTAATAATAATAATAATTTATTATTTGTACCCCACCCAGCTGGGTTTCCCCAGCCACTCTGGGCGGCTTCCATAGAAACAAAAAATACACTAAAGTATCACTAAAATACACTAAAGTATTCCCATAACTTTTACGCCAGAAGAAATAAATCCAGCACACATGGAAGGCTTTCACAAGTCCAACAACTTAAAGAGCAATGATCTATCCATATGTCCTGGAGCTTATGTTTAGGAGCAAGACATACCCGTGCAGGTTTTATGGGAAAATCTAATTAATATGCAGCATCACTGAAGTGTTTATCTGAGCATGCAAAATAGGCATCAGAGAGCCTGCATCTCGTTACAGTTTCTCTTAAAGGGCATAACCATATCTTCAGACCTTTTGCTATGCACGCAAATAGCCTTTTAAACTTTATTGTGTTTAAATAGCAGGTTAGAGATTATGGTGCTAAAAAGTTTCTAGCAGAAGCCATAACCAAAACCAAAGCCGAACCTCAGTGCCTCTGGAGTTGCAGATTTGCTTATATTTCCATAACCTGAAGTTGAACGGTTATGGTGTTCTTTCCCCAAACTTTTAGGCCTCTGCTGCCTTGTAACATTTCCCTTTTTGCCATTTTATCAGTATGCCATAATTCTTATGAGTAAAAGAAAGAAGAAAAAACACACGGAAATGTCAATAAAATTTAAATAGGAAAAATAAAGGTCATATTAAATTCTGCTATAATAACAAAGGGCTCCAATGGAAAATGTCTTGGAGATAAGTAGAACAGTAATTAATTTGCTATACTATTTACTTTTTAATTTAAAAACTTCTCGACAGTTGGTCACAAGAAAGGAAAAATAAGAGCAACGTGTGCATGTGTGTGTCCATACACATGCGCGCACACAGAGAATCTTATCTATATCATTTTTAATTAAAATGTTAATACAGTTCAGTGAAAATTGGTTTGCATTTCTTATATAGCCTGGAAGCTTCTGACATTTACAGTGTTCAGATTTTACATGGAAGTTTCATTCGCTTTACATTCATCCATGCTGGATATAGGTAGCTATATGTAAAAGGAAACAGGAGCAGATAATTTTGCGAAGAGGAACTCTTAAACAGCAGATGAGAAGCAGCTAACAACAAAGAAGTTTAAAAAACTATATCTTTACGATATTTAAGGAACTTTCTAAATACTTCTGAATTATTCAAAGGGTAAGTTATTTTCAGACAGAAAACCTGTATCATTTATTTTGATAAATGCAAACTCTATGAAATGTCAACAGTAATACTTCAAGGTCTGCACTATAAATATACCTCACTAATGTGGGGCCCAAAACTCCACAGCCTGAAAAGGTTGAATTTCCACTACAATGGTGATTAGGTAGCTTTTAATTTTTGTTACAGATTAATGGATCCTGGGGGTACAGGGAATCAGATATGTGTATACTTACAGCAGACTCACGATGCTGTTTTTGTGAGGACACGCGAAACAGTAATAACTAGAGTGATTTGTATAGTCCTCAGTTTGTCCCACCCATCACCCTTCTTCTTCCAAGCACTTTTGTTTGTGGGCCTGATTGCACAAACTATTATCTCTCCTTTGCTTTATTTCAAGCAACATTCTCTTCTTGTAGTGTATCCTGCCCTGCTTGGGTCATGGAACCATAGAATTGTAGAATCTCAGAGTTGGAAGGGACCAGAGTATCATGTAGTCCGACCCCCTGCAAGGAAGGAACATGTAGCTGTCCCATAGGAGAATTGAACCTGCAACCTTGGGGTTATCAGCACTATGCTTTATGCAACAGAGCTATTTGAGGGGAGGGATTCAACTGCATACATACTGACAAATCTGTGGTTCATTCAATGAAAGTTGATTAAAACACTTGGGAAAGCTTGTGCAAAAACCCAACTTTAAACATTGGGCTTTTTTGTGGTAAGGTTGGCAACTGAAAAGGGACGCGGGTGGCGCTGTGGGTTAAATAAACCACAGAGCCTAGGACTTGCTGATCAGAAGGTTGATGGTTCGAATCCCCGCGATGGGGTGAGCTCCCGTTGCTCGGTCCCTGCTCCTGTCAACCTAGCAGTTCAAAAGTACGTCAAAGTGCAAGTACCGCTCCAGCGGGAAGGTAAATGGTGTTTCCGTGCGCTGCTCTGGTTCACCAGAAGTGGCTTAGTCATGCTGGCCACATGACCCTGAAGCTGTACGCCGGCTCCCTCGGCCAATAAAGCGAGATGAGCGCCGCAACCCCAGAGTCGGTCACGACTGGACCTAATGGTCAGGGGTCCCTTTACCTTTACTGGCAACTGAAAAAGCACTAGAACAGGGGTCGGCAAAGATTTTGTGGCTTGGGCCAGTTCATGGTCCCACAGATGCCACTGTAGGCCAGAGTGCACACGCACACATGCTCAAACACTATTTCCAGCACTCCTTCTGGCGTGGAGGAGGCATGCGCAGCTTCCCATTGGTTGCAGGAGCTTCCTGCAGCCAATGGGAAGCCGGCCAGCATCGCGGAAGGTGGTCCCCGCTCTGCTCCGCACCAGTTTAGCAAGGCGCATGGGAGCTGACTGAGCGGGCGGCAGGAGTCCATGGGCTGGTTAAACAACCCCCATGGGCCGCTTCTGGCCCTTGGGCTTTAGGTTGCCGACCCCTGCACTAGAAAGTGTGCCTAGGAATTGGATGATGGGAAGTCATTCATATAACCTCTGGACATGTAAATCAAGATGAATGAGCATTAAATAATGGCTGTTGAAAAACCTCCATGCAAACAATTCAGAACCACTGTGGACCTCTTTGCAAGCTTTGCACAAACAAATAGGGATCAATCCTCAATAGACAAGTCGCCTGGATGAATCTGTCAGTTTCAGTTTCTCAGTCTTAAGTTTGGTTCTGCACGTTTCTGCATCAGTTTGCTTTTCTTAATAAAAGTTCTCATCAAAACTCATCAGCATTTCAGTTCCCATTTCTCCCGATTTGTTGTTGTTTAGTCGTTCAGTCGTGTCCGACTCTTCGTGACCCCATGGACCAGAGCACGCCAGGCACTTCTGTCTTCCACTGCCACCCGCAGTTTGGTCAGATTCATGTTTGTAGCTTCAAGAACACTGTCTAACCATCTCGTCCTCTGTCGTCCCCTTCTCCTTGTGCCCTCCATCTTTCCCAACATCAGGGTCTTTTCCAGGGAGTCTTCTCTTCTCATGAGGTGGTTTCTCCCGATACAGTATGCAATTTTTGTATGCAATTTTGCCTAATTAACATATACATTTTTGCAGCAATATCCCCTAATTTAACTTTTGTTTTATATGTTCACTAATAGATGCAATTTTCTGCAGGCTTTCTCCTAATATATGCATTTTTTAAAAGTTGGGAACTGCATTGCAAAACTTGGAGAAGAGGAATTTATAAAGGAGGCCTGTGTTTCAGTTTGCTTCTTGTTTTGTGAAGGATCAATTAGGTAGGTTCATATTAAAATGTGAACATTTTGGACCACTCTCCACGTCCGTTCTCTTTGGAAGAACAATCATGATACTTACATTTGAAACAGCTCTTGCTTGATTAATACAACTGTAAATGTGAACAATTTACAGAAAAGCACCATTTTATTGCTGACTTTTATAGTCTGCAAAATACTGGGTATTTTCTACTTAATGTTAAGCCATGTAGAAAGAGAATAGCAAATAAAAGGAAATGTTCAGTGCCTCTTTAATAATCCCATTCCATTTATCGCTCTTCCCACCCCCTTCCCATTGCTGCCATACCACTTTGCCAAGCCAATTGCTGGAAAGAGGTCAGATTCAACAGTGAAGGAGACCAACAAGAAAACACAATGGCTGTGTTCAGTCATAACTCTAAACTATGGTTTAATGCTACACAGGGGAGATTGGTCACTAGGGCAAGACAGGGCCAAGCTCTCGCATTGTTTTTCCCCTGCATCCGTATAACTAGAGCTCAGCAGCTCTGTGACCCACAGAGTCATATTCATAAATTTCCTGTCATTCAGAGACACCCTGGAGTCTTTTTTGTGTGTGGTCCATCTCACTTGGTATAAGCAGAACTGAAATATCACAGGTATATCTAGGTATTTGATGCCAGCTCCAGGAACTGTAAAATTTCTAGGTGTCCACTCTTCTGCCCAGTGGCTGGGTCTTTAACAGACACAAGCACCAGATATTTAAATGTTAACATTTTGTGTTTGCAAGGGAGAAGTATGGGGTGGGGGCCAGAATCTAGGCTCTCCACAGGCTGCTAAACTATCACCCCCATCATTCCTGACCCCTAGTCCTGTTGGCTGCAGCTAAAGTGAGTTGTAATCTAGACAACCACAAGTTCCCCAAACCCTGGCACATAGGATTGCAGACTCAATAGCTTACAGTTATTTTACTTATCCACCAGTTAGATGTCTTCTAAAAACACATACACTGGTACCTCGGGTTACAGACACTTCAGGTTACAGACTCCACTAACCCAGAAATAGTACCTTGGGTTAAGAACTTTGCTTCAGGATGAGAACAGAAATCGTGTGATGGTGCGGCAGCAGCGGGAGGCCCCATAAGCTAAAGTGGTAAGAACTTCAGGTTCAGGTTAAGAACACTTCAGGTTAAGAACAGTTTCAGGTTAAGAATGGGACCTCCAGAACGAATTAAGTTCTTAACCCAAGGTACATACAACGCATATAAACCGCTTTTTCTTTATCAGTCTAGCTGAGTCCTAAGATAAATAAGCAGCAGCATCTGAACTTCCACTAAACATCTGTATTAATGAAAAGAGAGTGGAAAACATAATTTCAAGTTTCCAGCTTCCTTTTTTCTCTTCACTGAGAATATTTTTTGAAACATTTCTTTTACCCTTTGGAAGAATTTGGAGGTTATAACCACATTCAGGTAACCTCCAGAGGTCTAGAGCAGGTGATGCTGGACTATTAAAACTTCCACCATCTCTGATCACCAGCCACGCTGGCTGAAGCTGATAGAAGTTGCCGACCAATAATATCAGTCGGACCACAGGTTCACCACACCTAGTCTAGAGAACCTCAGGACGCCATTTTAGGGTGTCAAGGCTCTGTCAAGACTTCAGGGAACCAGATCTCTCTCAAGGTGGAGGCCCAGAATCAGAGAAACGATAAAAGTTCTCACCAAGCAATTTATTCAATAATTCACAGAGCATGATGAAGGAATGCAGCCTCCCTAATAATGGCACTGCTCTAAGTAAAGTTCCACATACACCCCTTCATTTCTCTTATCTTACATCATCCCTGCACCAGTTGGGCTTTCAGTCTCTGAGCTTTCTGTTCAGCTACTCTCTCTGCACGTCTAGTCCTGGGGCAGGAGGCCTCAGGAATGCTCTCCAAAGACACAGAGTCTGTCAGCTGTGTCTCCCCCGGTGTTTCTGCTTCCTCTTCCAATATTTCCCAGCTTTCCCCCTCCACATTCTCTGAACCATAGCTGTCAACTTTCAGATTTGAAAATAAGGGATCAGCAGCCTCGGAAATAAGCGATCAGCAGCCAAAATAAGGGATCAGCAGCCTCACCTGTCCCAGGCACTCCTGTCTTCCACTGCCTCCCACAGTTTGGTCAAACTCATGCTGGTAGCTTCGAGAACACTGTCCAACCATCTCGTCCTCATGGTTCAATGTTACTAGTGAGCAAAGTTACCCAGTCAGGATTTGAATCTTGGTCCTAACTTTTGGGGTTAAGTTTCTATTTAGCTGTCCATTAATACTGACAAAACGTATCTCCCATCCATCTCTCAGGTCCCCTTGTAAATCTAAAGTACTGACCTCACCACATCCTGCGGTAAAAAAATTCCCCAAGTTAATTACACATTGTGTGAAGGTCAGTGTGTGAAGCTACAACATTCCTACTATCAGCTTAAGTGACACATTCTCTCTCTCTCTCTCTCTCTCTCTCTCTCTCTCTCTCTCTAACACACACACACACACACACACACAGTAGAGCCCCTCCGAGCCAAAGGCACAAAGGCAGAAAGCCCAGCCAGCAGCCAAACGAAGCCTCACGCGGTTGTTCCCACAGCACAGCAACCCGGCAAAGGGGATGCAGCAAGGAAAACCACACTGTCACCTCTCTGCTGGGAAGCGCTGAAGCAAAGGCACAAGGCATGCAAGCTCCACCCCCAGTCATTCTTAGACTCCTTATTGGTGAGCAACACAGCCGAGCAACGTAGTTGAGGAGCCTCCCTGGTCGGCAGGGAGGGAGAGGAGCTGCTTCCTTTGAAATCTGGGAAATTTACAGGATATCAAGAATCCAGGATAGCAGTGGGAAACGGCGCTGGAATAAGGGAGTTTCCCGCCAAATAAGGGAAGGTTGACAGCTATGCTCCGAACTATGTCCTTCTGCAAACCACTGTTCTAAATCTATACTGTCCTCCTGTTCTCAGGAAGGTTCATGAGAAGGAGGGGGGCATCATTCCTCCTCAGTCCAGCCCCTGACACAGGGCGGCCAACACAGCAAAGGCTTTTCCATTCATGTACCACCTTCTGGATAAGTCTGGCTTGTCAGAAAAACCACCGAGGGAACTTTTTTCTCATCCAAACTGCCAGGGTTGGCTGCAAGAAAGTGTTCTCACAAAAAACACTGGAGAGGAAGGGGGGAGGCATATATAGACATGTATTTTAGCATCTTTGTTTATCTACCTTAAAAAAACAACAACATATATACATGACAATCTCTAATGACTAATTTTACTGAGTGATATAAGGGCAGAAAACACACACACACACACACACTGTGTATATGTGTCTCTGTGTGTGTGCGTGTGTGTGTGTGTGTATGGAAGAAAGATTGTGTAGGCAATATTTTGGTCTTGTAATGAAAATACCACAACTGAAGGAAAAGTTGATTGATTCTTGGCTAAAACCTTTGGGAAATTCCCCATAATGTACAGTGCAGATCACTGAGCTGGCTAATTTTAATTGCTGAAATGAGAAATTGACAAAAGGGATATTGCCTCATTGATGCTCTGCCTATCAAAAAGCAAGAAGTACTAAAAGGGAGAATGAGCAGATGATACCTACAGATATTGGACACTTGCATCACTGTATGAGCAGACCACTGAAAGTGAGCTTGTCTGCTGTCCTACTGCAGTCCAGCTCCTTATGCCTCATTCAGTTTTCCTCCAACTGCATTTAAGCATCTTCTGTGTAGGGGGATGGGCTATAGCCCTTCCTGTAGTTTTTTTGATTGTGGCATTCTTTACAACCTCTAAACGCAGGGAAGTAACAAGGAACAATGTCACTTGTCAGCAAGTGATATGCAAGATGGAACAAGTTGTTGAATTAAATTAAATTGCTAACCTTTCCCTTCGTTTCCACCAAATGTTATAATTAAAACTAACAGTAGGGGCCTGTATTCACACAACCATTTAATTAGGGAACATATACACGCTCCAAGTACTACAAACCCTCTTGTTGTGCAAATTTATTCTCCATTCCCCACACATTACAATTACATCTCAGGCCTTCGTTTCAGACCTGCGACTTTCACAGGAACAAACAATCATGGCCTCTTTCCTGCACATTTTGTTTTAGGTTGCCATCCAATTCGCAATCTGCTTACCATGCATTCAGAGTTCTTCATATTCCGCCTCACATCTTTGTGGGTTTAGGTACTATCGAAAAGTCTTACAGCCAAAGTATACATGATGACAGCAGCTAACCCATCTCTTTAAAAGCAGTGTTTTCCCAACTGTGTTTTAAACTTGTGTTTGTGTGTGTGTGTGTGTGAGAGAGAGAGAGAGAGAGAGAGAGAGAGAGAGAGAGAGAGAAATATATTCTCCCCCCAAGCAAATGTGATATGTGCAATGGAGATTTTGAACCCTCCTTCCACCTGTAGCTTATCTCCCTAAAGTTTGTTCTCTGAAGTGATATTCTCTCAGAGAGATGAAGAAGAAAAAGAGGAGGAGGAGGAGTTTGGATTTGATATCCCGCTTTATCACTACGCTAAGGAGTCTCAAAGCGGCTAACAACCTCTTTTCCCTTCCTCCCCCACAACAAACACTCTGTGAGGTGAGTGAGGCTGAGAGACTTCAGAGAAGTGTGACTGGCCCAAGGTCACCCAGCAGCTGCATGTGGAGGAGCGGAGACGAGAACCCAGTCCCCCAGATTATGAGTCTACCACTCTTAACCGCTACACTACACTGGCTCTCAGAGGCACATTTCTGATAGTGGAACCTGGATGGGGGAATCCATTTGGTGACACACTTTTAAATCAGACACTCCACTATGTGTGATTGGGATATTTAAAGAGATGGCTTTCGTTTCATATTGGTGATATCTACAGCTGTCCTATGTAGCCTTTCCCAGAAAGTCCCAATATTAGTAAAAGAAAGCTCTGCCTCCTTACTGACACATATATGAAGCAAATATTCAGGACACTTGAGACATTCACACATATACATATATCTACTGATGCCATACCATAGTGACTTATAACATATGAATTATTCCATTGGAAAACATTCCATCTGAGGTAATTCTGGTAAGCTATGCCTTACCAAAAGCTATGCCTGTTGCATGTAGTGTAGCAAAAAGCTATGCCTCTTGCTTTTAACACATGGTGGCTACATGTTATGAACTGGAGAGGAGGAAGAGGATGGAGAGGACGAAGAGGAACCCGGTGGGGTTGTAGCCAGGACTGGGGCACACAAGGGCAAGCAAGCAATAGGGGAGGAAGTACTCACAAGGTGATGGAGGATGATGAAGGGGTGGACAGGATACAAATATAATAAAGAACTAAGCTTTATTATAACCTACCTCTCCATAGGCCACATGCCAGCGCTGAATGTGGCCACACCACCCTTGGTCATGCAGACTGGAGACACTGCTGCTATGTGCAGCTGAGGAGGGGAGATACAACAGTCTTCCTTTCAATGCTCATCAAACAGTTGATACGATGACTGAGGTAGGGGTGACCTGCATATGCCAGGGTTCTCGACTCTACCCACCCAAATGACATGCCTTGTTTAATTCCCCACTTACATTTTTGGTTGCCTCTTCCAAATTCTGATGTGCCAGAAAGAAATTGCTTGGGCTGGATGAAGCTCCTAGACCCACCTTTAAGGTCTAGGTGGGAGACTAACAACTGATAGCAGTAATAGAAAATCCATTTTTTTTTGGGGGGGGGGGAATCGAAACGCTGAAAAACCACACTGAGAAGTAAACTGCAATACATTATCTAAGCACTGAAGCGTAAGTATGGTGTCTATTGCTATAATCAAAATGTGAGAAAATGATATATCAGCATGCCACGAGCTTTTTTCTTTTCTTTTGTAAAGTTATTAAAAAGGAGAGAGATCAAGAACTTTTCTAAGCCCAGCACATTTCAGTTTACCAGAATTCGCAACCCGAAAACTTTCTAGAAAGAAATGTCAGGTACAATTTGAGAGCCAGAGGCAGATCCATAAGGCCTACGCCAAAGTACATCAACGGGCAATCCCAACTGAGGCTTTATGAAATTTTCCTATTGATTTTAGTACCGGTAAACAAGGCTGTAACCTTAAAAAACAATACTGAAAGTGTATGTGAAAAAACTTGTAAGCATTTCTTGCAGTTGTTCTTTCAGAAGCAGGGAACATTGGCACTGGTGGGACATTTAAAACACGTGAGAAGTAAAGGTGGGAGAAAGGTTACGTCTAAAATAGTCAGCGATATAAAAAAATAGCAAAGTAAAACAAAGACTCAGTAGGCAGAGAGTTCAATGACTTAAGCATGTGTTATATATATAACTCAGGTGAGCAACATTAAACACCTGACCTCATTTTCGTGGACCTCTGATACCACTTGAAGCTGTCTCATTCTTCCATCGCAATCCAAGTTTTAGATGGAAAGATAGGTAGTTTTAGCTTCAGTAATTGACAGCCTCATGGAGATACCCAAATTGTTGGGCTACTTGCTGAGCAGTTCAGTATAATATAGCGTAAGACACTCTGCTTACTGAGCAGGTACGTTTACAGGTACATTATAAAAACAAACCCCGCCATCCTGCCCCTGTCCCATTCAGGTAAGCTGCAGCAATACCAGTTACAGAAAGGTAGTTCTGCAGCTCTGCCCTGCCACATGAGGTGCTATTGATCATGGCAGATTAATAGTAGAATGATCATTTTCCTTATTCAGCTCTGAATAACTGTTCACGGTGAGACCTGCTATTTTGTTTTTTGATGTTGTTGTTTTTCCAGTGCTAAATCGTGTCCTCCCTAAAAGAGGGCATCTGTTGCAGTGAGACCTGGAGACTGACCTCCTGGTTATGGGTGGGTCTACTGGATAGCCACAACACCCAGTTGGTAGGTCCCTTGTTGCTGGGTGTAACCTGGCCAATGGGGTGCAGATTAAATGGTTTGAGGGACCTATTTAATCCCTTGCACGTGACCCAGAGATTCTCTTTCGGCTCGTGCAAACGGAACAACCGCCATCTTTTCCTATATTTAGGGAATATATGCTGTTGCGTGTCGTCTGTCGTTGGGACAGGGGCACTGAAGGAATTTTCCCCACTTGGCTGACTGGCTGCTGCCATTTGGGTTTTGCCTGCCACGTAGCAAATCATCACAATTTGTAAGGTTGCAGATAGGCTATGGTTCATGTGATAGGGATGGGAGAACGGTCTTGCCATCCCTATGTGAAGGGTATTCCGTTAAAGGAATCCAGGGACTCAACTGGTTTGGTCAACTCCTGAGAGGGGGTTGTGCCTGGCCTGAGTCCAGGGGAGCATCTGGGGGAGTGAACAGAGTATGTTTCCTGGCTTTTCACCTATGTCAGGTGTTCACCCTTGGCTGACCTATGATAGAGCTCTGAGTCAGTGCTACCTGTAACAGTGTAGAGAGCTAGTCGAACCAGAGCCTATGCAACCACTCACCAAACTAAAATTTGAGTTGTGTGAATTTATTTAGGGGGGAGGTCTCTGGGTCTGAACACGCAAACATGGTAATACTCAGTGACAGCAGGTTTTGCCTGCTCGCAATGGTAGCGGATGTTTTTCTTGACCTGTAAAGTGTGATATAAAGTCACCGAGATCTGAGTCAGCCTCTATCTGTTCTCTGTGCTCTGTCTAGTTGGGCACACTTCAGTGTTGCAGAATGCCGGGTGCTTGTTTAGAGAGATAAGGTACACTGGCATACAGACTGGCAGAAAAGTGTGTAAATGAGCATGGATGCACCCAGAAAAACCTGTCAGAAGCCCAGGTACGGAACATGGTGTTATGTACTAAGCTTGGATCCTAGAACAATAGGCAAGTAGGATCCTAGAATGCCACAACTGATTGGCTGATTGGCTTGCAGGAAAAGACCAACCAGGCTCCAGGAGGAAGTTAATCAGCCTATTAGGCTGGTAGGATCATAGAATGCAACAACTGATTGGCCTGCAGGAAAAGACCAATCAGGCTCCAGGAGGGAAGCAGAATCAGCCAATCAGACAGGACTCTTTGTGTAAATAATGTACATAAAAGCCTGAGGTTTGGGGGGCAATTCAATCACTGTTTTCCAAGCTGCAATAAAGAGCATGAAATCACTACAGGACTCTGAGTATATTTCACTGATTATGAGTTTGGTTCCATTTTGGGTTCTAGGCCAGGCTTCCTCAACCTAGGCTTCCAGATGTTTTGAGACTACAATTCTGGTCCTGCTAGCTAGGGATCATGGGAGTTGTAGGCCAAAAACATCTGGAGGGCCGAGGTTGAGGAAGCCTGTTCTAGGCTGTATATAAACAGGGAGGCTAAAAGATGAATTAGTAAATAAATAAATAAAATAAAAATGAAGCACAGCACCATCCTCACCATATCTACTCTGAAGTATGTCCTATTGAATTCAATGGGGCTTACTTACAGGTAAATGGAGCTAAGATTACAGGCTCAGTGGACTGCTATGCCATGTTTTATTATAGTTTAAGATTTTGAATGCACGGTATCCTTCATCAGAAGATAGCAATATTTGAGCTACTCCTTGTGTAAAAGGTTTTATGCAGAAGTAAAATGAAATAACATGCTGAATACAAATTGACATATAAATCTCTTAGGCTTGTGTTGTTTCATCCTACCTTCTTCTAGATAATTTATTCAGATTTTTCCATCAAAGCCTTTTGTAAGTTGTTTTCTCCCTCCAAATCTTTTTTTTTAAAAAGAAATAAAAGATTCTACCTTTCATAGGTTTGTCAAGTACTTTCAAGAAAATATAATCTCATACTCCAGCTTTGTGGAGCCCCTTTGGCTTCTGGTATATTCCAGAATTTAGGATGAGCGAACAAGCTGAGAAACAGCTTGAGCGCAAGTGAAGGATGCACTTGAATGTGACCAAATACTGATGAGAGCTCATAATTGAGCCTACATAGTGACTGTGAAGGCAGCAAAGAAGACCTTCATTGCATCCTCATTGTGCCATCCAGCAGAGCTTTTTCCAGGTAGTGTGGAGCCCTTTACAGTCTGTCCCAAAGGAAGTGAACTAACCGATGGTAGCTTGCTGTGACTTGTTTGCAAAGTTGAAGATAAAATTGCTTGTGTCCTCTGAGACCTTAACTCCACTGTTGGAGCAGATGAATCTGGAGAGCTGTCCAAGCCATTGTCTAGTCCTGTTATGTAGGATGAGGTTTTTTTAATTGGCCGCCCTAGCCTCAGAGAGTACCACGCAAAGACTTCCAGTCAGAAGCAACAGCGAGGCTTTGTTTCCAAGGTGGCAGTAATGCCACCACTTCACAACAGAGCTGTGCATGCCAAACAAGGAAATGGGATTCCTCAGAGTGTCTAAGCAGTGGTGATCTGCTGTATTTAAAGGGCTTGGACAACTGGCTGAGGAGGGGAAATCCTGCTGTCCAGTAAGGTAAAGGTAAAGGGACCTCTGACCATTACGTCCAGTCGTGACCGACTCTGGGGTTGCGGAGCTCATCTCCCTTTATTGGCCGAGGGAGCCGGCGTACAGCTTCCGGGCCATGTGGCCAGCATGACTAAGCCACTTCTGGTGAACCAGAGCAGAGCATGGAAATGCCGTTTACCTTCCCGCTGGAGCGGTACCTATTTATCTACTTGCACTTTGACGTGCTTTCGAACTGCTAGGTTGGCAGGAGCAGGGACTGAGCAACGGGAGCTCACCCCGTTGTGGGGATTCAAACTGCCAACCTTCTGATCGGCAAGCCCCAGGCTCTGTGGTTTAACCCACAGCGCCACCCGCGTGTCCAGTAAGATTCTGAAAAGTCAAACACAGGGAGGAAGAGGAGACCACATAGGAGGGATGCCCAGAATTTAAGCAGTACAGATAACATTGATTAATGGATTTTGCCCAGTGTACACACATAGATGGTTGATACTCGCACCTATTTCTCAGTGAAAATAGAAACGCTTCAGTCCCACATCACTTGGGAACAGCAGAGAATATCTGTTCAGTTTTTCCATGTTATCTGCCCATTCTACGTCTTCTAAAGTTGATTTGAAAAATAGGAGGTGCTATTTTGGGGAAAATTAGGCATGACACACACCCTCCTGTGTTTCAGACATGCACCTATATCTCTTAAGATTTGTGTGTGTTTAAAAACCCATAATATGTTAATAATGGTGTTAATAAACATTCAGGGGTTGTTGTTTTTTTGCAGTACTGAACAGCACAACTTTGTACCTTCCTATGCATATTACTTCTCCACACCCTGCCCCCGCCACAGAAGAAAAACCTTTGAAATAGCACAGTTGGTGGAAAAGAAACCCCCTGCTCAATTTATTTTAAAAGTTGGAAATAACTCTGGAAAACCTATCTGCCTTCCAGTGAAGAGATGCATTATGCTGGTTGCCATATTTCCATGGGGAGTGCATATTATATCTACTTCAACAGCCTCCCTTGCCATCACTATGGCACTTCTAAGTATTTGGTTTTTTAACTCTTTTTATAAAAAAATATTTTTAGAATCCCCCCCTAAGTAAAACACTAAGAACACCCCCATCTTCCTGATTTATAAATGCTTCTTAATCAGGCACAGCAGCTGGGCTCTCAAGAAGAGAAGCCCTGTAATTAGCAGTATTTGTAATGAAAAGTATAAAAAGAGAGATGTCTAATAGCCTTAGATAATATTCCCCCCCCCCCCAACGTCTTGTTTTTCATTAGCGGGCTTTTTCTTTAGCAGCACTATGTAAAAGCAACACACATTAAATAGAAGAAGTGTTTTACAGCTGAAACACTTGAGTTTGACATCATAGAGGCAGCGAAGCTAAGGGTGCTTCCTACCAACTTGTACCATAAAAATAACAAGTATAAGCTTGCTGCGGTTAAATCCTGTTGATCTCAACAGAGGAGTTAAGCATACTCAGTTAAATCTCACAGTTGAAATCAGTGGGAGTTAACCATGTTTTATCTTTGGGCTGGATCGGGCCCTGTTTCACTTAATTTGGAATAGATACTCAAAATTCTGAATTGGAGTCAAACCACATGTTATATTAAATGTGTTAAGGCACTTAATAAAGAAAGCAAGAAATTGTTGCTTTGGGGGCAACTGTGCAGTGTTGAGACTGTGGCAGGTAGAGAGTTTTGAAGGGGGGGGGGGAATCCCCACTGTTGTCCCACTGAAAATCCCCACTCCTGCTGCTATTAGCCTTCTGTTAGAACTTCTATTGGCACAATTGGCTTCTAGGGCTGATATCAGCTTGAGTGTGCAATTCTCATGGGGACTGTGAAAGACTGAACTTCTCTGCATGCTGCCCTCCCATTCCTGCTGTGGTCTAAACCACTGAGCCTCTTGGGCTTGCCGATCAGAAGGTTGGCGGTTCAAATCCCTGGGACTGGGTGAGCTTCCGTTGCTCTGTCCCAGCTCCTGTCAACCTAGCAGTTCAAAAGCACACCAGTGCAAGTAGATAAATAGGTACTGCTGGGGCAGGAAGGTAAACAGCATTTCCATGCGCTCTGGTTTCTGTCACGGTGTTCCGTTGCTCCAGAAGCAGTTTCGTCCTGCTGGCCACATGACTCAGAAAGCTGTCTGTGGACAAACACCAGCTCCCTTGGCCTGAAAGTGAGATGAGCGCTGCAACCCCATAGTTGCCTTTGGACTTAACCGTCCAGGGGTCCTTTACCTTTTTACCTAGTGGCTAATTAAATTAACAGAAATAAGCACCTTTCTTTCTTTCTTTCTTTCTTCCTTCCTTCCTTCCTTCCTTCCTTCCTTCCTTCCTTCCTTCCTTCCTTCCTTCCTTCCTTCCAACCTTCTTTGCCATCTAGTGATCTCTTGTAGCCACAGGAAATTAAATGGGCACATTGTGCCCTTCTTTCTGCTGAGACATCCTTGCGCGAACAGGACTACTAACCAATGTGTGGAGCTTGCAGATAGGCCCCCCTGTCTAGAGCACTGTGTGCACAAACCAACTGATGCTTCTAGAACTGCTGAGAGAGAAAGATGGACCACTGTTTAATTCAGTGCGTGAACTTAAAGACTATATTTGTAGAGCCACTTTATTCAGTGAAGTGAACTGGAAAACTTGGTTTAGTAGGGAATCTGTGTACCCTCGTGGAGCAAACATGAGACTCTGGATTGGGGCAGCTAGTTGAAATGATACAGAGGGAGGTTGAAATAATTGATCTGTTTAAAGAGGTTTGTATGAGAAAGCTTTCTGAGCTAAACTGGAGCATCTTTTTATCCCTTCCCAGAAATAAAAGGCAAGGAACCTTCAATGACACCGAACAGCAATAAAATTAGAACAGAATCACAAGGACACCATATAATTAATATGGGGGGGGGGGGCGGGAAACTGCTCCATTGGGGTCAAGAAGTCAAAGTCATTGAAGAAATATTGAGGTAGATAATGAGAATATATTCAGCTGCAAGAGGCTGGGCAAATGATGTCTACACTTATCTTAAATATATTACGTAGGAGATAAACTCGCCAACCTCAGATCATGAGTGTTTTCAAATTTCTTTGATATTAGCAGATCCTAGCTGCTTTCTTTTCAGGTTTTAGATTTATTATTCAGCCTGTCCACGCAGGCAAAATGAAGTATCCCACATCAACTCAATGAAAAACCCCCCAAACCATTTATAGCTTAAAATATCGCAAAACGATGAATTTAAAATACATAGCTAAATAATTAAAATAAAATAAACTCTACTGCACCCATAAACATTAATTGCATGTTTCACACATAATCAAGCATGTCATGTTAAAAAAATGACATTTTCAATTTTCCACAAGTAACACAAATCCTACCTGTATCAAAGCGTACTCAAGTGAAAACCTAGGGTTGTATCAGAACAGACCAATTGAAATTAATAACCCTAATTTAGGCATATCTATAAACTTGTTGTTGTTGTTGTTTAGTCATTTAGTTGTGTCCGACTCTTCGTGACCCCATGGACCAGAGCACGCCAGGCACTCCTGTCTTCCACTGCCTCCCGCAGTTTGGTCAAACTCATGCTGGTAGCTTCGATAACACTGTCCAACCATCTTGTCCTCTGTCGTCCCCTTCACATTGTGCCCTCCATCTTTCCCAACATTAGGGTCTTTTCCAGGGAGTCTTCTCTTCTCATGAGGTGGCCAAACTATTGGAGCCTCAGCTTCGTGATTTGCAGCGAGCACTCAGGGCTGATTTCTTTAAGAATGGAGACATTTGATCTTCTTGCAGTCCATGGGACTCTCAAGAGTCTCATCCAACACCATAGTTCAAAAGCATCAATTCTTCAGTGATCAGCCTTCTTTATGGTCCAGCTCTCACTTCCATACATCACTACTGGGAAAACCATAGCTTTAACTATACGGACCTTTGTTGGCTATACGGACCTTTGTTGGTATAAACTACAGTGGGTCTACTCCAAGAAGGAATACCATTGGATACAGCTCCCCTTCCCTCACCCATAGACCACAACTGTTTTTGCAAGAGGGTTTTGATGTTGCATACGATTGATCTAAGTTAAACAAGAGATGCTAATCTTGGTGATCTGCAAACATTTCTTTAACTTGAAAATACATGTAATGTCCAAACCTTTGGCATTTTAATGAAAGACACCCAGCAGCATTACGTATTCCAGAAAAGACATGGGTGAAGCAGAGGTAAGGTTTGGGGAGGTCCATGTTGCTATTGGCATCCTGCAGGTGTGGGTCACTGACTACGGATCCAGAGATCCACCCCCCAACCCAGCCACATTATCCCTTAATACAGTGCTGCTGAATACACTTCCTATTGCTCACATAGTCTCGTAACAAAAAAGAGAAATGTGGGGCAGAGTTTCAGTTATGCTGGTATGCCTTGCCCCATATATCTCTCAGTAATCTATTCATTTTTAACAACCTGCAGATTTAACACCCATCATACTTAATGGTTCTCTAGCTGAGCCTTCATATTTTCTTTTTCATCCCCCTGTTGCAGGAATATGCATCTGAGTCAAAAGTGCTGCAGAAAATAAACAAGTTCACCCTCAAGCTCTGCCACCAATTAAAATTCGCCCTTGCCAATTAAAACCGGCTTCCCACTGATTTATCAACTACAACCTTAGTAAATAATAAATAGCTATATGTCTTTTCCTCAAGCTGAGATACATCACTGCCTACACGGAACTGCAGTGTAGTAGATATGTGTTCTCTTTAAATATTGATTCTACTATTTTAAAATGCCAATACGGTGAGACTGATTAGCCACGTGTACCTTCCAGGGGAAAGAATCCCCAAATGTTTGTAGTAAGAAATACTTCCAAAAGTCCCAGCCAATTTTTAGCTACACTTCCTGCAACACGCATACGCATTACATTGCTTTTATTGCTCATTATGAATTTCACCCTCCTGCTGTATATGAATCAAATTGTTACAAATTGTTGTAATCATCCTCTTTGTCTGTTACCTACCTCTTTACATATTATTAGGCTTCATGTTCATGTTTTTCTTCAAAAAACACTTATCATGCCACAACTATCACCTACGAGGCAGGGGAACCAATATAGCTTGAAGTCTCCCCGCTGCCCCGCCTTGCCATTTATATCAGAAGAAGGCAGCACCCAGCCCAAACGCAAGTAACTAGCTGTAATTCTAATAATAATAATGTAACAATATTGCTTTGCCATTTCAGAATATGTCTTTATTCTTTTAGCAGGGGAGTGATCATATAAACATTCTTTTCTCTCTCTATTAACTTCTCAAAGTCAAATGCAGTTTTTGTGATCTATACAGATAATGCAAGCTCTTTTTTTTATGGGCGAGCATAAAACTTGGCAAGTGCTGGTAACAAATGGATCTCCAAAGCAGCATTGACCAAGTGTGAGCAATGTCTAAGCGAATTTGGCAGAACTACTTGATTAGCAGAATTCATATGCTTAACTTCTCTAAACGTATAAAATTGCTACCCTGTCTATCCACATCTTAATGGCTTAGGATGCGTTTCTTGAAGCCAGCCCACACATTTCATTACACTTTTGCCTTGCAGCTGAACTCAAGGCTTTACAACCTAGGTTCTCAGATGTAAAGGACTGCACTCAAGCCATTATAAAATAAGTGATAGCTTGGAAAATATTTGGATGGCTGTTCTCAGAGGTTGTTAGACATTAGCACCAAAGATAGCAGCTCAGCAGCCTACCTTCATCATAATATAATAATAATAATAATAATAATAATAATAATAATAATAATAATAATAATAATAATTCATTTATACCCTCCCCTCCCCAGCCAAGACCAGGCTCAGGGCGGCTAACAACCAATATAAAAACAAATTGATTGAAATGCAACTTAAAACCAAGATTAAAATACAACCATAAACATTTAAACATTAAAATGCAACCTCATTTCAATGGAAACTCAAATCAAAAACATTTTTGGGGATGAAAACATCGGGCCTTCACCAAGGCTAACTATCCAGACTGGTCCTACATGGGCCAGAAAAAAGCCAGGGAAGTCCCCAAATAGAAGTTCCATCACAGGAGGAGAAAGGAAAAAGAAAGAGGGGGAGGGAATCAAATTGATGCCAAGCCAAAGGCCAGGCAGAGCAACTCTGTCTTACTTAATTCAGCCCAGATTGCCTTTTGGCATATCCATACAATATCTCACCCCGGCAAAAGCACTCGACCAGTGAGGTTTGTAGCTGGGGGGAGAGGCTGTAGCCTGGGAAAAGTTCCAAGGGCCAGATAAAGAAAGTTGGAGAGCTGCATTTGCCTCCAGGACCTGAGGCTCCTCAGCATTGCATTAAAAGAACTAGAGAGGTATAAAAAGATGGCTGTACCATGAAGATGGGACACGGGTGGCGCTGTGGGTTAAACCACAGAGCCTAGGACTTGCCGATCAGAAGGTTGGGGGTTCGAATCCCCACAAAGGGGTGAGCTCCCATTGCTCAGTCCCTGCTCCTGGCAACCTAGTAGTTTGAAAGCACATCAAATTGTATGTAGATAAATAGGTACCACTCCGGCGGGAAGGTAAACAGTGTTTCCGTGCACTGCTCTGGTTCACCAGAAGCGGCTTAGTCATGCTGGCCACATGACCCAGAAGCTGTATGCCAGCTCCCTCGGCCAATAAAGCAAGATGAGCACCGCAACCCCAGAGTCGGCCACAACTGGACCTAATGGTCAGGGGTCCCCCCCTACCATGAAGATGCTGTCAAAGAGGCATTCCAGTAGCAAATTCTCCCCTTCTCCTCCACATATGACTTATCAGTTCTTACTCAGTGAAGGGCAACAGCCACATCTGAAGTTGTAGAATTGAAAGAGACCCTGAGGTCCATCCACTTGCAATGCAGGAATATTCAGCTGTCCCATATGGGGACCAAACCTGCAAACTTGGCATTATCAGCACCATGCTCTAACCAACTGAGCTATCCAGGAGAAGTTGCCTTATGCCAACCCATAATACTCGTCCATCTAAGTTAGCATTGGCCATAGTGACTAGCAGTGCACTCTAGGGTTTCAGACCTCCCAGCCCTACCTGGAGAGGACAGAAATCGAACCTGAGATCTTATTTTATGTGAAGAATTATATCTTTTAATTTTTGTTTTAAAAAGGAAAACTTCTGAGAAACTTTCAGGGTGCAAAGGCCTCCTGAAATAAATCAGTTTTGACCATGCGTGTGAAACTCAGTGGATGGTACTCATCTAACATCTTATCGGAGGGAGTTCTGTAGAGTTGGGCCTTATAACACTGAATGCATGACTCCTTGTTGACATGAGCTAAGTTTCTGGTCCATAGACAACCACTAATAGTGCCCTCCTTCCCACAATTTGGGGTGTGCAATACATGCACAGCAGATGTTTCAACATGACCCTTCCCATTATATCCTAATACCTGTTAGAGGATGACAACCAGGAAGATGGGGATAATCAAAATATGATGTCTTGCTTCCCAAAGGCAAGAGCTGTTGGACATTACACGGGTGGGGGAGGGAAGATTTGCCAAAGGAATTTGGCATTTTGGCAGCATCCCCCATGGTGAACACCCCACCTCTTCCCACTTTGACTCTTCAGCAGGGGTCTTTTCTGGTCTCAGTCCATTATATGTCCATTGGCTCCTCTACGCCACTCACAAAAAAGGACAGAAACTTGCCTAATATTTGCATATGCTTTCAGCCATATGCAGATTTGTAGCAGGTCGCCCCCAGAAAAAAATCAGGGGCAACGCACATATGGTGTCTGATTTATGGAATGTAATCAAGTGAAGCTTTCCGTGTACGATAATTGAATTTCCACACTAAAAAGACTTAAGTGTTGAATTCCTGTTGCACAGCAGGCAAAGGCCCTAGAACTCTGCTCCCTCCCAATGTCAATGCAATACCAGGCAAATAATTCAAGTTTTGTGAACTGCAAACAATGCTACGTTACTGTAGGTCTTTCATTAATTGAATTTAAGCTGGCAATACTATATTTGGTGCAGGACCAGAGACGGCATTCCATTGTCTGCATGTGCGAATGTGAAAAGAGATTTAGGACACGTCAACCAAAGGCACGGGCTTGGATAAATTCAAGCTTATATTGTTACAAAGCAAGCAGTGTATCTGAAGAGCATTTGTTGCAGTTATTTATTTATACCTCAGGAATATCCATATCAGTGCTGCCAGCACAGGTCAAACATCTACTGTTTTCAAGAGTTTTTGGAACAAAAAGTTTTGAGAATTTGATGTGTTCAGAAAACAAAAAGACTTTCCTGCATTCTTCTTTCCCAGTGTATGAGACGTTTCATAGCCCAGCCAGAAAGCTACTCATATGGAAGCACAACCAAATCATTTCCATTGCATTAACTGCCAGGAAAGTTTGCCCAACTTTTCATTCTTAGAAGTGCAGGGGAAGGCAGCGCCATGCCTCTAATGGAAAAGAAATTAGAAACTTAGAGCATATTCCAAGATCAAAACCCATAATTAGTTAGCGACGCAGCTGACATCAAAGAACTGCTGAATCGCTGGGGAGATGTGTCAAGGTAGAGAATCCAGCGAGGTAAATGAAGAGGATAATTTGACATCAAAGTTCAGCGAAAGGGTGCGTTGTCGAGTTTGTCAACACTGAAAATTGTCTTTTATAGAAAATTGCTGTAACCCACTCTGAGTCTTTGGGGTACGGCATGCAATAAACAGAAAGCACAAAATCTCTCAGCTAATGAATTTGCTTAGCTTCAGCTAAGGAAGCTCCAGGGTTATAAGAATTAGCACAGGTCAGGCTTCCTTTGGGAAAGAAACTTTCATCAGGCTCTAGGCATTTATTTGATAGTGATCAGGACTGATGGCTCTACTACAAGAATGAGAAAGCTGCCACCCTCCAGAGATTGCTGGACCGCAACTCCCATCATCCCTGACCATTGACCATTTTGGCTGGGTCCATTTGGGCTTGGGCACAACAGTATCTGAAATACCACAGCACTTGTTGAAAAACTGATGCACAAACTTCATGTGGCTAGATAGCAAAACAAAAAAAGACATGAGACATGCACGCCACCCCAATCTCTGAGCGGTCCAAAAAGAGTTCCAGGCACTTACCCAGCTTCCGGTTTCCTTGGAATGAGAGACAGTAGAGACTGTGCTGTCTTTATGATATATGGCTTATTTCCACATATATGCAACCTGAGCTTACAATGGAGGGGTTCACAGCCTTAACACCTCAGAAGTCTTCCTTCCCCATAGCCACAGCCTTGGATTCAAGCAGAAATCAAGCATGGCTCTCACTTTCTGGCTTCTGCCAGAAGTTCCAGCCCAGTTCTCTCACACAATACAACTCTAGCTCTTGTCCTTCTCACTACCAGCCAGGTGAAAGAGAGAGCCCATCTGCTTGTCCTCTGGCATGAAGCAGCTTCCTTTCTTCTACTAATGAGCCAAACGTAGGGGCCATAATAGCCCTTGCCTGGCTAATTCAACAATGGGATCCTCCATTAGATTTTATTGGGACTCAGACATCATACAGCCCCCCCCCCAAAAAAAACCACAACCTCACAACACTATGCTTGTGTTAATGTCTTCCTTTACATTGACACCAGCAACTTTCAGCCTCTCTCTACTTCAGGAATCGTTCTGCCTGGTCACTGAGGTCCAGCGCCAAGGGCCTTCTGGCAGTTCCCTCACTGTGAGAAGCCAAGTTACAGGGAACCAGGCAGAGAGCCTTCTTGGTAGTGGCGCCCGCCCTGTGGAATGCTCTCCCACCAGATGTCAAATAGAACAACAACTACCAGACTTTTAGAAGACATCTGAAGGCAGCCCTGTTTAAGGAAGCTTTTAATGTTTAATAGACTATTGTATTTTAATATTCTGTTGGAAGCCGCCCAGAGTGGCTGGGGAAACCCAGCCAGATGGGCAGGATATAAATTATTATTATTATTATTATTATTATTATTATTATTAATTTATTTAGATCTGAACTATATCTTTGGATTGGGTAAGGGTGGCGGTTGAATGCTTAGTTTGACGTCCCGTCCTCCCTTTCTGATATGTGACTCAAAGTACAACTTTTAAAAATACTTTGCAAGTGTAAAAATAAATAAACAGAAACAAAGAAACTTCATTTTTTCAATCATGTCTCTTCTGTGTTTCCTGTGATTTCTGACAACCATTTCCCTGGTGCTCCAGAGCAGAAATGTCGCTTTTGCAACCTAGACTCTGAGCTTATGCCTCTCTGCTTTCTGCCTTACAGTTTCCCTGGTGTTAGCTTCATATTGACATCTTCTTCGATTCTTCTCAAGTTTATTCTATTCTTCTTCACAACTTTTCCTTTTTCTTGTGTATCTCTCGGGACCAAGATATTGGCTGAGTTTCTTTCTCAAAACTTGCTCCCACATCTTAAAAAGAAAATCAGGGAGAAACTTTGCCTTTTTCAGTCAAATGCATCCCATTGTCACAGTGAAAGTCTGGATGGTTTACTGCTGTGTGGTGCCTTGCCCACAGATACATACTGTCGATCACATAAGGGTGAAAGTGCAGGTTTTCACATGCTATCTTGTTTAGTGTGTTCTCCTTCATGGAGAGCATGTGTTGTGGTGAGGTCTAACAAGACATCCCATTGTTGCTGGGTTGGTAAAGGTAGTTGGCCACCATTGTGATTGGGTTCCTCTTGTCATTGGGGAGAATTTGATGTTGCCATTTTGTGACTGACAGCCAAGAAGTCTTATATTCCCTGTGCACAGTGTTGAGCTTCCTCTTTTCGCTGCACACATCGGATCACCTGCCCAGCCTTCCCTATATTTAGGGTTGTTCCCATTGACCTTGCTATGCCTGTCATGGGGTCATCTGCTTTTGGGGCAGGGTCCTGGTAAGAATTTTGTCCATTTGGCGGATTGGCTGGTGCCATTTGGTTTTTGCCTACTGCATAGCAAATCGTCACAACTTGTAAGGTTGCGGTTAGGCATTGGTTTTATGAATTGGTTGGTGAAGGATCATGAATTGGCTGTGTCTGCCCCTCTAATGCTGCTGCTGCTGCAAGGGTATTCCATTAAAGGAATCCAGGGGCTCAACATGCACTTGTCCGAACCCCTGTCAAGGGGATAGGGCCACGCAAGAGCCCCTGTGAGCATTTGGGGAGAGGTGAGAGCATGCTACCCAGCTCCATCTTTCTCCCCAAAATGTTTTCCCTTTCTGACTTTCGCTGGCGTGTGAATGTCAGTCTGTCCCTGGGTGGGGTCAGATAGTTGCAACCAATGCCTAAGCAACCACTCACATTTTTTGTATTTTAATAAAGTTGTGGCCAAAATTATGCCAAAAACCTTAAACAAAAATTCCGTGTGAATTGTGTTTTATTGGGGGGGGGGGGCTTGGGGACTTCGACACGCAACTGTGCTTCATGTTACACATGTGGTGGAAACAGAGGTGTATGAAAGCCCCACTTCCAACATCTTCATCCTTCCATCAGTCCCAGATTTTCCATGTTGTACAGGAAAGGCCTGCATGCAACTTATACTTGCATTCACCTGAATGTGGGTATAATCCACATGGTCAAGGATCCCGCTTTATCAGACCTTGGATTCAATGGGAGCTCTGAATAGACACGGTTCAGTTTGTGCTGTAAGTTATATCCCTGTCAAACTGTTATGCTGATGTTCCAAACCCTGCATTTTCTTGCGACTTCACCGCACCAGTTTGAAGAGTAACTATTTATAAATCTCTGAGTTTCAGAAAAAGTTCTCTGTCTGAGGACAGAGCATTTTGTTTTAATTAGCAAAGTGTCATTTTTGCACTCGTGGTAATACTCTTGAGGAATAAATGTTAGGAAGAATGCAAGTCTGTGCAGAGCAGTGTTCCAAATCCAAGAGAAACTATCTCTGTTGAGTTGGTCCCCACCCCCCACCCAATTTAAAATGTTCATGTTCAGATCAGTGGCTTGTAAATATAGTTGCTGTCACAATATCTGTCATACTGTTTGCTTGCAACTCGCAAGGCTTCACAACTTGTTTCATCAAGGCTGCTGATTGGTAGTTCGCCAACCTCTAGTTCTCTATCTCATTTAGTACACAAACACACACCAACAAGAGAGCAGCATTATTTCGATTTTCTTCAACTGCAAAAAGTATTTCATGATGACATTTTAACATTGAGCTGCAACCAACCCACAAATCCTGATATTTCTACATTCTGCATGGATATTTCAGTTACTCAGCAAGACAAATAAGATACTCAGCTACCTGTTCTGCAAAAGTAGAGCCCCTCCCCATCCAATTGTCATTTGAGGAGCAAATATTTAATATTAAACATATTCAAAGAAAGAATATGCATTTGGGGGAGAGGATGTTGCTATTAGTGGTGGTACTGCAGAAACAAACCTTTTAGTGCAAAGATTTGGCTGGTTTGTGGTGTGTGTGTGTGTGTGTGTGTGTGTGTTGGTCCCATTTCACATCCCAAGGCAAGACTACAGATACCAGGGCCCTGCTTGTTTAAAACTGGAAACTTATTATCTGAAGAATGTGAAAGGCTATATCAAGCAGGCCTGGCCCAACCATCAGACAGGTTGGGGCAGCTGCCTCAGTCAGCTGATTTGGGGTCTCATGGAAGAGCAGCAAATTGTTAGTCATTACATTTGTTTTGTTTTTACTGGCAGGGAAGGGGAATGGAACTTGACCAGCCCTGAGTTCTAGATATCTTGATTTAGGGAGTCTGCTGCACCACAGTCACAAAACACAGTGCTATTTTTCTAGAAAAAGAGGTGCCGGAACTGACCATGAATGCCTCCTTGTTACCTTATACTGGCACCCACCTGAGAGGTGCCAGAACTGAATTCTGGTGAGTTCCAGCTGAAAAAGAGCTCTGACAAAATGTCTTAATACTGTTCTGACTCCTGCTGGTGAACGTTAGTGACAGGCCACCGCCTACAGTTTGGATAGTGAGGCAAAGTTTTGAAGTTGGACTGGAGAAAGATTATGGCTGATTTTGATTAATAATAATAATTGGAGAACCTCTTTTTGATTTCTTGGATGGAAAGGAAAGGACTAACTGGATCCCACTCTGGATTGAACATTGGGCTGTTAGGAGGAATTCCTGTAGGCACAACTGTTACTATTCTTTTCCCTTTCCTTATTTTCTTTCTCCATCATTTTCTTTATTTCTTAATTTACTGTTTTGTTTCTGTTTCTTATTGTACGTTGAAAAGTTTTAATAAAACAACAACAACAATCAATCATCATCATCATTTTAAATTTGTATACCATCTTTCTATTTTACAATACTCAAGGTGGTTTAGAAGCTGAAGAAACAAAAAATGTACATCTTATAACAATCGAATGCAATACAAAAATGTGATAATAAAACATAATAGGCAACCTACATCAACAAAGTAACATTCAACAATCATTAAAATAGTATAAAATAATAATAACAACATATAAAAGTTAAACAGAAATCCACTCAACAGTTACAATAAATAATATCTAAACTATAATCAATAAAACAACGGCAAGCCATAGTACATGAAACAATACAATACAAATTGAGAAACAGAGACTAGAGGGTGGGGCAAGGCAAGTGGAAGGAGGCCTTGCCTGATGGAGTCTCTCTCCTCACAGTTCTTCCTCCAGGAACAGCTCCTTTATGAGGACTCCTAGGGTCAGAGGGTGGGGCAAGGCAGGTGGAAGACAATGCACAATATGGTAGTCAAAGTGGTGTCCTCCAGATGTTTTCATACTACAACTCCTATCATCCCTGATCATTGGCCCAGATGGATGGGAGGTAGAGTCCAACTATGCCTAAAGAGCACCACATGGATTACCCCTGATAAAGTAGTTTTTGAGGTCCAGTATTCCTCAAGGACCCATGACATATTTCCTGTAGGTGCTTATCCAAGCAAAGCTGTTGGAGGCTCATGCAGAAAGTTGGGCTGTAATTATCATCCTCACTATGACTTTTTAGATGTATTAGCATCTCATGATTCGATTCTCATGACAGATCCCCAGAGAAGCCATTTCTTGGCCAATCTGTTTTTATCAAGCCTCCTACATCTGGTGCAAGCCAAAAATATATTAGACTGCACATAATCTCAACAGTTATTAGTTAAGGCAGAATTAACTCCGTTTTTCTCTCTCTCTACAGCACAGAACATTTCCCACTCAGGAGCATTAAATAATTGTGTAGTGCCTCTAATTTACATAATAAAAGTTGGCAGCACACCCTCTGCTATTAATTGCATTTTTGCTTGCCGTAAAACTTTCATTCTTATCCATCATAAAAATTATGAGTAGAAATTAAATTATTGATATTTTGTTGATAGGTTCTTATTAGTTACTGATGATAACTGAAACAGAGAGGGGGGAAGATAAAGCACAAATTGTACTAAAGAATGAAAGAATTCAGAATTTGGCTCCTATCCCTTTCCATTTCACCAAATTAGTTTCCTGGACATTTCAATTACAGCCAACGTAGGCACTACATTAAATCTTTTCTAAGAACGGCTATATATTAGCTGAAATGAATGGCATTATAGATGCTGATTAGGTATAACGTCAAAGTAGCACTACAACGTGCAACACATCCTGTAAACTCATTGTTTTCGGGGTGGGGAATAGCTGAAGGTGACACAGGATATTTAATCAAAATGCTAAGGCAGTACAGAAATTGAAAAATTATATGACAAAGTCTGCATGTGGTCTTTGAACTTAGTGAAACTTTTGCTTTTTAACACTAAGAGGATAAGGCGCTTAACTCTGAAAGTCAAGCAAATCCCATTTTCATGCATATCAGATAGAAAATAAGTATCAATGTACGTTGTACCAAACAGTCTTTGGAAGCAACATTATGTGACCTAACTATTTTCTTGCCAAAAGTTGCCAAAAGTGGGGAGATATATGCCATTATATAAAATGGTTCAACAGATGCCAGCTACTGCCAGTCCAGGTGTCTATCAATTTTGCAAGCAGTCAGCTCCATGCAGACCACTCACATTGTTCTGTACTTTTAGTAATAATTTTTGGCATGGCTTCTCCACCAGTGTTTCACCAGGCAGATATTGGCAATAGTGCATATTGTGCCGCCAGAACCAAGCCAGAAGAACTGTGAAGGGTGAATGGAGACACAACGAGCTTTCATTATCACAAGTACCCCCTCAGATTAAGAGCTTCTGGAGCTTCTTCTTGCTTTAGGTGGCCACCTGAGATTCAGCTAATGACTACCATGTCCACAGCCTGCTTGGTAGTGGCCCCTTTCTTATGACACACCTTCCCTCATCATCTCACTCATATAATTCAGAAAGTTGTTCAAGTCATCCTTCAGGAAACCATTTTCTAAAATGTGGTTGGAATTCCTTAATCATTTTGGGTAGCTATTTTTAGGAGTCTGATTGCAGTGTTTTGACATGTGCATTTTAATTGTAGGTAATAATCTTTGTTAATTACATGGGATAATTTAAATGAAAGATGCGAGTCACCTTTTTGGTTTCCAAGTTTAAAAAGCTACAGTGCAATTTTATACATGTCTGTGTACATGTCTATTGAGTGTTTCTACTGGGGACAAGTTAAGCGAGATGCATCATCTCCTCTGCATAACTAGTCAGAAGGCATGTTCAAAATTATTATTTTTTCCGTCTTCTTCTAGGAGAAAAGCAGAAAACAAAGTGGGAGTCTTCTAGCTCCATGGAAGACGAAAACCAGGATTCAATTTTGTGTTTCTCCATCTTTCCAATCAAAGTAAGTCACATTCATTCAGAATACTGATCTGGCATTCATTACTTTGCTCACAGTAAAGTTATTGCCACATTAGACATTTTTAAAAATCTATTCAATGGCTACACTCCACCTGAGCCATAAATAACCTAGGAGTGTATAGGCTTATTAGTCAGTTTGATCTAATGTAGAAGGGGTTAAAAATACATTTGGGGAAGCCAGCAGCCCAATTCTGTCTATGTTTACTTGTATAATGATTTTACTCAACTATACACAGTGCAAGGAGTAAATAATACATTACTAAAGCAGCATGAAAACTACTTCCCTGTGGTCTAGTCCAATGTCATTTGAGCCACATCACACCATTCCTTCTTATGTTAGCATTAATCTCTCTTGGTCCAGGTGATGTTCAGATTGGAAAGGAACCATATGGTATCATTTTTCCTGTTGACATGGTGTGCAGAACAAATAAGCTTAGCTTAGGGCATAGAGATGAATTACCCAATTTGCTGGGAAAGTACACATGTGCATGCACACACATAGACACTTTTATAAGATTACAACCATTGGGTTCACATCTAGGTGCAGAATTATTTTGTCAGGTTGAAATACCCATAACTGGTACCTAACATAAACCAGCGTGGGGGACCTTATTCAGCCCAAGGTTGAAAGGTTGCTTTGTAGGGGACCAGAGGCAAAAGTAGGCAGAGCAATGGATGCAACTCCTACCTTGTGCAAAAGTTAAAGGTTTCTAAGCACAAGTCTCTCAGTTCTCAACTTCAGTGTCTCTTTCCCCAAAGCACTGTGACTGGAGATACCTAGTAAATTCTGTTATGTACTGAAGTTCTCACTCTGGGCCAACAGGGGGATACGGTAGATAGTTTTCACTCAGGTCCACATATGCAAATAAGGGATCGAAAGTGATGTTCAGTGATTGGATAGTTATGGAAAGTGGTTACTGTTGCGTTGTAGTGGAGCTCTATATAAGCAGGCTGGCTGAACGCTTCAGTTCAGTTCTGTTCTGGCCTGTGAATAAACAAGAGTTGTTTGAAGAATCACTGTGTCGTCTGATATGCTCACCCACAACTTAACAAATTCATTCTCTGGTTGGAAACTAGAGCTGTTGGTCCCAAATTGTCTCACCACTTCCCCTTGCCTGGCATTCTGTGTTTATGGAGAGTTTTCCTGTGAGGGGTTCAAAACACGTATCTCAATCTGGGTGCTTACATACTGAAACTAAAAACCACCTCTGAAGCAGGTGCAAAGTTTCAGGATGAGGCCGCATTGGACCACTTTGAAGAAGTTCCACTTCACTTTGGAGGAGGTCCAAATACCTGCTTCTATTTGGTATTTGATTTGGTATTCAGTGCTGATACCCCACCCAAAACATTGCATATTTTGCAGATTTGTAAGATGCCAACAGATGACAAAGCGTGTTCTCATTAAAGGAGAGCACGTGTTGCGGTTGGGGCCGAGCAAAGCACCCCATGGTTGCCAGGCAGGATAGATTGAAGGGGCTTGGATCGGATTGGTGGTTGGTGTTACTGGGGTAAATTTGATGTTGCCAATTTAGGGGTGGGAACAGAGGTTATTTAAACAAGGCTCACAGCATGTTCCTTTCTCTTTCGCTGTGGGCACCAGATCACCCGCCCGCCCTCCCTTGATTGGGCTTGTGCTTTGACCTTGCTAGACCTGTCATGGGGTCGTCCGCCTTGGTGCGGGGGCCTGGTAGGAATTTTTCCTTTTGGCTGATTAGTGTGTGCCAATTGGTTTTTGCCTACTGCGTAGCAAATCGTCACAACTTGTAAGGTTGGTGGTTAGGCATTGGTTTAAATTGGTTGGTGGGTGGGTATGGATTGGCTGTGCCTGCCCCTCCAATGCTGCTGCTGCACGGGAATTCCGTTAAAGGAATTCAGGGGCTTACCATCCTCTCTTCCAAACCCCTGGAATTGGGTGTGGGCTGCGTAAGCTCCTGGGAGCAGGCAGAGAGAAGCTGAGGGTCTGTGTCGCAGCTCCAGTTATCCCTGATCTTGTTCCTCCACACTGGCTCTTGCTGGAATCCGGGAGTCAGTTCTGTCCCCCAAGGCGGACAGCTAGTCATAACCAATGGGGGGGACAGCTAGTCATAACCAATGCCTAAGCAACCACTCACAATTTGTATTTTAATAAAGTTGTGGCCAAAATTATGCCAAAAACCTTAAACAAAAATTATGTGTGATGTGTGAGTTATTGGGGTAGGGGTGTTTTGGGGACCTCAGCACGCAACTTGTGCTTACTGAATCAATATCTCTTCACTAAGTAAAAGTTGTGATGCATCTGCTATTTTATTTTAATTTTTCTTGCAAAGGGTATGATGACTTAACTGTGCGGTTGTTCAGGATATTACACACACACACAAACTGGTTTCTAACATAAGACAGGTTTTATCATTGCTATGATTATGTAGACAGCTGTCTGCTTCCTTATCAAATGCAGAGCACAGTTCAAGGCCACAGCCCTAATATTGAGATTCCTGCATGGGAATGAGCTTTAGGAGATGAATGATTCCATCTCCTTCTCAAAATTTAAATCTTCAGCAACCATTATGCTCCAACAGAAGTAAGCTAGTCTTCTGAGAAGGTGGTGATCATTCAGGAACTTTTTGGGGGAACTCTGACTCCCCATTACAAGATTCATTTTGTCTTAAAAACTAGGGATGCATGAGCATCCTTGGGTTCACCCTGAAAGGGGTTTCATGCACATGATTACAAAAGGTTGAAGTTTTGAGCATTGCGTGGCAACACCCGCCCCCTCCCACAGGTGTAGAAATAAGGACACGGACACAAGAATTAAGGTTAATGGGCGTAAATGGCCACAACTTTATTGATTACAGGTAAGAGAGGTATTGGCTTTAGGCATTGGCCCTAACATTCAAACCGGTCTAACCGGGAAGGGTTAAGCACCAACAGGGGGAGCCCCCCGAGATGAACATCCGTAGGCGCCCCCCCAGGGGTTACCGCTCGGGGGCGCGCTTTAGGCCCTAGCCTCCGTAGGTTTCGGACGAGGCGACGCCCCTCGGAGTCCTTTAACGAACTACCCTTCGTGATGTGGGGGAGGTGATGGCGCTCCTCCCCCCCGTCCTCATATGCATAACAATACCCATGCCAATGCCGTGCGAGGGCGAAAAGGGGCGAGCCAGGGCAGCCTTGACCTTAAATTGCCCTGGCAGGCCCCGCCCCCTCGCCAGCCGATTGGCTGGCCCGGGGGAGATGCATAATAATTAAGGCTGGGGAATCCCTGACCTTCCCACGGGGCTTCCCAGCCCCGCGAGACTGTGGTCGCGGACGAGAGCCCGCAACCCCACCCCCTCTCGAGATCGGGAGTGGCTTTCTCAGTGTGAATACTTGCAAAATGTTCCAGGGAATTTGAAGCTTCTGTCACTGTCTCTACTGCCACTACTTCCCCTTCCCCTCAAAGATCTGAAAAACTTAATTGGGTCTGGTAATATTTCAATATCCCCATCAACAGGGAACCTGCCTCTTTCACATGCTGCTAAAGTTAAACTCCCATCTTCCCTGATCATTGGCCATACTGGCTGCAGTTGATTGGAGTGGGAGTCTAACAACACATAGAGGGTCCCAGATGGCCCATCCACTCCTGATGGTTACCCAGAGAGCAACGATTTAGAAAGAGAACTGGACAGAAAATTCTTAGTCACCAAGAATTGCTAGTGAGCAAATGGAGGAAGCAGTGTTCTGCGAATTATGTCAGGGGCACTTATCGTAATTGTCGTACATTGTTGTCAGATGAAGATCTAGGACCTGATTCATTCTTAGCCACATTTCTCAAGGCCAATTCAGATTGTGACAAAACATTTTCAGGCGTGCTCTTGCTATGGACAAAACCGAGCTACATTGAGAGAGCAGTTGTGAGCTGCACTTTAGATAAAGACAACCACAATGAGACGTAATTGCTGTAATGATAGTTATTATATTGTTAGATAGCCTCTGGTTTATTGCCCTGACATCTTCCTTTATACTTCCTTTATGCTGTCTGCTTTTATTTCTGCCATGGTGCATGTCGCAAGCACACTGTTTGTTAGGTAAGCGCTGTCAATAAAACACAGGGTGTGTTTGCAAAAGATAAAAGTGTTGCAAGGGCATATGTTCTGAGTAGGCACCAATTTATTCTCTTGGAATTGATTACACATATGAAGGACTATCTTTTCCTATGTCTCTTCCTTCATTTGCCACACGGAAGCACAAACAGTACAACCATGCTTGTATATTTATTCACCCCTCCCCCCAAATACATTCCCTAAAATACATTAGATTGTAATGTAGGGGGGAAAGTAGGAAGTCTTAATCACAGAAAATATTTCGTTCTGTGGCTGAAATGACTTTTGCATTATAGCATTTCAAAGCAAATGTTTGCCTGAAATGTAGGGCTGATAAAGTAATTTAACTCAGCAAGATTATGTACTCACCCAACCAACTTCCAGTATACAAGAGGTCTTCATATTAATCAATTGGACAACTCATGCAGCCTCTTATAACTGTTGAATATTTTCTCTATAAATAATATAGCTCTAATGAAAGGTTTTGTGTTCCAAATCCATAATGAAAGACAACACTGAAATTGCATTTTGCTTTCATTCTCAAAAGATATTTGTTTTGCCAAGGAAATTGCCCTGTAACGTTTGACTTAGTAATACTTCTGAAAAGTAATCCAAACTGTATAGAAAGAATTAAACACATCTAGAGTTTGGGTAATTTATACAAAAATCTTTAATAGTACCCTCTGCAAAGTGGTTATTTCTGAAGAATTATCTGTAACTACTTAAGAAATGCAAGGAAGCATCTGGCAGGCAGATCTTCATAGAAGATTTCTTTAACACTGTCACTTTTTTGGCAAATCACTGAAATAAGCGAGTGATTAAAATTACCTAGTAAATTAGAACAACTTTTTAGAAATTACTTGTCCTTTCTCATATCCAATTAGTCACCCAGTTTTGTTAGTGACATATTTCTCAAAGCACACAAACTTTCCCCTCTATATCCAGTGCCAAAGATTATCCAGCTACTTGTCATCTAAACTACTGTAATTCTGCTGGCCCCAAGCTGCATAGCAACATAGATGTTAGCACCAACACCTTGAACTTGGCCTGGAAGAAAATTGGCAGCTAGAGCAAATCCCGCAATCAAGGTGCTATATGTTGGCAGTAATGAGCCATCAAAAGCAGCATCGCCGTCGTGTTCTGCACCAGCTGCAGCTTCCAGATCACCTCCAAGGGTAGCCCCACATGCAACACATTGCAGTAATCCAGCCAAGACATTGTCAATGCACAGACAATGATGGTCAAGCTATTATGTGCATGCTTGTACACATTGCTCAGTTGGGGAATTGCATTGCAAAACTCAAAAAAAGTGTGAATATCAAAGGCTGGCCGAGTTTCAGCTCATGTATTGTTTTAGAAATCATGAATGGGGCGGAGCAAGGTGGGTGCGGACCGCCCCAGGTATCATCTCTAAGGGGGGTGACATTTGGTTCCCTGCCTGCTCACGACTCCGAGTCATTGGGGGCTGGGGGAAGCTGCTCCGCTTTGCTGGAGGACTTCCCCCCTTCGTTTTGACAGCCCCTCGCCCCTGGGCTGCTGGAGGAGGCATGCAGGGAGAGGACGGGAAGATGGCCACGTCGCCTCCGGACGTCCATCGATCTCCCGTAGACACGCAGTACCAGCAATTAGCAACACGAGCTCCAGAAATAGCTTGCCACATTCCAGAGCTGATGCACGCTCTATCAGCAGAATTCACACAGCGGAAGATGCACGCAGGAGAGCATTATTTACAAGTTTATTCAGCGTTGGTCAGAACAAAGAAAACATGACTGCCTGCTTCGGTGTCTCAGGCACAGAGAGAGAAAATGAAAGCAAAGACAAAACAGAAACATCCTGTGAACAGGAAATACGCAGTCTCTGTGACTCACAAAGCCTGCTCCCTTTTAAGGTGGAACGGAAATATCCTAATATCCACAACCTATCTTATCACACTATGAGAGAAGGCAGGGGATCTTCAGCAGAAGAACCTGGTGAGAGAGGGAACCTGCCGCCCTGTTGCCTAACCAGACAGCCGCTCCATAGTGCACTGAACTGCACCAGTTCTGTTTTCCATGCTTCCAGCACAGTGGTAATTTGGGGACATGCCCCCTGTCCTCCTTACCTGTGACAAAAGGCATTTGCCCTTGCACAGGGTGCTACTTTGAAATAGAGAGAACACATCCCTTTTCGCCATCCATACTCAGGGCTGCCCAAGTCAGATGCATTTTTGGTTCAGGCCTGTTGAAAACGCTATCAATGGTTTATGTATATTGAGAATTAAAGTTTTTTTTTTTTTTAAGCAGACCAACTAAGTTGTTGAAAATCAGTTTCCTTTTCTGGCTTTTGGAAAAGAGCTAGAAATGTGCTGGCAAAAAAATACACACTTATATTCAAGAAGAGATGTGTAACACAGATTGCTTTTTTGAGGGTGGGCGGATGGGTTGTGCATTGTAAAGGTATATACAGACATGGAAATAAAAATGCCTTGGTATTGTGACGGTTTAAAAATATCTGTAATTATGGAACTTTGTTGCTGTTGTTTAGTCATTTAGTGGTGTCCGACTCTTCATGACCCCATGGACCAGAACCTTAGCATTTTTTTATTGGTTCCAGGGCAGTGTGATAATACAAACCCATTCTTCTCTTCTTGTTGTTGTTTAGTCATTTAGTCGTGTCCGACTCTTCGTGACCCCATGGACCAGAGCACACCAGGCACTTCTGTCTTCCACTGCCTCCCACAGTTTAGTCAAAATCATGCTGGTAGCTTCGAGAACACTGTCCAACCATCTCATCCTCTGTCATCCCCTTCTCCTTGTGCCCTCCATCTTTCCCAACATCAGGGTCTTTTCCAAGGAGTCTTCTCTTCTCATGAGGTGGCCCAAGTATTGGAGCCTCAGCTTCAGGATCTGTCCTTCCAGTGAGCACTCAGGGCTGATTTCCTTCAGAATGGATAGGTTTGATCTTCTTGCAGTCCATGGGACTCTCAAGAGTCTCCTCCAGCACCATAATTCAAAAGCATCAATTCTTTGGCAATCAGCCTTCTTTATGGTCCAGCTCTCACTTCCATACATCACTATTGGGAAAACCATAGCTTTAACCATAGCTTTAACTTCTCTTTCAATACTGCCAATGAGTAGAAATTTTCAAAGTTATTCCTAGCAAAGGCAACAACTGGATTATTATTACTTTTTTTTTGAAGGTGATATAGCTGCCTTCTCCTTCCCTAGTGATTTCAGTTAATATCCCTGGCTTTGCAAAGAAGATGAGGTAATAAATGGAAGAATATTTATAGGGAACTTTTGAGGGACTCTCCTTGCAGTGCCTGACAACTAACGTTCCTGTTTCTGAGCAAGGGATACAGGATTTCGGAATTCTTGGAGAGTCCCTTGCTTAGAATGCCTTCAGTTGTTTGAAAGTTACCATTCACCTTGCTTGAGCTCCTTACATGGACACCAATTCAGTCATGTTCAGTGTTCTTGGCCAGATGATTCCCTTCGCTTGAGCCATTCTGGGCGGTGGCAGGGGTTCAATATGCAGTCACCCTCTCAACCGCTAGGCCAGGAGCAGGGGACATTTGGGCTTCCAGAAGTTAGTAGACCTCAACTCACATCACCCCGACCCACTTGGTATGCAGATTGGGGGCGAATTGTAGTGCAGCAACATCTGGAAGCCAACAGGTCCCCCACCTCTGCAATAGGCAATGGAGTTGCTGGCTATAATGATTGAAATTGCAGGTAGGCTCCTTGCCATGTATCTCTGCCTTCTTTGTCTAGCAAAGGTGTTTGTTGTTTGTTGCTAGTCACTGGCAAATGAAGGGCCATGGCTCAGTGGTAGAACATGTGTTTTGCATGCAGGAAGTCCCAGGTTCCATCCCAGGGCATCTTCAGATACAGATGGGGGAGACCACCTGAAACTGCTGCCAACCAGGGCCAGATGCTGATCCAGAAGAACAAATGGGGTGAGCTTGAATAAAACAATTCCCTGTGTTCCCATGTGGTAAAAGCCAAATTCCCCCATGTGGTAAAGCATACATACAAACAACTCACCACTGATTTGTGAACAAACATAGGCACCTGAGTATCTACTATTGTATTGTGAATTGGTGACATTTTCTGGGTGACCATTGTGTGGGTTTTCTTTTAGATACACTGTGAAATTGAGGGCATTTCCTCTCCTCCCTCCTCACAATTTTGTGTTATTCTAAATGATTGTTCTCTGTTTTTAAGTGCCTGTTGATACAAGGATGTTAATATTTCATCTCTTTTATCATAATAAGCAGCACAGTCATCTTAGCAGGGCTCTCTGCCCTGAAATTGCATGGTTTGTATTCTTGGCAATGCAAGTGGAATTGCACTGCTTTAATTTCACTAGGTCTAGTACACTAATTACCCATTCAGCTTCCCCTGTTCAGTTAATGTAACTCATTACAGCCTGCAAAAAAGGAAGAAAGAACAAAAAGAGAAGTGTAGCAAAAAGGAAGCTGTCTCTTAAACTTGTGCTCCTTAAATTTGCGGTGCCTCATTACATTTCAACTATCTGAGAATTAAAGATGGGATGAGACATAACTGACATTTTGAGATACAACGGGTCCCCTTTGCTGCAAAGCGTTAAATATTTAATCGCTCTGTAAAAAATTTATCCGGGAGATCATTTTCATACTATACTAAGACACAAGAAAGACACATGTTTGGGAGGTAGAGAAAAACAAGGAGCAATTTATTTATTCATGTATCTATTCAGCAAAAAACAAAAACCCTGAGTTTTTAGTGCGCTGGAATCATGCAATTCAGCATGCTGAACAATTCAGTTTTCATCTACAGTGTGAGAGGTGAGCTGAACCCGAATATACTATAGCCCACGGCTGCTCAACTTGTAATGCACCAAGTTGAATGAGGCCCACCAGTCTAAATGGAGCTTGAAAAACCTCCAATTTTTGCTGCCTGCCTTGAACTACAAAGGAAGAGAGGCTGTCAAATCATTTCAGGTGGAAGTGCATTGAGTGGTTGGCTGTATCTGGCTTGGTGCTTTGGTTGTTTAGACCTATTATGCTGCCAACCCGCAATGGCCCTTTACACCAGTCTTTATTGAGGCAGCATGCTGGTACCAATCAATAGAAAGAGGCTGTAAAAATGATAAAACATGCCATAAACAACCAATGTGGTGCGCTCTAGATGTTGTTGGACTACAGCTCTCATTAGCTCCAGCCAGTATGGCCAATAGTCAATAGTTATGGATGACAGGGATGCTGTAGTTCAACAGCAACTGGAAGGCACCACATTAGCTACTCCTGCTCTAAGCTTTCTGTTGATCTGAGGAGGATCTCTAATGAGAGGAGAGCTCCTTGCAGATGTATAAGCCCAGCTGCTTCATTGGCAGACTTTGCCCAGGTAAACTTGATCTGGAGAACCTGACTGGCAGAGACGGTGATATAAAAACTGAGGATAACAGCAGTTATGTCAATTCAAGCATTGGGTCATGGAAAACAATTCAATCATTTTAATTGATAGGTTGGCCTATTCCCACACCCCCTGCTACACTCCTCATGCATTGATGCCATTACTTCCTCCGCAAGTTTATTCTGTGCCAGATACTTTTCATTCACTTCCACCCATCATAATTCTCCAACATTTCTCCATGAGTTATGTTAGTTGCAAGGCCTTATCCGTGGAGTTTGCCACTGTGGAGTTTGCCACTTGAAACAGGTAGCTCTGCGCTAGAGCTCTTTGAAATTGTGCAATCCTGAGCTAGACTCGAAATGCAGGGGTCATGATGGTGTCCAAATTGGTTCTGAGTAGGACTCTACAATGGAGTGAAGCAATATGCCAATGTGCATAAGCAGGTATAAAGAGAGCACAGTATCATTGAGATAACTGTGCATAATCATATACATCTTCTGAATGGTTTTAGGTACATTACACAGCATATTTTTATTGCTATTAATTTAAATTTTGGTGCATACTTCTGGTTGCAGTCGACTTCCCATCACCCGATCGATCATCATAATATCTCATATTTTACTGAACAGACCCTTAGCATACAAATAATGAACCTGGACTAGAGCCCAGCACTGCACAGCTGAATAATAGACTTTCAGCGTGAGTCTTCAGAAGGGAATGGTATTAAAAACCCAGGTGTATTCATGCTTCTTGAGTAGGTTATTATGAAGCTTACACATAGATTTTGGACACCTTGTGTGGAAGTAGGGTCCATTGATCGCACACAGGATAGTCAGAAATGTGAATTCACTTTTAAGTTCTCTGAATTACTGTCTCCCATTAAAGCAGCTCTCTCTTCTGACCTGTGTGTCCTCTGGAAAGTGAGAAGTACTTTAAGAATGCCATAAATAAGAAACTATGTCGGTACTTTTGTCAGTAAAACTGCAATATCGATAAATAAAGGCATACTCACCTTATACGTTCTGAAACTTTGTGGAAGTACAAATTATGACGGGGAAGGACTCAACATTTTCCTTCATAACACCAACATGGAACCCTAGGAGGGTGTGTAGGGGCAAACCAGTGTAAATCTGCCTGCTGATTTTGAAACCAAAGGTATAAAGCTGGTCTCTATCACTGGAAGTCTCTCAGGTTAGCGGTGAGAAAGTTCTGAGGGACACTCTCCTCCGCTTGGCACATTTGCCTATGCCCTCCTGCAAATGCACTGATGTTTGCCATCTTGGCAAAAATCTGTTTTAGAACATTCCACTCCAGATTGTTTATGAATAAGAAATATTCCTCAACTGTATTGATACGTATTTTACTTCTCTCTCTCTCTCTCTCTCTCTCTCTCTCTCTCTCACACACACACACACACACACACACTTTTGAGGGAGGCCCTTAAGGAAGAAAATCTTCTTCCCTGTGAAAGTTAGTTCAGACGCTGGAATCTAACCTACATTTTTTGTTATGAAGACAGATGCAAAGAATTCATTCATTCTCTGAAATCTCCTTATCCTCCTTCAGCACTCCTTTGACTTCCTTGTCATGCAAAGCTCCAACAGCGTCCCTAGAAAGTCTCCTGCTACTAATGAATTTAGATAACTTGTTGTTGGTCTTAATGTTTTTAGGAAGGCCTTCCTCAAATTCTTTCCCCCCTTTTTAAAGCAACCTTTACTGTTTGCTTGCCACCTCCCACTTTTTCTTGGCCAAAGTTTGTTTCCTCTTTGTTTTCCCCTTTTGGATATGACTTAATTGCTTAATTCTGGCTGCATCACTCCTCCTCCCAAATAAGTTATAAATAAGATAATAAGAGGACCTTAAATGTGGCATTTCAAGTCTTTTCTGAATCTTGCTTTCACCTCTGGCTCTACCCGAATGCCAACTTGACAGGTCTTTCATCAATCCCTGTCATCATCTGCCACCCAAATCCTGTCTATCTAGTATAGAAAATAAGCAATCTGGGCTGTATTTATGTAACGTCTGTGTTCTATATATTACCTTTACCTATTACCATCCTAGCACATTGGTGGAGCTAAATAAATGTTTAATTGCAGTTGTTTTTGTTGCTGAAGCAGCAATATATTATTTCATTTTGAGCACATGAATCTTGAAAGCAAAACTAGTAAAGAATTCTTGATATGGAAGCTTCATGTTTTGATTAGCAACTAAGCAAGGCAAAGAGGAAGTCATGAAATTGGACATTAGCACCAGGCTGGAACCTCTTTTGGTTGGGTTTGGCAAGACCTTGAGGTTCAGGACCATGGAAAGCTCCCTGTGGGGCAATCTCCAGAACTAGGTACAAGATATAGTGAGAAGCAAGAAGCTAGGAGTGTTGCTGATACGCTCATTGGAACTAAGTGATGACTGTGTTGAAATGTAGCCCCTGGGGCTTGGTGGGGCGATACTGGAGGGTCCACTTGGGCTGTTGGAAATTCAGGAGTGACAGAACCTGAGAGGGGGCCATATCTCCTTCCTGTGAAACCAGAGAGGGAACTCTCACTTTCTGCTACTTTGGACACTGTGGAAGTTCATGGACCTAATTATCACAGAGCTCACCTGTCATATGGGGAGTTGGAATCCTGGGCTACGACAATTGAACAGTGTATGTTATCCACATTGAGTAGCAGAGGACATATCCTGAAATTTATCTTCCAAGGATCTCAAGATGGTGTACATAGTTCTCCTCCCCACATTTCTTCCTCATAACAACCCTGTGAGGTAGGTTAGCCTAAGAGATGGTGACTGGCCCCAGGTCACCCTGTGAGTTTCATGGCTGAGTGTCGATTCAGACCCTGCTCTCCCAGAAACAAATGCATTTCATCTCAGAACATCACTGAATGCATCACTTAGCTGAGCAAGTGACAAACTATGAACCTTGTGGATGTGTGTTAAGTGACGAATTAATGTAGGGAAAGTAAAAGTCAGGCAGTTAAAAGAAAATGTCTTCCCAATGGAGAGTTGGATGGTGTTTGAACAACCCATTTGTTATTAACTAACTAACAACTAACTAACTAACTAACTAACTAACTATATAATTAATTAATTAGTGACATTTATATCCCATCTTTTGTCTCCAAGGAGCTCAAGGTGGTGTACAGTCATACCTTGGAAGTCAAACTCCTTGCCAGACGAATGTTTTGGCTCCCGAATGTTCTAGTTTGCGAACTATTTTTGGAAGCTAAACATCCAGCGGGGCTTCCACGGCTTCTGATTGGCTTCAAGAGCTTCCTGTAGCCAATCAGAAGCCATGCTTTGGTTTCTGAACATTTTGGAAGTCGAACAGACTTCCGGAATGGATTCCGTTCGACTTCCAAGGTACGACTGTACATTGTTCTCCCTCTCCTCATTTAAATCCCCACAACAATGCTGTGAGGTGGGTTAGGCTGAGAAGCAGTGACTGGTCCAAGGTCACCCTATGAGCCTTATGGCCAGGTAGGGCTTTAAACCTGGTCTCCCAGGCACTAGTCCAACACACTAACCACTACCCCACTTTGGCTTTCATAACTGAGAAAAGAGTGGCCTGTCTTTTCAGCACTTAAAAAAATTCTCTCAGGCCTTTAAATATATTTTAACATTATTTTAGCACCATTCTGCCATTTGATGTTGATTGCTTGGTTTAACTGGTGTAGTGTTGTTTTAGCTTTATATGTGATCAAATTTTTTCCTACTTATTTTTTATACTGGTTTTGGATTTTTATGTGAATTTGTTGTATTTCTGATGTGTTTGAATATTATTTTAAACGAATGCTGAAGATTGTTTAGAGATGTATATAGTATTTTGTGACTAATGAAGCTAACTAATAAATACATAAATACACATTTTAACTTGAAATTATAAAGTAATAGAGTAATCAATTTCCGCTCATCGATGGATCACTGCTTGCATCCCAAATATGAGATGGGAGGTTCAAGTGGTTTAATGCCATTTTATAATTGCAATCATTAGATGGGAATTATGACAGTATGAAACCTTCTTCATTTCCATTTTGTAGATGGGAACTAGAGTAGATTCCATGCCAATTGTTTGTTTTTGTTATCAGACATTCCAGGATAATCTAGGAACAGTAATGGAATAAAATCCCTTAATTTTTATGAAACATTTTTGATGGATATTCTCTTTCTTTTTAAAACTACTTCTCAGTTGTGGCTTATAGAACAATCAAGCATTTCGTCCACTGAAACAAGAGAAAATTAAATAATTCAGAAAGAAAATGTACATCTTGAGGTCTAGTCCCTCAAGATGTCTTGCAGGACCTGAGCTCAAGAGCTTCCTCCCTACCTGTAATTCCCAGGAGAATCATCGCTGTTTCCAACAGTAGAGGTGTAACATAGCCATTAGGGTTAGCAGCAATTTTCCTCCATGAATTTGTCTGATCCTCTTAACATTAAGATGACCAAAGCATGTAACTATTGCTATGAGTCATATATAGGAAACTTCAATTATTTATCTCCAGAGAAGAAGTAAACTGGATGGATTATAGACTTCAAAGATCTATTACAGTTGAGAGGGGGATCATTAATCACTAACCCAGCATCTAAATACAATACAATGCAAGTATTATTGAAGTTAATCTTGTTAGCATAAATCTTTTAAAATTCAAAACAGTGTACACATATGGCTTCGCCCTTTAATTAGGTTCTGTGTGTGTTTTTCTTGAAGCAAAGGGATTTTTCTTTTTCTTTTTGGTAATAGAGCATACATAATGTCAGATGGTAATGTCATACAATCTTAACAAATTACTTAGCGTTGAAATTTATGGTCCGTTAGGTTTTTCAACAAGCAACTGTTTGGTGTAGGTCAACGAAAAGCATGATTTCAACAAACAAATCCAAGCTCATTAAAAGTAAGCTTGCCCCATTTGTGAACCAAGAGCCACCAAGAGCCCTGCCCTGTTCATGCCGAGTGGGGCACATTGTAAAGGTCCAAGGAGATTTAGAGCCCAACCACACCCATGCGTACACACACACACCCTGTGGGCAGGAGCAGTGGGGCACACCTTGGCAATAGCCTTTCTGCAGCAGCATCACTACCGCTTCCTAGAAGGGGGAGGGTCAAGGTGCCAGCAAGGTGGGGGCTGTCTGGATGCATCCATAAAACCAATCTAGCATCTAGCTGGTGCAGTCACAAAACCCCGGCATCATTTTCATCTTGGTCATCTCAGTAAGCATAGGAGGCAACACCTAGGGGCCATGGGGGCTTCAGCCCCCACAATAAAATATTTTGGGGGGCCCACAAAGATGATGGGCATTCCCATTTGAATGGTGTGTGTTCCTGTGTCCTGTGATTATGTGGGGCGGGGCTTACCTAGGCCCCCACAATATTTTATTTGAGTTGGCACCCCTGCCAGTAACTGGCATGATAGTAAAGGTAAAGGGACCCCTGACCATTAGGTCCAGTTGTGGCCGACTCTGGGGTTGTGGCACTCATCTTGCTTTATTGGCCGAGGGAGCCTGAGTACAGCTTCTGAGTCATGTGGCCAGCATGACTAAGCTGCTTCTGGCGAACCAGAGCAGCGCACGGAAACGCTGTTTACCTTCCCACCGGAGCGGTACCTATTTATCTACTTGCACTTTGACGTGCTTTCAAACTGCTAGGTTGGCAGGAGCAGGGACCGAGCAACGGGAGCTCACCCTATTGTGGGGATTCGAACTGCTGACCTTCTGACTGGCAAGTCCTAGGCTCTGTGGCTTAACCCACAGCACCACCCGCGTCCCAAGTGGCATGAAACTTGGGACTCGGCATGCTATTGCTGCCCCACTGAGTGAGCTGCTGCTGCTCTGGTGTTTCTTCCAGGGTGCTTTTCTTTCCCAGACTAGTATCAAAACCTAGTTTGATTCAGGGGATAGGACTGCAGGGACTAGTGCAGGGGTCACAGTAAGGTAATGATTAAGTTCTGAGGTATTATCATTTCTCTGTTTCTCTGAAAACTTTGTGTTCTTTTTTTATTTGTTCTTTTAATTTTCCTCTCTGGTTTTTACCATTTTCTTCTCAGATGTCCTGGCATTTTCAGTTGTCAAATATTGCTTAAAATAGTTTTCCTCCTGTTTATACCGTTACACCAGTCTGTTCTTTCCCATTGTCTGGGTTTGACTACTATAACACTATTTTAATTGATTTCCTTCCCCTACTCCTGCCTATAGCAGGCTGTAACCCAAATTATTTTCCCCATATGAAAAGATAACCATGCTTCTGTGATTCTGAGCTCTGGGATGTTTTCAGAAGCAACTAAAACCTTTATTTTATTTTATTTAAAAGTGTTGCAGAGTTTTGATAAAGTTCCAAGCGTTCCCATTTCTTTTCATAGGAAAGCTCTTTTTTCTTCTTGGCACAAACATCGAAAGTTGTGTGTTTGTGTGTGTTTAAATTAAGCAGCTTGGCTCATCTCTAGTTAAAAGCGTATTTTCAGAAACACCTACAATGAAAAAGAAAGTTACAAAATAATTGATTGCATGTTAACCACAGCAGGATATCTGCAATCTGTTTCATTTGTGAGATGCATTGTGTATAGACAAATGGCTGCATATGGTTTTAAATGGCTGAAAAGCCACCTGGGACCACACAACAGTCAGCTGGCAAATTGATCTCCCACATTTGGAATGTATACAGCAAGATGAATAATTTCATGTCATGAGTTTTAGTGCACACTATCAGTTTTATCACCTGTTGCTTCTGTTGTCCTTGTTTTCCTGTTAGCTAAGACACCAGGTATTTCCAAATTAGTGAATCTCACAGCGTGGAACCACAACTGGTAAAAAAAGGAAAACAACAATTAGAATTAAACCCGCAGATACGGTTCAAATCACCATCTGTATGATTTGATGCTATAAATAGTTGGACTGGCACATGGAGTATTTATGATTAATTGTATTAGGCCCTCACTAAATTAAAATTATCAAACTTCTATGTAACTTGATTCATTTAACAAAATCAATCACTCCTATCTTCAGTTAGGCACTTAAACTCAATCCGGTACACTGGTGACAAATGCGATACTCAGTGCATTTGGGTCAAGTGGCTAAGCATTGATTTGGATAAAGCAAAAACATTTGTTACAGCTTTATTGGTTTGCAATGACTATGGTTCGGTATTCTGTACCGGTTCACCTGTGATCATTACCATAAAGCAAACTCAGCCCATTGTGGTTCACATTTTGTCAGATTTATATGATATTTGCTCTCTAATGTGATATGAAACAGAGTCTGGATACCATTGTGCTAGATCATGAAAATAAATGAGAAAGATAAAAAGCTGCTTTATATTATTATTATTATTGTTGTTGTTGTTGTTGTTGTTGTTGTTTTGTTGTTGTTGTTGTTGCTGCTGCTGCTGCTGTTAATTATTGTTATTGTTATTATTATAATAATTTGTATACTGCCCTGTACCTTCAGGTCTCAGGGTGGTTCACAACATAAAATCACAGTATAAAAACACAGAATACATAATAAAAACAATAACAATAACATCCTAATAATCCCCAATATTGAGTCAAACTATTGGTCCATCTAATTGTCTATTCTGACTCTCAGGTTTTGGGTAGGAATCATTCCCAGCCCTACCTGGAAATACCAGGGATTGAACCCAGGACCATCGGCATACAAGGCAGTTGCTCTAACACTAAGCTATATTTCAGAGGATTATAAAAAACACTGGGCTTCTAACCAAAACTTAAGCCCCATGTTAAGTCTCCCTCTCCTCCTTCATCATGCCTATTTAAGCTGTATCATGGCATCAGTGCACACTGCATTGATACAACGTGCAACGCAGCAGAAATTGTGCTAGAGACAAAGGAAGCTGACTCACACCAAGTCAGACCTAATGCTCCATCTGTGTTGCTCAGTATTGTCTAAATTGACTGGAAGTGACTCACCAGGATTTCAGATAGGAGTCTCTTCCAGCCCTACCTGGAGATACCATGGATGGACCCTATGACCTTCTGCATACAAAGTGGATGTTCTACCACTGAGCTATGGACCTTCCCCAAAGGGATTATGGAAGGAAGAGTGGCAGAGTTAGTCATCTCCCAGCTCCATCACTGGAAGTAATGGATGGTGAGCAACATAATGACATCAGACATGGGTTGAGGGTGGACAAACTTGACCAGGTTTCTTAAAATGTTTTGTTTCATTCTTAGTGATGGTAGGTATGTTAGCATCCTAATATTTTCAATATTTGCCAAAGAGAAAAAAAAAAAGGAATGTGCAGGTGACATTGGGGGGGAATTAGGACACTAATGACAATTTTTCTGTAATGTACTTTTGTTATTCCCTGCTTCAAAAACAAACAATACCTATATTCTTTCCAAATTGTATTACCTTTCAATTTTTATGATTAATTTAGTTTTGGGATTAATGTCATAAAAATGCACAACATCAACCAACCATAAACCATAAATGGAGTATAAAAATAGGGAGGATATGCATTAGCAAAAAAAGCTGAAAAATATGGATCTGTCAGAGAAATGAGAACATCTATTGCCTTTTTGATTTATACGAATTATGTTTTTAATTCTTTGTCTCACAGAGAAAACACTCACCATACAATATACTAATGCATAAAAACTCTGTAATATAAATATTGTGGAAAACCCTTGCCAGGGACTGTCTAGATCAATTTTTGCCTGCCTTCTGGTACCTGGTCCAAATTGGCTTTTTAAGAGGGGTTTGGGGAAATGCCGAAATTGTCAAGGGTTTTACTGATCTGCTTCTTAATCTTTGATTTTACATCTTTGGTTCATACCTTTATCATTTTACTTGTCGTTAACTAGTATGAATATAACATACAACAACAACAATTTATTATTTCTTCCCTAGCCACTCTGGGTGGCTTCCAACAGAAGGTTAAAAATACATTAATACATTAGTCATTAAAAACTCCCCAAAAAGGGCTGCCTTCAGATATCTTCTAAATGTCATATAGTTGTTTATTTATTTGACATCTGATGTGGACAGAAAGATGTTGTCATAGACAAGAGACCTGCCACAAACATTACTGAGGGGCAGGGCCAGCCATAACAGACAGAGTGATACAACGGCCTCAGCCACCTAATCTTGGGTGATATGAAAAAGCGTCAGATTATTCATTGATCTATTATTGTGTTTTCTTCTGCCAGGGAGAAAGAGAGAGATGTGCCTATGGCTTTGTGCCTCAGGTGCTAAAATAACTTGACTGGCTTTGGGTATTGTGCCCTTTGGTGAGAAGGAAAACCATTTGCCGCCCTGCCTCAGGCAGCAAAATATCTTGGGCCTTCTCTACAAGTGGGATGTTAGTAGACAAAATAAAAACAAAAAAGTATACCGAATTCTTGTGAAGATAATGGAAGGGTGCAGGATCTAAACAGAGGATAAGAATAAAATAGTTGATGTGGGTATGCTCAAGAGCTTGAACCTCAGATCTCCATGCAATATCACAAACTGCTTTAGAAAGTCCCCTCTTTGGTTTGCTAAGATGTTGGCTATGTTTCATGAGAGGATCCTGTTCCAAGAGACAGTAGGCCAAATTCTTCATGAGTGCATGTCACTAGGTGCATTGCTCTGTGGATTATGGCCACATGCCTTTTAGCTAGAGATGGGGGTGGGTGGGTTTGGTCTGCGTTTTTCAACAAACTGACATAATCAGCCCCTTCCAGACCAGAAGATAATTACCCTTCAGATGCTACACTTCTTCAAATCTTGCAATACTGCTGGCCGCTAACCAGGGGGGTTTGTTTGCTCTGTAATGCATCTAGAGCTTCAATGTGATCCACTTTTCCCATTGTCGGAATCTCTGGAACTTTGAGGGGCCAAATATACCATATCTCTCAGGGAAACAGGGAGCCCTCATATCCTCGTTACTGATTAAAACAGTGGTGGCTGACTAAATCTTTCATTCAACAAAAGTTAGCTCCAAAATGGAGCTGACTAGTGTTCTTAGTCTTGTTTTTCTGTAGACGCACTCCCAAATATGTGAAATTAATTTAGCTGACTAAGGAAAACATGTCAAAATGATCAATAAAGAACTACTTGTTGAAGGGTGGGAACCAGACACCATTCTGAGGGGAGGGGAATGGGAGAGAAATAGTGATTCAGTGGCACAGCGACAATTACCTTTAAGCAAAGGGATATGCTTTCCATGAGTCACTTAGCTTGAGCCTATTCTGTCTCATTTCCACGGCCCCTTCATTGTTGCCAGTTTTATAATGTGACATGACAATTACTGAGTCTTTGAAGTGATGTGTTCTGCGATGAACCTTCAGGTCATTAAGAAGCTGCCACCATTCCTGCCAATCCGTGTCAACAGACTATTAAATATAACGGCCCTGTTATTTTATGTGTTGACGTTTATTATTTCCCAAATGATAAAACAGGTTTCTTACCTTTGGAGACGTATCGCTCCCTAGCAGTTGTATATCAGCAACATGCCAAGGGGAATACACTAAACTCGTCTCCCCCAAGTGAACAGAAACCTCCTTTAATGGCTTATTTAGATTGTCATTACACACAAAATTCAGCTAAAATAAAATAAAAATTGCATGAAGCTAGCATTTTGTGCACAGTGGAGGTTCTAAATGTAAAGGGCTTTTGATAGAGAGCAGCATGTGTTATGCAACGAAACCATTTTTAACATAAAATTTGCACTCCTTTGTGTATTATAGATACATGTGTAACAAACACAGCTGATATCTACAGTCATTTCCAGTCAGTAGCTTGTGGGAGGCATCAAGAGCATACTGGAAATTTAGGTTTGCACAGTTAAAATGTTCTGTTGCCCTCGCACAACAAATCCACTTAAAAGAACCCTGGACTTCTTGAAGATAGGAAAGTGATGGGGAAATGCACTGAAAAGTTTGGGATGAATGAAGTTGCACAACCACTGTCCAAGCAAATTGGGATGAATTCAGGATGAATGTCCATTGGTGTACAAACTCACATAAAACAAGACAGAATGAATGGACAATGAAAATCAGACTATTCTAACATACAATTCTATTCTAACTATTCTACACAAGGTTTGTGTGAGCAAATCAGGATGAATGTTCAGTGAACAGATCATCTGGAGGAGTCCTAACTTGAGCCTCAGTGCTCAGTGCTTAAGCCAGTGTGGTGTAGCGGTTAAGAGAAGTAGTCTCGTAATCTGGTGAACCGGGTTCGTGTCTCCGCTCCTCCACATGCAGCTGCTGGGTGACCTTGGGCCAGTCACACTTCTTTTAAGTCTCTCAGCCCCACTCACCTCACAGACTGTTTGTTGTGGGGGAGGAAGGGAAAGGAGAATGTCAGCCGCTTTGAGACTCCTTAGGGTAGTGATAAAGTGGGATATCAAATCCAAACTCTCCTCCTCTTCCTCCTCCTCCTCCTCCTTTTTAAGAAAACTGGATGTGACTGATAAGCTCCTGATCTCCACTGCTGTAGGATAACATGTGTGTGTGTGTGTGTAAGAGAGAGAGAGAGAGAAAGAAAGAAAGAAAGAAAGAAAGAAAGAAAGAGAAAGAAAGAAAGAAAGAAAGTGCGAAGAGGAGGGCTGGGTATGTGAGAGTAAAATAAAGGTCTGTTCAAGGCCTCATCATTGAATATCATTGCAATACACCCCTGATTGGGGCATTATTTTTTTTAAAAAAGTGTCTTCAGAACTATGGGCCCATGTAAAACTATTTCCTGTTAATAGCTCCTTCCTAAACAGAAAACAGTAGTACAGTTTTGGTTATCAGTGATAGCTTTCCTTTCTTCAGGCATTTCTGGTCAGAAAATGTCAGCGCTAATTCTGCCTTGTTTTGGACGCTGATTTTCACTATGTTCAGTGCTATGAAGAACCATGAGACCATTTCCCAAAACAATGTAGTGAAACTTGTAAACAAGGTGGGGGGGGGGAATGCTATACTGGATTGTTGGGGGTGGGCTCGTTGTCATTCGTTCTACTAACCTGTTCAGCATTAGCACATTAAGAAGTTGCTATGTACTGAGTTGAGACGACAGCAGCAAACTCTCCAGGAAATTAACTTCCAAGAGAGAGTGAAGAATCACCAGCAATAGCCATTTGTACATTGTTTATGCCCCTTAAAGATATATTTGCTTTTGTACATTTACTTGACAAACTTATCTGTCAGAGATCACTGAGGTGACAAAATATAATCTAGTTTTCTTCCCATGCATGCTCTCCCCTTCAGCTATGAAGAATGATGTGGGGGAAGAAGGAATGCCTAATGATGGTTGGGTACCTTCTCCTCCTCTGGCTTGTTGCTGCTTCTTTTACCGCCGCTTGCCATGAAATCTTGCTTTTTAGTTTCTCCCTTCCCACTTGCCCACTTTTGTTCACATTTTGAGCAACTGAGCTATTCTTTGAACTGAGGCAATTAGCATATAAAGAGAAACTTTTTCACCAAAGGGATTCTTTCCCCCATCAAATATACATTGCAGATGTGGTTTCCCCAGGAAACGAACTCGCTTTTATACTTCCTTTGTAGAAGGCTTCCAACAAAAGTGGGCGTTGAGCTGCTCTAATTTCACATATCCAAGGGAAAGTTTGCTCCGTGTATTTCTAGAATCATAGATTTTATTTTGACATCTACATATTGTGTGGCTTCACAATGCCTCTGCTTTATTAATTTTGGTCATGCCCAGTTATGGCTAAAGTTAAGTATAAGTAACCACATTTGTGCACATGCATCTCTTCTGAGACTTGTCCTTCCATCTCTTTGTTCTGTTCCTTGCAGTAAATTTTAGATTGGGAAAACAAATATAAGTAAGCTATTTACAGAAGCTTTTCAACCATATTGTTTATGTCACCTGTTTCATTCATGCCACCTGTAACCTATTGCACAGATAATGATCAGAATCGTCAGAATGTCAACAGGGAAACTAGGAGACATCAGTTCTGGAATCAGAATGTCCTTCATCTCTCTTTTGAAAATCCAGGTTAAGTACAGATCCAGACTAACCCAGCAGATGGTACATGCCTGAAGTACCAAAATTTAAGAGGTGCCAGGCTGCTCTGGAAAATCCTCCCCTTATCCTGGAACCATGGGGCAACAATCTGTAATCCAGCCATGTAAGCCACAGGTGTGTAGATACTTGGGCGGGCAAGTGGACTGCAGAGTGAATTGCCTGCCTGGCACAAAGGTTGCAGATGTCACCCATCACCTAAATAACCTGATAGATAGCACTGGGGAGGAGACAGTATCATGGTGCATATTGACACAAATGATATGGGGAAATGTAGTTATGGGGTCCTAGAAGATAGATATAGGGCAGATCCCAGTGCTTGAACTTTACAGGAGGTGAATCTGTGGAAATAAGGAAGGTAGTGGTGACAAGAGTTGACGTTCCAGGCCTAGTAGACAAAACAAAAAATGTAGAATCACCGAGTCTGGGTGGCATCCACACGAGAATTCTCAATGAACTCAAATGTGAAATGGCTGATCTTCTATTGAAAATACGGTGGTACCTCGGGTTACAGACACTTCAGGTTACAGATTCTGCTAACCCAGAAATAGTACCTCAGGTTAAGAACTTTGCTTCAGGATGAGAACAGAAATTGTGTGGTAGCGGCGCGGCAGCAGCAGGAGGCCCCATTAGCTAAAGTGGTGCTTCAGGTTAAGAACAGTTTCAGTTTAAGAATGGACCTCCGGAACGAATTAAGTTCTTAACCCGAGGTACCACTGTACATAACTTGTCCCTCAGATCACTTCTCATGCCTGAGGACTGGAAAGTAGCCAATCTAGCATCACCCCCCCCCTTTTTTTACGGAGTTCAAGGAAGGATGCAGGAAATTTCAGACCCTCAGAGTATTCTGATTTTCCAAGGACAGTCCCAGAGTTACAGAAACCATCCTAGTTTCTGATTTGATCCCAGGCTGTCCCACTTCCCCTTTGGATGTCGCCATTTTCATCAGAGAAAAGTTGGAGGGGATAGAATAGGACATCCCACTTTTCGCCAGAGAAATGTTGGAGAGGATGGAATAGGATGTTCCTATCTTCACCTGAGACATGTTGGAGGGAATGGAATTACAGGCTAGTGAGTTTATGGAACTTGCTCCCTCAGGAAGCAGTGATGGCCACCAACTTGAATGGCTTTAAAAGTGGATTAGACAAACTCGTGGAGCTAAAGGCTATCAGTGACCACTAGCCATGATGACTATGATCTCCCTTCATGGCTGGATGAATATGCTTCTGAATACCAGTTGCTGGAAACTGCAGGTGGTGAGAGTGCTCTTGCGGTTGGGTCATGCTTGTGGATTTTCCACAAGCATTTGGCATTTGGTTGATCACTGTGAGCACATTTGGTTGGCCTGATCCAGCAGGTTCCTATGTACTTAATGTTTTTGTGTTTTTAATGGAGTGGGGGGTAAGTTCATTTGGAAAAAGCTAGATTTTTTTGCAGTACCATAGCACATACAAATGAATGCGGGAAGCAAATCAATTGTCACCCTAAAGCAACAAAGTTTGACCTTGCCCTGGTTTTGTTAATAGCAAGTAGAGAGGATTTTGGCATGGAGGTGGTATGGTCAGGATACTTGGCTATCATCTCAGTTTGAAACGGATGCTCAAATAAAGTGCGTCCATTTTCTAGGTCAGTTGGAAACAAGTCATTATGCTGTAGTTCAACAATCAAATTAATGTCGCAACAGTTACTGTCATGCTGGCCATTTCCCTATTTTCTTAGAGAGAAATTATGCCCCAAACAGGTTATCTACCTCTGGCAGTGATAATTTATTGCATGAGTTGGCAACTGAAATCATTCCAGACCAATAGGTGTAGCAAAAACCATTGCTTAATAGGCGGACCATATGTTTCACTCCTATAAGCAAACAGTAAATTAGTCACAGCAGAATCCAGAATTCAATATAAAGGAGGGCGTCAAATGTTTAACACAGTAGACGAAGTTGAGACCAATTAAATATTAGCATAAGGCAAACACTTCCACTGTGCTACTACTAATATCCTTAAGACAGTTAATTCACAGGATCTTCTGCAAATGTTAACCCCTTCTTGAAAGCAGTTATGTGATCTACATATCTACCCTTCCTGTTCAAGATAATAGCATTAATATGTTCCCAAGCATCAGCATGTTTTAATGATATATCCCTATACTCTTATCATAGGAAATGACCAGGAATATGTCCAAGGAACAAAAGACATGCCCTGTTGACTAGGAGCCCTGGCCCTTTCTCATTTAGTTTCTTGGCTGCTGCATTTCATTTATATGTGTTGCATTTTCATATCACCCACAATGCTGGTCCCGAGGCTTAACCGTGCGGAGAGGTCCGAGTCCAGTCCAAGGTCGAGGGTGCGGTATGGAGGCTGTCCGTCAAAGCTGAAGCTGGGTCCAAGGCAGGGAGTCGAGTGAGGTCAGGAACTCTGGCAGAAGAGCAGGACAGGGTGCAGGCAGGAACAGGCTACCAACAATGTTGCTCCCGCAACCTGGGGGTGGGGCTGGCTGGCTTTTATCTGCCCCGAGGCATAGGATGGCTCCGGTCCACAGGTGACTCAGTTCTCCTGGCCTGGAGGCGAGCACTCCTCCTGCGGGAACTTAGTTCCCTCCGCCTTTCTGCCCTGAGCCTCTGCAGCTCAGGAGAGGCTGGAGGGTTACCAGACCCAGAGGCAACCTCAGCTTCCCCTGACGGGGCTGAGAGTGGAGCACCTGCAGGCAATGGGTCCTCCATCACCTCAGGAGCCAGAGCAGACTCAGCTGGTGTGGTGCAGTGGTTAAGAGCGGTAGTCTCGTAATCTGGGGAACCGGGTTCGCTTCCCTGCTCCTCCACATGCAGCTGCTGTGTGACCTTGGGCCAGTCACACTTCTTTGAAGTCTCTCAGCCCCACTCACCTCACAGAGTGTTTGTTGTGGGGGAGGAAGGGAAAGGAGAATGTTAGCCGCTTTGAGACTCCTTAAAGGGAGTGAAAGGCGGGATATCAAATCCAAACTCTTCTTCTCTTCTTCTTCTGGTGGATCCAGCACAGGTGAGGACCCTTCATGCTCAAGCCCCAGCCCCAGCTCAGCCCCAACCCCAGTTCAGCCTCAGAGTCTGAATCCCAGGCCATCACACCCAAGAAGCTAAAAGTTGTGTACAGTGTTCTTCTCCCTTACCAATTTAGCCTTACAACAGCCCTGTGAGGTAGGTAATGCTGAGCAGGTGTAAATGGCTCAAGGTGTTCTCCAAGAAGCTTCATGGCTGTCAGGGGCTGGGCAGAGGAGGAGTGGTGGAGACCATCTCCCCAGCCTGACCCTTCCAGAGAAGAGGAAGACAGTTCAGAATTACATCAGGGGTTTGAGGGAGGTCGCAACTCAGAGGAAGATGATGGGTGAAAAGTTGGGAAATAATGGGAGAGGAGGAGCAGGCAGAGCAAGAGCAGCTGGCTGACATGTTATTACTAGAAAGCATTCCAGACCCACCATCTCCCAGAACCCGACGAACCTTAAAAGTAGGAGAACAAAGAGCTCAAAGACAGAGGGCACTTAGCGGCACGCATATAGGAGATGATGATGATAATGACAAATGAGGAAGTGGGAGAGACGGGGGTGGAGATTCACTCGGGACAACACCATTATCCAAGAGACTGTGTTCCAAGCATATGGTAAGAACTTTTCCTTGTCTTTGTATGTTCCTGGCAACCAGCCGTGGGAGTTGCTTACAGCCCCCTGACAATGGCTGCGCCAAAATTTGAACCTCATTCTTCCTCTTCCTCATCCAACACTTTAACCATTGCACTGCCCCAAAATAACTAAAACAGGTGCCCAGTGTGGGGAAAGTTGATATGGACTTCTTCACAGAGCACATATATCTATGGAATTTGCTTCTACTAGATGTAGTGATGCAATTTTGGCCACCCAGTTGGATGGCTTTAGATGACCTGACAAATTCTTGGACGATAAGGCTGTCAGGAACTACTAGCCGTGACGGCTATGTTCTGCCACAGGCAGTCCATCATGCAGAAAACCTGTTGCTAGGTATCACATTGAGTGCTGTTGTATCTTGATCCTGCCTGTGGATTTCCCATAGCCATTTTGTTGGCCACTGTGAGAAGAGGATGCAAGGCAGGATTAGGACCTCTAGAGACCCTAATGTCAGGGGCTGGCTGGACAAGGAGTGGTGGGAGGCACCAGCCAGGGAAACCCAGATGAAGGAGGCTCAGATTTAGGGGATTGGTAGTGGGACACTGAGGAGAGGTCAGGGGGAGAAGATTGGAAGGAGGGCCTGGATGCCAAAGGGGCAACAGGGTTTAGGGAGCAGGAAGAGCCAGTGACAGGGAGCAATTCAGACTCTGAGGCTGAAGCAGAGGAGGGGGAGTTAAGAGAATGCTGAAGAATCCAGGAAGTCTCCCTTTCCCACTGTGACAAGCTCTCCTGCCCCTGGTCTCTAAGAACACACAGAATAATGAGGAGTGCAGAACAGTGACCAGAGGTGTGCAGATGCAGTTTGAGACTGCTTGGGAAACTCTGAGTCCAGATCAGGAATGGCTTTTCTGTGACAATGCTTTAACAATCACCAATGCTACGATAAGTTAATACGACCATGGAAGGAAGCATCAGCCTCTTGTGTTCCTCCTACATTGTTCAAGAAGCTAACACAACCCTCTTGAGGGTGAGGGGGACAGTATTGGTGGCTACAGCACTAAAGAGGGCATAGAAAACATCAAAAATTCCTTGTTAACATACCTCCGGATCCAAGCCGCAGATCTTTAATTCTTTTTACTTTTGAAGCCAACAACAAATGGAATTTACATTTTCTAGCACTTTGGCAAGGCTTGCCCTTATTGGGAGTTCTAGAGCTACAATTTATGACCTTGTAGTCATGTAATTTATTGCTCACAGCTGACTCTGGAGCTCTTAATGATTCTACACTCAAGGATATTATTCACAAGGGAGATAACAGGGTAAACGCTTCCCTCCCCCTTCAATTAGTGGATGATGTAGGGGAACAGGCTGTAATCCTGCCAAGCCCAGTATATTGTTGCAACGAAAGTGAGCAAATCCAAAATCAACTAATCAATTGATCCCTGTCAGGCAGTATAGAAAGGTGTTACTGGGCTTTTTATTCTCTATTAATATCTCTATCTGAAATATACCTATCTAGCCATTATTTACACACGTATATATAGGGTTCTATCTCCTTGTGGTTTTGTGCTAATGGAAGGCAATTCTGTTCATGAAAAGGTAAATAACCCAGTTTTTGCTAATGCCCCATAGCCCTGCAGACACCACCATTTCCAAAAACAGACTGTGAGGGACTTTTGAACAGTTTGGGATATGGCATAGGGGTCTGTACAGTGATACCTCGGGTTATAGACACTTCAGGTTACAGACTCCGCTAACCCAGAAATAGTACCTCGGGTTAAGAACTTTCGCACGCATTTAGGCAAGTTGATGTCTCTTGGACATTGGTCTCTGGCAAAGCTGTCGGGCTTCATAAATATCTTAAACTTTCTATAGTGCATAAATATAGTGTAAAATGTAGTATGATCTCATTCTGAATGTTCAATAGCACAAATTAGTTTGATCTGAAATACCTAGAGGTACCATGGTGCATATACTTTTTTCTTTTTAAAAAAAAAAACAATTTATGAGCCTAATATACGCCAAAAGATTTCTCAAGAATATATTTCTCATGAAAGCTGCGCAAATATACTTATTAGCGTATTTGTTAAATTAATATCAATTATGCATGTACCGTGGCTTAATGATATATATTTGCTAATTTAAGGAACACGCATGATCCCCTCAAAGCAAAAAGAAAATGGGATTAAATATTTATAGCAATAAGATAATTAAATTGAAAACAATTCTTCATGCTCCATAAAAAAAGAAATTCTTTAGAAATCTCAAATCAAGTCAAACAATTAAGAGGTAATGGTGTAGAAGATCAAGTTTTAATGGTGCTAAAGGAATTAAAATGGAACTTTGATGGGAGGTGTTGTCTAAGGTTGCTGCATTACACTTATAGTCCTGACTTATGATTGTAATGCAGAGTACATTTGGCGCAGAAACCAAGACGTCCAACAGCCAGGACACTCTTGAAAATCCCATCATTTAGAAATGTATAGATTGGAGGGGGGGTGAGAGGGGATGTGACAATCTGCGCAGATCGTGAAAAACTGAAAATGACCTAAGTCTAGGCTGCAGATTCACCAGCTAAGAGCAAATGACGACTCCATATACTTCCCTTTAGAAATTGCCACCCTGAAAACTCAAATCAGCAGAGCGTGAGACTCTTAATCTCAGTGTCGTAAGTTCAAACCCCAGACAGAAGAAGAAGAAGAGTTTGGATTTGATATCCCGCTTTTCACTCCCTTTAAGGAGTCTCAAAGTGGCTAACATTCTCCTTTCCCTTCCTCCCCCACAACACACACTCTGTGAGGTGAGTGGGGCTGAGAGACTTCAAAGAAGTGTGACAGGCCCAAGGTCACCCAGAAGCTGCATGTGGAGGAGCGGAGATGCGAACCCGGTTCCCCAGATTAGGAGACTACCGCTCTTAACCACTACACCACACTGGCTCTCCAGTGTGGAGCTCACACTTGCTCCAGACAGGGCAAAAGATTGAACTAGAAGGCCCTTCCACTCTACAAGTCTATGATTGTCAAGGCTTCAGGAAAGCTATTCCTCCCCAGTTGCAGAAAGAGCAAAGAAACAAGGGAGAGTCCTTTTTAAATGAGGTTTATTCAATCCTAATAGCGAGAGACAAAAGAACGCAACCAGCCTCAACAAAGGCATTGTTCCAAACTGGGCTCCTCCTCACAGCATCTTCCCTTATGGTGGCCACTCTTGGTCAAATGTCTTTGAGTCCTATGTTCCTGTACTCTTAACCAGTGCTGTGTTCTGGGAGAAGTGGAGTCAGAAATACTTTCCAGTGAACAACGTGTCATCGGGCTGCCCTGCCACAGTTGCCCCTACCCTTCTTCTAACACGTCCCAACTTTTCTGTTCTTCTCTCTCAGAGCTGCGACTTTCTTCAAACCCCTCAAAGCCCTGCTGTACAGTTGCTCCTCCTACCCTGGGGGCAGTGTTGTGGGCAGGCACCATGCTCTCCCCATGCACAGTGGGGGTGGGGCAGTGCCCCCACATCATTGGGGAGTCCTGGCCACAGCCACGCCCCCCTGGCAGACCAATCAGGTCGCCCAGGGGGGTGGCTTGCCTTCTTGTTTCCTGCATTAGTGGATCTCCCGCCCTCCTGCCCTTTTTTCATGCATTTGTCATATTTGGCCTTGCTATGGACCTCGGTTGGTCGCCGTTGAAGCACCTGGTAGGAATTTTTCCACTTGGCAAATTGGCACCAGCCATGTGGTTTTCGCCTGCCTTGTAGCAATCATGACAACGTTTGTAAGGTTTGGCGGTTAAAGGTAAAGGTACCCCTGCCCGTACGGGCCAGTCTTGACAGACTCTAGGGTTGTGCGCTCATCTCAGTCTAGAGGCCGGGAGCCAGCGCTATCCGAAGACACTTCCGGGTCATGTGGCCAGCGTGACAAGCTGCATCTAGCGAGCCAGCACAGCACACGGAACGCTGTTTACCTTCCCGCTAGTAAGCGGTCCCTATTTATCTACTTGCACCCGAGGGTGCTTTCGAACTGCTAGGTTGGCAGGTGCTGGGACCGAGCGACGGGAGCGCACCCCGCCGCAGGGATTCAAACTGCTGATGTTTCGATCAGCAAGTCCTAGGCGCTGAGGCTTTAACCCACAGCACCACCCGTGTCCAAGGTTTGGCAGTTAGGCATTGGTAAAACCCGGTTTATGGGAGGGGAGGTTGTGGTCTTCACCTGCCCCTCCTCTTTAAGGGTATTCTGTTAAAGGGATCTGGGGGTGTAGTTCTCGTCCGAAGCCTGGGTATGGGCTAGGGCCATGCCATTGGGGACCCTGGGGGAGCTCTCAGTTGATGTACATCAGGCACGTCCAACAGGTAGATCATGATGTACTGGTAGATCACTTGACGTCTGTGTTAGATCACTGGTAGATCACTGCCCCTCCCAAGAAGCTCAACAGCTTTGGTTTCCATAAAAAAGGTCAAAATTGTAGCCCTGCACCCCCCAAAAATGGGCCTTCCTCCTCCCCCCAAAAATCTCAACAACTCTGACCCGAATCCCCTAAAATGGACGTAGATCACTGCCAGTTTTTTACTCTGTGAGTAGATTGCAGTCTCTTGGGAGTTGGCCACCCAGATGTACATCAACAGGGCTCCCCCTATTGGTGGTTGACCCTTACTGGACTACCTGCATGGCGGGCAGGAGTCAGTCGATTCAATTCCAATGCCTAAGCCAATTCCACTCACATTCTGTAACCTATAAGGTTGTGGCCTTAATTAGCCCATTAACCTAAAATACTGGTGTCCATGTGTTTTCTTATTCAACAAATGGGGGAGGGCTTGGGGCCTTGACACACAAATCAAGACTGTCTCCCTCTTCTCCTGCAGCTTCAGGAGAAGGGCTGGGAGTGATTTCCACTACTCCTCCATCTTGCCCTCTTGAGTCTGATCTCTGACAATGGCGCTAAGACCTATTCCCTACGCACTCCATGCAAAAGAAAACGATAAAGGTTTTGGGGGTTTTTGTTTGTTTAGAAGGCAGGGAGATAATTTCAGTTTGTGTATTGCTTTGGAAAGTGTGGATTTAAATAGGTTTGCTTTTAACCGGGAACTTAAATCTAATTTTTCCCTATCTCTAGTTGTGGTGCTTAGGTGCAGTTTGTGTGTGGTGACCACATTATCTCCAGCTTGCTAATGCGCTCATGGGCTCCGAAAGGTTGGTGATTCCTGCCCAGCTAAACCCAGTTTGTGCCTTGTAAAACCTTTGTTTCCTCAAGCCCTCTGAAGCTTACCTCTAACTGGTCTCAACAGGTACATTTGATAATACCAGAATTTATTCTTGTGCTGACAGCTGGTTTCTCATTTCCCTGCAGGCTCCTTATTTTTTAATTCTAAAGAATCAAGAGAGTGTGCTCAGAAACAATAATTAAAACATGTCCTATGCTTTTCTTGCGCTTGCTTTTTCCAAGCAATTACTTTGAACTCCTAGGTAGCAGAGATCTGAATCGGAAAGCCTGTAAATGAGATCTGACACAAGTACTGTAGATATTCTCACGGTAATGAGGAATAATTGCTCGTATTATATACTTAATGTTAGCACAAATTGCAGGAAACAAAATGTTTTAGGTTCGGAAAAAGTTTTGTGAAGTTGTATGAATAGCTTTTGGTCTTGACATGATCGATTTAACACCAGGTTCACCCGAAAGGAAAACTATAAATAAAGTTTACAAAAGGCGTGATTTGAAAACATATATACTTCAAAGAACTGTTTGAAATGGAACAAAGGGGAAGAAAAAGTTGTTTTTTAAAAAAAAAAGAAAGAAAGCATATTCTCAACAGCTAAAATAACAGCCCATTTCAGGTATGAATTGGATAATGCAGGAGAGGACTCTGTCCTTGACCTTTGCACATTTATTAGAAAGTCTCTAGAGTAGGGTTAACAGATATCCCCATTTCCCGGGGACAGTCCCTGGATTTGCGAATAAGTCCCTGGACAAATTCCATCCCCGGAATGTTTGCGGATTTCATCTAATGTCCCTGGGAAACGCAGCCTCAGCAGCCCAGAGCAGTTGGCTTTGGCTGACTTCAGGAGCTGCTTGGAAGTCCCCATATGATGGTGGTGCATATGATCTAAGATGCAGCTTCCGGGCTGCCTCCCTCTTCCCTGACCCCAGCAACTAAGCTGTGAAGGGAGGCTTCAGGCTGCGCTGCCTATCAGAGATTGTGTGCAAGCAGAAGCGGGCAGGGATCTCTCGGTTAGGCAATGGGAAGCCTCCCTTCCCAGCTGAGGGATCTTGGCCCCTCCTGCTTGCACACAGGTAGGAATGGGATTGGGGTTGCTCCGATAGAAAGGGAGGCATCACGCTGCCCAAGCCTCACCACCGCCGCTGTTCTCGGCCCTCCTTCTCCACCTTCCATGCCTGACCACCACTGAAGAACCAACAACTCACAGGCTGCCCAGGCTCAAGGAAAAAGGAGATAGAAGCCTCAGAGAAATGTGGTGGTTGAGGTCAAGGCGGCGCCTGCCCCTCTGCCACCGCCATCGCTGCAGCATCAACGTCCCGAACATGTAGTGTATATATATTTATTTCTTTTATTTAAAGTGTCCCCGGATTCATTGAAAAAAATTTGGTAACCTCACTCTAGAGTCCACCCCATCAGGTCAAAGTTGATGTAAATAGAACCACTAAATATATTTTTCACAAATATACATAGGCTATGTGTGCAAGCCTGCAACATACACCCTTTGGAACCATTTGCTCTGTTTTCAAGGAGTGGTTTGAATCCTGAATTACGTCTGTGGGCCAGACGTTGCCCACCACTTCTTTGGAACAGCCAATACCCTATTGCAGTCTTCCCAAGCTGGTTTCGAACTCCCAGATTTTGGCACCACAATTCTTATTGTTTGTATGTCCAATGGCCAGGGATTATGGATGTTGTAGCTTGGATGTCATTAGGTTGGAGGAGGCTGCCCCATTAAAAAAAAAAGTTCATGGATGTGCAATTGAAATATTCATATATGATTCCCCTGTTTACTCTCCATCCATTCCCTCCTCCGCTCTCCCCCCCCTCCCCAGTGTATATTTTTAGATAAGCCTCTTGGAATAGGAACCCATGAATCATGTTCTTTGTAGAGCTTGGCTCTGTGGTACAGTAACTGTTTTTCATGCAGAAGGTCTCAGGTTCAATCTCTGGTATCGTCAGGCAGGGCTGGGAGAGACTGCCAGTGAGTGACTGTCAGGAGTTCAGCCTACACTCGAGTAGGACCTTGGCAGAGACACATGCCCAACTGCCATGTTCTCTCCCTCCTGGTCTATCGTTCGGGAGCTTCAAAAGCTTTCTTCTGCCTGAACATCACAGCAACCAAAGCCAACAGACACCGGCACACTTAGGGATCCACAGAGTGTTCACAGTGTGTGTAACAGAACTCAGCAACTCAGCATTTTAGCTAATCTACATCTAAACACACAGGGAGCACTGCAACATGGCTCCCTCTCTCTCTAGCATCAGACAGCAAAAAGAGAAAAAGGACAATAGTCCCACTTCACGGAACACAGTAACACAAACATCCTGTCTCCATCACTTTCCACTCTGTGGAGTCAAAACATATACCGTCATGTGAAAGATAACAATCCCATGACTGCAATCATAGATCAGGAATTCTAACAGCGACGATAATGCTGAACTACATGTGCCATTGGTCTGAGTCATATAAGGCAGCTTACAGCCCATGTTGTAAAATATCATGCATATATAGATGATACCGTATAATTTTTCCCCGTTGTAAAAACTTCAAAAGAAAATCAGTAATGAATCCAGCATGCTATTTCCAAATTTTCCTTTTGCTCACCTAAAGCAGACTATGTGGGCTCACTTGATGACCAGATGACAAAAAATAGGGGTAGGGGAAGGGGGGGGGGCAATGAAAAGTAAGACGGTGACATGAAAACCCACCGTTCCGGGAAATTTGTTAGCTAATTTAAAGTTGTTTCCCCTGGCCACCTACATCACAGATATTTGTCAGCCACATTTCAGGCTTAGCTTTGATAGATGGTATGAAAATTGACATTTTCTGCCTCCTACAGAGAGCCTAACATGAGTTACAACATCAAATTAATCTGTTCTCTTTCCCCCTTATTGTGATAAGTGATTCCTTTACCCCCCCAAAAAAATAAAATAAAGAATAAATAGGGTGACAATTTTAAACATTCAGAGGATACACACAGATGTTTGGGCATGAGCTTTCCATACAGTATCCCAGAGCTGGGGAATGTATGGCCCTTCAGGGGCCATTGGAATACATTCCCCTCACCTTTGACCCCTGACCATACCTGCTGAGGCTGATGGGAATTGGAGTCCATCAAGATCTGGAAGGTCACTGGTTCCCCATCACTGCAGAACTCTGGATTCTGGTGTCAATATTTCATCCCTTTTTTGTTGTTGCTCACACTTTATTTCGTACTTGTAAAATGCCTATCAATTTTATTTATGTATTTATTCATATGCCAAAATTAGCTTCTAAACAGTCTTCAACTATAAAATGTAATTATAATACACACTAACAATTCCATTCGGTAGCGGGGTGAGGGGACAATGGTGGCAGTGGAGGAGGCAAGAGGCAGGTGGTGGATGAAGACAAAGAGGCAGCAGAGGTAGTGGTGGGAGGTGCAGTTTTCTGCTTTGCCTCAAGCAGCAAAATGTCTTTGGTAGGTTGCTAGGCATGCAAATAGGCCTGAGATGAGGGTAAGAACCGTAGTTATGGCCACAGATGTTATGGACACTGGTGCTTCCCCAAAGCAGGACAAAGCAGTGCTATTGTCTTATGGACGCGGGTGGTGCTGTGGTCTAAACCACTGAGCCTCTTGGGCTCGCTGATCAGAAGGTCAGTGGTTTGAATCCCCATGACGGGGTGAGCACCTGTTGCTCTGTTCTGGTTTCTGCCAACTTAGCAGTCCAAAAGCAAACCAGTGCAAGTAGATAAATAGGTACTGCTGCGATGGGAAGGTAAATGGCATTTCCATGCACTCTGGTTTCTGCCACGGTTTTCTGTTGCACCAGAAGCGGTTAAGTCATGCTGGCCACATGACCTGGAAAGCTGTCTGTGGATAAATGCCCACAACTATATAGTTAAACATAGCCAGTTACATTGTGGGTGTTATTGTTAGTTGGATTTACGTAACTATAGGTTTGATAGTGCTGTGTGGATAAACGCTGGCTCCCTCGGCCTGAAAGTGGAGATGAGTGCCATACCTCATAGTCACCTTTGACTGGACTTAACTGTCCAGGGGTCCTTTACCTTTTACCTCTCTTATGGTGTTTCCAGAGCACAGGGGGAATTACAGCAGACTCTGCTATTTCATACCCTTTAACATCTGAGCGATCCAAATTTGGATGTTTCTTTTTTTGCTCCCAAGCTCTCGCAGAGCCAGCTGACTTGCATCAGAGTGCTGGACCAAAAAACTGGATATTCTGGGATCCAATCAGAAGATGAGATGGCTTCTGTAATTCTGGGATGTCCCGCTTAAATCAGGACAGTGGAGCAGTTTGTTATCCCATTTCCTCAGAATTTTTGGCAGGGTTACATTGCCCATCTGCACTGGCAAAGAAGTTAAGGAAATGGACAAAGAGGGTTTTCCTTAGAGACCTAAATGTGGATTTACTATCTAGTTATAATGGTGAGCAAGAACTAAGCTCTGATTTATTATTGCAGAAATATTTGGACACTGAGGACTCAGCTATACAGCTGCAAATAAAATGTTTTAAATGTGTTGTAAAATGCAATATTCAAATGTGACACTAGATGGCTACACTGAGCTATGCAAAATTCAATGTATTTTTCAAAACTAAAAAAAAAGCATTTTCACAGCTTTTTTTAATATGAGTGTAGATTCTACCTTAATTAGTATCTGAAGCTGTGATTGGTTCCTGCACCCTTTTCCCTCTACATGCAAGCAATCCGAACTCTCTTTGGGGATGTTGTTGAGCAGGGAAATGTATCAAGAGCATCCTGGGATAGCTCAGTTGGTAGAGCCTGAGACTTTTAATATGAGTCATGAGTTTGAGCTCCATGTTGGGCAAAATATTCCTGTACTACAGGGGGTTGGACTAGATTGCCTGCCTGGTCCCTTCCAACTCTAGGATTCCAAAACAATCCTATACATCTTTATTATTATATATTATTACTTATTTATATGTCACCTTTTGTGGCAGTCCTAAAGCCGTTTACAACAGGTTAAAAATTCAAAAATTCTATAAATAGCAGAAAAATAATTAAAAGCATAATGAATTCTAACAGTGTTCATCTGCTGTGAACAGCTAATGAGAAAAATACCCATTCCCACCCGACTGAAAGATGAACATCATGAACATAACGGCCCAAAATCAAACCAGATCAAGGCTCCAAATGTCTCAATTGACCACACAGGGACTAGGTGAACCTTTCTGGAAAGAGCATTCCACAAATGGGTGCAGGCTCATTGTGCTCAATGGACTTACTCCTGAGTAAGTGAGTGCAATCTCAGAGGAGTGGTACATTATTCTTGATGATTTCCAGTTTCCATCTTTAGCAATCCATGACACACTAAAGGCACAATTCAACCATCATCCCATCCATTTCAATGGAGGAGATTTGAGCATGAGAAATCAAAGGGAAATCAAAGTGTGCTTAACTTTATCTGGACTATATGCCCCGAGTGTTTCATTTTACGCTCACTCAATTGGTTTTCAAATTATGCTAGGTTCCCCCCAGCATCCTGTCTGACAAACTCATCAAAAGCATCCTATGGGACGTATAAAAGTAAACAGGATGGTGAAAATAGGCACAACATTATAATTGTGGCTATTTGGCGAGGCAGGCTCTGCAGGGAAAGAACGGCTGGATATTTGTAAGCAAGCACATCTGAAGTGTGTTTTTACTTGCAATTTCCCACCATTAATCTGCTGCTCCCCAAGCAGTGTCAAGAAATTCTGTAATGCAGATGTAATGCTGTCTTCCTTTGATAATGCTAAAGAACCAATTCATAAAGGAGCCTTTGTTTCCATCGGATATGTACAAAATTAATTAAATTAGGTGTACTCTAAACGCGTTAAATACTTTCTGCCTCTGAACATCACACGTGGCACTCTTATCCAGGAGAATGAAAGCTGTGCAATTTAAATGAAATTTAATTACGGCTATATTTAGCACTTATGCAGAGATGTTTTGTCTGAAATTTTAAGGACGTGGAATTTTCTTTCCCGCTTACGTCTCACAGCACTAAAACATTAAAAATATGCACTTTCTAGGTTTCATTAGATCATTCTACATTCATTCAACAGCTACATCTGTTGAAAAGGCGATGCCAAATTTCTCCTACCATTCCTCACCAATTTGTGTGTCAAGACCCTGAGGCCTCCCTCATATTGAATAATAACACATGGACACCATTCTTCACCAATTAACGGGGCAAAAAACTGCTTTTGGAAATTATCAAAGGGGAGAGAAAATTTTGACGACACTCTGAAGGGTGTTTTGTCACACTTACCATGGTTTTGAGGTGGCTTAGGGATGTTTGTGAATGTCTTTGCTTCCATTGTACACATCATCTTATGAGCAGGCTGCTCTCAACAGGCTTCCTAATTGCCCAGAGAAATATATCATGAAGGAATTCTTCCCATGTGTTGTTGTTGTTGTTAAGTATGGGGAGCCAGGGAGGCTGTAGAGTTCTGGAGAAATATTTGCTGGAAAGAAAATGAAAAACATATACATCATCTATGGCTACCTTGTCAGCTCTAAAGTAAACTTAAAAGGCCACAAAGAAATTCTCAAGTACGTTATGAATGAGGCAGAAAAATGGAGGCCCCTTTCACATGGGATGGCAACTTTTGAAAAAGACTGGATTACAGACTTGGCACACCCAAGCCTTGCCATCGTGCCTCATATGAATTGTGTGCCCTGCAGCATCACCCAGAGTACTTTGCGAAGCACTTTGCTGTTGTGTGACAGACACTCCGTGGTGCCTTAGCAGAAAGGCTAGGCGTTGTGCCCTCATCAAGGTGAAAAAATTGAAAACCCCTGCCCTGCTCCATGCATTAATAATCTCTTTCCAATTAAAGTGCCAGCGTTTCTAACAATTCTCAAGATCAGTGGCTATTTCTAGCCATCCATTAGTAACAGCAAGGTCTATTTCAGGTTGATTTTACAAAAGCGTGGGTATCTTTTCAGCTCACACATTGGAATCTCTGCACCCAAGACACTAGGATGAAGAGGTGAGACTCAGACCTTTCATTTTTAATGAGCAGAAACACTAGGAATCACCAAAAAAAGAGGGCACAGATTTGCATAAAATGTGCACATATGTACAGTTGCAAATCCAAAAAGAAATACTGGGATGTATCCAACAAAGTTGTCCCATTAGTGCAAGGACCTCTGCCTGTGCAAGGGGATGTGGTCTTGTGATTGATTGTGAGTGATTGATAACGTAACTAATTCCCTCCAGTGTGGGAGACTTAAGATAGGGCATGCTTCCTCCTTCCTGAGCCTTTTCTGTTCAAGTTTCGGTGGCTCGTAGCTGGTCTTTCTCCTTCCCATATGCCCTCTGTTGAAACAGATTGCCCAAGCTATCACTCAGCCCTATGGCTTTCAGTGGGGAAGTCTCAGCTTGAGTGATCTGAAGCCCAGTTCTGATTTTCAGAGCCACCTGATCTTTGAAAACCCTTTGCAACTTACATGCCGGGTTAATCTCCCCCCATTATCTATCTGTTGTTGTTTTTTGCCTGAATATCCATGTTATAATAACTTCCTAAGATCAGCTTCGGATCTTTGTCATGAATAATGAATGGATTATTTGACTGACTGGATTTTTAATTTGTATACCACTAGACAACTTCCCTGCTTCACACATGCTTTTCCATAGGTCTGGCTGTCTCATTTATTCAGATGCCAAAAAAACAAAAACAAACCCCAAACACCCAAGAAAAGAACCTCATGGAGTTTTTTTTGTTCAGTGGAGGATAAGAACCTGCTCGAGAATTTACATTATGCCAATTTGCATATGTACAGATTCCTATTGCTTCCTAGCTTGACTAATACTATAAGATCCTTCTCTTTTTATTTCCTTCCACACACAAACATACGGAGGTTTTCTTTTTCATTTTAAACAGCTAGCAGATTTACATTTTAAAAAGACTTTCCCTTTGAAATTCTCAGGAGCAGCAGAGAATTCTTCTCCAGACATATTTTACAGGCACTCCAAAAAAAAAAGAAAAAGAAAAAGAAATCACTGCAGAAGAAGGGAGAGAAGAAACAAGAAAACTCCCTTCCATTTATTTTGTTGTATTTACACCTAAAGCCAAGATTCTGAATGTTCTCTTTTAACAAAAGAGTCATATTTTTCCAGCAAACATATACTTCACAGAGAAGCACTTTGCCGTGCTCCATTCAGATGAGATGAAGAATGATACTTTCTTCCAGTACCTAACAATGGTTGGGAGAAGTCCCAGTTTTATTTCCTTTCTGTTAAGGTGTTTATGTACATCTTATACACTCTCACAACTTCCAGCCCTTGAGTGAGAACAGCCTGGTGTTATTTGACTGAGCACAATCACCCTTCCCAGTCCCCAATTTTTCTGTTACTGTCTGGCTTTGAGGCCTCAGCACTACAATACTCTAATACTATGTGAAGGAAGGATATCTTTTAGCAAACTCCCTGCTCTGACCCGGGCAAGGACTTACTCCATGCCTCCTTAAAAGCTTAGTGAGGATGATAGGTTAAGTGTTTCAGCTCTGAGGCTCTGCAGCACTGACCAGCCTCTTCTGAAATACCAGTTCAGAGTTCTTTTAAAGAGCCAAACAACAAGATAACTAGAAGGAGGATGGTAGCTGCATTTAAACACACACACACACAAGCAGCATTGCCTAACTAGTATTTTACTCATAAAGAGTCTAATCTTGGTTCTAGTAACTTACACATGAGGTGAGACCTCCTGCAGGTCCCTAGGAACATGGGTTCCATTATAGGAGACAGGTAGCATTCCCTTGGGCCAAATGAAGATGGGCACAATGAGCTTATCCAGTGCTATTTTTCTAGAAAAAGAGGTGCCCTAACTCACTATGAACACCTCCCTTGTTCTCTTATAATGGCAATGGCGCCCACCTGAGAAGTGCCGGAATTGAGTTTCAGTGAGTTCTAGCTGGAAAAAAAGGTCCCTAGCCTATCTCAAAGTGGGATAGACTATCTCAGAAGGTGGTGAGCTCTCCCCCATTGGAGTTGATTTTTCTTACAGAAGTTGGGTGCCCATCCATTATGGATTCTTTCACTGTGGTTCCTGTATTGCAGAGTGTCAGATTACATGACCCTAGGGCTCCCTTCCAACTCTGCAATTCGGTGATTCTATGAAATTGAGCTCTAGGACTGGCATCTAATAAAAAATGGAGTGTGAATTCCTTACATACTTCACTCTTTCTCTTTGTTTATTGTTGCACAAATAAGAAACAGCACACAACACCATCGAAAATATAACCAGAGAAAACGTAACAGCCTTGCAGATATTATTAAAGCATAAATAAGCCAATCTATTATATAGAAGATTAAGAATGGATTTCTTAAAATAGGGTGTTTATTTTTAGGAGAGAAACAACGGAGGCAAACTGGCCCTTCCATTACACTGCACTTATTTATAACAAGAACTCTGCTAGTTAATACACTTAATTTTTGAAGCGTATTGGAAAATCTCACTCATAGGCAGCTGCCTTATAATGAGCCAAAAGATTGGTCCATCTGTCTCTGTATTGTCCACACTGTATGGTAGCAGCTCTTCAGGATGATGATGAAGAAGAAGAGTTTGGATTTGATATCCCGCTTTATCACTACCCGGAGGAGTCTCAAAGCAGATAGCATTCTCCTTTCCCTTCCTCCTCCACAACAAACACTCTGTGAGGTGAGTAGGGCTGAGAGACTTCAGAGAAGCGTGACTAGCCCAAGGTCACCCAGCAGCTGCATGTGGAGGAGCGGAGACGCGAACCCGGTTCACCAGATTACAAGTCCACCGCTCTTAACCACTACACCACACTGGATTTCAGACAGGGTTCTCTCCCAGCCTTACTTGGAGATTCCGGGTATTGAACCTGGGACATTCCGAATGCAAAGCAGATGCTCTACAGCACTTCCCATATTATGGGATATTATGGGGGATAACCATTACAGCTGCTAGGAATTAAAAAGGAAGTTGCAGTGAGCCTGGTGCCGCAACAGGAAATGCATGCACAAATATGTACTGCACATACATTTTTACACTTGATCTTAGCCAAAAGGCCGAGAAGTGATGCACATATGTTTCTGTAAGCTTGAAATCCTGACCCAGGAGTGTGGCTGTGTGCTCAAATTCAAACCTTCATGGGCATCAATCGTCTGTTAGGTGTTAGAGGTTGATGTGCTTATGTGAGGATCCACAAGACATGGAACATTGTTACAGTAACACCACATGTCTAGGTAATGGCAACCCAGTTTAAAAATGTTGATGTGTGCATGGAAGTCTCCAGTGTTGCCTTGAGTCCTGCCAGTGGAAAAGGCATGTTATAGATAAATATAAAATAATATACTTCATCAGTGCTATTCTTTCTAGAAAAAGAGGTGCCAGAACTCAACTATGAACACCTCTTTCTCTTAGAATGGCAATGGCACCCACCTGAGAGGTGCCAGAACTGAGTTCCCCCTGAAAAAAGCCCTGGTAATAATATTTAATCAAAACCTAAATGGAACATAGAAAGCTAACTTGTACTGAATCAGACCATTGATCCATCTAAAGCAGTACTGTTGACATTTTCTGGCAGTGGATCGACAGGATTTCAGGCAGGGATTTCTCCCAGCCTTACTAGAAGACATGGGGAATTGAATGTGGGATATTGCTCATGCAAAATGTGTGGTCTTCCACTGAGTTATGGCCTTTCTTTGTAGCAATCTTTCCATAAATTGTGTCCATTATTTTAAATGGAAGTCAACTTGAACTTCCTGTGCTCTAAAACACAGTGGAATGGGAGAGAGAATGCCCTTTTCATGTATTTGCCTGATTTCAACTTAGATTTGAGTACTATTTAGAGTTAGCAATTCATTTCTGTGTGTGCTTTGAAAAAAAATCTAACAATCAAACTCTCCAGAGAGCTGCATGTACATCTATAAAGACTGGATTCTTTCTTGTTTTTACCTGTGCAACTGAAAACAGATTCTGGTCTAATGGCTAGAAATCAAGCACTTTAGTAGCTGTCCAATTTAATATAATTCGACAATCAAAGGACACAGTGCAATTGATGCTCCTAACATTTCCTTTGAGTGTCAACTCACTCGCATGGCTCAGTATCCTCCAGGGGTCAACATCACATCAAGTAACAAGATATTGCCTAAGGAATATTGACAACCAAAACATCACAGCATTCTCCTCCCCCAAGAGATGTTTATTTCAGGAATGGCACTACAGAATTGACTCCTACAGTTTAATTCCTCTGATAGGTCTTGTGTCATGCTGCAAGTGATGTGATATATGACTCAGAGGATAGACATACACAACATAACTAGGGATTAGATTATCTGCTTAATATAGGTCTAAGCAAAATATTAATTCGGTGTCTTGGGTAGTGCCATCACAAACCGAGCACGGAATACACAGGATGAGAGCCAATAAACAAACCCAGTCCCAGAAAGTGAGAGGTACCATTGGTGAATGGTTCATCTGCCCAAGTGGGTAAAACTCAATCTGCTTTCGATAAGGTTGCACTCCCACAAAACAGCAAAGGGGGGCATGTGGACCTCCAGATGCTGCTGGAGTACAACTCCCATCATCCTTGATATTTTCCCATGATGGCTGGGGCTGATGAGTCCAACAACTTGGTGGGTCACAAATTCCTCATCCCTGCCCTAAAGAAGGCAGCTTAAAGTTTGGGAGAATGTGAGCCTCAAGTGACCATTGTGGCTCAGAACCTCTTTTATCAGCTTCAGTTATGAGCCATCAATGGAGCAAGAAACTACAAACAGCAGAAAGAGTAATGGAAAGAATGTTTGCCTGGCCCATATTCAAGAAAGGACGCTGTTTTAGTACAGAAATCAAAAAGGTTTCCAAATGGAAGGAATGGATGAAAAATTCACATCAAGCTTCAAAGGCCATTTTCTTGGATATTTAAAGGCAATATGCAGAAAGCTCTTTAAGAACACGTGTTACTTTCCCCTATTTATGGCATGGATGGAGAGACTGCGCCTCTTCAGATATTGTTAGACTCCTATCTTCCCTGAGCATTGGCCGTGCTGGCTGGGGCTGATGGAAGCTGTGAATCAAACAACATCTGCAGGGCAGCAGGTTCCCCAATCAGACGTATAGGTGCACCAGAAGAAATAATCACTTGTGTAGCAGACACAGTGGTGGGCTTGGGGGGTACTCACCTGTCATCCAGTCAGTTGCATCACTCGTACTTACCAGAAGATGAGAGGGGTAGGAGGCAAGACATCAGGTTGGCTTGGTACAAAAACATCAGTGGGAGCCCCAGATTGGCTCTGCCAGTGCTTTTGCACTATGCCAACCTCACAGATGTCTCTCCCTCCCTCACAACCTCAGTAACCAGAATCCCTCCATGTCATCTGCCACAGAATACATGTGAGTCCCCCTTCCCCACACACTTCAGCTCTCCATAAATTGAAACCCAATATTCAAGTTGGTTTTACTCCACATTCCAGACACCAGGAAGGCTTCAGAAAAAGTAGGTCTTTCATTTGACATCAGTCCTATTCTAATCCACTGGTACAGCGAGAGGAGCACTCTAGACAAATTGCCATTCCTATTTTCCTGCCCTTTTGAGTAAACTGATGCGGTGTTGTATTTCAGGCAGGGAGGCCAGAGAGGCCACAGCTGGCTCCTGATTCCAGGCAGCCAAATCCACGAAGGGTCCAGGCAGCGTCAAAAACCAGAAAGGCAGCTCAGTGGACAGGAATTGTATTCTGATAAGCATGGCCAGACCAAGTGGAAAGTTAGGTAAGATAAGCAGAGCAGGAAATATCTGAGCGGAGGGCTGGAAACTAAATAAGTAAACGCCAAATGTTGCTCTAACAGCTAGACTAACAAACCCATACATTGCACCCCCCACAATGTATGAGGTTTCTACTCTTAAAGAGAGCTTGTTTGCTTTAGGAATTATTTCCCCCCCCCATGTGGTTTCATGTAGGCAACTGTAACGTGGTCGCAGCCATGGAGCTGGAGTCTAAGGATGGTTGCTCTACCTTCTCAGGTTGGATGGAGGCTGGCCTGACAGTCCTTTCTGGTGATGGGACTTCTGAGGAGGCTGTGTCATCAAAGATCATTTCTGAAGTCAAATCTTCTTCCTGGTCAGAGAGATTATCTCTGTGTGGTGCCTCTTCCCCTGAGGAGCAGGCGGGATCAGAGCCCTAGTTCATGGCCTGCTGGGGACAGAGCCACTTTTCTTGGAAAACAATAAGCAGGCCTCTGTACACACAATCCGTTTAGGTTCCCTGGTCCCTTTAGGCTGCCAGGCTTAGGAGGCTCAGCCTTTCATTTTAAGAAGCTTTACTCGTGTCAGTAAAGGTTGTCATTTCAACCTAATGGGGAAAGGGTATAATCAGTGGTTTCAAGATGTGAAAAATTTGCCTCATTTCCCTAATATCTTACTAGCTTTCTAACACAGGATTTGGGGAATGGGTGCCTTTTTATCATCATAGGCTTGGAATGAACATCCAGTAATTAAACCCTGCACATATCCAAGTACAGAAGGGATAATGAAAGATAGCAGCGACCGAGAGGTTAGAGTAATATAGGGCACGCAAACAGAGCAAAGCTCATGATAAGCCAGGGGAAAAAAGGAGAAAATATAATGTCAAAATGAAAGACGGTTTGGCGTCTGAATAACCCCTGTGGAACAGGATAGTTCACCCCTGTCAATCTCCTTAAAAAGAGGATCCAGCTAGTGTAAGCAGCAAATGCTTTGATAAAAACAACCAGCAGGCCAATAATTATACTTGATTATGAAGGTGAATATTTGGCAGTGACATTTCAAAGTATGAAAAAGTAATGGAAAGCTTATTTTCAGGAGAGTATCATGTTGCTTGTATCCCAGACTCTGCTCCTCATATGGATGTTGGGGGGCATCTAGCCTTCAAGACTTGGAAGGCAAATAGGCATGAGTCAATTATGGCACAGTTATCAATCATTTCTAACCCCCCCCCCCTTCTGCTGATGGCTTTTATAGCACTAATTACGGTCCAGTTAAGTAGCACTTTTTTAGAAGTTTTCACATGGGGACCAGTGAGTTGTTTTGTTTACACATCACAATGCAGTTCTTGAAGGTTTTGATTTAAGTGCTTACTATATTGGATTTTAAGGTGGGTATCAGTGGAAGATCCACTGCATTAAGTCGTCTGTGTTGATTTTTAGGGGGTTCTACAAAAAAAAACCCCACAACCTAATGTTTACTGTTTGGTGGCAGTGACATGCTGCCAGAAGGTCATTACTGCACAAGGTGTGCACAAATCAAAAAAATGTTAGAGATCAGGCACAAATCAAAAAAATGTTACAGATCAGGCAACTGAAAACATATATTTTAGACACTTTGCACTTCTTAGCACAGGCCCAGGAAATGACATATTTGTAGAGATCTGATAATGAGAAAAGAACAGGATGGATTTTTGGATTTTGAGATGAGAAATAAGCAGTGAAATGAGGGGAATGTACTTGAACTGGTTTGAAACACAGAAAATTAGGGGCAGACTCAGAAAAAAAAATGACCCAACTCTTTTCTTCCAATGCCTTACTAGTTTTGGTATGAAATGCATATCCCCTAAGAGAATATGAAATGAATATCCCCTAAGCAGACCCTCCAAGTGTCCCTGTTTTCCAGGGACATCCCTGATTTAGAGAATCCATCCCAGTTTCTGATTTGATCCCAGAATGTCCCACTTTTCCTTAGGATGTCCTTATTTTCATTGGAGAAATGTTGGAAGGTATGGCGTTATCAAACCTTCAAGCCATCTGAAGGCAATCCTGTATAGGGAAGTTTTAAAAATGTTTAATGTTTAATTATGTTTTCATATATGTTGGAAGTCGCCCAGAGTGGCTGGGGCAACCCAATAAGATGTATGAGGTATAAATAGTAAAAATCATTATGGAATGGGACGTCCCTATTTTCATTGGAGAAATGTTGGAGAGTGTGGTATAGTCATAGCGATAAGGTTGAAAGTGACAGAGAAAGACCAATTCTACTGAAGAAAAATTACATCTGATAATGCTTATATACAAGTAGTTTTACACAACATGAGGAAACATCAAATAAATAAAAAATGTGTGAGTTACCGGTACTCAGTGGTGTATCTGTTCTTATGTGCTTCTGGAGTTTATGTGATTCTAAGTTCTCCAGAACTTAATTCGTTCTGGAGGTCTGTTCTTAACCTGAAACTGTTCTTAACCTGAGGTACCACTTTAGCTAATGCCCCCCCCCCGCCGCTGCTCAATTTCTGTTCTCATCCTGAAGCAAAGTTCTTAACCTGAGGTACTATTTATGGGTTAGCGGAGTCTGCAACCTGAAGTGTCTGTAACCTGAAGCGTCTGTAACCCGAAGTACCACTGTATAGGGAAATTCAGAAAGAAGATGCGCAACTCGCTTGTACACCTTTCTCTGTTTAGCAACCTAGTAGTCTCATTGCTGTAAGTGAGATGACTGCTGGTGCCAGGAATGGCAATGATGGTGGGTACAGATGCAAAATTATTGTCATTATATACCAGACATGACATGCTATGCATTCCTGTTAATTTATTTTATGCTCAAGGTGTCGTTATCAGACTGAATACCAAGTGACTTTTCTAATCCAGAGAGTATGGAGAAACTGAGCAGAAATGCACTGTCATGTTGATTTCTTAATTAACACAATTGCTTAAAAAGGTCCCTATTGTCTTCTCAATTATTTTTATCCAGAGAGAATGTTTTACTCTGAATTGCATTATTAAATACATTAGGAAATAGAGTAATAACATTTCAAATGGAAATGGAAGAAGCTGTAGAAAATGTTTCTCATGGGAAAATGCGGAACGATTTCAATACCACTAAGAATGATACAAATGTGAAAGTAGTACTGTGGACTGCTATCAACAATGTAGCTAAGTAAACACTACAATATAAAGAGCATTTGCCCAGCCCATTAGCTAGGAAGACTTCAACCTAAATATGAAATAATGCAATCTGATGACCATCATCATCTCATAATGATTCAGCTGCCTGAAAAGTACAAGTAGCTTGAGCAATTGCACATTGGGAAAACATAAGAAAGATATTCAATTAGATACTTCTAACCTTCAGACTTGCTATGCCCCATTATATGCCAGAAAGCCATAATTGATTTCCCATCTGTTATACCATCTTTCAGTCTCTGGGCTAGCAAGATCCTTGTGGCTGTGGTCGTGTACAAATAATTTAATCTGCTCCTTTGGAATCTCGGCACCAAAAATCCCCAAAAGAAAAGCTTCTGGTCTTTTAAGATAAGTTATTTTCAGCATTTATTTCAGTTCATTATATATAATTTCCCAGAAATCTCTTACCACCTTACATGACCACCTCAGATGATTAAAATGTGCCCTCTTTCTCTTTGCATTTCCAGCATGTTTGTACATTTTAGCTAATTTACTAGCAGTTAAATACCAACGGTACATCATTTCCATATAGCTTTCCTTCAGAGTGTAACGTGCTGTAAATTTCAAACCTGTTGTCCATAATCTGTTCCTCACTGCTAACTCAATATTGTAACCAAAATCCTTTGCCCAGTGAGTCATCACCGATCTGTTGCTTGTTTCCATAGAAAATGCCGCCTGAAATCGGTCAGGTGGCATTTTCAATGGAAACAAGCAACAGATTATATTCCTCTGCATGTGCAGAGCATCACTAGTCATTGGTTAAAGCAGGCCACGTTGTATCAGCTCTTGGTCAGATGGATTCAGATAAATTCTTTCTGAAAATCTTAGCAAAATCTTCAGCAAAGCTTTATAGCCTGTTGATAACACAAGGCAGCCTATCAAGAAGCCCCATTCAACACACATTTTCTTTCCTATGCAAGATAATGTAATGAAAACTGAAAGTGGCATCTGGATTACATGGGCTGCAGAACCCTCACTAAAATCCCGAACTGGCGCTTTGCCAAAGTCTCTTACTGACATATTATCATGTACCAAACCAGATAAAGTTGGATGGCACATGCTGCCAACAATGCTATCCTCTTGTTCAACAAAAGATGAGAAATAGACCTGACTATAGATCTGTTAGGCAGCTTTTGTGAGAGCTTTGGAAGCAAAACTAAACCCTGAGAAAAGCACAACAGACCAACTTTAAGGCATGATGGACACAATCAATAGGCAGCAGACCAGCTTCTAGGGCTTCTCATTCTTTGGATGTATTGTTCCATTGAGTGCTATCAGAGCTGGAAGTGTAACTGGAATCAGTGAGTGAAAATAATCCACCAGGTGCTATTGAGAACGCAGAAACTAGGGTTATATTAGGAAGCACCAGGCTGCAGGAAGCCTAGCAGCAACAGGAGCTATGTCTCTGGGAGCCAGGCCTAATACAACTCTCACACAGCTGTTGTATAAAAATGCTTTAAATGTATTGTGTGGATGTGACTTCTGTTGTGTTAATAAAAGTGATAGGTTTGTTCTAGTTTATCATAGTGCGGGTGGCGCTGTGGTCTAAACCAATGAGCCTCTTGGGCTTGCTGATCAGAAGGTTGGTGGTTCAAATCCTCATGGCAGGGTGAGCTCCCATTGCTCTGTCCCAGCTCCTGCCAACCTAGCAGTTCGAAAGCCAGTACCGGATTTATGTATAGGCTAAGTAGGCTGAGGGATGCAAGTGACACTGTGGGTTAAACCACAGAGTCTAGGACTTGCCGATCAGAAGGTTGGCAGTTCGAATCCCCACGACGGGGTGAGCTCCTATTGCTCGGTCCCTGCTCCTGCCAACCTAGCAGTTCGAAAGCACGTCAAAGTGGAAGTAGATAAATCGGTACCGCTCCGGCAGAGAGGTAAACGGCGTTTCCGTGCACTGCTCTGGTTCACCAGAAGCAGCTTAGTCATGCTGGCCACATGACCCGGACGCTGTACGCTGGCTCCCTCGGCCAATAAAGCGAGATGAGTGCCGCAACCCCAGAGTCAGTCACGACTGCACCTAACAGTCAGGGGTCCCTTTACCTTTACCTTTAAGTAGGCTGAAGCCTAGGGCCTCTAAATCTAGGGGGGTTTGCCAGCCTGCCCACTCCCCAGCTCATACGTCAGTGACTGATAAGACTTGTCAACCAGTTCTCCCAAAGTCTTCCTAGATTATAAACCTCCAAAATACAGACCAAAAGATAGCAGGTCTGGAAAGAGCAAGCCATACAATGGGCACCGCCAGTGAAAAGGCCCTGCTCTGTGTAGCTCCTGCCTTGTCATTCGATAGGGTGCCCACTTGCCCTCCTTCTTGACATGGACTGCTCTCTATTGGAGTCTCCAGATCCAGTACAAAGACCATAAGAAGGGAGAGCAACAGCTATTGAGCAAGCAAGCAAGCAAGCAAAGAAGCAAGCACACAGGTCACCTTTGTCACAGTCAGGACGCCTATGTCCTGGCCAGGCCTGCACCCAATCTTGTTTTTGTACAATCTTGTTTGACCTTAGTAACCAAAATTATATTATCAACATATACAAGCAGAAAAGTTCTTTTCCTTCATTTGCAAGGAATTGTAAAAAACAAAGTGGCACTAACAAAGAAAAGTTCCAAGGTGGCAACAGAAAGCAAACTGTTATGTACTGAGTTGAATAGGATCCAAAATGCAGCAGTCTGATTGGTCCCAGAACAACAGGATCCAAAATGCAGCAGTCTGATTGGTCCTAGAACAATGCAGCATTACGATTGGTCCACAGGAGCCACCCAATCCAGCTCCAGGTGGAAGTGAATCCACAACCTGATTTGCCTACAGGAGAATCCTGGATTTAGCCAATCACGTGCAGCCCATTGTGTAAATAATGTATATAAAGCAGATATTGTGGGGAAACTTCCATTCCTCCTCACCACTATGAGCTGAATAAAGAGCATGAAATCTACTCTTCACTCCGAGTATATTTCACAAACTAAAAATGCTTTTGCAGTTCATCAAAACTATCTCACAATATCAAGTTATAGGAAAACTGGTGCTATTAACAGTAATCCTTCTAGTTGGTTAATTGGTTTGGCAACTTCCATGCACATGCCGTGTGATGCTAATTATTTCCCCCAAGAGTTAAATGATAACTAATCAGAGGCAGCTACAGTTGCAAATGGCAACAAAATATCTGTGAAAGGAAGAGGAGCAGGTTTGCTCAAGTTTGTTGCAGGTAGAAATACTGTTTGTAATAAAGTTATTTGCTCAAATTAACAAACAAGAAAGTTTTGAGACCAAAGCACTTGTCAGGAGAGCTGAGATTCAGGTGAGGGTCAGATGCCTTATCAATCCCAGCAGGTATATAACATGAAGACCTTGTGGCCTGCCCTTTGACTGGACTTAACCATCCAGGGGTCCTTTACCTTTTACATAGGCATATCCTTTACTTCTCAGGTCCTTCTTCCAGGCATCACCAGGGCAATGGGTTGGCCACTGTGTGAACAGGGTGCTGGACTAGACAGGACTTTGGCTTGATCCAGCATTATGTTTGTTCTCAATGGGACCATTCCAACCACACACGACACGGATTTGCTTGTGATAGTCAACAGCTTTAGGCATGTCAGTAAAGTAATGTGTGTTCTGAGACACGTACATACCCCACTGTTCCTTGCAATGACACAAAGCTTGAGAATGCTGGAGCAAAGTGCTTGCACATAGCTGAACACCGACATGAAATTGCATCCCAGCATCCCTGTGATGTTTTGAAAAGATTGGTGCAGAGCAGCTACTTGGGAGGCGAGATGTCCTGAAATGGCCTTCAGCTGTAATCTAATAAGCATTTTATGACCTGTGAATGTTAAGGCTACTGCACCGCACGCCGCTGTTGATAAGAGACAGAATTGGGGGACAAAACAGAACAAATGGGTTTTAGAAAAGCATAAGAAAGCTGTGGAATCCAAATTGCACATCTACGTCCTTCTGAGAAAGAGTTCAATTTATTTGACACAAAACTGCAAAAGTCATAAATGCCCTATTGCTGAAAGGCAATACAAGTTGAAAATGAGTGGCAGGGGTATTTCTCAACAAACCTCCTACATTGATTAGTATTGTCCTACTAATAAAGTAATGCTGAGTTTCCTATGCAAACCAACATTTGGCATGACAAAGCATCTTTCTTTTCGGTGTAGGACTGAGCCAAAGCACTAGGCTTTTGTGTGTAGAAAGAAAGTAACTACCGGTACATGTGTCTATCTAAAATCCCTGTAGCTACATCCAGCCATGAATGTCCTTGTGATTGTTACAGTGAGATAAACCCTTTATACAAAAGGATCTCCACCAGTTGAAATTTTTGCTACACCAATAATAACAACAATGTGGTCTATAGATAAAAAATGGCTCAAATGATTAATCATTTGTTTGTTGCTGTTGTTTTAAACAATCCAGACAGTCTGAAGCATTGTTGTGCATCAGGAATTTCTTGTTTGTTTGTTTGTTTGTTTGGCTAGTCTTTAACCTAGCAGCATTCCCTCCCCCCATTATGTGAGCCAATCAACGTTTGAAATAACAAGTATGACAAATGATACAATAACCATGCACATTTCTTTCCAAAGGTGGAAAATGCTAGCAACATAAAGTTTGTTTTGACATGAATAGAGAGCTTTTTCTCGGTAATATTTCTCGGTAATATTTACAGAATAAAAGAAACAAATAGAGCAAGCAGAGATGGGACATTGCTTCACAGAAAAGGGAATCCTGTTCTTTCCACTTGCTCCTGAAGTGTGATTCAAACTGGGGTGGCACTGTGTTCAGCCCTGGGGGAAAGTGGATCATGCAGGCATCAGTATGTTGATAGACCCTGTGGTTGTAGATGCAAGCTTAGGCATAAGGCAGAGACAAACCTATCAGTTCTGGTTTCCCTAAGATTCTCATTTCTCCAATCGTAAGTTTAGTTCACTGCATTGCTATATTAGTTTGTGATTTTTCAAAAAAGTCCTTATGAAAACTCAACATCATTTTAGTATGCAGTCTTGCCAAATATACACATAATGCATTTTTGTGAGTTATTTTCACTAATATGTACATTTTAATGCACATTTCCCCACCCCGCAGCATACACGTGTTTGTACACACTTTGGGGCTGGAGAACTGGGTTGAAAAAATTTGGAAGAATGGCAATCTCAAAGGACAGCTGCATTTTGATTCACATATTGTTTCAGGAAGTGTGAACTAGGTAGATTCACATTAAAATGTGAACTGAACCAAGTTTCTTACCTGTCCCTGTTAGGGATTGAGCTGGCACAACTGCTGGCTATAGGAGGCAGCTGAGATAAGGAGCCACCAGGAGCTGTTTCAGGACTGCAGTTTGATCTCACTCTTTGTCCAGTTTGCAGTGGCAGAGAAGTCCATAGCCACACCAAATTCACCATCACCACCAGTGAATGGTACATGAGGAAAGGAATAGGTGGAGGCCCTCTGGTACCTAATGTGGGGTACAGGAGCTGTACAGACAATGGGGAAATTAAGTGAACCCTGGGTTATGGACCATCTTCAGGGAGGAGGTTGAGGAGGATGATACCTCAAAGACTATTTCCCAAAATTCAGATATTGGGTTGTCAAGAGATCCATCTGGGTGGAACCCACATCCAGAGATAGAGGGAGGCAGTTTTCCATCAACTCTTTTCAAGAACCTGGCATAATCTCTCCCCCCCCCCCACCTTACTGCTGATGTTCAGAAGTGTTAAAGGACTCCATAAGAGTGACGCACTAACAGCAGCAACTGTGTTGGAACCTGTGGAAGGGGGACTGCTCCAAAATAAAGTGTGGCAAACGAGAGAGGAAAATGTTACAGAAATGGACAGGAGCTACTTTAAATCTCTCCTTACAGATGGAACGATGAGGCAAATCTGAGCAGTATCACCTTCCATCAAATCCATTTTTTAAAAATGCCCGTTTAGCCCTATCGAACAGTGTCCTGTGGAGATTCTCATCTTGGTTGGATTAATAAGCGCACACTGTTTCTATTTACATTCAGATTGCTCTTTAAAATATGGAAGGATTTGCAGCTATGAAGATTGCTTTCGCTCTTCCAGTGTTGTTACTTTGGTGGTGAGGAAAACCTGGCCTAAAAGACACATTAGAAATGGAGAAACCTTATCCTACAACCCACCTCATGTAGGTCTGGTGGTGGGATATGCACAATGCCTGCTAAGTTGTTTTAAACTGTTTTTAACATTGTGTTTTAATTGTTGTAACCCACTTGGGGACCCTGGGCAAATGAGTTGTTGTGAAGAAGAAGAAGAAGAAGAAGAAGCCAAAGTCGCCGATCAAATGTTGAACTCATTCAGAATAATTCATTTATCATCGTTTCTACTCCAAATTTGGCGTGGACTGTCCTCAAAAATTTTGTTCTTACATTTCCAAGTTTCAAATCAATCTGTTGAATCATTTTCTAACTATAAGTTTTAGAACCTATTGCCCCCAATTTTTCATTACAATGGCAGAAGGCACTTCAGCCAACTCACCCTTAACTCAAGGTCACAACTATGGTCCTATAACTAATAAATAGCTTTATGTTCTAGAACTGAATAGCATAGACATTTGACGTTTTCTAAAGTTTCGGAGAACAATATTGACTGGAGGAAGTTTCAAAATGGGCTTGTTTTCAGCTTCTATTAGTTGTGAGAAATTCAGACAAACACTTAAAGGATACCTGCTGACCACTGTTATGTTGTAGGTTGATGTCCACATACAGCCTATAAATTCTACATGCAACTTTCTACAGTGAACATTTCTGAAGTACTTAAAGAAATCCATTATTTTCAGTAGGTCATCTATTTTATAACAATACAGTGTGCTATAGAAATATCTAACGATATTTTGTTACATTACCCCAGAGCAAGTGATAAATTTCAGATAATTTTAACAGGCATCCATCTGCCTGCATCAAAGCATCTTCTCTGACACCTTTTCCCCAGCTTTTGACTTGAAATTTAAGCTTAACTTCTAATTGCATAGATGATGACATTTAGATGATACCTGGCTCTATAATTATAATGTTTCATAATTTACTTGTCATTCAAAAGCATCTAGCTATGAGTTGGCATATGAAATTCCAACATTATCACTGGGTTTGTTATGTGGGCAGAGAGGTGCCTATCTTCTCACTCAGAGCACATTTTCAGAGAGAGGATTATGTGTGTCAGGCCTGCTGATTCAGCACATCCAACACCCCCAAGCTTTATGGTTGACTGTGGCAATCTCTATTTTGATTTCTGCTAAGTTCAAACAGTAGCATCGTTAACTAAATTCAGACCATTTACTTGATGCTCTTACTGAAGATCCCTTTAAAGATGGTAATATGCATCACACTCCATTTTTAAAAATATATTTTATTAAATTTCCAGAAATTTCACATATACATTCCAATAGATAATAGATTTTTCTTTTGTTTTGTCGACTTCCCATCCCATTTTCCATTGTGTTTTTTACTTCTCTCCCTTGCTGCACCCTATCTTTCCTCTCTTATATCATAACAATAATACAATAATCTCTAATTCTTCTGTTGCTCAAATCCTGTTCGCGAATTCATCATACTATATTTCTTCAAATAGTCCAAAACGGCTTCCATTATTTCATAAAGCAATCATCATTAGGTTGCATGACTTATTTCAAAATGTGGTAAGCCAACCTTGCTGCGTTCGGGTGTCCTTCTGTTCATGCTATGGAGTGGGGATCTGGACAGCTGCCCCACTGTCTTGCTCTGATGGCACCATTGAATATTATGACTTAGTGTTGTCTTTCAAAGTTTGTTTAGGACGCCCAACCTAAACCCAAATATTTCCAGGAGGTCAATGGTTCCCTCTTGGTTGACATCCCTCAGTGATGACAGCCATGGTAGACTCTGTCATTTATTACATACTGACATTACATACATATCCTGTGGGAAGGGGTAGACAGATCTGTCAATTTTTGTTTCTCTCTATTTCTCATTTTTTTCTTAGTGTTAAGTTTGGTTCTCCACATTCTTCTACATTAAACATAAAAAACTTCTCACATGAATTGCTCATCATTTTAGCACACATTTATCTTAATTAACACATTTTTGCAAGCAATTTCTTCTATTAGAAATGCATTTTTTTGTATGCTGTTTTCACCTACATATGCATTTTTGGCAAACTTTCCTCTAACATTATTTTATATACATTATCTGGGTGAACGGCATGACAAATTGAAGAGAAGAGTGAGCTTTGATGAATAGCTGTGCTTCGGTTTCCATGTTCTGGGAAGTGCAAACTGGGTGGCTTCACATTAAAATACAAACCAAGCCTAATTGCTTCCTCACCCATTGTCACAGGCACTTTGGCTCTGAGAAACGTAGAAGTCACAATGATTGCAAAGAGAGAGAGAGCCCTAAAGCTATGTGCTGTTGAGGTAATGCTCCATCATTTCAAGACTGCTTATGGACTCTTCATTCCTCTTTGGTCTTTACAGATGTTAAATGGATCTTATGTTAGGTTTTCACAAGCCATGACAAGCTTGGTTGGTTTCCGCAACTGTCCTGATTGAAAAATAATATGAAGCATGGGATTATAGCATCAGTGATAGCAACTGAGCTTCAGGAATGATAACTATAGATGCCCCTTTCCCCCCTCTTTCATTGAATTTATCACAGCCTGCAGGTAGGAAATGGAATACTGATCATGAGAAACAAGATCCTACTGAAATTTGCTTTTGCCCTGCAGTTATAAAATTGTTACACCCTTGGGATTTGTCTGTCTTAATTTATTTATTTCTCTTTTTCTAAACACACACACACACACACACACACACACACACACACACATTGTTGAGTCTGCCTGTACACCTCTTCGAGGCAATTATATTGTTATGCAAAGTATTTTAGAATTCTTATCTCACTCACCCATCTCTGAAATCAGCCTGTGCTGTACGTCATTATCATCTTCATTTTTTACAATGCTGGAGCAAATAGATTTGGAGCTATCTCAACATGCCAGGGAAGAACAGCAGGGTGGAATTCAATTTACACTTGAGCCAATGCTCCTGTACAGAGTTTTCACTTCATTAGCCCAGCAATCGGCAGGCTAGAGATTTTGATAGAGATTTGGGGCCAGAATCCTGCATAGACTTTAACGAGGATGGATTTAAAGGGCAACGAGGTCTGTACCGAAGCATTGCATAGAAACTTCAGGTGAAGTCATTCTTCATTTCCCTACAGCCATCTCCAGTGAAACATTATTTTTCATTCAATATTTATATTGAAATCTGTTGATTGTTAATAACCACCACCAACAGCTCTAAGGGGCAGAGATGGTGGCTGTTATGAACTGGATACAAAGACTTCATCCCACGAACCAAAGTACCTATTGCTTTTAGAGAGTTCTGCTGGCAGAAAGGTAGCGGTTGATTTTTTCATTGATTTCCTCCTTGCCTCCCCCTATGTAGTTCCAGCTTGTGAAAGAAGAGGAGAAAATAGTTTGTTGTCACCAATGTTTCCCTTGATACCTCAAGACAAGACCTAACCAGGCCTGGACTTCACATTGCTTAATAACTATATCCCATACTTGTAGGAGTTAATGTGAATCTATATGCAATTTCCCCAATATGCATATTTCTGCAAAGCAATCCCCATAATATAATGCATTTGGATCTTTTATTTACCCCACTGTATATTTTTTTTGGGGGGGGACGTGGGTGGCGCTGTGGGTAAAACCTCAGTGCCTAGGACTTGCCGATCGTATGGTCGGCGGTTCGAAGCCCCGCGGCGGGGTGAGCTCCCGTCGTTCGGTCCCAGCTCCTGCCCACCTAGCAGTTCGAAAGCACCCCTAAGTGCAAGTAGATAAATAGGTACCGCTTTATAGCGGGAAGGTAACGGCTTTCCGTGCGCTGCGCTGGCGCCGGTTCGCCAGGGCAGCTTCGTCACGCTGGCCACGTGACCCAGAAGTGTCGTCGGACAGCGCTGGCTCCCGGCCTCTTAAGCAAGATGAGCACGCAACCCCAGAGTCGGTCACGACTGGCCCGTACAGGCAGGGGTACCTTTACCTTTTTATATATTTTTTATGCACATATTACCCTAGTATATGCATGTTTGTACACACTACTTGGCAGGAGAACTGCACTGAAAAATTCAGAAAAGTGTGAATTTCAAAGTATTGCTGTTATTCACTTCTCTGGTTGTTCTGGAAAGTGCGAATTAGGCAAATTCGCTTCAAACACTAACAGAATTGAACCCCATCCACATCTCTCACAGAAATCTGATCTTCAGCAATTTGCAGGTGAAAAAGGTTTATCAGACCATGAAAACCTGCAAGTTCCTGTATATCCACCTGCTATTAAATGCAAAGATACACAAACTGGCTGAAGGGTTGGCAACCCTGCTGCGAATCTTCCATACCAATCTTTTTGCTTACAGTACATTTACTGTTTTAAGATCATTTGTTTTTGGTAATATTGAAAGACCTGTCCTTCATATTATGATAGCTGACAAAACTACAGTTCATTGTTTCTGAGCCAGTGGGCTGAGGCATAGGACAGAGTCGGCCTGTTATGTATGAGCTGTTGAGTCAAATAGTATATTACATATATTTTTGAAGCTTTGATCTGGCAACCATAGCTCCTTCACATTTTGACTTTACTTTCTCTAAATTAAGAAGAGTGCTTTAAAATTTTTGACAGATAAAAAGTGCCCGAGGCTGCTGCTGTGCTTGTTGTGTCAATGAGAGTCCCCTCCCCACCAAAATCTGGTGTGATGTGATGCATTTTTTAGAACTGAATGCTAGTGAAGGCACATAGGAAACGATACAGATCTTTTCCCCAGCCATATGGCCAAGGTGAAGTGTAGGCTAAGAATTCCCAAATGCAGTTTGTTTACCTCCCACAGTTCCATGGAGTGGCTCCATAGCTCAGGCAGCATCATTACAGAGCAATCCTAGCTATACAGAACTGGCAGAATTTATACTAGCTTGAATTAAGCCAAAATCCATCCAGGAGTTGGGCTATTTCTGGCCTAAGCCTGGCAAAGGGGAAACAAGTCTTTTTTAAAAGACTTACACCACTCTTTTTGCTGGCACTAAGTTCTGTTGGGTTGTCAAGTCACATGACTGAGGGGGACAGAGTTAGGATCCAGCATAAGTTCCCCTTGTTTGTTCTCAACCTGACCACTCCCCTGGAATGCCCATTTTTCAGGGTTTACACCAGGTAAGATCTGATGGTCTCACTTCATCTGCCTAAGTCCTGACTGAGCCAGGATGAGGGGCTTACACCAGCCGAGCTGGGATGTGAAGGCTATGCTGGCATAGCCCAGCTGAATCACAAACTGGCCAGCTGAGCTGAGGACCTGCAAGATACTAACTTGCTCATCCCAGCACATCTTGGATTTGGATTGTTCCTTTCACGATGGAAAACCAGAGACAGATTCCTTAGCTAATGCATGGACTGGACTCAGACGGTTAGGGGCAAACATATTCAGAGAAAGCTTGTGTTTCTACCAACATGCTCCAATAAGTTTATGATGTCAGGATAAACACAGGCCATATCTTTAAAGTCTCCTGCAGGGCAAACCTGCAAGAGAAATAAATCCCATTCTAAGTTCAATTAGAATTACTCCCAGGAGAGTGTTTATAGGAGTGCAATTCTGATGGATCAATTTACAGCGGTCCCCATGTGGCAGCCATAATGGTTGAACTAGTCTTAAGAAATAACTAATTCGTCAATTGGTGGGTTGGGGCCCACTTGCGAGTCGCGACCTGATCCAAGGTGGGTTGCAACAGAAGCACTATCACAATGCAAATGCTGTTGTTCTTGGCATCCGGCTGTCTTGAAAGACAATGGAGTGCACTTCCAGGGGTGAAGTCAAACTGCTCCTTTAGCAGCACCAAAGTGACCTGCCTGGGGCACAAACCTGGGCAGTGTGCATGAAGGTGAAATGGGTCCCCTCCCCAAATGTATGCTTGGATTAAAAGTGGGTCTGGGTCCGAAAAGGTTGAATATACTTGGTGCAGTAGATTAAGTCAGGATCTATTACATACAGATTTCATTCCAGTTCTGATAGTTGATTTGTACACCCTCATGCAGTTTTCAGATAGGTGTCTTTTGCTGCTGCTGCTATTTTATTGCTAATATTTTTTATCACATGCCTTTTTGGGGGCCGTGACAGTTTCTCTAAGTTGAGGGAGTTAGAGAGAGCTCCTCACAGCCCTTTAGAATAAGTTCTTAACTGGAAATGTTTACTCCTTCCCCTGAAAATCCCCAAAGAATTTCTCCTGTGCTGTGGATATTCTACATGTATTCCCTCATCTCTGTCACACAGAGGAATCCTGTTGACAGGGCATAAAGAGAATTTATGTAATGTATAATTAAAGGAGCCATTTAGGCTGACATTTTCCCCCCCTTTTGGTGAAACATAGTTTGCTCATTAAGCAATGTGTGCATTTTCCAGTCAGTTTTGTTAGTGCTGTGAGTGTAGGAGATGCTTAAATCTCCAGTGACTGAGCAGAAATGACCTTGCATGTGAACGATCTAAACCAATACCGTGTTGTTTTTTAACACTTGCAACAGCTTCTTCTTAAATAATTGATTTACCAAACTTGTGCCAACAGTTATTCCTCTGTCAATTTGTTTCTCCACTTTAGAATTTCCTTTTGTGCATTTAAAGAGTTATAACCTGGAGATAGATAGATAGACAGACAGACAGATAGACAGATGATGATAGATACAGATAGATGATAGAGATAGATAGATTAGATTAGATAGATAGATAGATAGATAGATAGATAGATAGATAGATGATAGATAGATAGGTAGATAGATGATAGATAGATATAGATAGATAGATATCATTTTGGAAGCATGACTGATACCCTGACCTGAGGAGCCCAACCACCACTTATCTGCAACTTGGCAGCAAGAGAAAATAAATATCAGATCCAGAAGCCCTAAAGATGTGCATAGAAACTGTAAAGAAGCATTAGCTGTCAAAGGTGACTTATGCAGTACTGGTGGCGGCACATTAGAGCAGCACTCCACAACCGGCTCCCTATTGCTTTGTTGGCTCAATTCAAGGTGATGATGACCTCTAAAACCCTAAAGGGTGAACAAGACCACCTCGTGAGGCAATCCCCTACCTACTTGTCTGGCAGTAAGTCTTACTTCTGGGTTGATGTGTTTAAGATTCCAAAGTCAGCCCTAATGTTCCAGCAGCTATATCTCATGTTAAGGAGAACATTCTAAACTCAGGGAGGTGTTCTTGGTGGCTGCTCCTCAGTGCTAGCATTTAGTTCCCCTAGAGAAACGGTGCGCTGTAGCTCAATAGCCACACGCAACTCTTAGCCTAATTTCATAACAGTCTGAGGAGCATTGGCTCCCAGTACGTTTCCAAGCACAATTCAAAGCATTGGTGCTGACCTTTAAAGCCCTAAATGGCCTCGGTCCTGTATACCTGAAGGAGCGTCTCCACCCCCATCGTTCTGCCCGGACACTGAGATCCAGCGCTGAGGGCCTTCTGGCAGTTCCCTCACTGTAAGAAGTGAGGTTATAGGGAACCAGGCAGAGGGCCTTCTCAGTAGTGGCATCTGCCCTGTGGAACGCCCTCCCATCAGATGTCAAGGAAATAAGCAGCTATCTAATTTTTAAAAGACATCTGAAGGGAGCCCTGTTTAGGGAAGTTTTTAATATTTAATGATGTATTATTTTTAACACTCGATTGGGAGCCGCCCAAAGTGGCTGGGGAAACAGCCAGATGGGCGGGGTATAAATAATAAATTATTATTATTATTATTATTATTATTATTATTATTATTATTATTATTCTCATCCTTACTCCCATGATGTTTCTATTAAAGCCATCCATTTACTGCCATATATGCAATAGTTCTCTAAAGCATGTATCCTACATTACATTCCTTTATCATTCTCATTCCTTTGCTTCTATTTCAAGTCCTGCCTGCGATTTCATTTGACTATAATATTTTCTTGAATAACCCGAAAAGGGTCTCCATTCTTTTGCAAGCGTTTCTTCTTTCGGGTCTCTTATTTTGCTGTCAGTTTTGCCATCTCCACATAGTCCAATATTTTCAAAGTCCACTCCTCTGTCATTGGAACTTCTTCTTCTTTCCATTTCTCTGCATACAGAATCCTGGCTGCAGTGGTAGCAAGCATAAACATGCACACCAAACATCTGAATGGAAGGAAACATCTGAAGAGGGCTTGAGGTATGAACCAGGAAGCCCATGTTTCAAATCTTGCCTCTACCATTAAGGTCAATAATTGACCTGCGGTCCCATGCTCTCCATCTGAAATGTCGAGATTATATTGATCTCCCTTGGAGTGTTGTTGTAGGGATTACAGAAATGATATATGTGAAGCATTTTGAACCTGGGGAGGGGAGGGAAATGCCACATGTGTTCTTCCTCCCTCCCTCCCTCCCTCCCTCCCTCTCAATTCCCCTGTTGCATAATCAACAGGCAACAACGCAGTAGAATTAACAGGCCATATAAAATGAACTAAATTGGGGAAAAGAGGTGCTTTCTCTTTTGGTTTCTGCACAAAATCAAGAGAGTATACAGGTTAATCAGCATTATTATTCCATTAGTATAAAAATAAATGAAACTAGACAAGGAATTGACAAGCTCTTCATAAAAGCCATCAAATGAGAGAATGAATATAATTCATACATAATGGCTACCTTTCCTTTATATTCTACCACAATTCAACTATGAAATAATTTGATTCCCTTGTGTGTTCCCCCCACCATGCCTTCTTTTATTCTCGGTTGAAAAGGAGTAAACCACACTTGCATGGCTCTTGAGCTTCAGTCTTCCTGCTATATCTCCTTTCCTTTTTCACAATAGCCCCATTACACAGAATAGGAGTAGAGCAAAGTTGATGCTTAAGAGATAAAAAAGGCACAATGAGGAAAATGAGCAGAGAGAAATTCCTGGCGCAACACTATTCACACGCATTGCTCCTTTAGTAGATTAACATATTCAGCCTAATTAATCCATCAGCAAATTGCAGTGTGCAATTGAAATTACCTAGAATGATACAATCGCATATGTGTGCAACTAATAATATACAGTCTCACACCTGTGTTTTTTTTTAAAGTTTGCACCCAATAAGCACTTTATTCATTAGTCAATTATGCATCAACTTTTTTGGTCTGAATTGCGACAGTATTGGGGACAGGGCACTTCTAATTAAATGTAACAACACTCACTCACTCACAATCCAGAGTCTATGTTCAGGCTCAAGAAGCTGAGAAAATGTAACCCTTCAAAACAAATAATTTGAAAAGGTTAACATCAGGGTTGCCATATTACAAAAAGTGAAAATCTAGACAGAAAAGTTCAGCTTTTGGGGGGGGGGGGAGTTGTTGAGCTATGATTCATGTAGGCAGAAGTCTCAGAAGGCAAGAGGTAGTTGCCAAAACAACCCCTATAACACATCAGTAACAAAACATGCGGCCTCTTGGTGAATTCACACTGCACACCACTGGCAAGGTCAAACAAGATAACCTGTTACATTCACCAAAATGTTCTGTCACAGTATCGGTGACATGCTAGGAAGGAAAACAAAACAGTCTGTGCTGCAAACCCAGAAGAACCAAAAGAAGAGTTAAAGGGTGGGAACAAAATGCTTGCCTTGACGGAATGATGAATGCAGTGCTACATTAAATTCCTCCCAAAGCTACAAAATGGTATGGAAAAATTAATCTTGTAACAGTAAGGCGCACAGTGCATTTCAGTTGGTGCCCACCGTGTTTCAGGGCACGGAAAGAACAAACCTAAACAAATACGTCAACCATAATGCAGATCATTAAAAGCATAGGGATGATCTATAATAGAACAACCCATGATATTAAAAACTCATTATGCATGGGACATACCCTAAAGCCCTCAATGAATCACGGTACAGTTACACCCAAATACTACACTGCAAAATATAAATTTTAATAAATATTAATGGATATTAAACATACGATAATAATTTAGATCCTGCCATGTGCTTAGATCGGGGTGGTGAACCACAGGCTCTTGTGCCTGATCCTGATTTGATGCACCAAGCTTTTGTAGTCCACCACCAGCCTCTAATCCAATTTATCAGTGCTGGTAGCATCACCAGTGTTATGTCAAGTCTGCTTTAGCTGCTGGCATTGGGAACAGATTGGAGCACTTCAGAAACAAGGAGGAAGATACTTGTATACTTGAGATTTAATATATGGACCTTCCTCTCTCTCTCTCTCTCTCTCTATATATATATATATATATATGTTTAAATGATAAGCAAACTAAATATATGACTCCAGTGTTTCTAATCAGATTATCTTTTGTTCTGTGACAGGTAGAAAATTATACTGTACGAAAGGGTCTTTGATAAGGAATCAACGCGCAAATATATGAATCTTCTTTCTACCAGCACATCCCATGAACCATGTAGCTTAGTGGCTAAGGTGTCATGTGTTCACAGGGAAAATAAATCACTTAAATATTAAACTCCAAGTCATGCCCCCCTCATTCTAATCTTTGATGGCTGAAAGATGCGCTTCTAAGCAACCTTGAGATTTTCAGCTGTGAAGGTATGTGGCTGTTTTAAAAATCTTTTAGAAGAAGAAGAGTTTGGATTTGATATCCCGCTTTATCAGAACCCAAAGGAGTCTCAAAGCGGCTAACATTCTCCTTTCCCTTCCTCCCCCACAACAAACACTCTGTGAGGTGAGTGGGGCTGAGAGACTTCAGAGAAATGTGACTAGCCCAAGGTCACCCAGCAGCTGCATGTGGAAGAGCGGGGAAGCGAACCCAGTTCACCAGATTACGAGTCTACTGCTCTTAACCACTACACCACACAGGCTCTCATTCATTTTAGCATTCATTCATGTATTCATTCACTGTTTGCTGTTTTAAATACAGTGGTAAAGGTAAAGGTAAAGGTACCCCTGCCCGTACGGGCCAGTCTTGCCAGACTCTAGGGTTGTGCGCTCATCTCACTCTAGAGGCCGGGAGCCAGCGCTGTCCGCAGACACTTCCGGGTCACGTGGCCAGCGTGACAAGCTGCATCTGGCGAGCCAGTGCAGCACACGGAACGCCGTTTACCTTCCCGCTGGTAAGCGGTCCCTATTTATCTACTTGCACCCGGGGGTGCTTTCAAACTGCTAGGTTGGCAGGCGCTGGGACCGAACGACGGGAGCGCACCCCGCCGCGGGGATTCGAACCGCCGACCATGCGATCAGCAAGTCCTAGGCGCTGAGGTTTTACCCACAGCGCCACCTGCGTCCCATCAATACAGTGGTACCTCGGGTTAAGTACTTAATTCATTCCGGAGGTTGATTCTTAACCTGAAACTGTTCTTAACCTGAAGCACTACTTTAGCTAATGGGGCCTCCTGCTGCCGCCGCACCGCCGGAGCATGATTTCTGTTCTCATCCTGAAGCAAAGTTCTTAACCCAAGGTACTATTTCTGGGTTAGCAGAGTCTGTAACCTGAAGCGTATGTAATCCGAGGTACCACTGTATGCTTTAATTTTCATTTTGCTGTTTTAAATATGCTTTTATTTTATTTTTAATTGTAGTGTTTTGCTACTTTGCTGCTTGCTGACCTGTGTAGGATTGACATAATCAATGATAATCACCATCACCATTGTCTCACAAAGTTGTGAGTCTATCACACTCCTCTGAGATTTCCTGTGTAGCTTCCTCCCCACTGCCCCTCAAACAAGCAGTTTTCCTATTCTGTCAAGAATGACTTAGAAGCTCGGTGTTCACATTCCCATTTCCCCTGGCCTACTTTGAAGTGAGGAACTGGTTTTCCTCATTCCTCCAGAGGCAAGTCAAGCATTGCAGGTCAACACACCCCAACACACCCACCAACACAGATGTGTGAAAATAATACCAAGCACTGACGTGCATTGCAGTTTATTAAATCTGAATGACGAAGTGGAAAATAAAGGCATTTTAGAAACTTCCTTAGGCTTCTAAGCAGAAACACAAACGCATATGGTCCATTTGGGCTGGCTGGCACCCTCCTCACAGTGCTAATACCAACGTTGCAAGTAAGTGCTAATGACCTACATTCCTGACTTCTATTAGAAAAGTGGCAGTCTGAGCGCATTTGTCATATAGAGAAGACTTAAATGGGGTGGTGTAATTGCTGCCGGCACTGGGGAGTGTTTTATCTCATTGTTGACTGATGCTGAGTGTCGGGTCACGTTTTTGTGAAAAACGCAAGCGGAAAGTGCTCATGACATGGACTTTTGTTGTGCATACAAATCGAAAGAATTACATTTGTGCAAAAGATGAAACTAGCTGGTTTTCATTTGGACGGCCACAAAAAAAAAAAACCAACCATGCAAAAATGAGCCTGCTCCAGAAGCTTTTAGTAACAGAGTTCCGTAGGAATGTGCATGGAAAGGATTAAAAGCCATACCAGTGTAGAGCCAGTTTCAGCCTTCCTAAGTCTGGTGCCATCCAGGTAGTTTGACTGGCTGGGGGTGGTGGAATCAGGCTGGCCTACTCCTCTGCAGTGAATTTTGTCTCCTATCTGAACACTGTGGGTTGGATGTACATAGGAAGGATCTGAAATACCTGTGTGCTAGCCCTTCACTTGCGTTTAATGATGGTAATGTAGAATTGCCCACAGAGATTCAATTATCTTCAGACATAAAAGAACAGCATATACAGAGCCTGGAACTAATGTGCATAGCGATCACAGCCTTTTCTACTTTAAACTGAGGCATCAACAATGAGAAACTTTTTCAAAACTTCCAAATGAAACATAACTTTTTTTGACAGATTTGGGAAACATATATCTTAGGTAGCAAATGCAACATCAGTTAGGATTATTACTAGTTTGCAGCATCGGCTGAAATCCCTAAATATACAAAAAGTGAAATCCTCTATTATATGGACACACACACACACACAGAGAGAGAGATTGCACCCTTAAATACCTTCCCTGGCCATGCTTTCCTCTTTGTAGTAGGAGAGAAAGAATAAAGATTTTCCAAAGCCATTGCAGGACCAGAAGTTGGTGTTTAGGTAACACATGAATTCACTCTTTTTAAAACCTGGTGGGTTTGTTCACAGGGAATGGCAAAGCCTTCTGCAGTACCACCTTCATTGCTGAATTGGGACATATGAAGAAATTTGAAATTAAAACCGATTTTTCAATCCCACTCCCACAGCTTCGCTGCCACAACTTTATGGGAAGGGAATTAGGATGTCAGTTATAAAGGTGATGCTCTGATGTGCAAAGTTGAAAGGATTTTTCCCTCCTAATGCTCATGGCTGAAAGCACTATTTTCTAGGAAATAACTTTCTGTGATCCTGGTGTGTAGAAGTCAATCAAGCGCTTTCTGACAAGTTGCAAAAGAGATGCTGTTTTGATGTTGTCGGGGCTAGAATGCATTTTTTAAAAATATCTTGCCCAATCCTGCTTCTACTTTTCGCTTTGAGGGTTCTTAAGTTTCACATAGCATACTTTGCATGAAGTTCCTGACACCTTTTTAATTAACTCGTTATCCCAACAAGGTCTCGTATCATGCCTTCATGTTCTCTTAATTAACGTTCCTTTAGTGCAAATAAGATTTGGGAAATATACTGTTATCGATTTGCAGGAGGCAAGGATCCCCTAAAATTCCTGGGGGCCGGGGTTCTCCCCACAGTTTCTGAAAATAGTATATGTGGGTTTTGGTCAGTGGATTTAGGATGGCCTAGAAGTAAGTCAAGCAAACATTCACACTGAATGGCATACCGACTATTTTGCTGGAAGATGCCCAGAGTGTCTGGGGCAACCCTGTCAGATGGGTGGCATGTTGTTGTTGTTGTTGTTTAGTTGCTTAGTCATGTCCGACTCTTCGTGACCCCATGGACCAGAGAATGCCAGGCACTCCTGTCTTCCACTGCCTCCTGCAGTTTGGCCAAACTCATGCTGGTAGCTTCGAGAACACTGGCTAACCATCTCGTCCTCTGCCGTCCCCTTCTCCTTGTGCCCTCCATCTTTCCCAACATCAGGGTCTTTTCCAGGGAGTCTTCTCTTCTCATGAGGTGGCCAAAGTATTGGAGCCTCAGCTTCAGGATCTGTCCTTCCAGTGAGCACTCAGGGTGTGCATACACACAATAAAATTATGATGATTAATAATATTATTATTAGCAGTGGCTCTCTAGGGTTGTAGGCAGTGACCTCTCTCAGCCCTAAAGGGAATTGTCAGGGATTGGACCAGGGACCTTTTGCACACAAAACAGATGCTGTACCACTGAGGTATGGCACTTCTCCATAGTCTGATGATCTCCATGGGATTTACTGAGCTGTGGTCATAGAATCATGGAAGTGCATGGTGGAGATGGATGCCAATGTTGCGTGCCTGCTGTGCTGACTTTTGCTATCCAGAAAATGTCTGAACATTTCTGAAATGTCTGAAAAGTGCCAGTCTCCTGCTGCAGGATAGGAACTGGGCAAAATGATTCATGGGATAGATCAGAACTCTATTTTTTAAAAAATAAAATAAAATAAAAATAAAAATAAATTATTGGTTTTTCCATATATACATCCTCTAACGATATTTCTCTAACAGTTTTCCATATTTTCCTACCCCCTCCCCTGGACTTCCCTCATACTCCCATTTTGTTTTACTTCCATATTGTTCACCCTGCATATTTCCCCCCTCAAATTTTCCCAATACATATAATCTATTTATTATTATTATTCTATACAATTGCAATTGTTTACTCAAATCCTGCCAGTGAGTCCAGTTCTTTATGTTGTCTCTTCATATATATTGTAAATGGTTCCCATTCTCTTTTAAAGTCTTTGTTGTCCTTTTCATGTAGTTTATCTGTTAGTTTTGCCAGTTCTTCATATTCCATAAGTTTCCCTTGCCATTGTTCTTTCCTTGGTATTTCTTCTGTCTTCCAAGCTTGTGCTAATATAATTCTTGCCGCTGTTGTTATGTACATAAATAATTTCCAGTTTTCCTTTTTTATATCTTGATCTAAAATTCCTAGGAGGAATGCTTCTGGTTGAATAGATCAGAACTCTAAGGCTCCTGGATGTTATTATTTACCTTCCAGCTGGAAACCTAAGGTGAAAAAAAAGCTCAAATTAATGCTGGTTGCATTCACCTAAAGATTTTGACATAGAGGTAAAGAACCTGACAAGAAGCAGTACTACCTAATAATCATAATACAGAAAGCTGACAGATCATTTCCAAATACCTTACACCTAATCATAATATTTGGACATCATGTAGGTTTTTATTTTTTAAAAAACCCTAACCGGAGCAAGCAAATTACCCTAGTCAGCCTCCTCTCCCCCCACAAAAAAATATTCAAGATGTGATTGAGTTTTTAAAAACACCAATAAAGAAACAAGATGGAAAGGCAAGATATGGAATCTTTGTGGGATGATTCAGTTTCTCATAACCACCATGCTTGGCTCTAATTAATGCATGAAGGGGTTAAGATAATAGAATAAGCAGTCCTCCTAGACTGACCTAGGTCACACCCCTTCATCTTGGGTTAGCATAGCCTTTGTTCATCCTCTTTCCACCATGTAACTGAGGAAGGGTGTCTGGGCTGATCTCTCCAAGCCCAGACTGTGTGGCTTAAGCACACTATATTTGTGTTTTTATACAAATAATTTAGAAACAGTTACCAATTTCGATGCTGTTAAACTGCCTGTGTTTTCTTGCTGCTGTATGAAAAAGGACAATAATTTGACCTTTGAAGAGTTTGTAAGTAAAACCATTTTCACTGTGTGGTTTATTTCATTACTAAAGCGGAAGAAAGGAAAAGCTTTGGAAGCAACTTAGAAGAGGATATTTTAAAGGTCCAACCATCTATATTTCCATGCTGTAGTTTGCTGGATATTTTGTGATTTTAAATCTCTGCTGGAGTTCTCTCACAGAGAGTTTTTGCCCCAAACCTGGATCTAGGCATCCAGGAAATTCTCCTTTTATAATTACCAAATAAAAACCAACTGACAACCTTTTTATGGTTGGAATAGAATATTAGAACATGTATTCCAAATCAGTTTGGAAAAGAAGACTGCCAGATGGAATGCATTGAATGAGAACAACAGAATATAGATCCTTAATATGGGGACAAAGATGTTTGAGGATTATGATGTTTGTGGATCCGTGTATGGAAGTGAGAGCTGGACCATAAAGAAGACTGATCGCTGAAGAATTGATGCTTTTGAATTATGGTGCTGGAGGAGACTCATGAGAGTCCCATGGACTGCAAGAAGATCAAACCTATCCATTCTTAAGGAAATCAGCCCTGAGTGCTCACTGGAAGGACAGATCGTGAAGCTGAGGCTCCAATACTTTGGCCACCTCATGAGAAGAGAAGACTCCCTGGAAAAGACCCTGATGTTGGGAAAGACAAGGAGAAGGGGACGACAGAGGACGAGATGGTTGGACAGTGTTCTCGAAGCTATGAACATGCGTTTGACCTAACTGCGGGAGGCAGTGGAAGACAGGAGCGTCTGGCGTGCTCTGGTCCATGGGGTCACAAAGAGTCGGACATGACTAAACGACTAAACAACAACAACAACACAAAATTACCTGATCTGCTCCGCTCAAACTAATATACAGATGACAAGTTAGCTATCCACTGGATTTCACACTTCTCTGAATGTTGCAACACAATTCTCAGCTGTTTAAATGTGTATTTAAAAGAGTTTAGAGAAAGAAATGAAATACACGTTTAAGACTGAGCATCCTGCGAGCGGAGCCTTCATCATGTTTCTGGAACTCACTCCTGAAATGAGCCATCTATGGAAAGTATTTATGACTTCTGGGGGGGGGGGTGGAACTCTGTGAAAGAGTGTTTGTTCTGCTTAGCATTCAGTTGCTTGTTACTGTTTATTATTTCCTGCTGATGATTATGTGATTTGACTAGATATGTGTGGCTTCAGGCAATTTTAAATGTCATAACTCTATTTCAGGTCTTCTATCGGGAGGTTTTAAAGTAAACATTTGGTTGTGACCCACCTTGAGTGCGTCAGAAAAGACAGATGGCACATGCATTTAAAAATGAATGAATATCTATATAAATACATTTTAAATGCAGAGCTAGGATAGCTGCAATTTATCAAAGCCATATCTACAAGTGGAAAAAAATCGCATTTTTTTGCACTATTAGTTAACCAACTTTATTCTTCAAAAACCTATCTGGCCAAATATGTTTATCATTGTTATAGTGATAAATGGGCCCAATTCAACAAATGTTAACCATGCCTTGAAGTAATTTAGCCATCTTTTAGTCACACCTACATCCTAATCCAGGGCATTCAATGAGACTTGTTCACAACCAACTCTTGCCTATATTTATCAGTTTCAGCACTTGTTCAATATTATCCTCAGAGTTCTTTTTGTATGTTATTCTATTTATATTTGTTATGGCAACAACGGCATTTGTTGGTCGATAATGATTAGTCTTTTCCTATCATGGAATTTTATTTTGAAATGATGCTACAAATAGAGGCCACACATAGTAGACAATACAGCAAAATCACTAAAAGAATAAAGATAATTCAGTCGTTACAATATTCAAGCTGCTATTCTATTGAACATAGTGGGACTTACTTCTGAGTATTGCACAACTTGCAAAGGATTGTCTTGTTAGTATATCACACTTGTGAGACGACTAGAATAAAACAGTCAAAGGAGATGTTCACTATGGCCACACTGATGCCACACGTTTGAAGCACAAAGATACCACTTTAAACAGTCATGGCTTCCCCCAAAGAATTCTGGGAGCATAGTTTGTTAGGGTAATTTGAGTTGTTAGGACTCCCCTTTATGCCTCACAGAGTTACAGTTCTGAGAGTTCCCTGTGAAGAGGAATTGACTGTCAAACCACTCTGGGAACTTTAGTACCATAAGGGCTTTCTAAAAACTGCAGAATTATTTGAGGGAAGCCATGACTGTTAAAGTGATATCACTGTGCTTTAAATATACAGTGTGAATGTAGCCTAACTGTACCATTTCATAGACACACACACACACGGGGAGAAAGAGAGTGTGTGTCAGTAAAATATATATATATATATGGCAATTGATTAGAATTTGATCAAGGACTGCCAAATAGGAAATGAATGAAAAACATGGTGTCAGAATGTCATATTTAAAATGAAGGTTATTTCCTTGCTGTAATTACTGGGTGAGTTTGTGCATAAACATAGTCTCCCAAATTTAGGGTTGCCATATTTAAGTTGTTGAGCATTTTTGCAAAAAATGCCGCTTTTGAGCTATTTTTTATGGCAAATCGGTAACAAAGGCACTGCCAACATGGGCTGCCATACTGTGGTATTCCGGATATGTCCATGAAATTCTGGACAAATGCCAACCCTACAAATTGTATTATTTCACTGCTGTTTCGATGGTTGCTTTAGAGACTTCCAATTACATGCTATACACAGCTTTGTCACTGTAAACAATTAATACATATTATGTTGCAGAATAATGATTGAAGTGAAATCATATCCGTCTACTTTGCTAAAATTATTTTCACTTAATTTGGTTGTTTTAAAGTGCATGTCACTTGCCAGAAAATAAACTACAGGGTTGACAGGAAGTTATCTGTAAGTGTCCTCTCGCTGAACTATTTTTAGTTTAATTAATGGTGAAACGGTGGCACTGCTTTCTTCCACAATCTGTTGGCTGCGGTAGTCCAAAATATGTTTTTATTTATAGAAATGACCTTTCAAATCTAATTATAGTGATCAGCAACTGATTTTTCACCTCTGATTAGTATTAAGTTCAGCCATCAGGTAAGCCGAGAGGTAACTAAATGGCTATTTTTATTCCCTCCTCAGTTGTGATAACCTGAGTCATGATTGTTCTTGACAATAGAATTTTCCAAGCAAAATCATTATGCACAGATATACATTGGCCATTAGCAAGACAAATAGCACAAGGAGCGAACTGGACATAGCTCAGTAGTAGAGTCATGGCTCTGCATTAAGAAGGCTCTGGCATCTCCTAGTAGGGCTGGTTTAGATCCCGGTCAGAGAGAATTGTTGATAGTCAGTGTAAACAATTTTGAGATGGATGGACCAATGGTCAGAATTGGTACATCAATGGCAAATTCCTATGTTCTTCGGTGGATGTACAGGAATGGTTTCCTCCCTAACTTTTCTAACTTTTCTGTTTGTTTATAAAGCAATGCATTTATTCAGTGATTACAGCATATTAACATCATTCATGGAGGCAGAATTGCACACAGATTGGCTCTAGAATACAAACACTGCTCCATCTTCAGAATAAGGACAGCTGCTGTTGACGGCAACCACCAAATTGTGAAACATCTTCCCCCCCAAACCCAGATGTCACATACTCAGTTGCTAGATTTTGTGCTGCCATTATGGATGTTCCTCGAAGGGTGGTTTGTGCCACAAACTAGGCCTAAGCTGAAGGCCCAAAATGGTCCTTTACATTCCCTCCTTTATAGTCTCTTTTAACCGTTGGTCCTTGTTTTTATCTTTAAAAGTTATGTATGGTATAATCACCTTTTCATTATTAGCTTTTATCCCTTACCTGTTTTAAGTCTTATGTGTTCAGTTTTCTGTATGTTTTATCTTATGCTGTTCTGTGACCGAAATAGAGTTTGATGATGATACTGGATACTCTTCCCCCCTAAAGTTTGGTTTTCTTTGTGCCTCCATTCTTGAGTTTCATGAGGCAGGTACAAATTTTTGAATTCCTCCACTTTAAATTTATCTTGAGGTTTTAACCTCCTGCTCTGGCACTGCACTTTTAAATTAAATTAACCTGGTTTTATGATCCTTTCTTGGTGCTGTTTTAACAGATACATCACCATCATCACCATACTGCTTTTATTGTATTCTTGCACTTAACCTGGAAGCTTCCTTGGAAATTGAGGGAGTCAAAATCTTCTAAATGAATGAAATAAAACAAGCCCCTTGTTTAGCTGGTAGACAGATAAAGCCAGGGGAAAACAGTGGGACTCATGAAAGATTAATTTAAATTGGGATGGGAGGGGGGGAGGAATATTCAGGTTTTTAGAGTTTGCTATGCCATTAGGTTCAGGCACTCAATAAAGGCAGAAGTCTGTGTTGGTACCATCAGGACATCCAGCAGGGCTTTTTCCAGGGCTGAGATACTATCTCGCATGCACTAAAACAGGCATCTTGTGTGTATGACAACACTGTCTCACACCGAGTGTGACTATAGCCTGTAGAAAGGACTCTATGAATTGGAAACAGAGATGAGGGTTGCCATACGTCCGGAATTTCCTGGACATATCCGGAATACCGGAATTTTCAGCGTCTGGGTGGTAAAATGTCCAGGAAAATCCGGATGTATGGCAGTCGGTGTCGGCAGTGCCAATTTTGCAGATCTTCCCTTAAAATAGTTAAAAAACAACAACGGCAAATTCTTTTGCAGTCTTGCAAAGAAAAGCTGAGCAAATTCTGTCCGGATTTTCACTGTTTGAATTGCGGCAACCTTAACGGAGATGTTACACGTACCTTTGTTTTCTGTGAAAATCTTTCAGTGAAAACAAATCAACAACCACAACAAAGTGTTGCAGCGAGGAGTGCTTTGCTGGTACTCTGAGTCACCTGCCTTGAACACCTTTTTTATCGGTTGTTTCTACGGTAGTGGCAAAGGAGGATTGGCACATCATTCTGAGTTTAGGAGGCTCGGAATCACATTTCCCCTGCCCCACTTTTTATCTGAATACATCCAGTTGCCTTATTATTCATTGTAGAGTTGGATTGCTTAGGTACCTTGTGCCAGCAGCTTGCGATATGGAGCATTCAGGGCGGTTTGTCATTACATAAGAAGCATAAACCAGAGCAGTGTGCTGCATGGACCAATTAACTAATCCAGCATAGCAAGTCCTCGAGTTCTTAACTTTCTTCTTTCTTTCATAAAAAAAGGCAAGGCAATACTTTAAAGAAGAACCGGGAAGAAAATGTCACTCTATTTCGGAGTGCAGTACCGAAAACGTCTTGATGGAGCCTCAAGGAAGGATCTTCAATACAATTCTGATATAAGCTGCTTCAAAGGGGATTTAAAATAAAAGCAGTAGATCAGTTTTATTTATTTTCAGTTCTCACCTGCTCATATTGACAGGAGATTTGTCTTTCTGTGTTTTTGAAAGGGGGGAGGGGAGGAGCTGCTGATTACATGAAAAAAGAAACCAAAGCACGGTTTCTCTGTTATTTCTTTAAAACCTCACATCACAGCCTGGGGTAGCAATATAATGAGGCGTTTAGCATATCGGAGAGGAATTTTTTATCTCCTACCTGTAAATCAGTGAGGAATAGAGATTCTCTTCATGCCCGTTTTACATTGAAGGTATGTTTCTTGAAGAATAATCAATGCGCCTGATGAAAATCAGGAATTTGGAAAATTAATTTGAACGGCACTTTGATTTTTTGATTTTTTTAAAAAAACAAGAACCTGTGCATTCAACTACTGAATATTATATGGCCCCAGTCTTCCTTTGATTTGACTGAAACTTTCTGGAAGTCAGTGACCAAGAGAAAGATATCTAGGTGTGGGCAGATACAAGAGGTGAAGAAATAAAAAGATTCAGGGTTTTCCAAACTTGGGTCTCTAGCTGTTTTTGGACTACAATTCCCATAATCCCTGACAATTAGTCCTCCTTGCTAGGGATGATAGGAGTTGTAGTCCAACAACAGCTGGAGACCCAAGTTTGGGCAACACTGAAGAGATGAAGGCTCACGGGATATATTTTTATGTGGAGCAATGTTTCTTAAACATTTCACACATGCTTTTAGGAAAGGTGTACACCCCCTCATCTAAGTTTTCTCCAGAAGAAAGCCATTTAATTTCCTGTGTTTCTTTGGATACCGGGAAAATAAAAGTCCTTGTCAGCATCTCCCACTGGTTTAGGTCTGTGGTCATTTTTCTATGGTCTATGGTCATTTAGAACTTGCCTGCAAAACGTTTTGCTTACCAAGCCATTTCTGGTCAAGATCACCCACAAAACACCTCCACCCCAGAGGCAACATAAAAATGATGTTCACTGTACTTTGGTAAATTTAACCTTCACCAATCTGATGTAGTCAAAATGACAAGAGCCCATCTACAACAGGTAGAAAATACCAGCAAGCTTCTACAATCCTGAACTGACCTCTTGCTTCACTGTCAATGTTTTGAGTATTCTGGAGTAGGAATGCTCAGCTGGTATACCATGCAGTTCCCTGAGGCAAATATTATGACTCCTGGCGATCCTATTAAACATATAGCATCCATGTTTTAAAAGGCCTAACTGATAGCTGCTCTGAACTTTTCTCTACAGCAGGGCTAAAGACCCTTTGGCTTCCCCAGATGCTGTTAGCCTGCACTCCCATCAGCCTTGGCCAACCCAATTTATTTCCTTGCATAGCACGTTGTAAGTAATTTGGAAGGGTTTATAATACAATTTGTCAGGATCAATGGATAGCCAACCACCTTTTCTTTCTAGATCTGAACCTATAAAATCTTGTCACAACTTTTCCTCTTTTCACTAATCTTTTTGGGTGGAATTAATTGATGCTTTTGAATTATGGTGCTGGAGGAGACTATTGAGAGTCCCATGGACTCAAAGAAGATCAAACCTATCCATTCTTAAGGAAATCAGCCCTCACTGGAAGGACAGATCCTGAAGCTGAGGCTCCAATACTTTGGCCACCTCATGAGATGAGAAGACTCCTTGGAAAAGACCCTGATGTTGGGAAAGATGGAGGGCACAAGGAGAAGGGGACGACAGAGGACGAGATGATTGGACAGTGTTCTCGAAGCTACCAGCATGAGTTTGACCAAACTGCGGGAGGCAGTGGAAGACAGGAGTGCCTGGCATGCTCTGGTCCATGGTGTCACGAAGAGCCGGACACAACTAAACAACTAAACAACAACAACAATCCATCACATTCTTAAGAAAAGGGAAAGCAAAGGTGGGAGCTGAGAAGAAAAGAGAAAACCTGGTGTATTTTCAACTCTGTTGGGGGTGGTGGAAGAATACAGGGTACAGTTCTAAGATCCTGTGTGCTGAATTCTGTCCATGAAAAGAATACTCTTGGTCTCTACTAATGGGAGGAGGTGGGGCAGTTTTGGCAACAGCTTATGACCTACAGGGAGGAGGGAAAATTGGCAAAAATTGTCTCCTGTCTTATTTTTACAGATAGCTCCCTCCACTGGATCAAATACCTTTCTATTCATAGAGGGAGTCCAGCTGTGTACACACCATATATTTGAAGCACATTGCTTCCCCAAAGAACCCTGGAAACTGTACTTTACTACCACACACGGACAGCTACAATTCCCAGCACAGTTAATCTACAGTTCCCAGGATTCCTTGGAGGAAGACATGTGCTTTAAATGTATGGTGTGTCTGTAGCCTCCTTCTGCCTCCTTTAAATCCAAATGACTAAATAGCCTGTGGAGGCCAAATGAATGGAGATTTGGGATTTGTATGTAAATAAATACAATTTATTGTGTCCTCCATCATGGAAGGCCTGTGTTGCGGTGAGATCACTTAAACTGCCTCCCTGTTGTGGGGAGGGACCATTTGGATAGCCACAACACCCCATTGCTTGCCCCTTGGTTGCTGGGGTAGAAATTTGGCCTGTTGGGTCATCTATTGGCTACCAAGGGGCTATTTAAGCTGCTCCATCAAACCTAAATCTGGCCCTGCAGTTGGGTTTAGCCTGGAAAAGATGAGACTGAGAGGAGATATGACAGTCATCTTCAACTATCTAAAGCGTTGTCATCACATGGAAGATGGAGCAAGCTTGTTTTCTCCTGCTCCAGAGGTTGGACCCAAACCAATGGCTTCAAGTTACAAGAAAGGAAATTCTTACTAAACGTCAAGAAGAACTTTCTGATAGTAAGAGATGTTTGACTATGGAATGGGCTCCCTGAGAAGGTGGTGGACTCTCCTTCATTGGAGGTTTTTAAGCAGAGGTTGGATGGCCATTTGTCATGGATGCTCTAGTTGAAATCCCTGCATTGCAACGGGTTGGACTAGGTGACCCCTGGGATCCTTTCCAACTCTACAATTCCATGATCCCACGGTTTTACATAATGGTAGCATTACACAGGCTAGCTCCATCACCATGCCATAATCCCAAACAAGTCTGCTTCCCACTATGCACATGTCCAGTAGCAGTGGGATATCCTAGATTGTGGCAATGTCCCTGCCTCATGCTCACCATGTGAAACATCTAGTGCTCATTAAATGAACAAGACAGTATGCCAAGACATAGAATAAGGATGTTTGATGTATATACCATCAGTTGTTTTTGACAGTATTTTGAGCTGCACAGATTGCTTATGGAGCAAGGTAATGACATTTGGAACCTTGTGCTCTCAGTGCAATGTTTATTTCTAGCACTGGAGCTGAAAGCTCCATGTCCAGTGGCTCAAAAGTATAGCACTGCTGCTGTGATTGCAAATTGTTCTCCAAGTCCTGGGCAGGCAGTACGGAAAACACAGTTTCAACTTGCTGAGCTGTACATGTTAGCCATTCGTAAACTCAGAGCCCCCAAAGTGAAAGTTGCACAATAACTTAGCCCAACACGCGGTTGAATATGCCCATTGGTTGCAGTCCTAATCCCAGTAATGCACTCCTCAGTCTCGCTGAAGTCAGGGTGAAGTGCATGGTTTTTTGTACATACTAGCCAGCCTGGCATGAAAAAACATCCCTGATTAAAACCAGCATATAATTGTGCAATGCAGTACCCTATAATTTTATTGCAACAATTGTGAAACCCAGTTGTACAGTTCATAGTCCACAGATTGTAGGTGAAGTCCCCCCCGCCCGACATCATAATTCCCATTTATATCGCATTTTTGGAGTTACGAGTTTCAGGCTTTCTCCTAATAAAAGACACTACTTAATCACTATGGAAACGTACTCATGCAATTTTGAAATACCCCTGTACAAGAACTTGCCACTTAAGTACAAAATTGTTCTTTGATAGCAGGTAATGAAGCTAAGAAGTCACAGCCAGTTACTAGGGACTGAAATGATATGCTAACTCAAGCAGGGTTACCACAGGGATGTAACCAAGGGAGAATTGCGGCAAAAGGTAAACTTTCACTTGTGACAAATGTCCGTCTACAAAGTTCACTGTAATAACATTCATCATCCAGCCTACTTGTACAAGTTGGACAATAAATGTACAACTGAACAGTTGTTGAATTATCATGGCATTTCTCTTGTTTCTGTTCTTATTGTCACTTAGTGCATTGCATAGTACTTATGCAGCTGACTTGTAAAAGAGGAATACACATCTAGTTAAGATTAAAATTGTGTTATCTGAAATATTTCAAGTAGAAGTGCCCAGTTTAAGAGCTGGACTGCACTGCTTTGAGAAACAGACTCTTAGGGGTCTCCCACTTTTATCTCAAAATCAGTTCAAGTTGACAGCAGTCATTTACAGGGCTAAATAAATGGCAAACCAAAGTCCATCCGCATGCTATTAATAACATCCAGTAATGTTGACTTCGTAAGAAAAATGCAAACAAGCAGATTCAGAGCTGAAGCGTCATTTGTACAATTGGCACTAGCTTACTAACAAATGTTCAAGTTATACTTGGAATACATTAAAACTAACACTTTACTATTAGTTTCCAGCCAGAACTATCACTATAAGCATGCAGACTTATACTGTGCCATAGTTAGTTTGGGTTATATTTGATTTTATTACTTCTAGAAAATGCAACAGCTATTCTCAGGAATTCTGGGAACCATCACTCCCAAGTTTTAACCCCAAAGAGGGAGTGGCCAGTAAGCACTCAATATACCTTTTTGGCAAACACAGAATCTCTCTTTAGCTTTCTTTAAAAGAAAAGAAAAAAGAAAATGCTTGGCTCTCGCTGGTTGCCAGTTGCAGACAGTGACAGCACAACCCTGTCAATGTCTACTCAGAAGAAAGCTCTGTTGAGTTTCATGCAAGTCATTCCCAGGTAAGCGTGTATAGGATTGCATCTGAAGAGATGTTATTAGCTACCAATGACTCATTGATGGTCAGTGAGACATACAGAGAGTGTGGATTTATGGCTACCAGAACAAAAACAAAGAGAACTAATGGGTATGTTTGGGAAAAGATCTGTGGCAATAAGGCCTACACTCCAACTGCTGCTTGCTGCCTAACTCATCTATAGGCAAAGTCACAGCTATGGTGGGAGGTGTTTGCCGGTCCTGTAGTGCATGCACGAGCAGGATTTCATATTTGCCATTTTTTCTTGCTGAAAAGGTAGACTTCCTACTACTTTTAAGGGTTCATCATAACAAGAGTCAATTAATTTCAATTCAATAGTCAATTTGATAGCGAGCCTTCAGACTAAGCTGGGAACAAATGGTCTCTCAAAATTCTCCACCTTCCTTGTCAATAGAGAAACTGAGGTGGGGAGGTGAAATCAATTACCAGCCGAAGTAAGGCAAGCACCTAGCATAATGAAGTTGAGGTGCCCACGAAAGACATTTTTGTTTAGAAAATCTTGCCCTGAGTTGTAACCAAATCATTTATGGAAGATTAATTTCATGTTTAATGAAATGCTCTTGTTGTTTTTAGAATTTGTGTAGGTGGTTTTGTTGTTGTAGAGTTTGTTGAATTTTATTGTTCTTAGAACTTCTGCTTCAGTGTTTTATTTTGTTCTTACCATATGTACTGCTTCAATGGCCTTTGAATATTCCTCCTCATCTTTCCATTGGATATCTCGAGGAGGTAGAGAAATTCTCTCACAGGTTCTGGTGGGGGGCAGTCACTACAGCTTCTTTCTTCCTGTTTTGTTGTTCTTGGTTGCCATTTTGCATCCTGCACAATGTCCTGGACTTAGTGCAGGACACCACCCACACAGTGGAGAATATTTGGTGAAATATGGTCTTTTTCTGAGGTGGTGGGGGATGGAGATAAATAGAAGATGTCTTCTGAGAACCTTTGGCTCAACCTTACTTCAGACTGAACTTCTTTTTTCCTTATGAAACATTATGCACAGGTCCGTAGAATAGCATCTTTAATGTTCAAGCACAGACTGTGCAGATGTCTTTAGGAAGACTTTCTGTCGAAACTACCCTTCATGAACTATTGTCCGTCAATGAAATCGACATTGCGAGTCATAAAGGTTGCACTAGAGAGGAGTTTGACTTATTGTGGATGTGTGGTTACATCTCTTTTGTATTTGTATTGTTTGACAGCCTTTACATAAGGTGGTTTCAAACATTATTGCATTTATGGCCGTAGGGCAAAATGAAGGTTGAATAGTTTAATGCATCCAGAATAATCTGGTGCAATAGGGGGCCGATCTATATGAATAATGGCCATACACTTTGTTAATAGCCTGAGTGTGCTCCTTTTTTATGATGCCCAACCTAAAAAAAATTAACAGTCTAAACTGAAATGACAGGTACTCAATACAGACCTTCCGTAAGACCATTATCATACCTGGTGTTACAGGAACTTCAGTAAGATGCATGATATTCCTGAAGACTGAAAGACTGATAGCCCTAGCCTATGCCCCAGTATTATTCTGACAGAAAACATAAGGAATTTGACTTTGGAATCAAGGACAAAACTGGGAGACTTTGAGATGCACCCATGACCAAGTCCTATTGAACTAGGTAGGCAAAAGGTAAAGGATCCCTGGATGGTGAAGTCCAGTCAAAGGTGACTATGGGGTGCGGCACTCATCTTGTTTTTCAGGCTGAGGGAGCTGGCGTTTGTCCACAGTCAGCTTTCCGTGTCATGTGGCCAGCATGACTAAACTGCTTCTGGTGCTACGGGACACCATGACAAGTGTCAGAGCGCACAAAAACGTCATTTACCTTCCCGCCGCAGCAGTACCTATTTATCTACTTGCACTGGTGTGCTTTTGAACTGCTAGTTTGGCAGAAGCTGGGACAGAGCAACAGGAGTTCACCCTGTCGTGCCAATCTTCTGATCAGCAAGCCCAAGAGGCTCAGTGGTTTAGACCTACTGAACTAGCATGCAATTGCACAGTATTGGCAGACAGCTACATGCAAGATTTCAACCTTTTTTAAAGGCATACATAACCCTGTTGTGGCCATATCTAATGGTACAAACAGGACAGTGGGAGGATATTGCCTTGTTTCATAACATCTAAGATAAGCCCAGCTACTGGTATCACACAACAGATCCAGATCTATAGGATCCGGTTTCCTGACTTTTATGTTAAGTTGTTTTCAACTTTATGGATGCCTCTGACACACTCGGCGAGTGTGGTGATATTTTGGACCAGCTGACACAATTCTCAAAGATCAGTCCCAAGTTTCCTTCATCAAAAGCCACAGTGAACAGGTAGGATGAGGAAATCACTGATTTTAGCTTTTAAATTGAAAGTGTTATCATACCGCACCTAGAAAATTCCAAGTGGCTTAAATTAATCAATGTGGCTAACAGGAGTTAAATCAATCAATACGGCTGGATTGCAGTAGCCATTCTTTCAGCAGCTGGAATTGCTGCCAGACACATAGGTAATCACTTGGTTCACCTGATAAATTTACCCAAGTAAATTCCATCCTGACGAGAGTCTGGATGGTTTGAGTGGAAAAACTACAGCGTGCTTCTGTGCCCAGGCAGAAACTAGGACTGTGCCTTTAACGTTTGCAACAAAGAAAGAGGAGTTGATAAAAAAGCTGTTGCTGTGTGACTTGTTTCTTCATACTTTAGCCTATGAAAGACAATGGGGAATATGGCTGTTCTCTGGCCCTCAGTTGACATGTAGCCTCAGACTGTGACCTACCTCATAAGTCCCAGGGCCCTTGTGCCAATTTTTTCCATCATCTAACCTTAAAAGCTTACATTTCCTAAAATTATCGTTTGTAATTGAGAAAACTGATCTTGAACATTACAGGAAAAAGACTTTACTTGACCCAAACTGAGATGAAACTGTAGTTGCATTAGCTGAGGCCATGGCTCAGAGCCATTAATCCCATGAAATGTACTCATTAATTAAGGCAGCTATGACCAACAGCTGTAATTTATTAGCTTTCTCTAGAACTGCAAACATCTATTCTGCAACCCTGCATAGCTACAGGGTCCATAAAGCCAAATTATTGGTACAATACATTACCTTTCTCCACTATATATTATTGTTTATACTTACTTTCTCTAATATTAGGAGATTTTATATACAACACAGCATAGACTATCACCATGCTATTCGTCAAAGTCTTTATTTTTAAAAAAACAAAACAAATTCTATAAAAAAAACTGTGGGTTCTGTGAAAACCTATATCAATTTGACTGTGACTGACTTGCTTGTGTAAACAAATACTTCATGGCACTTAAGCTGACATTCAGTAGAAGCTTTTAGCTCCTAGTGATTCTGAAGGATAATAAAAACAAAGTCCTTCAGACGTTTTCTTCAGATATGCACTCTGCAAATGTCATTGGGATATTTTCTTTCCAAAGAACTAAGCTGGGGAAAGTTGCCAGAAAGCCTCCAATCAGCAAATTTGTGGTCTGCTTTGAGCTTCTCCTCAAATAACTTATTCCTCCATTTACTTACATAAACTCTGAGGAGACCTAAAATGATGGCATGTCTGCCTAGACCATGAGTAGGGAAACTTTGGACTTCCAGATGTTGTTGAACTACAACTCCCACCAGCCCTAGCTAGTATGGTCAATGGCCAGGGATCATGGGAGTTGAGGTTCCCTACTTCTGGCCTAGTCCAAATGGCTATTCACATGACATGGCTTGTCCCATTGACAATTACTGGAGAGCCAGTGTGGTGTAGTGGTTAAGAGCAATAGACTCGTAATCTGGTGAACCGGGTTCATGTCTCCGCTCCTCCACATGCAGCTGCTGGGTGACCTTGGGCTAGTCACACTTCTTTGAAGTCTCTCAGCCCCACTCACCTCACAGAGTGTTTGTTGTGGGGGAGGAAGGGAAAGGAGAATGTTAGTCACTTTGAGACTCCTTTGGGTAGTGATAAAGCGGAATATCAAATCCAAACTCTTCTTCTTCTTCTTCTGCTCAACAGACAAGGAGTTGTGGAAATGTTTTTAAAGTAACTGTTCCTGTGAAGCATGACTAAAAAATCAAACACAGAAGTTTTGCTGGAAGCATATTGTATTCAGGAATTATTTCAAACTTTCAGGAGACATCAAATTTCTTGTACATCAAAGGAAATGTGATTTATACTTTTGGGGGGGTCAAACTGTATTGGGTAGTGTGATTCAAAAAATAAAAAATGAAACAAAAATCCTATTTAGAAATGGAAATCTATGGAAAGAGATATTCAGGGTTACTGCTAGCATGCACACTCAAATAAACCAGATACCGGAATGGTTTTATGGCAGTGATAAATATGCTGCAGGAAGGAATGGCACATTAGCTAACCTATATGAGGCAATATTATTTCCTGGGCTACAGCTTATTGGAAGCAACATTTAGATGGATTAGAAACTCTTCAGGATTCATTTAAGCAGCTGACAGTCAAGGTTATCCTTAATTAAATATGCCAAGGCTGAATTCCCATAACCAAGTTTGTTTGTTTATTTTGCAGAGATTTCCTCTGACCTTTTGCGTTTGCTGACTAATAGTGTTAGGATCTGGGACAGCCTGCTTTTATGGTTATTGAACAGGAAGAATAACAACCCTGTGTATACAAACTGGATGTGTGGGGATTTTTAAACCATAAAGCCAGCACAGGTAATCAGTTCTCAAATCAACAGCCATTTCCCCTTGATAAAGGTAGTATCCAGCCTTTTGATTTCCCCCCTTTGTTTCTGCCACCTGAACACAAACTTGTTGTTCAATCAAACCACATTTCATTCCCTTTTTTTCTGCTTCATGGCTAGATGGTTCCTAAGAAGCGAACTAGTTCAGGATGATGTTGAGGGTGAAACGGTACGTAATGATAAACATAAATCTGTCTCCCAAAATGGCAGCCCCACGTAGAATTCCCCTATTCCATTTCCTGATGTCTGTGGGCCTTTCCATATGTATATTCTGTAGCACTTAGCTGCTGCTTAGAAGCTGCCTAATGGATTGTTTAATATTGTCTGTGTAGGGAAGCCCTCTTTTTGAGCTTGGATGCCTGGGACTAACTGCTATTTGTCTCCTTCCCTTCTAGAACTTTCTCCATCATTTGCCATTCTTACTGGCTGCAGCTGAGGTAAAAACAGCCTGGTCCATCTCCTTGGCTTAGCTGACCTGTCATTTGGCTCCCCACACTGTCTCCTTACATTTCCATACATCACTACTGGGAAAACCATAGCTTTTACTATACGGACAAAGGTCCGTATAGTAAAAGCTATGGTTTTCCCAGTAGTGATGTATGGAAGCGAGAGCTGGACCATAAAGAAGACTGATCGCCGAAGAATTGACGCTTTTGAATTATGGTGCTGGAGGAGACTCTTGAGAGTCCCATGGACTGCAAGAAGATCAAACGCATCCATTCTTAAGGAAATCAGCCCTGAGTGCTCACTGGAAGGACAGATCGTGAAGCTGAGGCTCCAATACTTTGGCCGTCTCATGAGAAGAGAAGACTCCCTGGAAAAGACCCTGATGTTGGGAAAGATTGAGGGCACAAGGAAAAGGGGACGACAGAAGATGAGATGGTTAGACAGTGTTCTCGAAGCTACAAACATGAACCTGACCAAACTGCGGGTGGCAGTGGAAGACAGAAGTGCCTGGCGTGCTCTGGTCCATGGGGTCACGAAGAGTCGGACACGACTGAACGACTAAACAACAACAACAACACTGTCTCCTGTATTGACTATTCCACCTAACCTTAAATATTTTCGTTGTGTTGTGACAATATGAAAGAGTTTGAACTAGAAGAGTTTGATCATTTTCCTTTCCCCACTTCTCCATTCCTTTTCTTCTCTTTTTGTACCTCAATAATGAAACACATAATGTGTAAACAATTGTGAGAATTTTGGCAAAAGGGGGGGGGGGTATATTTAGCAAATAGATAACAAACAAAAGTGCTGCCAGCTCAAAATAGTCCTGCGTATGTAAAGGAAGTTTCTGAGCAGTGATGTAATTCGAGATGGTGTCTCGCTTCGTTCAGTTTTTGCAAATTATTGCTCCCATCCCGCTTCATAGCTCTTTTTCTTTCACAGTTTTGATGTTCTTTTGTTCCAGTGCGGTTCACATGTGGTTGATTTCATAATTCCTTTTGGAAACTTTGGTGTATGTTTCATAAAATGATTTCCACCTACACAACCAATTCCATGCTGTTGCTTTGGTTTACGTAATTGTACTTTTCTGACTACAGACATACTAAAATGTGTATTTGTTACAGTGAGACTGTGCAGAATGTGTGTGTTTGTGTGTGTGTCTTGCTCCCTGCCTTTTACCACATCACCTATGCTGTGATCTGAGCTAATCCAAATTTTGTATTGCTTGCTCCTTAATAATGCTTCATAATACTTTATGATGCTTAAACTGTTTTGGTACTAACTTTGCATTCCTTCCTGCATAGCATTCAGGTAACATTCTATCTGCAGCTAAGGGGCAGAAGTTCATTCATGAGTGGAGAAGTTTGCAAATTGCCAGAGGGAGCAGACATTTGTTGTTTACTTAACATTCATTGTTTGTTTATTTGTTTGTTTGTTTGTTTGTTTAGCAAATGACTGAGCCATTGCTTGGATTAAAGTACTTGATTCCAGACCAATAACAGTCCCCTTACACACCAGAAGGGAATAGAGATTATGTGCACGGTGAAGCAAACACAGCAGGTTCTTAAAACAATTTAATTTTTTTTAAAGGGCTGATTATTTCAAAAGCAATTAGATTTGGGGAACGGGTCAAGGGTAGTGTAATCCTGTGACCACATGCCGAATTCTACAGCACGTGCTCACTCTGACGAGGACGTAAAGTAGCAAATTGTACAATATTTCAAAAACAATGGGGGGAACACTTTGAGGGGTTTTTCCTACAATCAAGTGGTATATAATTGTGAGAAGGAGTAATCAATTGTGCCTCAAACCCAGTGGAAATTTCCAGAAGGCCATGCATGCAGGCAAAGTCAGCTTGAGCGTGCTTCCTGTCAGTTAGACCACAAAGACCACAAGAAGCTTCAGAATGTATAGCTCCCATATTAGGTAAAAGCTTAGACAATGAGTGTAGATTGGTCTATGTATTAGAGATGGGTTAAATTGTAATAGGTAGATTGTAAGCCAAGCCTCTAAAGGAGGGGCGGCAGCAATAGGAACAAAAGTCACGACCCGAAGCTTGCTCGGGGCTCTTCGTGCTCTTGGGTGCGGGGAGCCCGCCTTTGCAAACGCGTTACAAATAAAAGGGTTATCCTTATATCCAAGGTTTCCTTGTCTTGTTTAGTGACCACGTTCAATATCTCACAAATTGGCGCCCTAACGTGGGGCCCTCGACGAGCTGCGCAGCGACCCCCGGTAACCGGGTAGGCGCCACTCCGACTTTTCGGAGAAGCCCGACCTGGGCGTTGTCTGTGACAGTTCACGAGGGCTGATTGACGGAAACCTGATATAAGGAAGGAAGAATTTAGACTGAGAGAGAGAGAGATCACGGTCGGGGACCGTGAGTACCCAGCGGGGACGCCCGCCTGTTCACTAGTCGTGGGAAACGGCGCTGAACTGAACTGGGTGAGTAAATCCTGGGATTTGTAAGAGGGACGGGGGTGAGAGACTCGTCTCCTGAGTGAAAGAGAGGTTCCATACGGACGCGTGAGTGTGGATCAGGACCTAGTCCTGACGGGAGGATTAGTCTGCGGTTCCGTCCTCCCGCGAGGGAAACGGCCAGACGATTCCGTGTGATTGTGTGAGAAAGTGATTACGAGACATTGGCAATGGGTAAAGTACAGAGTACGTGTAAGAAAGGGTCAAACGGGGGAAAACAGGATCCCATTGATCCGAATAGTCCCTTGGGGCAGGTCCTACTAGAATGGGATGAAGATGGGGTGAGACAGTATACCAGGGGCCTGTCAAAAGTAAAAATGATTAATTTTTGTAGGGTAGTTTGGCCCCAATATCCAATAGGACCTGAGGGAGGTTATAATTGGAATCCAGAAGGGGAAACTGATACATATTGAAGGAAAGAGTGTACGTGACCAGGAGCATGCCTCCTGAGAAGGGAGGGGGAAGAGAGACTGACTTGTCAGTAACGGGTGAAGCAAGAGTGACAGTTACTGGTGGGGCAAGATAGGGTTGTGCAAGGGGCTGTGCAAGTTGAGATAAACAAGGCTGTTGCGCATGCAAGGAAATGCAAGGAAACCTCCCCACCCGATGCCCAAAGAAGGGAAGGGAGGAAATTGGGAAAATAAGGGAAAGGGAGATGTGAGGAAGTCGAGGAAATAAGTAAATGAAAGATAAAGATATGGAAATTGGATGTGTTTTTAGATGTTTTTTTTTTTTTTTCTTGGTGTTTTGATGTATTGTTTGAAATGGCAAAAATGACTGGCAGAATCTGAGACCAGGGAGAAGAGTCGATGGAAGAAGATTGGAAAAAAATTTAAAGTATATTTACAGAAATATTGCAAAATTGAAAAATGTTATAAAGGATTAAGCAAAAACTGACTGTTAATGGGCTAAAGTGGAAAACTTAGACTGTGTTAAGATAAATTATAGAACAAAAATTGAGAAAGAGGGAAAGGATTTGCTGAATTAGCTAATTTGAACTAGAATAAAAAAAAGAAAGTGTGTGAAGTGTGCCAAAGTAATCCAGTGAAAGGATGAATGTTTGAGTGGTCGGGGCTTAGCGTTCCCCCCTTGGCTAAGCGTATGTGGGGCTGTGCATTTCTTTGACAGTTCAAGTCACAGTCTGGAGTGAGAGCTGCTTGCCTGAATAAAATTGTCTCTAGGAGCGGATTACTTTTACTTTGTTGAGGAAAATTAAGATGGGGTCGGGAGGGAGTAAATGCACCCCATTACAATGCTTTCTGAACAACTGGAAAGCGGCTACTAAAAAAAATACGATTGGGGATTCAAATTGAAGACAGGATAGCCCTCCGAGGGGACTCTTGATTTGTAATTAATCAACCCCCTCTGGAGGAACATCATTAATATCCACCCAGACCAAATCCCCTATATTTCTACTTGGAAGACTTTTGCGTCACCCTATAAGTCCGCACTGGACGTGGCACCCCATCTGTTGGAAGCAGGGCAACGTGGCCAAAATCAGACCGCTAAGTTCCAAAGGGAGTGGCTGAAAGCAGCAAGGCAGGCTCACTCTCACATTAAGCTTGAGCGCAGAAAGAGAAGAGGCTCAGGAGAACAAGCTGTGGCAACCATGCCTTTGAGGGTGGTTTATGACCCTCCCGGGGTGCCAGACGCCAATGGAGTGGTCCCTGAGCGCACTTACACAGTGCAACATGTGCCATTTTCCAGTGCTGATGTATGTAATTGGAGAAACCAAAATCCATCCTTTGAGGAAAACTCAGCAAAAATTATTAAATTGTTTGAAGGCATTTTTAAAACCTATAACCCCACCTTTGACGACGTGCAGTACCTCCTAGACTCCATCCTGACCACTGAGGAGACCAGAAGAGTACATGCCAAGGCGAGAGCCTTTTTGAGGAGCCAGGGAGTGGACGGGGGGGGGCCAACTTGACCAGGTCTATTCCCCCCACCACTCCACGGTGGAATTATCAGGAGCAGGCTGATTTAGCCAGCCTTACCACCTACCGAAGGGTGGCACACGTTCCTGTACAAACCTGGGAGGGCTGGGACATGCCCTGGTTGGACAGATTCCTACCACGTGGTTGGGTTCAGGGACTCTTTGCAGTGTTAATAGGGCCCCTGCTAATTCTTTTGCTCCTCTGCTTGTGTATTCCCTGCTTATTGCAATGCTTGCAAAATATGGTACAACGTGTAATGACAAAGATGATGAATCCTAAGGTGATTGCCCTGATGAAGGAATATAAGCCAGTCCCCCAGGACGAACCTAAGTATATTGGGTTGTCCAATAGAAAAGGAGGGTGGTTGGGAGACCCCAGAGGGACAAATGGTACTCCCCAAAACAACTATGATGGGAATCTTGGAGAAAGTGCACGAGAGTGGACATTTTGGGACTGAAGGAATGATTAACCTAGTTAAGCCCCTGTATTGGAGCCGTGACATGTGGCCAATGGCTCATGCCATCGCCTGGAAAATGTTTAATTTGTTAGAAGGTTAATAAAACGCAGGCAAAGAAGACAGAAAGAGGGGGGAGACCCCTCGCAGTATGGCCTTTTTAACGAGTACAAGCAGACTTCACTGAACTACCGGAGAGGGGAGGGCAAAAGTACTTATTGGTCTTCAAAGACCACCTGACGGGATGGGTGGAAGCATACCCCAGTAGAAAGGCCACAGCTCAAGTAGTCACCAAAAACATATTAGAAAACCTCATTCCTAGGTATGGAATGATCGAGACATTGGACTCAGACCGAGGGACTCATTTCACCCAAAAGGTGCTGCAGGAAGTCATGGGGGTGGTACTTTCATACTCCTTGGCACCCCGAGAGTAGTGGGAAGGTGGAGCGTGCAAACGCAGAAATTAAGAAACATTTGACTAAATTATATCTGGAAAATGGACTACCTTGGACGAAAAATCTACCCCTGGATTTGTTGCGAATGCGGGTAGCTCCTAGGAAGGACACGGGATTGTCCCCTTTTGAGATGATGATGGGACGGCCTTATTTGACACAGTTGGGAAACCCCCAGATAGTATTTAAAGACTTGTTTCTGAGGAAATATTTGCAGTCACTGTCCCAGTCCTTATTATCTCTCCATAGGCAGGGAGTCTTGGCACAAAGACCCCCGTTATTGGAACAACAACACCTTTTCCAGCCTGGCGACTTGGTCCTGATCAAAACATGGAAGGCGGAGAAGCTCAGCCCGAGTTGGGATGGTCCTTTCCAGGTCCTGCTCACCACTGAGTCAGCAGTACGGACCCGAGAACACGGATGGACTCACTACCACCGGGTAAAAAGGGCTCCGCCTGAGAGTTGGATGGCAACGCCAAGCCTAGACAATCCACTGAAGGTGAAACTCACCAGGTCAGGGACCAGGAACCAGGAAAGAGACTAAGGACAGTGATTGTTATCCCGATGTGCCTATTCTGTACTTGTAAATGTTTTTATGAATGTTGCTGTTGTGCTCACTGTGAGGCTTGTGTTTGTTGCGTGCATTGTACAGAGGAGTGCTCCATTGTGTATATAGAAGATATAATAGTCCAATATTGCAGAGTTACTCGGGAGACCGTTCATTGTGAGTTACTTGAGACCCCCACTGTAGTACAGGCCCTAAGATATTTAAGGAAGTGGACACCCCCAGAATGATCCTGATAGGGAAATGGGGCCTAGCCCTCCTAGTCCTGGGCATAGCTCAGGCTAACGACAACTCATCGTGTATTGAATGCATCCAGACTACTAAAACAGGGAACAAAGTACCAGAACTTTAATGTATTACAACGTGGCCCCGGAGTGCCTCACACAATTAAGACCGTGTATATATAATCAAACTCAGTATTATAGGTGTCAGACCAAAGAAAATAAGACAGAATGCTATGAACCCTTGGTGGTGGGACCAATCACGTCTAGTATCTATGTGTATGGATATAAAGGGGGAACCGCGAACAGGGCAGGTAAGAGAAAGAACATGTTTTCTATAGCCCAAGACAGGCAAGGATACATAGCACACAACGTAACAAGGGGAGGGGAAGTAGTCCATGTATGTTTCGATGCATGCACCGCCATAGCAAAGGGACAAGGCCCGAACAACCAGGCAGGAGTAACCTGTGGGTCCCATGGTTGGGAACAGTCGTATTTACAGGAAAGGAAATATTTATTCCAACAGATAAGAGGGACCAATGTGGGAACAGGGGGCGGAGCACGGAATTATTGGTACACAGAGGGGGTCAACTCGAAGCCTATATATAGAGGGCCGGAAGGGATAAATATCACGAGGAGGGGCGCGTCCACAGACTGTAGAAGTGGGGGTTGTAATCCAATCTGCTTGTGGGCCAGGGAATTGGTGTCCACCACACCGAGGTACATATACCTAGGACTGGGAATAGAGGGCACAGGTAAGGACCCCTATGGTTATTTAATCATCCAGGTGCATACTACTAGAGCCACCAAGAGGCCCATATCAGTCTACGAAGAGTTCGAGGAAGAGATGCAACAACTCGACCACCTCCCTCTTCCACCCAAGGCCCACAATATGTTCCTAAGTTTGGCGGAAACAATTGCAAAAGAACTCACAATTAGGAATTGTTTTGTATGCGGGGGCACCATGAGGTGAACTATACTGAAGTCTATAACAACCAAAAGAATTTTACCTACCACCATTTGGGAAATGAGATATGGCAGATTTCCAATCAACTGGTGGGAACAGAATGTTTTGTGAGGAATGACACCAATGGAACATGGGTAGGGAATATGCCCTGCTTAGGACAATGGAATAATAAAGAATGGTGGGGCTCGGATAATTCCTCCAGAAAGTGGCCCCCACCCTTAGCCAATATGACCAATATGACTTTTATACGGGACCCCCAGAATACCACTTTAGAGTGGACCACCCCGGATGGGTTTTATTGGGCATGTGGGTCCTACGCATACAACCGGCTTCCTTTAAAATGGACAGGATCATGTGTGTTGGCCACTTTACGGCCTAGCTTTTTCTTGCTCCCCTTAGCAGTAAAATCCAAATTAGGAAGCCCGTGTATGATGAGATAGGGCCTAGGAAAAAGCGGGCTATTCATATAGGGAGTTGGAAAGACACTGAATGGCCCCCAGAACGAATAATACAGTATTATGGGCCAGCGACATGGGCTAATGATGGGACTGCAGGGTCATTCGGACGGGATCCTAAACATGGGAGGGGTTGAACTTTAAGGATATGTTTGGATCCTGGTTTCCAAAATTGCCCGGGCTGCAGGCGATAGTGGCCCTCATTGGACTCATAGCTGCAGGGTGCATATTGATCCCATGCGTCCTTCCCATATTTGTGAGGGCAATTAACAATTCTCTCTCTCTACTAGCTCAAAGGCATGTCCAAACCCAGCTAATGTCCATGCGGTATGCCCCTGTGCCTACAGGAAGCGAAGAAGAAGACCATTGGGAGTTGTTATGTGAGTTTGAGGCAAGGTACAACAAGAGGGGGGATTGTGAGAAGGAGTAATCAATTGTGCCTCAAACCCAGTGGAAATTTCCAGAAGGCCATGCATGCAGGCAAAGTCAGCTTGAGCGTGCTTCCTGTCAGTTAGACCACAAAGACCACAAGAAGCTTCAGAATGTATAGCTCCCATATTAGGTAAAAGCTTAGACAATGAGTGTAGATTGGTCTATGTATTAGAGATGGGTTAAATTGTAATAGGTAGATTGTAAGCCAAGCCTCTAAAGGAGGGGCGGCAGCAATAGGAACAAAAGTCACGACCCGAAGCTTGCTCGGGGCTCTTCGTGCTCTTGGGTGCGGGGAGCCCGCCTTTGCAAACGCGTTACAAATAAAAGGGTTATCCTTATATCCAAGGTTTCCTTGTCTTGTTTAGTGACCACGTTCAATATCTCACATAATCAAATAAATAAATAAATATGAAAGAACTCAAACTTTGTTCTAATCCCAATTTTTGTTCCAAGCTGCTGGCGATACGATTTCCATATGTTCGTTTCTGAAAGTATCTTAGACACCTGAAAGATAACAGAGTTCCCATTTCAGTAATATTTCATTGCCATATTATTCCAGGGGAAAGAATCCAAGACCCCCTAAATTGTGACCCACAATGCAGAATGCAGAGCTGCTTGAGGTTGAAGAACTGAGAGACTGGCAAGCATGCCGCAGGCCACAATAACATGCCAAAGGGCTACATTTAGCATAAGATTTTCCTCAAAAACGGCAAGGATTTGGATGAGCAGCATTGAAAGAATGCTTCTGATCATGGAAACTTGTTTCCATTTCTCAGATTTCCCCTTCACTGGACTCATGTACATGGGAACATTCAGCTGTATATGATTTTTGTGTCCAGGGAAATCGAACAAATAAAAGCAACAGCAACTTTTGTGAATTGTGATTCTCATCATAATCTTCATGGCATTATTGGAAACAACCCTCTGCCCAGTTTTTGAGGAAAATCTTATTTAGACAAAATTTAGTCTGCGCTCTGCAAAGTTTATTTAAAGATCTTTGCTAATGGTGTATGCCACCAGCCAGTCAGTTTCTTAGCAACCAAGAATTATCTTCTAACAAATCCCTGTACAAAATTTATTATTTTCTATACAGGAGAGTCATAAAACTTCAGTGATTTTTAAATTTTATTTTTTATTTTTTGGCTATTTTGGTATTGAAAGAGGAATAACATGGATTAAATTGGGTCCTCCTTTAAAGAGGGTACATATTGCGGTGAGACCTGGAAAACCGACACCCTGTATTGCGGGTGGGTATGATTGGTCAGCCACAACACCCGATTGGTAGGTCCCTCAAAGCTGGGTACAATCTGGCCAATGGGATGCAGTCCAAATGGTTCAAGGGACCTATTTATGCCCATGCATGTGACCCAGAGCTTCCTCTTTTGGCGTGTGCATTCGGAACACCCACCCACCTCTCCCTACTTTTAGGGCTTTGCGCTTGACCTTGCTATGCTGTCATGTGTTATCTGTCGTTGGGACAGGGGTACGGCAGGAATTTACCCCACTTGGCTGATTGGCTGTTGCCATTTGGGTTTCGCCTACCGCGTAGCAAATCGTCACAACTTGTAAGGTTGCGGATAGGCTCTGGTTCAGGTGATAGGGATGGGAGAATGGTCTCGCCATCCCTATGTGAAGGGTATTCCGATAAAGCATTGCAGGGACTTGATGGTTTGGTCAACCCCTGAGAGGGGGTTGTGCCCGTGCCTGAGTCCAGGGGGACATTTGGGTGGTGGAGTTAGCCAGTTGCCGGCTTTCTGCTTATCCAGGTGTCCCCCCTTGGCTGACCTATGCTGGAACCCTGGGCCAGTGCTACCTTCTACCAGAAAATTTTGTGTATACCTAAAGGGATAGGGGTGGCACTGTGGGTTAAACCACAGAGTCTAGGGCTTGCTGATCAGAAGGTCGGCGGTTTGAATCCCTGCGACGGGGTGAGCTCCCGTTGCTCAGTCCCTGCTCCTGCCAACCTAGCAGTTCAAAAGCACGTCAAAGTGTAAGTAGATAAATAGGTACCACTCCAGCGGGAAGGTAAGCGGCGTTTCCTTGCGCTGCTCTGGTTTGCCAGAAGTGGCTTAGTCATGCTGGCTACATGACCCGGAAGCTGTACGCTGGCTCCCTCGGCCAATAAAGCGAGATGAGCGCCACAACCCCAGAGTCGGTCATGACTGGACCTAATGGTCAGGGGTCCCTTTACCTTTAAAGCTCCTTAGGATGCAATGTTATGGTCCCTGGGAAATCTGCCCCCATCCATCCCAGTTAGAGGGAAGAGCTGGCGTAAAGGAGCAGTGAGATTGGGGCCATGCGGCTGAACAGGTGGGAGTGTCAGACTGGTTCTGCTGGTGCATCCGCACAGCACTGACATTGCCCCATCCCAGCTCTATGTCAGTCAGTGATGCTGCTGTCGGAAGAACAGTGTGGCAGAAATGACTACCACCATTGCCCCTCTGCTGCCACCATTCCAATTTCAGAGAGGTCAAAACAGGAGTGCTTTTGTGGCTTATAAGCGATCCCTCCCCTGCCCCCACAATTATGACAATCCTAGGGGAGACAAGGGACGGGAAATCGTTGTTGTTGTTTTTTTTTAAAAAAAGGCAATGTAAGGAGCAGGTAAAATGGAGTACCACATTTTGCCCTGGTGGTGCAAGCTCATCCACATTCAGTTCTCCCTCCCCTAACTCAATAGGATTCCTACGCCTGTTTTATGATATGCCTAAATTCTAATCACCTGGCATATTTATAGTTAATCTACAAATACCTGGATTCCGAGAATAATCTGTAGTTCTTAACAAGGGAACAAAAAGGAATCCCATCTTCCTTGATCCATTGTTATTCATATGAGAGGCAGATAAGTTAAATATTTGCATATTTTAATAAGTAAATAATAGTTGGTGATCTGTACTTCAAGCTGTTTTTATTGGGTATATATGATTGCTTTGATTTACTTGTAGTGAAATTGCAGTATGCAAGTATTTTTGATAATAAATAAATATTCTGTATTTTTTGTGTATTTGAATGAATTGTTGGGACCACTTAATTTAATGTGGTTCCCGCCAAAAAACAAATCATTCATATATATAGACAATTCAACATCATTAAATAAAAATATTTGACACGATTTAATGTTAAAAATGAATGACGAATGCCAATTTTTTCCCTGACAGAATTTTTCAGCAGCTTCTAGACCCATTTTGGATGGCATAACTGATTTTATGCATACTTACCTTGGAGAAAGCTCCATTGAACTTAGTGATGTATACATTTATGGGTTTGACCAGTTAAACATAGTAAAACATATGTTTTACAAAGGAATCTTCTTCAGACAGCTGAAATGTAAACTTTAACTAGAAATGCAAACAATCTTACAAGTAAGTATTTCCATTTAACCTGCTTTTCAGAAGCAGGTAATCAATCAAAGAAAAGCAGAGAAGTGTATAGCCTCTGTTTGATTATTTTCTGCACTCCCTCTTTTATTTCTGTTTATTCTTGTTGTTCCAGTCCTTTATAGATAGGGAAATATTTTGGCATTTCTCAATGGTGGCAAGAGTTGCATAGCAAGAGAGAGAATCAAGCTTCACTCTCCATTTACACTGTACAGTGGTACCTCGGGTTACAGACGCTTCAGGTTACAGACGCTTCAGGTTACAGACTCCGCTAACCCAGAAATAGTACCTCAGGTTAGGAACTTTGCTTCAGGATGAGAACAGAAATCGCACAGTGGCGGCATGGTGGCAGCGGGAGGCCCCATTAGCTAAAGTGGTACCTCAGGTTAAGAACAGTTTCAGGTTAAGAATGGACCTCCAGAATGAATAAGTTCTTAACCCGAGGTTCCACTGTATCATGCGGTCATCCTGTTTCTGTAGTCCTTAATGCAAGAGTAACACAATCTACTGTGTCCATTTGACAGGAAAACGGTATTTCTTTCATTGAAAAGAAGCATATCCTTCCAGGGCTGTTCATGGAAGGGAGCAGGAGAGAGAGAGAGAGAGAGAGAGAGAGAGAGAGAGAGAGAGAGAAGTGGTTGATAGGGATGGTGTGCAGGGTTAGGGAAGCTGTAGGTATCAGCAGACCTGCCCTTGCACAGAGATCTGAAGGTATGTCCGTTTAGTTGTTCTCTGGTAGATATCATTCTAGGAAGCAAACCAACTCACTGTCTGTCCTGGACTCACAATGTACATATTTGAACACTCGGCTGGTTTCCTGAGTGCTTACCTATGTCATACCCTATAACTGAGAGCAGCTCAAAAGTAGGAACTAGGTATTTCCTACTCCCCGAACACACTTTCTGCCCTTTAGTTATCCAGCCGAAAATGTCAGGGCTATGCTGCCATCAGGAAACGGAGCGACTTCTAACAACCAGGACTGCTTTCTGCATTACAAGGCTGCCTAATCGCGCTCAAAATTCATTCTCTCAAAGTAAATAAAAGTCACACTGAGGAAACACAGCCGTTTCCTACGACGCATTAAAACCACATTTTTCTCAATTCACGGCCGCCACGCTTGACTAGTCGCAGGGATCAGGAAACCTCATTTGAGTAATAAGCCCCAATCATGTTATTGTTAGAAAGCATGGCTGTCTGGCATCCTGGGGAGCATTAGGCCAAGAGATAACTCCCCTTGCTGAGAACAGGATGATCGAAGAGTATCTGAAAGAGATGAAGTCTATTTTGTTTCCATTAGTGTTATAAATAATTGATACTAGCGATAGGAAGTCTGTCATCATTAGATGATGGTAAACAGGCTCCTTTTGCCCAAACGACGGCAGCATCTAGCAGAAGATAATTACCCACAATTTCAAAAAATGTCAACATACTTTAAAATATTCATTATTGAAATCAGTTCTCTCTGCAAAAGCTCTGCCACTATAATCGAAAAGCTATGTGTAGGACAACAGGGGCTCAATCCAGTGATAGAAGGACATTCTATCTGCACATTCTTCATTCAACTCACATTCACTCTGTTGAAAATACAGGCTCTTGCACCGTCCTGGGAACTGAAAATTCCTGAACTTTCCCCTAAGATCACAGGATGTTTCAAATTCAACGTTATGAATCTGAGTTAAGAAGGAACTGAACTGAAATATATTCCAGGGTCTCTAGGGATGAATCAAGTTGTTGTTGTTTAGTTGTTTAGTCATGTCTGACTCTTCGTGACCCCATGGACCAGAGCACGCCAGGCACTCCTGTCTTACACTACCTCCCACAGTTTGGTCAAACTCATGCTGGTAGCTTCGAGAACACTGTCCAACCATCTCATCCTCTGTCGTCCCCTTCTCCTTGTGCCCTCAATCTTTCCCAACATCAGGGTCTTTTCCAGGGAGTCTTCTCTTCTCATGAGGTGGCCAAAGTATTGGAGCCTTAGCTTCACGATCTGTCCTTCCAGTGAGCACTCAGTGAGAATGGATAGGTTTGATCTTCTTGGAGTCCATGGGACTTTCAAGAGTCTCCTCCAGCACCATAATTCAAAAGCATCAATTCTTCGGCGATCAGCCTTCTTTATGGTTTAGCTCTCACTTCCATACATCACTACTGGGAAAACCATAGCTTTAACTATGAATCAAGTACCAGTGCATATTTAACCATGCAGATCCTCATAGAATCATAGTGTTGGAATTGTAGGGTTGGGAGGGACCCAAAAGGTCATCTCATGCAAACCTCCTGCAATGCAGGAATCACAACTGAATGATCCCTGACAGCTGACCACAGTGGCTGGGCTGCTGATGGAAGCTGGAGTTCCAACAAATCCTGGAGGGCTACTAGATATGAAATTTAGCAGACAACATATAACCTGCATTAAGCTCTCAATTATTTACTCAGGAGACTGACTTCACACCCTATATTGAAATCTCAGTCTCTCTCCTTCGGAGACTTACACTACAGGCTGTCCCCCCCCCCCCCAACTAAGATGTTACATGTCCCCATAAAGGGAATGGGAGAGGAAATTACTCACAGCAAACTGAACAGAGATGTCTGCAAGGATGTTAATAATCCACATAAGATAGCAAAATGTTGATGAATCACTGACATGGAAAATGTAAAAACAATGAAGATGAACGACCCCATGGCCTAAGGAAGGCAAATAATAATGATCTAACATCTTAAAGCAGGTACATTGTTTATCTGTGTTCAGTGCCTTATGGGGAAGCAGCACACAATCCATGGCTCTGCAATGGATAATTGGATACTATTTTTTAAAACATATAAGGAACTATCTCTTGAAATAAACTTTAACTGTTTGCCAAGGTGCAGGCGAGTGTTTCCTCCCCCTACTGAGCAGCCAAGTTCTCAGGGATCTGTACAAGGCTCCTCATTGCAGAGTTCGCATTGAGCTTACAACTCATCGAGAAAATAAAGGTGGATAGGGATAGATTGGTATGATATGTGTATAATGATGTGTGCCTGGGGAATTGAAGTTCTGTGATCTTTCTTTGTGGTTGAGGAGTATTAAGGTAGTGGGAACATAAAACTGTAGAAATGCACAACCCTGATTTACAACTTACTGTGAGTACATCCGCTTACATTCTCTGAAGTGGTTTCCTTACTACACCCTGCAAAAAGTTGACTTACATGCTTCGCTGCTTTGCTTCTTTGTAAAAGGGTTTTATTTGGCCTCAGTGCTTTCATCTGTGGTGAGGCTCAGTCGCAGAGATGTGCAAAGGCTGTTGATAAAAAGCTTTGGCTACTTACCATATATTTAGTAAGTGCAAAATCATGGAATACATATTATTATGAACAATTCTCTGCTTGATTGAGCACATCTGTTTTTGCATTTCAGATGCTGAATTAAATTTTCTCCCCATATCACGATGCAAAGATGCTTGGAGCCACAGTGTACTCTCTAAAATTGTTTACTGTGCTGTGCATATCAAAAGATCACACAAATTCAGGGCAATTTATCCTTAGCTTGCTCAGGCATGGGTCATATAGATCCATACTGTTGTGGTTTGGACGGCCTTTATTACTGTGAATCACACCTTTCACTGCAGTTTTGCTTGATAACCTGATGGAACAATCAGGACCTTAATAAAAGAGCTGAATTTTATGGCTGCAGCCTTCAGAATATGACAACCATCAGAGTTTGGGGGAGAAACAGAGTGATAACTATAAGCAGAGCTGAAGTTATAGATGTTAGAAGCAACAGAGAGAAAATGAGAGAGGGGGAGAGGGAGAGGGAGAGAGAGAGAGAAAGAACTTTTCAAATGGAATTAGCTAAAGTTCGGCAGCCACAACAGCATTTACTCTTTGCAAATGTGATGCAGAATCAGTGCTTGTGTCGCCTGAGAAACAGTTTCTATCCAAATGCGATTTTGGTTTTAAACGCAAAAGTATATTGGGAGTATATTGTATTTAATTATGGGGTATCAGAGTTTTTAGGGGGTTAACTAGGCTGGGATAGCTGGCGTGTTGGTTTTTGAATGTCTGATGTAGATTTTTTTTCTATTTTGTTGTTCTGTATGGGACAATGACAATAAAGATTATCGTATCATATCATATCAACTCTGTTTTCTTCCATTATTATCTTCTTGTATATTGGTAAATAAAGCAAATATTATAATGCCATCATAATACTCAAAGTATGCTTCACCCCAAGTTCCACATTTTGTCTTATGGCTGCATTAAGTTTTGGGTTTCTTTCCATATTGCGTGTCTTGAGTACACTGAAAGAGTTTAGTCTTAAGGCATACCTCTGTTGTACATTTATTCACTTATTACTCCAACTTGCAAAGCAGTTTCTGTGAACAGCATTCCTCCCTCCCCCCCAGCCTGAGTTCTGTCTCTGTTCTTTTAACTTTTACACATCTCACTGTGTTTGATTCACTTCAAGCAGAGGGCGGGGAGGAGAGGACTTTAACCAAAACCTTGATATCAGCATGACTTCTGTTTTACAGAATCTCCCATGAAATTCAGTATTCTCTAATGACACATTTCCTTTGTGAATGTACACATCTTCAGCTGGATGGGTATCAAAAAGTTTTAGTCTCTTTTTTTAAAAAAAAATAATGCACAGCTGTGTGAGCTCTGTTATGTGTATGTGTCAGCCAGAATGAAGGTTCGCTGAAATTAATCAAGATCCATTTTACTTAGTGAAGTTGGCCTCTTTGATATAACTTAATAGAAACTCATATCTGATAGAACGGCTCCTCCCAAACATTTCCCCCTTCCCCATTGAACTCTTCTTGCTTCATGCGCCTTAAGATGTGTGCTAAATGGATGTTGGATGGCTATAAGACCGGGAACCTGGGTGGAAAGGAGACAAGACATGTTTTGGCTTCCCCTTCCTCGGGAACTCACTTCTGATCCTATCCAGATGTCCCAAACAGATGCTGATAACTTAAGCTTTCTCCCAATGGGCAGGAGAAGCATAGGAACAAGGTTAGTGGTAGTACAGTGTAGACACAAACACTAGGTTCCTGTGTCAGGCATAATCCACAAGCAGCCTCTCATTTGCAGATCATACGGAAGCGTTTGAAGCAAACTGAAGCATTATTCTTCCATGTCATTATATGGTGCTTGCCAGGCAGGGA